>NC_046296.1:60721127-61336960 GCF_004115265.2 Rhinolophus ferrumequinum
TCTCCTTTGCTGTTCGAAAACTTTTTAATTTGATGTAGTTCCATTTGTTCATTTTTTCTTTTGTTTCCCTTGCCTGAGGATATATATCAGTAAAAATACTACTAAGGGTAATGTCTGAGAATTTACTTCCTATATTTTTTTCTAAGAGTTTTATGGTTTCAGGTTTAAGTCTTCAATCCATTTTGAGTTTATTCTAGTATATGGCACATAACAAGGTGGTCCAGTTTTATTTTTATTTTTTTGTATGTATCCGTCCAGTTTTCCCAGTACCATTTATTGAATAGACTGTCTTTATGTGCTGAAATATTTTTGATACTTACCCACTTCTCATTGTGGTGACTCCAATTAGAGTTTCTACTACTTATGTCTCCAGTACATCCTGCCAGTCTTTGTTTCTATCTCCTCTCTCTGTGGTGTGGAGAAGGCAAGTGTTTTGAAATTAATTTGAGCATGTGTTCTATGCACCCAGCCATTGTGCCAAGTGCTTCACATGTCATTAAGCCTCAATTCTCCCCTAACCTTAAAGTATATGCGAATGACTTGGGTATCTTGTTAAATGATTCTTCATGGAGTGGGCCCTAAGAGTCTGCATTCCTAACAAGCTCCCACAAATGTAGATGCTGCTAGTCTGTGGACTACACTTTGAGTTGCAAGGATTTAGGAAACAACTGAGTAAGTATTATTTCTAAAAGACAACTAATTAATTTCATGACATATTTTTATGAGACTGATGCGCTACCTACTGCGCTACCGAGGCACCTCATGACATATTTTTAAACACTGATTTTTAAAATGAGAAATTTCTGGTAATGTGCTTGAATATTGTGAATCATTAAATGATACAAAGCAATACATTAATCCAGAGTATAGCAATAATAAAAGGGATCATAATTTATTTAATAAAAAAGTGGGAAATCCAAGGAGACAAAGATGCACATCTTTACAATCACAAGTTAATGATTGTTTAAGGGCATATGCTTTGCAAAAGGCCTGCTGTTGATACAAATTGGTTCAGTGATTTCCCACCATTGCAAATTACCAGATGTATCTGTCATATTAGAATATGAAAAAGGAAAGCTATACTTTGAAAAAGTAACCAATAGATAATTATGGCTTTGTTCTGAAATAGTAATCTCATGATGAAGTACACTTAGCAAAAATTGCTGAAATTATCTAATTTATAACCAAATCAGACATGATTCAAACAATTTTGTTTTATTAGGACAATCTCCTTTTGTTTAAAAAATGAAAAAAAAATATAACAATAAATTTTTCCTTTATTTTTTGTAAGTAACTATAATTTTAATGTTACATAAAGTATTGTAAGCTAATTTATAGCTGTTTTGTGTTGTTTTCTCCCTATTTACATATAGTCAAAATCTGTATTTTATTTCATTTTTGTAAACATGGGTACACACACACATTCATTTGCTTCAACTTAGAAATCATACTGTTTACCTTTTGTCAGATTTAAGGTTAGCTTGATTACACTATTTTTAGTATAATATACTTTTCTATTAAGGTCATACTAATTCATGAAAGCTTGATACATTTTTATCTGCACATTTATATCTCACTGTTTATTAAAAAAAAAATCACTGTTAAAGTTAGAGGTATTTTTGTGCTTCATTATGAAGTGTAGGTGACACTATTTGCCTGGTTAACTGATTTAGTAACAGACATACCTCCATGAAATATTTTGAGAATGATAGTGTGATGTTATATAAAACTTCAAAATCAGAGCCCCCCATTGATACATAAGAAATGAAACACAGCTGTGCTCTATTTTTAATAATAATCTCTACCAGAAGCCAAACTAATCATTAACACTATAGCCTAGTGTTTAGGTTCTAATAGAAAAATGACATGGTCTTTACATACACTATATCAAGTCAACTTTAAAATCTATGTAGTTTTGTTGTTGTTAAGTCAGATTGCCTGACTGGAATGCTGATTTTATTTGGTTGCTATTTTATAGAGGGTAAGTTATTTAACTTATGTGCTGAGGTGTCCACATTTTAAAATTGGAGATAGGATTAAGTAAACTGATTCATGTAAAACACTTAGCTCAGTGACTCAGTAAGGGTTCCTAGTACGATTAGAAGTTAGCAAAAACTTTTTAAGATTAGAAACTATGAGTAATTTTTACTGTCTTATTTCCTTTTATTGTCTTATATCTTTAGGTAGTAATTTTTCACATGGAATTTCAAGAGTACTACCTCTTAAGACATGCAGTCGACCAATCAGAATTGGTTTGTCAAGAAAAGCTAAGCTGAAACAACTTCATCCCTATCTAAAATAAATATGTTACGGGAAGTTAAAAGAAGATATTGGACTTTAATATTTCAGAACATTTCATATCTGTTAATCTTTTGTTTATTTCTTTGGAAAAATGCTTTCTTCTAGCTTGGGAGTTTTGAGCTTTCTTTATTATAAAGTATGGAGAAAGTGTGTGTGTGTGTGTGTGTGTGTGTGTGTGAATTATCTAATTACATTTAAACATTATATAATATTTTATTGATATTTTCATGTCATGTTAACAATATGCATATTAAAGGTTTTTGTGATGTAAAAAAAACTTGGCAGTTTAGTTTTCATTTTATATATATATATAAAATGCTTTTGTGGAGAAGATTGATAGCTTTTATAGGTTTCTCAAAAGGATCCATAACTCTTCAGGTAATGAATCACTATTCTAACCCACTTGCCCTATTTTTCAAGGGGAAAAAAAATAGAGGTGCAGAGAGGATGGGTAAGTTTTTCAAGATCACAAAGTTAGTATCAGGATTAGGATAGAGGTCCTCTCCTCTGTACCATTCTTTCCCACTTTTCTTTGCATTCACTTTATAGTTTCTACTCCCCCACAGTCTATTTTTGGCCCCAGAGTAGAATTGTGATCATGTAGTCAATATTTACTATTAATTTTATTTACTCTTAGAACAAATATATTTTAATACTTGTACTATCGTGTTAGGCTCAGTGATAGAATACAGAAGTCACGTATGAGACCTTGCCTTATAGAGTTTACTTTCTATGCTTGAGATTGGAAGAGAAATATAAGATATACATGATTTAAAGGCAACCATCAGTAGAATAATACTTTTCAAAATACTAGACAGAGAAATAATAATAAAATGGGATACTTGGCAAAAACTAAGGAAAGAAGGAAGCATCAAGAAAACATGAAAAATCAGAAGGCATGTAATACAAGGAAGACTGAATGTATCAATTAACAAAGTAAATGTGATTGGATCAAATTATCCTATTATAAGCCAAGATTCTCAGACACTCTAAAAACCATCTCAAAATCATCTCTACTTATTAATTTCCATCTCTTACCATGTATTTTATAACTTCAACATCCTGTCCTAATTTCATTCCTCCTTTCACCCTCCCCAGAACTCATCACCTTTTCACACTACTATTTGCACCTTGCAAGAAAGAATGCAAATCCTTGAAGGCAGGATTCTTTTCCCTCCCCCCACTAATATCCCAGAATAGTTCCTGCTCCTTGTGTACCCATAAAATATTATTTGAGTAAATGAATGAATAAATTTCTATATCTGCTCATAATTGCTATGTCTTTGTGAATTCTTAATATCTTTATGACCTTGGACAAGTCCTCATATCTAAAGGGAATAATATCTCATAGGATCATTGTGAAGATTAAATGGGCCAATATTTATAATATCTCTGATATATAGTAACTACTCAACAACGAATAATAGTTCACTGATACATAGTATCTACTTAATAAGTTTTTAGAATGTTTTTACTTTTTCTTGAAATTTTTTCCCCTGGATCCTGAATTCAATTATTTTCAGGAATATACCTATTCCTTTGCGTTTTATGAAGATATGCCTTTTACTTTTTTTTTCTGCAATGGTCCTCATATTCGTCTTCCTTCTTTTTCTTCTTATTATAAACCCCATGCTGTAATTTTCTTTTATCTTTATACAAGGCAAATCTCTTCACAATCAAGATTTGTCTTCATAAACAGTGGTCTTTTTCCCTGCTCTATGTTGCTGTGTGTGAATATTTGATTTTGTTCTCATATCTATTTCTTGAGGGCAAATTTATGTACTTCCTGTCTTATCCCTAATCTTTAGGAAGCTTTATAGATGCTGTCATCTTTTCTCTTAACAAATAAAACCATATAAACTTACAATGACTACTGGGTCTTTCATACTCTGAACTTTGTGGTAAGTTTAAACTCCTACCTCATACAGTGCTGCTTACAGTGGTTTCCCATGCCACTACCCCCTTACTGCTTCCATCTATAGAGTTTCTTTGTAAAAATTTTGGGAAATTTTACACCTCTCCCAATGTAAAACTTGTTCCTGTTAGTGTCATTACTCAAGCACCCCTTCCCCCAGTATCTCTTACCCTAACACACATGTATACACACAAACAGACATGACCTCCCTGCCTAGGTCTACAGAGTTCTTGTTTCTGGAATTAGAAAATTGGAGGCCAGGAGGGAGGTAACATTGTAGGTCTTATGTTTTTGTGTCTTCATAGCTAGATTTGGAGAGGCTGAATTGGGGGATGTGGTAGAATACATTTGAAATTGAAACCCATCCTTCCTCCACCTTATTCTTTGTACCTTTGTTCTCAAAATGTGAAAGTTGAAGTCTTTCAGATCAGAAGAAAAATATTCAAAGGATGAAAAGTCACTTCAAAAAATACTTGCTTTTATTCAACGTTAGAAGAAATCTCTGTGTTACTTCAGTTTAAAGTAACAAGCTTTTGGATGCATAACAGCGAGCATGAGATGAGAAGCAGAGCCTGATATTAAATCAACTTGAAAAAGTTATATTGATAGTACCTTAAGTATGCAAACCGTTGAATTAATATCTGTTTCACCTTATTAAGTTAAGCAAAATGGAAATCAAAATATGTACTGAAGTTGATCTTCAGCTCCATCTAATTTGTCACATAAAAGAATATTTATAATGTCAGCCATCATTTTGGGAAGCACAAACATTACACATTTACACAGACAAATAATAATTTCTGGCAGAGTTTATACTACTAAAAGTTATCTTTTGAGCTTAAGGGACTAGAATATAAAGATATCAGTAGGGTTCCAAATTGTATTTTATCCACTTTGTTGTAAAATATATCATAGTTTGAAACTATCCTTGCCAAATATTCCTATTTCATTTTTTTCCTTTAAAACACAGGCACGTGCTATAAATTCAGAAGAAATAGTCATTAAGCTATTGGCAAATGGGCAAAAGCTATCCAGACTATGGGCAAAAAAATTAATTTAGGATCTAAAAAGTCTCTGTAATTATAATGTTTCTATAATTTTATAGATTTTATAATTTTGGAGAATATGTAATCTTGCATCGGTGTGGTACACGTTACAATTGTTAAAACAATACTGACATTATTAACTGAAGATCATAGTTTATATTAGAATTCATTCTTTGAATTTTGTCTAAGGCATAATGTCATGTAGCCCCTGCTACAGTACCATACAGAATAGTTTCAGTGCCCTAAACATCCCCTATGCTACACCTATTCACCCCTCTTCCCTACCGCAAAACATGACAACCACTGATCTTTTTACTGTATTTATTGTTTTGCCTTTTCCAGAATGTCATATAGTTGGAATCATACAGTATGTATTTGCAGATTGGCTTTTTTCACTTAACAATATGCAATTAAGAGTCCTATAATCTTAACTTTTCTAGTGAGGGATCTTCTAGTAGAAGACTTAAATCCCAAATGTTTTAGGCCTTCACCTTCCATCATTATATCTCCTTTTAGAGAAAAAGGCAATAATTCTAGTTCATTTTAAATTATGGCTGTGTCCTCTTATCAATTTCTGAAAATTGTTCTCATGGATTTTCCTAATGAGGATTCTTCAAAAGATCTTCCCTGTCAACATTGGTAAAAGCTTCCTTTGAACATAGGCATTTCGGAGCATTTTAAGCCGTGATAAAATGGCTCCAAAGGAGGTTTTATCTTTTATTTTGTTAGAAAGAGCTGCACTTAGGACCCAAAATGCACCACAGACTAAATGGTCAATATTAAGCAGGTGCCGTGAAAGCCTATGCTAGGCTTGGAAAATTTCCAGTAAGTGGAAATCAAAAGTACTAACCAATATAAGGGGATATTTTAATGTGTTACCCTTGCGATACCTTGTATAATAAATGTCCTATGATATGCTGCGTGGACATCAGAATACTATTAGTAATTTTAGTTCTGTGACTACATGAATGATAATAACCATCAAGTATTTATTTAGACTCAGTAAATGTCTAGCTGTTTGCCAGGTACTGGGATATGCATATATATTTGTCAAATTTAGTTAACAAAAATTAAGAGGCAAAACTCATTAAACAACTAAAAGAGGAGTTAGGAGATTTGAGATTTCATTCTGACTCTTTCTTCATGACCTTGAATTTGCCATGTAGCCTCATTTGGCTTTCAGATGATTCTTCATTTGGCTTATTGTAATCACTAAAATAATCTCTGCTGTTCTGCAAATGAAATATCTTGTGGGTTACTAATTGGAAATAAAAAAAGGAATATCAAGAGGGAAAGACAATATAAATAACAAAGAACCTGAAAATTTTTAGGTATTTTTGCAACTTTTATTTGTCATTAAAGGATGATGAAAAAGAATAATAATAAAGATTAGGGTAGTTATTGTTTATCTTTCATGTTTCTTAAATAAAAAGTACATGATGTTTCCTAACTCATTAATTTATTCATTTATTTATGACCTCATCAAACATTTATTGAGGGCATATCATAAGTCTGGAACTGAACAAATGACCTCATTTCCATAAATTCTCTTATTTATAAAACTCAAATCATATTACTCATAATTCTTTCTATACAGCAGCCATCCTTTTAAGGGAACCTATCCATGAAATGGTTTGGGCCTGTCTAACTCACAAGAAACTGTTTCTTAAATTATTTTCTTTTATATCAATAATAGGGATGAACCATAGGAACAGTTGCTTGGATTTTCTGAAGTCTGTTTTGAACGCAATCGTATGAATGTGACCTATTTTTAACATCTGGAACAAAAAAGTTTCAATAGCTTTAATGTTTGTGATTTTGGCACTTGGGGAGTGGAGTAGGTATTATTTGATTGATTTTTATGGGTTAACATTAGAGATAATATACATGAAATGTCTAACGCAAATTCTGGTACATTGCAAGCATGTAATTAATAGCTATTATTATTAATATTTTTAAAAAGAGCTTTCTCATCCCTTATATGTATAAATTAAAAGATTACCAATAGGGTCTCCTACTTTAAGGGATCCTACCTATGAAGCATGGGCTGAGAAATGTTTACTTTTATGCTTTGAAGTTTACTATATGTTTTGAATATTTACTTTTCAGAACACTTTATTAATGCACAATACAATCATTATACATGTTTAGACTAATCTATTTAAACACGTGTGATATACTGTGCCAAGTCCCATGGAAACCCTTTCACTATAAACAGATTATTTAAAAAAAAGATACAGCCAATTTTTATTGCAGTAAAATGTACATAATACAAATTTACCATTTTAATCATTTTTAGGTATACAGTTCAGTGGCATTAAGTAAATTCACACTGTTGCACATAGCACTTTTGAACTTTAATTAAAAATGTATGTTTTGCTCAGTTTTCCTTTTTTATCACAAGAGTAACATCATAAATCCCTAACAACAGAAGGGAGAAAGCTCTCTCTTTTGCAACTCTTTCTAGTTTTTGACTCAAACTGAATTTGTGGTATAATTCTTAGCTATCGCTCACATATTCCTACGTGTCTTTGACCACTGCTTGGGAATTTGTTAGAACTTGCATGTAAATTTCCTGTGCTTAACAGTTTTTTGTTTGTTTGTTTGTTTGTTTTACAAAGTCAGTACATCCAGGAGAAAAGTTTTAAATTGGGATAGAATAATAAAAGTAACTGAGATTATACTTGAAATGAAATGAAATTTATAAAATAATTCATAATTTTTAGGCATAGAAAAATATTGTAAATTGGTAAATTAAAAAATACATAAAATATTGTTAGATTAAAATAGATAAAACATTATTCAGTTGAATAAATATTCCTTGAGGTTTTGATATACTATGCAAAACACTTGGTAAATACTGTGGGCGTTAACAAAGATACACAAGATATGAAGTTTTAATCTAACTGAAGGGAAAAACATTGACAGATAATCCAGAATGGAGTGAACAATCTGAGTGCTATGGAAGAGCAGATATTTGAAAGATTGATTCCGGCTGGTGAGGAAGGGTTTACATGACACATGCAGAACTTAAGCTAAATCTTAAGATTTTTAATAATTATGGATTAGGGTAGGGCAGAGGAAATTCTATTCAGAACAGCATGAAGATGAGTAATTTAGTTTAGCTGGAGATTTATCAATTTGTTAATTATATATTTTTTGTTTATTATTTTCATATAAAATCATGGGGAATTATAGATTTAAAATAGTTTGAAGGACTTAATTCTCTTCTTACTGTGTAATGAAAAATTGTTTTATATTTTGAAGTCCCTTTAAATTTTGAGAATTTGATTTGTGTTCAATAAATCAGAAGACTAAAAGAGACGCCTAAGATAGCAAGCAGTATACCAGAATTCCAGAATTTAGAACAATTAATTTTTAGTACTTTACACATTATAGCCTCGATAAAAAATAATTAATGCTCTTATTTTCTAGTGATTCATATGTCTTTGGTCTCTCTCTAAACCTATGCTGAGGGTAATTCAAAAGTAAGGCATACTACTCAAGCTTCCTTCTTCCCTTCTTCACCTCCATCCACCTTCTTCCCTCCTGTTTTTCTATTTTTTTCCTTCTTTTTATGCTGATTCAGTTTCTTCAAAGGTTTTCTTTGCTTTTATGACATTTTCTCCCTTTTCCAAATAATATTCCTTTTCTAAAATACCGACAGCTACCATCTGCTTCCACATCAACTTTTATAATGTTCTTGATGGAAACTGGAATCAAAACTTTTAGGACTGAAAAGGAACTCATGATCAATACTTCCATAATAGTATAAGATTTATTACCCTCAAATGATATTATACACTTTACTGGACTGTCTCCCTTACTAAACTATGAGGTCATTGATGGTTAGGATTTAATTTTTATCTCTGAATTACCTTCTCTCTCAGTACTCAATAATTATTTGAGAAAAGCAAGATGAATATTTATTTCAGGCATCTCGCTTTAGGATATCTTTTCATCCTTTCTGTCGTATTATAAGAACTCAGAAAATTTAGCTTTATCTTTTAAACTATTCTTAATTTCCTTTCCATTATGCTTGTTTGCAGAATGGTAGCTGGTTTATCATTATCATCCTTATGTGTATTTGTATAATTTTAAAAAGTTTAGAGTGCTTTCTACATTTTGCCTCATTAAATCCTCTCACTAATCCATTGTTATCCCCATTTTCAGAAAATGAAATTAATATTTAGATTGAGTGATCTTTTCAAGTAAGCCAATTGTAAGACTAGATCTTAACGCAATACTTGGCACATGGTAAATGCTTGTTGAATTGAAATGAGGGCTAACGCTCTTCCCATTAACTTCATAACTGTCACCTTTTTTTTTTTTTTTGCTTTTCTTCTTTCCTTCCCTTTTTTCCCCTTTCCTTTTTACCGACAGCTATTGTGTGCAAGACATCAGGCTAAACTCCTGGATCTACAAGGAATATAAAACATGGTTGCTTTGATGAGCCTGATAACCTGACTGGGGAGACACAGGAGACATACATTTAAAAAGTTAAATAAAAACAAATTCTCTTTTTTTCTTAAATCTTACATATAAAAAGTATAAGGAAGAAATCCACCCCCCGCCCCGAAAAAGAATAGAGATATTTTCTATCCATAGCGCATAGCATCTTAATCAACTGTTTCAGTCCTCTTGTCCTTCACTTCCGCTCGCTGGGATTATTTCCCAAATAAACTGCTTGCATGTAGGCATTTTTCCTAGACTCTGCTTTCTGAAACCCTTGTGGTGATACTTCTCATCCAAGAGATAGGGAAATAAAGGCTCAGAAAGGTGAGAGAATTTGTCAAAGTTCACATAGTGCTAAAGCCAAGACTAGAAACCATATGTCCTGACACATTTTCAGTGCTCTTGTTACCACATCGTAATTTCTTTCCACATTATCGTTTGGCTCAGCTTATCAACGCTATTTATGGGCTAACTGTTTTGGTTATTATTAGGGAATGTTAAAATATGACAGGGAGGCATATGCTAATAAAATGCGTGGGTTTCTAGAATGCCAGCAAAAACTGTTTATGCCATGGTTTGAAAAATTATTTAAAGACTTTTAGGTGTTCTACCATCTGGAATGTCTACAAAAATATAAAACTATATCTCAAATTGACATGACACTTAAATATACTTATACATATAATTGTACTTCTATAAGGTTTGCCTAACAAGAAGTATTGTTAAAAACTTTCACCAAATCTCTATGTTATTCAATACTTCACAAAATCTGAAGATCATTTTAAGACATAAAAAGGTCATTGCCTCTGGGAAAAATAACATCACATTTAATAGAGCTCAAAACTGTTGCTCAAACGTGTTGTGAAAAAAGGATTTGGAGGTATCTAAAGGCATCTATAATAAATCTGAAAAATTATGAGTAGGCAGAAATATACTGCGACTTTATTTGGTGTTTACCTTGGCCTATCTGTAGTATTACATATTCCAGAAGTTGGAAAGAGCACAGTGTTCTGCACAGACAGATCTTCTGTTTCAATCTAATTCGCAGTTGCTCTTAATGAATTATAAACTCATGCCAACAGGGAGTTGATGTATTAATCCATGGTAATATTTGTGAAAATGCACGTGAACACAGTGGGTGAGTCATCCTAGAATCTGGATTATTTTGCTCAAGAACAAAAACGTCAGCAGGGTTTCTGCAACTGTGAGCTCAGAAAAGCATTAAGCTTCAGCTTACCTATCTAAGAAAAAACCAGACTTATCCACGTGGTGCTGGAAATGGACAGATTTTCTATGAAAGTGGCGGTTCTGTTCTAAGGGGGAAAGGGAAAATAGAGGTGGTTTTGCAGACAGACAATAGGATGACTGGTTCTGGGGGACAGGGACCGAGCTGTGCTATGTTAGAAAGTATTCACACCTTCCACCCAAACAAGCAAAACAGAAGCAATTATTTATTTATTTGTTTGTTTGTTTGTTTTTAAAAACAGGCTTAGAAAGGCTTTGCAAATCCAGGATTACATTTCCGGAAAGTTTAAGGGATGCCGTTAGCTAGGTTGAAAACTTGCCTCAGAAAGAGGTTTTCTTGATGGTGCTGGCCCACTCATTGTTTTCAGGCTACTTTTCTTCTCCTTAAGGCCCACATAATATGTGACAAAGTCTTGTGGGTCATGTAAAATAACTTGGACTGTATCTTAAGAATACTGGCTAGACAAAGGCCGTATTAAAACAGGGGAATGACTTCAGATATTTATTTTACCAATGAGCAGGAGTTAGGGGAAACTGGTGGCAAGAAAGACTATTTTATGAGTAAGGCTATTGATATGAGATGAAGGAAGATTTCACTTGGTAAGTGCGAGTGGCAGTGGTGAGCACACATTTAATTTGGGAGTAAGAGGAAATCACTTCACCTGTTGATTGAAGGACTATAACATATTATGTGTAAGTTCTTTCTAGCATTGCTGACTTTTCTTCAGAATCATATTGTGCTTTTAACATTTATTAACATTCATTCATTCATTCATTCATCTATTCACTTAAATTTTATGGTACATCAAACATGCTAGATTCTATGCTCACCAAGAGGAAATAAATATAAAGATTACATGAAAACTGTACTGAGTGTGGTGACAGATACAAATCTTGATTATTGTTTTGGAGAAGGTTTTAATCTATTGAAGGGAGTCTAAACTTTCTTTATAATATGGTTATATTTTTTGTTTCATAGAGAAAAATAAGCATTAAATAAAAAGGCAAAAATGTATATTCTATTTTTGCCACATTTCTGAATCATCTTAGATAATTCACTTCTCTGTCAGTCTCTAAATTTGTAAAATAAGGAAACTGCAACTTCAAAATGCTGTGTGCTGCTCAACATCATTAGTTATTAAGGAAATGTGAATCAAACCACAAAGAGATACCATTTCACAACCACCTGAATGGCTATAATAAGTAAGACAGACAATAACAAATGTTAGTAAGGATGTGGAAAATATGAACCTTCATACATTGCCAGTGGGAATGCAAAATATTGGAGTCACTTTGAAAATAGTTTGGCAGTTTCTTAAAAATTTAAACATAAGACTGCCATATAATCCAGCAATCCCACTCTAGGTATTTACTCAAGAGAAATGAAAACCTCTTCACACAAAGACTTGCGAGTGAATGTTTATAGCATTATTTCTATAGTCAAAAACTGGAAACAATCTCAATGGCCATCAACTTGTGAATGGGTAGATAAAATGTGGTACATTCATATAATGGAATACTATTTTGTAATAAAAAGAAACAAACTACTGACATATGCTGCTTCATAAATAAACCACCAAAACATTATGTAAAATGAAAGCTTCCAGACACAAGAGATTACGTATTGTATGATTCCATTTATATGACATGTCCAGAAAAGGCAAATTTAGAGAGACAGAAAGTAGATTAGTGGTTGTTTGGGCCTAGGGGTAGAGTACAAGTTTAAATGGGAATGAGGGATCTTACAGGGGGGATGAAAATGTTTTAAAACTGACTTATGATCACGGTTGTACCACTTGGTAGAGTTATGGAGAAGCATTGAATTGTAAACTCACAATGGGTGAATTTTATGATTTGTAAAATATACTTCAGTAAAGTTGTCTGAAATATGCTATGAGCTGTAGGGAATGTCCTCTGATTCCAGTATTCTTTGAGAGACATGCAGGTAAGAGACATAGTATGACCAGAGTCAGCACATTTTCTGAATGTGATTTCTATGTTCTTACATAGAACCATTGCTGGACATTTTATAATACTTTTCCTTCAGGGCTTCTCATAATATGATTTAATCTGTTTTGCCTCTGACTTTAATACAAACATTTGTCCTGGGGGCACCATGTTTTCTTTTGTTTTCCCAGAAGGATAAAGGGGTTCTGAGATACAGGAGTTGGGTTGGTGTACTCTATGGGGATGGCTCTAGCTTGAGTTTCAAGCCATTGTACTAAAGCTGGATGCTTGAATAGCTAAGGAAATGCAAACACACAGTTAATGCCCTCAGAGTCACCCAGGAATTTGTGCAAAGTGTCTTTAGATGTAATTCTCTGTAAATTAATTAGCTGTTCATAGATATTTTTCATTTTTATTCTGTTTGTCAGCCATATTATTCTTTTAAAGTTTTTCATTAATTTCTCTTCATTCACTAAAAGAAAGACATGTTAACGCTTCTTTTCTAAGTTTTTTTTTCTTGTTTTATTTTATTTTTATCTTCTATTTTATCTTTCTTTTTTGGATATCTTGTCCATTTTAGAATTCTTGATTTCTTCTTTTTGGCAATAGTGATGATGAAAATCCTTTGAAAATGTAAATTCCAGGAAGGAAAAATATTATGAAGAGAAATAGAATCTCTGGAAACTTATTTGCTTTTGTTGCTCAAGTGTTTATTGATAGATCAGTCAAATGAAATCACAATGCTGCAAAGATTTTAGCTAATCACTCCTTGAATGCATTTCCTATATTTTTAAAATTATTTGGCTTCCATACAGAGCATTTTGTTTGCTGCTTTCAGTGACACAAGAATACAAAGTATTTATTAAGTTAGGATAGCTAACATTTAGTTTTTTTTCTTTTTCAAATCCAATTATAATTTGTTCTGTATTCTTCAAAGAAAAGAGATAAGAACCTAAAATGTGGTTGCGAGGAGCTCAGAGTGGAAAATTTCCACTCAGCACAACACATTGCTGTACACACTGGGGCAAGTGTTCCTCTCTACTTACTTTAGCACTCCTTTTGTCCAGTTTAGATTACAATTCTCCCGGACAAGATATGGCCTGCAGGACACCTAGAGTTTTGTTGACACCTAGGCATTTAGTGGGTGTTAGCTCTTGGTCACATCATTACGAGTGACAAACATTTGCAGTTTTGAGGTTGGACGATTAAGTTTGCGAAGTTGTTGCAATGATGTTTCTAACTTTTTTTGATATCAGAGGAATTATTCATTATGAAATTGTACCAACTGGACATTTAACCAAGTTTACTATTTGGAAGTGCTGGAAAGGCTGCGTGAAAAAGTTAGATGACCTGATGAACTTTTCGCCACCAATTCATGGCTCTTGCATCACGACAATGCACCAGCTCCCAAGGCACTGTCTGTGAGGGGTTTTTAGCCAGTAAACAAATAACTGTATTGGAACACCCTCTCTACTCACCTGATCTGGCTCCCAAGGACTTCTTTCTTTACTCGAAGATAAAGGAAATATTGAAAGGAAGACATTTTGATGACATTCAGGACATCAAGAGTAGTAAGACGACAGCTCTGATGGCCATTCCAGAAAAAGAGTTCCAAAATTGCTTTGAAGGGTGGACGAGGCACTGGAATCAGTGCACAGCTTCCCAAGGGCAGTACTTCAAAGGTGACTGTAGTGATATTCAGTAATGGGTATGTAGCACTTTTTCTAGGATGAGTTCGTGAACTTAATTGTCACACCTCATAAATCAGGAAGTGAGATAACTTGGAAATGGAGAAGAAAATCAGTGAATATTGATATTAAAAATATCTGGAAAAATAGAAGAAGAGAGATGGGTTTTGGTTAAAAGTTGGATAAAATAAATTGGAAGTAAAGAATTAAGAGTGAAATGGGAATTAGTGAGTGAGTGAGTGATTGGTTGAGCAAAAAAAGTGCGTATCACCTGTATGGAAAAAGCAAATACTTTTCAGTTAGATAGATTTTGGATTTTGAATCTTGGCCATCCAATGACTGACTCTTGGTCATCTAATGACTTGGGCAAGACAATGAACCTTACTGATCAAAAGCTTGTTGGGTTTAATGAGATATTGGATATTAAATATCTAGCACTGTGCCTCGTACCTTGTAATTCTCAATAAATACTGGTAACCTTCCACCATTCCTTCCACTTTCCCTTCCCTCTCCCAGTAGTAGCATAACTGCTGAGCTTCCACACTGAGGTCTAATTAGTAAAATAAATGCAGGAAATTTCGATTCATGAAGTCACATAGAATTTACTTGTTATATATACAACCTGGTCCCTGGCTGTCTTTTCATATTTGATCTGAGTAAAGACCAAATTCCATCTGGAGTTTATAAAACATCTTTCACTTGTCATTTTCAACCAGATTTTTCTGCATGTGTTTACTAGATGGTTTGAAAGCTGTAAGGAGGAATAAAATGGTGTAAAAGAATTCCAAGGTGGTATGTAGCTTTCTCCACTGTAACAGTTTTATTTTATTATTAAAATTACCAAAGTTTATCATCAAAATTACTAAATGGATTTTCCATAAGGAAGGAATCACATGATTTTTTATTAATATATTGAATTTTCTCACTAACAGCATAAGCCCAAAATTTTTAGTATGACAAATATGTCCCTCCATCACTGATTGGGAGACCTCTGTTTCATCATTATGTATTTTTCAACTTTATTATTTGCAAACTGTGTTTTATATTCTCATCTAAATCTCACAACTTCCCATTATCCATCTATTAAGTAGTAAGTGCCATGATTCAAACTTGGTCACTGTGATTCAAAATTCGTGTTCTTTTTCCTCAATAGAATGCCTTTTCTCTTTCATGCTTTCTACCATACGTAGTTTTTCTGATGTATACTCTGTACTTTCCCATATCTATGCTTTTCCCTTCCCACCCCACAATATTCCCTCTGCTTTGAGCTCCTTTTACCTTACCTATTGTTCTATTTATCTTTCATGGCTCAAATGATACCTTTTCAATAAAACCTTTCCTGATGCTTCCAGCTGGAATTTTAATTCCTTTCCCGGTACTCCCAAAGTACTGTGGACCTTTATTATAGCACAATACCTGTTCGTTCTATTAGATTTCATTGTTATGGCAGAGACAGTGATTTGTTCCTGTAAATATCCATTTTTTTAAATAATGTATAGAACTCCCAATTTTTAGCTGGGCACGTGGCTGCCTGAAATAAAGCAATATTCTTAGCTTCTCTTGTAGATAGAAATGGCTGTATGACTAAGTTGTCGTTATCGGGATACAAATGGATGTGCCATGCCACGTGCACTCAAGGGGTCTTTAATGGGAGGGTGCTGGTCTTCCATCCCTTCCTGCGGCTGCAAAGTACTGGTCATCTCTCAAATTCAGACGTCCATATTAGGCTATGCAGTAGGAGCGGTATCCTGAGAAACAGGAGCAACAAGAGAGAAGCTCAGATCTGTGATAAATTCACCACTACCTAACCAGTTCTCACCTACTAATAGATTTCTTTTATGTGTGAGAGAAACTTCTATTTCTTTAATCCATTGTTATTTTAGGGTTTCTATTATTTGAAGCTGAATGTGATTTTACTTGATATAATTCTTATCATTCCTAGACAGCCTCTCGTCTCTACACTGACTGTTTTCTTCTCCCTCCGATAGTGATCAAGAAGTGCTTGAAGTTAGGAGCCATGTTTTATTCATTTTTCACATTTGAATAAACATATGTTAGAGGGCTAGACATTCATGCATTTATTCAACAAATACGTTAGTATATGTCAGGCACTATATTAGGTAGGAGCAATTCAGACATAGATGCCTATTCTGATGGAGCTCAAAGCCAATGGGGGAGACAGACTGTGAGGAAGCAAATGTTAACAGTGAATCTCAACCTTTGCTCCACATTGTATTTCCCTGGGTGATTGTAAAAACTCCCGAGAACCATATCACTCCCTTACTCCCTACCTATTAAACCAGAATCTCAGGGGATGGGGCCTGGGCATTTCTGTTTTAGGAACTTCCCGTGTAATTGTAATGTGCATTGAAGGTTGAGACGCACTGAATTAAACCAACAGGAAGGCACAGCACTGACATTGACTTCATTACTAATAACTACCATGTGAGAACTCTACATTACTTTCCTGTCACTTCCATAAGAAATTACCACAGATGGGGTGGCTTACAACAACAGTAACATTTTTCCTCATAGTTTTTAAGGTGTAGTCATGGCCACATTCCCTCTGGAAGTTCTAAAGTAGAATCCTTCCTTGTTTCTTCCAGCTCCTCGTGGCTTGAGGAGTTCCCTGGTATCCTGGGCTTGTGGCCACATCATTCCAATCTTTGTGTCCATCTTTACATCTCTCTATCAGTGTCTTCTTTCTCTTATAAGGACACTGTCCAGGATGATCTCTTCATTTCAAGATTCTTAACATAAACCTGCAAAGACCTTTTTTCCCAAACATGGTGATATTCATAGATTCCAAAAATTAGGGCATGGATATGTCTTTTTGGTGGCCACCATTCAACCGACTTCAAGAACCTACTATGTATAAGGCACCAAAAGAGCTTTCATGTAAACCTATTAATGCTGGATGATGGTTACAAAGAGTTCTATTCTTTCTATCTTTGTATAGATTTGAATTTCCATTATAAAAAGTTTATTTAAAAAATGGCTTCTATGTGTTTATTCTTATTTAATCTTAATTTAGATCCATGAGGTAACACTACCCAAATTTTACAGATGTAAAAATATAGACTACTTTGTCCTTTTTTTAGAAAAAGATTTTTTTTAAAAAATATAGCTAAGATACAATATTATATGAGTTTCAGGGGTACACCATAGTTGTTCAAAATTTATAGACATAAAGCAGTGATCACAATAAGTGCACTGTACATTACATCCCCATGGCTTATTTGTTTCATACTTGGAAATTTGAACCTCTTATTCCCCTTTACCTTTCCCCCTCCTTTTTAATTTTTCAATTACAGTTGACACAAAGTATTATTTTATATTAATTTCAAGTGTACAGCATAGTGGTTAGATGTTTATATAATTTAAGAAGTCATCCCCCTGACTAGTCTAGTACCCACCTGGTGCTATAGTTATTACCATAGCATTGATTATATTCCCTATGCTGTAGTTTATATCCCTATGACTATTCTGTAACTACCAATTTGTACTTCCTAATCCCTTCACCTTTTTCACCCTGCCCTCCAACCACCTACCATCTATCACCCCAACAAATCTAGTACCCATCTGACACCATACATAGTTATTACAATATTATTGACTATATACTTTATGCTATACTCTACATCCCCATGACTACCTTGTAACAACCAATCTGGACTTCTTAATCCCTTCCTCTTTCTTCACTCACACCCCCAACCCTCCTCCCATCTGGTAGCCATCAAAATGTTCTCTGTATCTATGAGTTTGTTTCTGATTTGTTTTGTTTTTTAGATTTCACATGTAAGCAAAATCATACAGCATCTGTCTCTCTCTCTGCCTGACACACTCCATTCAGCACAATATCCTCTAGATGTACCCATGCCGCCACAGATGACAAGAACTCATTTTCCTCCATGGCCAAACAATATTCCATTGTATATATGTTTTTTTATCCATTCTTCTATCAATGACACCCAGGCTGCCTCCACATCTTGGCCATTGTAAATGATGCTGCAATGAACATATAGGGGCACACATCCCCACAAAGTAGCGCGCTAGGTTTCTTCGGACAAACACACAGAAGTGGGACCACTGGGTCTCCTTCTTTTTCTCCTGTTATAGCCCACGTTTTAAAGTCTATTTTGTCTGATGTAAATATGGCTACCCCAGGTTTTCCCTCCTTTGTTCCATTTTCATGAAATGTCTTTTTCCATCTCTTTACTGTGTGTGTGTCTTTCAAGCTGAAGTGAGTCTCTTATAGGCAGCATATGTAAGGGTTTTGTTTTCTTATCCATTCAGCCCTCCCATGTTTTTTGATTGGAGTACCCAATCCATTTACATTGAAAGCAATTGTTGATAGATATGGAGCCACTGCCATTTTATAATTAATAATTTTGATCTTTTTTCCCCCGGTCTTAAAGAAGGTCCTCCAACATTCCCCATAACACTGGCTCAGTGATGATGAACTCCCTTAGTACTTTCCTATCTGGGAAGCTTTTATCTGTCCCTCGGTTTGAAATGATAGCCTTGCTGGGCAGAGTAGGCTTGGTGGTAGATGTCCGCCCCACACCACTCTGAATATTTCCTGCCCATCCCCTCCAGCCTGCAAAGTTTCTGGCCTTCAGATGGGGTATTTTCTGCTACATTGTTTTGCAAATCGCTGGTTTGATCCTCTGCTTCATCTAGTCTGCTGGTGATTCCTTCTAGTGCATTCTTCATTTCAGTTATTGTATTCACTTCTAACTTATTTTTTTTACGGTTTCTATGTCCTTTTCTTATGCTTACTATCTCTTTGTTAGAGTTCTCACTGACTTCCTTGAACATCCTTATAAGAATTGTTTTGAACTCCGTGTCTGGTAGGTTGCTTGCTTTCATTTGGTTTAGTTCTTGTTCTGGAGTTTTCTCCTGTTCTTTTATTTGGGATGTATTTCTTTGTTTCCTTATTTTGGCTGCCTCTCTGTTTTTTTCTGTGTATTAGGTAGATCTGTTAGGTCTTCTAGTCTTGCCTGGTGGCTTATGTAATAGGTGCTTTGTTGGGGCCCTGACCCAGTCTCCCTGGTCACCTGCTCTGGCTGCTCCAGGAGTGTCCTTTGTGGGGGTTGTGTGTGCCCTCCTGTTATAGTTGAGCCTTGATTGCTATTGGCATATCAGTGGGTGGAATTGACTCTCAGGCTGATTGGCTGTGGGGTTTGGCCATGTCCACAACTTATGGGCTGCTGTACAGGGGGCTTACCCTAGTGAGTGGGATTCCCCCCAGTGGGTTCTGGTGCCTGTTGAGACCACCCTATCTGTATGCCTCTTGTGGGGCTAATTGGGCACTGCTCTGCTTCAGGTATATTGGTTCTGGGGCCTATTGGGAGGGGCTCTAGTGCCCAGGTCACCTACTGCCTGTGACCAGCGGGGGACTACCTGGTAGGAGTTACAAAGCTATCTGTGATATCACTGTCTGTGATAAACCTGGAGGCATGTGGGAGAGGCCACGCTGCGAATTGAGGACAGCTGCCAGGCTTGGGGTAGCTCCACAAAAAGCCAGGACACCCTGAGGCCTACTGTCACCTGCTGGCTCCCTTAAAGTTCAGTCACTGATAAAGCCTCATGTGGCATGCAAGTTGGGTAAGGCAGGGTCTCAGAGAGTCACTAGAATGGGAAGAGTTGTGGTCAGCAGGTTAATGTAGATTCTGCTGATGTAGATTTTGGTGCCAGGGCTGAGCCTGAAGCTACTCAGCAAAAGTCTCAGAGCACACAGAGGCCAGTTGCCTCCCACCTGGGACCTGTGGACCCTGAGAGTTTTCCAAGGAAGAGTGCAATGTGGGCGGGGCTGGCTGCTCAGGAGACAGTGCCTCTGGCTCTGGGGGAGTTGGGTGGGGTGGGGTCCTTGTGAATCAGCAGGGTGGAGCTCTGGAGCTCCCCAGACCAATCAGATTCAGATTTGGTAGTAAGGGTAAGGGGCGGGCTCAACATATTAAAGATGGTGGCTGCCTTCCAGCTGCAGGGGAGCAGGACCTCTCACAGGGAAAATGTCAGCTGTCCTCTAGCCCTGGCCTTAAAGCCACACATCTCAGTCTGCTCCCCCTATGCTTCTGACGCCATCCCCGCCCCCCATGCCCAAACCCTGGAGTACTGTCCCGCCGCTGGAGCCCAAGGTGAGTGCCTGCAAGCGAGTCTGTGTGCGGGCCCTTTAAGAGGACGCCTGGGTTTCCCACAGCCTTCCATACCACCTGGGTGGTTAGAATCCCCACTGTCTTTCACTGTCAGATGTTGTGGGGGCTCCTCGTCCTGGCACCTGTACGCTGGCCTGGGGAGCCTGAAGTGGGCCTCGGGTTCTTTGCTCCTCTGGGGGAAACCTCTAACGCCAAGGCATCCCTCCTTATTTTTAACCACCATGGAGGTTTGGGAGGTTCGCGTCTCTACCCCTCCTATGAGTCTAGACGTGGCTTCTTTATATCCTTAGCTATAAAACTTCTATTCAGGCAGACTTCAGATGGTTCTCCAGGTTGATTGTTCTATAATTTAGTTGTAATTTTAATGTGTTCATGGAAGAAAGCAGGCACAGTGTTTATCTACGCCACCATTTTGGATGGCTCCTCAACTTTGTCCTTTTAATAGAAAACAACTACTTTGATATTATCCTTGGGACCAATTTTGGCTTTAAAAATTATATCTACTATTAAAAAATCAATAGTGTTATTCACGGAAGTGTAATGTAGTATGATGGGTCAAAGATTAGTCCCCGCTCCCTCCTGAAAAAAGGATCATTCTGGGATCGTGCAGGTACTACCACACAAAGTGGAAAGTCTTGATGCATTTTTTGGGGGGAAGGGTTTGCAGTCAACCGTAATGTTGGAGATAATTATACAATTAATTTCTTTTAGCTATTGACTTATTCTAGGTATTCTGCTTTTGATTAAACATAAAAATGTTTCATTTTTAGTCATCACTTTTTTATTTCTGAAAAAGCAAATGAAAAGGACATCACTAATATTTCTCAAAGCTTGAGAGATTAAGAGAACTTTTCTTTAGTTTCACAGTGTCTGGTCCCTTCAATATTTATGGCAGGCTAAAAAATATGTCTTGATGCTTTTATTTGTTTCATTAGGATTTCTTACCAGCAATGAAAAACTGCTTCATATGATATGCACCGAAATATGCAGATATAGTATATTCTCATTTTAGATGTAGTATATTCATATTTTACTTTCTAAATTTTAATTTCTGATGATAATAGTTGATACTCTAGAAAGAACATGAGTTTTAGAATCAGACAGGTCTTATGTATATTTTAATTCCAGTCCAAGCACTTTCTGAGGAAGAGAAAATAATATCTACCTTATAAGTCTGGCAGGAGAATTAAATGAGACTCTGCATATAAAAGGACCTGGCCCACATGTTAGTACATGTTAGTTACCTTCCCTCCCTTTACTTACGTCTGTCGAGGCTGATTGATAACATTGGCTAAATTTAAATTGCCAATGGAGACAATAGTTTTTGCTACCTAGATAAGGAGACCTTGATTATTTGCATTAAAATCTATGTTTCAATTTAGAAGGTAAGTTGATACTAAGAAAATACTATATTTCTTGAAGAAATATTTATTATAAATATTAAGAGGACTGTAAAAATTATTTTTACAATAAGCTCCCAAGAAACTCCAGTAGTTATTATTGAAAAGAAATAATTCTTCAGCATTCATGATAATTTTGAAGATATATGAAACTTAAATGCAAGCATTTATCCACGGGAAAAAAACTCCTAGTAAAAAGTGCTATTTTGTTAAATTTCTAAATTGAATTCGTTAAATTTCTTAGAAAATTGTAGATATTTAGATGTACACAATAGGTGATGTGCCTTATAATTTCAGAGAAAGATCAAAATGGGTGGAAACTAATTAAGAAAGAGACAGGTCTTTAAAATCATTAAACCCACACATACCCAACAGCATACAAAAGAATGAAAATAAAAGCTCAGTACCTAATTAAAACTTATACTATCTAATTTTGCTTTATACAGTACCTAATTGAAACATGCATACATTTAGTATGCTATTTTCTTAAAGTGAAATGTGTTTCAAATAGGAAATACATAAAAACTTGTTGGGCTGTTTTACAAATGAGACTGCATCAAGTCTAAAACTTTTTAGTAATTAAAGTGCAATTCCGTAGGATTTTGAAACTACATATCTTTACTTTAAAAAGACCATGAAAAGGAGGGTGAAGCTCAGCTCTGCCTCTGGATCTGTTTATGAGACATTGTAATGGATGGACACTTTGGCTGTATGCTTTATGCTGAATGCTTCACTGATTTAATGACAACGCCACCTAGTGACTGGAGGTCTCTGACTGTATATGCTGACAGTGAAGATTTACCTAAATGCTCTGAAATGTCCTAGGAAAGGACTGGCCTTAATAAGAATGTCATATATATGTACAGTACATCTATATGAAGTTCTTGTTTTGCCATCTTCCTTTTTTTCTGCCTTTTCTTTGAGAATACTTCTTTCCTTTTCCATTGGGTGCTCTGCTGCCACCCCAGCCCTTCTTGTCACCATGAGATATGGTTTACTAACCCAGAGGGTTTTAAGTAAATTCCTCCAAATGCTTCATGGGTGTCTTTGTGAGGGGGTTGCTGATAGGGGTACATTTCTAGTTCATCAACCTTCTCTAATCAGTCTGCTTTACTTCCTGTGCTTCCCTCTAAGATTATGTTTGAAGAAAGGTTTTAGCTCTAAAGAGAAAGTCTGTAAGCTACATTAATAAGACTTTGATATCCATTGTAAAAAGTCTCTGACACACAGAAACGTTGAAAGAATAATACAGTGAACATCCATATGTCCTCTTTCAAGATTCAACAATTGCTAACATTTTAGCCTCTTTGCAGAATCATTTCAGAGAAAATTGCACACCTAAACAGTTCAACATATGTCTTCTAAAACTAAGGACATTCTCTCATATAGGCAAAATCCTGTTATTCCACCTAGAAAATTCACAAAAATTCTCATATGTTATCTAATGCTTAGTACATATTTAAAACCTTCCCCGCTATCCCCAAATGGCTCTTATCACTGGCTTTTTGAACCTAGAATCTATCAAATTTCATGTTAAATTTTGGATCATGTCCCTGTAGTCTGGAATACCACCCCCCCCAAATAATTTTATTTTCCATAACACTGAATTACTAAAAGAGATCAGGTCAGTTGCCTAGTAGAATATCTATTTTGAGTTTGCTTTCTTTGGTGCCCTTTATCTTGTTTCTCTATTCCCTATAGTTCCTATAAACTAGGCTAGGTCTAAAGACTCAATTAGATTCAATTAGTCATTTTTGGCAGAGTTTTTCACAACAGGAGATATAAAATGTCATTATTAGTGATGCTAGGTTTGATTACTTGGTTAAGGCAGTAATCACAGATCTCTCTATTGTGAAAATGAATGTAGCATGTGATCTGAAGAGAGAAACTTCAGTACAATATGATATTCTGTTCCCCATTAACCTTCTGTCTAATGGTTTGAGCATCCGCTGATTATCCTTGACTGATTTCTTTTAAATACATTACATTTTAAAACTATCATTCCTTCTGTACTTATTACACTTCCTTCTATAAAAAAGAGTTTTCATTCATCAGCTGTCAGTGATGAATAAAACTGTAAAAAGTAGGGTAAATGCTTAATTATTCCCCTCCAATCACCAGTTTTCAGAGTAAGGAGCTGGAATAATAGTGAACTTTTAATGGAAGCAAGTGTTTTTCTTTCTTTCTTCCCTCCCTCCCTTCCTTCTTCTTTCTTCTCCCTCTTCTCTCTCTCTCATTTTCTTTATGAATACCACATCGTTCTAATGGGTTTTTATTTATTCAATACATCATAATCAATTATAGTTACTAATTTTATGCCCAAGTTATCCTAAATGTGGCCAATGGGAGCACTTTTCCACTGGTTCCTACTTCCATTTGATACATTAGTTTTTGAGTACTTCCTTGCTTTCTGACAATAGATGATGGCCCCTGTTCTACTTGTGCTTACCCTGGCCCAGACCTGGAAGCAGCCATTTTTCCATGGAGAGCTGATCCCCTTCCAATGTTTAGAAACCATTTATAGGTGGTGTTATACAGTTATATTCTTTTGTATCTGGAGCAGGACAGGCTGTTGGGTATGTGGTCAGTGTAGTCACATGAGGCCCCATGTTTGGAAGAACTCTCCCTATGCTTGGGGTCACCTCTATGGTTGTTACCACAAAATTCTTACTAATTCTGTCTTTGAGATTGTGCTTTGTAAGTAAAGTCTAATGGGACAACTGAGTGCACTCTGGAGTTTGGAGCCTTTGTTCCTGCTGACTCTCATTTCCTGCCTGCCTCTCTGGATTGAGTTCTTCACTGCCCACTCCCGGACCCCTGTTGTCCTGGCTGCAGAGGACTCCTTCCCATTGCCCTTTCCCGAGATCCATGGTGCCCTCTGCTCACAGCAGAGACCTTGGTGTGAGCATACGGTGTGTCAGGGCCGTTGTGCTTGCCTTGCAGCCTCCTGGGGCCTGGCATGGTGACCATTCTCCTGGCCCCTAGTGCATGTGGTGTGCTGCCAGCTTGAGGCTATATCTCTGTGGGGACAAGTCTCTCACTCACTCTTAATCTAGCTACCAAGCATGTCCTGGTGTGGAGGGTGAAAGATCTTTGGGCCTTCTTGTTTGGGTTGAGGTAGCCGACCCTCAGACCCGCCTCTAGGTGGCGCTCAGTGTGTCAGTTCAAGGACTTGTAAGAGGAGGAACCTGGCAGCTGTCAGGCCTGAGAGAGCACATGCCTGCTCCATGTTACAGGGGGGAACCCCTAGGAACCTCTGCACTCACCCCATGGCTCTCCCTTTGGCTCAGAGTGCTCTTTCAACAGGCTCAGTGCCTAGGAGATACCATCTTCTTTCTTCCAACCTTCCAGAATCTGACTTTGTTGTTCCCTTTGGGCCAGCACGAGGCACCCTCTGGAATCAGCTATGAAATATAAATTGCGTAATTCTGGTGATGCCACATTTGAGTTAAACGTTCTGATATTTGTACTTAAAACTGGCATTGCACAATATAAAGATGAACAGTAAAATTTGTGCAAATAATTAAAATTCAAAATTTTTCTTTACTTAGAATGACATTAAACAGTAAATAAAAGTCTCATGACAAGAGAGTGACAGTGGAAGAAAGGGAGAAAGGTTTATATGAGCCTTTAAGAACACATTTTAAACAGGAGATCCTCCATTTTCATTTTGCACAGGGACCTGCAAATTATGTAGCTAGCCTTTGTCTGTAGTCTTTTGCTCAGTATTATGTTCGTGAGATTCATCTATATTGTTGCAAGTAGCTAAGGTTTGTTCATTTCCATTGCTGTATAGTCCCTTGTATGAATGCACTGTTCATCTCATATTTACCATTTTTGATATTTGACTTGTTCATTTTAGCTCTTATAGAAAGAATTGCTATGAATAGCCTTATATTTATCTTTTAATGCAAAATTTCTGTCGGTTTTGTACCTAGAAGTGATATATAGGATATGCATATATTCAACATTATTGGACAACACCACGTAATTTTCCAAAGTGGTTGTAACAACTTCAGCTCCCAAAATTTGAGATTACTATTGTTCCACATTCTTACTAACACTGATATTATGAGGTGTTTTTTTTTTAATTGCAGCTTGCTTATAGCTTTATTTTGTATTTCCCTGACCACTAAAGATGTTGAGTAGCTTTTCATATGCGTATTGGCTATTTGGATTGACTTTTTTTGTGAAGAGTCTGTTCAAGTATTTTGTTCGTTTTTCTAGTGCATTGTGTGTATTTTTCTCCTTATCATTTTGAAGTAATTCTCTGTGTATTCTGGATATGAATACTTTGGTTCTAAATGTTGAAAACTCTTCCCCCTCTCTGTGTCTTGTTTTTTAAGAGTCTTTGCGGTGTCTTTTGAGGAATAGATGTTTCCTCAGTAATGAGACTGGGCAACAGAAATGGATAAAAATTTTACTTTTATTTGCTAGTCATTTGAGAAATTTGCACAGATGAATGCAAGTTGCTTTTTATTATTTAACCTATAGAAACATTTCTAATGTCATTTTAATGGACAATGGTTATTTATCTATGAATGTGAGTTTCCTAACTTAGATTATATGATAAACTGGACAGGAAAAGCTGATTTTATTTTAATTGAAATAAGGGTTTCAGCAAGAAAATAATTTCTTAATCAGTATCAATCACATCCCTGGTCAGTACATTTGGTCCACTCACACAATAATCTATAGGTGTGGTGAAAACCTTGTGTTGCTATTGATTTTCTCCAAAATGGAGGGCAGACTATGGCTGGTTTCACCCTTTCTGAGCCATGGTTTCTTATTCTTCCTTATTTTTTTTGATGCCCATTTAGTTCTGTATTTTGAAACCCAAATTTCAAGATCTCCTGACTTTGACGACCCTTTCTGACAAACTCATTGGCTCAGCCTGGGCACTCACTCCCAGGCAGCATTGGGGTATATATTTTTATCTGCAAGCATTCATTCTAAGGCGAGAGATGGGTCCAGTCATCATGCTGACCTTGCTGACTTCCTGAGCTCCCCTCACTCATTTTCATCCACAGGGAGCGTGCAGGCCAGAGCGTTGTGTGCAGCTGGCATTTTTGTAGCAACTTACATAGAAATGACAAATGTGTTAATTATAAAAAAAACTAAAAAATATTTGGAAAGGTCTCAGAAGGTATTCAGAAACAATATTTCCTTCCTATTCCTGACAGCTTTGATGCTGTTTAAATCAATAACATTTTTTTTTTTTTTTTTAGTTTTAGTCCCAGACACTCCATACTGAATCAGACTGACCACTTTCCAATTAGGGTTACTTTTACGATATAACATAAATAAATGCTTTTACCTCAGTCAATTCCTTGACAGATTAATAATAGTTATAAATATATAAACACGGCTCTTTCTGTAGAACTTTCCATGAATACAACAGACTATAAGAAAACAGCATATTTTTAAAATGGAGAGAAAATACTCTCAGAAATTCTCTAGTGGTAAAAATGACCAAATCATATTTCCATCTTGACTATGTGTAATAACGCCATGATTTTCTTCTAGTCCCTCAATATTCAAAGTGTGATCTGTAGACAAGCAAAATTGGCATCACCTGTGAACGTACTGGAACTGCATGTCCCCCACTGAATCAAATTTGAACCCTACTGAGTCAAAATGCATTTTAACAAGATACTTGGTCATTCCAATGCACAGGAAAGTCTGTGAAGCACTGATCTAAGCAGTCTACTTTGGAATAATTTCGTTTTCACATTTGCAAATTGCTTGTGACTGGGAGTGACAATATAAACTCCAAAGGTCATGGAAACGTTGGAAGGGCAGATTTTCCTAGAGAGAATCAAATGTTTTTAAACAAAACATTTGTATTCACTGCACATCAGTGATAGGGTTTGAGAACCATGAGTACTTGAGCTTAAGTTCCTTTAAAATCCACACCTTACAGAGAGACTAGAGAGAGTTCACTGCAGGCAATGTTTGCAGCCACTTGAAAGGTTAATGTATGCCTGAAAAAGTTTATTCATCCCTGAAGGTGTTTTGATGATGAGATTGAAAATGGTGTTGCTAGTAAATCAACTAATACAAATTACAGTTAGTACATATTTCATATGTGGATGGTTCTAGAAGGAAGGACATGCATGTATATGAAAGGTATTTTTTCATGGTGAAATTGTGTGTGGGTGGAGAAGAGCATACACGTAAAAATTATGATATTTCAAATTCCAAAGATATTCAGATATCATCTAGGCTAAACCCCTCATTTTAAAAACGAGAAACAATTGAAGCAGGATATATGATGAGACAGGTTACATAAGCGAAAGTGCTAGAACTGGACTCCCATACTCCTCTCCTGATCCTGCTGTTTTTAATTTACTCTACTGACATGGCAATATAAGATAGTATATAAGAAAAACCAACTGAATAATGCAGATTGTCAAAGAATGCTATAGTGGTTCATAGGATGGAATAATCATTATAGGTTGGAGAAGTCACAAAGGGCTTTATTGGAGCCAAGACCTTGAGCTGGATCAATTGCACTGCCCCCTTCCCATATACTCCCAATAGCCATGCACTCTGCCAACTTTTTAATAATCCTTGGTTTCTGATCTATAATTTATAGGTTTATGCAATTTATGTTTTAATGTCTATCCTCCTCTGACCTCACAAGAATGTAAGTTCCACAAGAGCAAGAATTTTGTCTGTGATTTTACCAATGTATCCCCAATGCCTAAAACCATGCCTGATACATGGGGACTTAATAGATATTTATGAAATGAATAAACCAATGATTGACTCATACATAAGGGTTTCATTGCCCTAAAAATCTCCTGTGCTCCACTTATTACTCCCTCCCTCCTTCTCAAGTCCTAGCAACCACTGACCTTTTTACTGTTTTCATAGTTTTGAAATATATACTTTTTGTATAGTGTTCCAATGATCAATTGCTGCATTACTAACTGTTCCAAATTTTTGTGGCTGGACTCTCCCAGCGGCTGCAGTAAGGTGCTAGCTGGAAATGCAGCCATCTAAAGGTTCAACTGGGCTCATAGTCCATAATAGCTTCTTCACTCATGTGTCTGGAGCCTCAGCTGAGGTGACTGGATCAGCGGGGGGCTGGCCAAGCATCTCTGTCTTTCAGTGTGGTCTCTCCACCTGGCTAGTTCAGACTTCCTCAGAGAATGGCAGGGTAATTGGATTTCTTACATGGCAGCTGGCTTTCCCCTGAGTGAGTGTGCTATGAGGGAGAGTGTAAACGCTGCCACGTCTCTTGAAGGTCAGGTCTGAAGCTGGCACAATATTATGTCTATTGTATTCTATTGGTCAAAATAGTCACGGTCTCAATCCAGATTCAAGGGGGTGGATAAGTAGACCCCATCTCTTGGTACGGAATTGACAAAGAGTTTATGGCATCTTTAATCCGCCCCAGATGGACAGAAAAATGGATGACTAAGCATTGCAGCCTGAAATGAGAGAGTGATAATTATGACAGACAAAAGTATTAGGGAAGGACATTCCAGGAGGGGAAACTGTGAAATTGTATACAGGGAAAGAAAAGTCCAGAATATTCTAGTTTCCTGCCATGTAGTCAATAGAAAGTGACTTGGTGAAGCATGTGACTAGAAATATAGGTGAAAGCCAGATAACGACAGCTTGAATATTATACTAAGGAGTCTCCACTTGAATCAGCAGGCTGGAACTATAAAAGAATGTAGTTTAGACATCCAACTTTGTTAAATTTTGATGAGAGAAGAGCTTACTACTTGCGCAGCAATACATAGTTTTAGAAGTACTTTTTCTAGTTACCTATTCACCACTGCAAAGATAATTTGGACAAGGTGGTGAAAAACATTATCACCTTGAACTAATTTTTCACCCATGCCTCTTTAACCACAACCAAAAATAATGCCTTCCTCCCCTATATCCCCATGGTACTTTCTTCAGTTATAGCACTATATCCAGTCACAGCACATTGTATCACAATTATTTCTGCATGTGTCTGTTGTTTCAGTTCCTAGACAAACTCCACAAGGGCCTTTCCTTATTTTGTGTCCCATCGTAGCATTGAATGAATGATTTGTCTCCATAAAGTCCAATTAACATGTGGAAACTTAATTACTTTTCTTATCAGTTGGCTGGACAATTGATTCCTCATTCCTTTCCTTGATTACTTGAAATGGGGATTTGGTTAAGCTAATCATATCTTCCTCAATGTAGTTAACTAGAAAGAAGAATTAAAATAACAATCACTTCTTTATCTTTTAAAAAATCTTTTCTTCCGTTTGAGGGTTGAAGTGCTCATTATACTCCTATACCAGGGGTGCCAAAGAAATGTACACACATGACTTATATTCATCTTTTGTTATTGGCATACATTGAGTATTACAATTTTAATACGGTTTTTTTTTCCTTTCTTAAAAGTGTATACATTTTTTTGGCACCCTCTGTATTTTTCTCCTTCTAAATGTCATTTTATGAAAGGATCAAGAATGCTACATGGATGACAGAATCTATTTTTAAGGCAATATATTTATAGAAATGTTATGCTTAGCTAAACTTGAGATTCTGTAGGGGGAGGAGATCTCACAATGATTGTGAGTATAGTAAAATGTAAAATCAGATGACAGAAAGAGAAGAAGTATATGAAAGAAACTCTATTAATTTTTCTTTTTATGAGAATTAACCCCTACACATCTGCTCAAATATTTGTCCATTATGCAATTTGAAATAAGAAAAGCAAAGTAAAATGGTAGCTATTATGAGTGATCTAGAAAAATTCATTATGAGTAATACAACAAAGGATTACTCTTCCATTTAACTATGTCTATTTCTGTAACATGTTAGAATTTTTACCCGTAGGGTTAGAATTGGGACATTGGTAATTAGATCACATCTCATATGGAATGAATTATATTCCTTCAGAAGCAGCTGCTGGTTTACACACCCGGAAATTATGATTTAACAGCTTTAAATCTTACTCTTTTTCTCCTTTTATGAGTGATCCTGACAGTTTTACTTAATCCCATTGCTCTCTAATTTGCTCCCAACTCTAAATCAGAAGATTCCCATGAGGGACTGGCTTGCTACATTTGAATGTTTTTTTGCAAATAGGTGTTGGGAATTCAAGTTGAAAGTGAGACAGAAGTTCAAGGTGTATTATGTTTTTCATTCAACCTCCAGGCTTCAAGAAAGATACTAAGTTTGTCTTCCCTATATACTGTTAGCTAAAATTCATTATCTTCCTTCTGCATTTTAAAAAGTATATAGTCTCAGGATTTTTGTCTTTGTTACTGTAATTCAGAATGCCCTAGGATATGCTAGATTTAGTTGAAATGAGACAAAGAGTCTTGAACTCTTTGTTTGAATAAAGAATCCAGCATTTTTATGGTATTTTTGTGACATTTATGTATAAAGGGAGAGGAAAGGGAATTCTAAAAGTGCTTCTCTGGGGGCAGCCAGATGGCTCAGTTGGTTAGAGCCCAAGTTCTGAACAACAGGGTTGCCGATTCAATTCCCACATGGGCCAGTGAGCTGCGCCCTCCACAACTAGATTGAAGACAATGAGATGCCGCTGAGCGTCTGGAGGGGCGGCCGGATGTCTCAGTTGGTTGGAGCATGAGCTTTCAACAACAAGGTTGCTGGCTCAATTCCCACACGGGACGGTGGGCTGCGCTCCCTGCAACTGAACATTGAAAATGGCAACTGGACTTGGAGCTGAGCTGCGCCCTCCACAACTAGATTGAAGGACAATGAGTTGGAGCTGATGGGCCCTGGAGAAACACACTGTTCCCCAATTAAAAAAAAAAAAAAAAAGTGCTTCTCTGGCTTAAAAAAGAAACCTCATAACTATTTATAATTTTAGGAAACAAGGATGCCAATTTGAATGTTGTTACCAAGGAAAATAATAATCTTTATAGTCCAGGTGTCCCAAGAGACTCTTCTGTACAAATAACACTTCCCAGAACAGTTTCAGTAACTGAACAAAACAGATTACCCTTTTTCACATCCATTTCATTGGAGTATAAGATTGACACTTTTGTAGATGTTCCTCATTGACTATTTTATCAGAACTAGCCGTGTGAAGCTGAATAATATTTGTTTTCTGCAGCTGTAGGGAGAGGGAAACATTTTGTCCTTTCTACATTTCTGAGATTCCTTTCAGCAACATTTAGGAGCACATGCAATTTCAAAACTTATCACTGTAATATCATTAATTAACTCCAAGAAGGGAAAGAAAGGGCTGGCCTAAGATAATTACAACTTAAAATGTGGAAAAGGCACAGAGACATTTTACAAAGCAAGCTGTGAGACATCTATGTTTTGCATTTACAGTTCTTTGTTGACTGTAATCAATACTCCATTTTAAATCTGGATAGTGTAGTCTGCCTTAACTATCTTATTTCAGTGAAATACTGACTGAGCATCCCAGTGAGAGAACGTTTGTTGTGCATCCTTTTAAGACCACATTGCTTGTAGCATTTTATAAGCATTACTTCTACATGCACATTAACACTAACCAGTTTATTTCATTTTGTATTTATTAATGCCCTAAAATGCTACCTATATAAATAGGTTCTTATCCTCAATATGGTGTGACTTGCCAGCTTTCTGTATGGGGCTTGATAAATCACCGATACACTCACTTTAAGTGGACAGGAATCCCGGTGGAATGTTCCTTCTAGGGAGTGAACATAAGCCCTCTTTGATGGATAAGGTGAAACTCCAAGGCACTGTTTCCGTGGAGCCTAGGTTTAGGGAAGTAGTCCTGGCACTTCTCCTTTGTTTAAAAAAGTTGGTTGGGTTCTAGATCTCTTCCATAGAGCACGTAACTCCATAGGCTGGATGTGTTGTACTCTGAAATCACCTGCCTCCGTCCTTTCACAAGGAGACTGAAACTTTCCCTTGTTGATCCTTGGGAGCTAACGTGTTGCAATGTTTTTTTAAAACTTCAAGTTTTATAGAGAAACCCAGTTGTGATAGACTCTGCAAGGGTCACCGCAATGTTGGATATAGTACTGATGCTGGTTTTCAAACACAATTTCATCATTCCTATGACAAAAAAATTCAGAGACAACAGTCACTAAATATAGATCAAGTACTCTCTGGGGCTAAGTAGAAAGTTACCAATTCCATACATATCAATCCTGGCCAGTATCATGCCCAGAATATTTAGGAAAGGAAATAGTCTCCTACAGATGTCAGACTTTTGCTGCACATGAAAGACTGTTATCATAGGGATTTCTCTTTCAGTGCTATGTGCCATGGAGAGCAGACCCAACATCTAGAAACATTTAAGGAATGTGTTGTTGCTGTGTCTTTGACAGAGTAGCAGTAACTAGATGCAGGTGTATACTTTTTGTGTGATTTAGTTTTACATAGTCCTTGAGAATAAATTTTTTCTTTCTTACGCTTGACAGTCATTGACCAAACTGGTAAGTTCAGATGGGACAGTGCAGTAGTTAGAAACCATTAGAGTATTCACTGAAACACACTGGTATTTTTGGTTTTAGGGGTATTTGTAAATCCAATATTTTGCATTGATGGAAGAGAGTGGATTCATAATCTTGTTTAGTCTCTTTATTGTGTGACAGGTCTCAAATGAGGATGTATTTTCTGGTGAGAAAGTAGTCAGATCAGTTCCTGGAAGAAAGGGATTATCAGAACAGTCGCTGAGATGCATTCGTTCATTTATTCATTCACTCACGCATTCATTCAGCTTCTAGACAATAGAAAATGCCGGGGCACTATACGAGGGCAAAGGTAGGACTGGATTTAGGGAAGCCCAGTTAGAATCTAGTAAGAAATAAAAAAAAGTCAGAAGCATGACCTTCCTGTTGACAAACATGTAGGTTGAATGCTGTCTCCTTGGATAAGTATAAGTTTCTCATGTGGGCGAGGTCTGGAAGTTTGGGAAAACTTTGACACCAGGTTGAATTTCTGTTTTTAGGATTAATTTAGAATTGCCAGGTGTCTAAAGAGTCTCACTATAAGGAGTTTCTATTGGTTGTCAACACGCATGGGTCTGGACTCAAGTGAATGAAATAAATCATTGGCTCATGTATCGGGAGAAAAAAAGCAAATTAATAGCCAGAAACCTGTTATTACAGGAGGCTGGAATCTAAGACAAGAGGCCTTGACACTTAACTATCTACTGAAAGTCAACAGGATGCAACAAAGACATTCAGTGAGGTCTGAGTTGTACCTTCGTCTACTTAACCTCCATGTGAATTCAATTGTGTCCTGATGGCATTGCACTATTTGTCCAGGGCGACTGGTGGAGCTTCTTGTACTTGTGAATGGAATATGTTCCTATGATTTATTAGTGTTTTGCAATAAGAAAGCACAACATTATTGAGCACTTAAATGTTTTTTCAGTGAGGGAGCACTGGGGAAGTAATCAGAGGCACCATAGACTATCCATTAGTATCTTACGTGGGACGTTCCTAGTCTTCTCTCTACTAGAGATCTCATGTTCTAAAGAACTTTGAGCAATGCTTCTGATCACTTCAGTTCTATTTCTGCTCACACTTTGGTTAGTTTGTGTTTTCAGGATTCATTTTAATTTTCTGCTACCCATTGATGTGGGGAATGAAGTCACGGATGCATAGGCCTTTACACCCTTCCTTCACAATCTATCTTCTTCCTTCACAGTCTGTATTCTAAGCTGCATACTCAGTAACTTCATGACAATTATTCCAACCATACAACGTGGTCGTTTATACGTGTTTTGCTGATAGTCATTTTGTTGGCTCTCTCACATCCTAAAAATGTGGATATAATTGCTAAATTGTTCTAATGTAAACATTTTAAAGGATGTGAATAAAATCAGTGGCTCTCAAAGGAAAAGATAGGCTGCTTCTTTATTTTTAGAGCTTTCTTACGTTGAAGACCTCAAAAATAGGGCATATTTTATAATACTGTAGAACAATGCCGGAAACATTTTGCACATACTAATCATGCTAAATATTCTTAACATCCCTATTTGTTTTTATGTCTGGGCTATGAATGATGGATCAAGATGGAGTCAAGTCTTTTTGTTTTTTTTTCAGACTTCTGGTCTCCAGAACCAGAGGGAGTCAATTCTTTACTGCTACTAAGAGGCTATCTGAGAAATGCCAAAGATGATCTATATGTAAAAGACACCCTGAGTGCATTGGCTCTAAAAACCAATGCTCTAAAGATTATATATGCATGCGTGTAATATATATAATATTTATATTCAAAATCGGGGCTGATTTTGAAGGACATCCAAATGAGTTGACCAAGTCGAATTGTTAGTTGTTAAAGCTAAAACTTCCTGAGAATAAGAAACGGCCACAAGTGTAGTTGCAAAATTAATCAGAGGAGACACATTTTCTGACAACCTAACAGAAGCAAAGATTCCTCTCTGAAGCTAATTAAGCTTAAGCATTAGAGTCTCTCAACTTCATCCCACGTGGAACATAAAAGCTTTAAAATATTTCTTCTCCTTTAGAAGTGAGCAGTTTCACTGTTTTCAGAATTGCTTACAGTTATGAGATACCACCAGTACACAACAAGGGTCAGGAATGGAGCTTTGAGGGGTGAGAGCCACTCTCTGGGGAGGGTAACAGGTTCTGCCTGCTGGGCAATATGCACAGAAGACAGAGGAAGCTTCACTCACTCACTTCCTAACTCCTATCCAGAGACCAGTTTGATTTCCTCAGAGCTCTGGGTTTCTTTCCTTATGACACAAAATATTTTAAATTAACTTTAATATAACTTGAAGTACACACACATATATACAATACAGGCATAGTAAACACTATATTTAAATGACATCATTTAATCTTTAACACAATCGCTCTATCAAACACCTCATAAGAAAACATTTGTCATGTCTCGATTTGCCATCTTCACGTGAGTGTTATGAGGAACCAACGCGTTTGTACATTGAAAAGAAGACACGTAAAGACGTGCGATGGCTCTTCATATTCCTTCTTTTCCTCGTGTTTACTTTTGCATTCTTTCAGCTTATTTCCACTTTTGTTTCATTTTCTTTCTGACACCCATTTTACTTTTAAATTATTGCAGACAGACACAGAAATTACTTTAGAAGCCTAGTTGCAAAATTATTGAAATTAAATGAAACATAGCATACTTAGTGTTGGAAATAAGCATTGTTTTACATTATCTTTTAACTGCCAGTTCTGTCAAAATCTTCATCTATGTGTTGACAATGTAGCTGTTTTTCTGTCACAATAAATGTCAGGATTAAGTCCGGTTTGATGTTTGTCACAGGCCAAGTTGTTTCTGTCCCCCCACACCCGCAATTTATATGTTGAAGCCCTAACTTTCAGAAGTTCAGAACGATTTGTATTTGGAGATAAGGCCTCAGGGGTGAGGCTACAGGCCAAGGTCAAGGCATGGGGGATAAGCGTTGTCACCTAGGTGAGCCCAGAGGACACAGCATGAAGACAAAGAGGGATTATTCTCGAACTAAAATCTAACGGAATTTGCCCTAAGTTTTGGACTTTCTTGGAACTATGTCTCCTTTATTCTTCCTGATTGTTTTCTTTTGGAATGGGAATGTCTATGCCATGTCTGTCCCATCACTGTATTTTGGAAGCAGAGAACTTGCCTGGTTTCACAGATTCACTGCTGGAAGGAAATTTTGCCTCAGGATGCACTGCAGCAGTGAGTCTCACTCAACTTGATTTAGATGAATTTAGATGAGATTTTGGGCTTAGAGTAGGTGCTGAAATGGTTTAAGACTTTTGGGCTGTTGGGTGGGAGTGAATGTATTCTGCATATGAGAAGGACATACATTTTGGGGTTCAGAAGTGTAGTATTATGGGCTAAATTGTGTCCTCCCCAAGTTCCTATGTTGAAGCTCTAACCTTCTTCACCTCAGAATGTGACTGTATTTGGAGATAGGCCTTTAAAGAGGTGAGTAAGTGACAATGAGGCAGTTAGGTTGAGCCTTAATCCAATTTGGCCAGTGTCCTTAGGAGAAGAAATTTAGACAGTCAGGGAAACATCGGTGGTGTTGGCACATGGGGGAAGGCCATGTGAGAATACAGAGAGAAGGTGGCCTTCTGCAAGCCATGGAGAGAAGCCTGAGAAAGAACCAAACTTGCTGACACCTCGATCCTGGGCTTCCAGCCTTCAGAATGGTGAGAAAATTCCATTTCTCAAGCCATCCAGACTTTGATATTTTATTGTGGCAGCCCAGCAAACAAATATAGTTTTTTAAGTCCTTTAAATTCTATGTATTCTTCTTCCCTTGCTTTTAAATTTGTTTCCTTATAATTTGAAGAAGAAACCAGTCAATTGTCTGCAGAGACTTCCATAGCCCAGGTCTTGCTGATTACATCACCGTGGAATTATATGGTAGTATGTTTCTTTGCCCTATATTTCCTGTAAACTAATAGTTGGATATAGAGGCTTGATTAGATTCACATCGATTTTGGCAAGAATACTTCACAGGTAGTGTTGCGTACTTTCATCAAGAAGCTCATTAGGCCTATTTGTCTCTTTTTGTGATAAGATTGATCAGTCTATTTAGGTGATGTTGGCCTGATCCTTAGATTTTAAAGGTTCCCATGATCTTTTTTTCTAGTGATTTAACAACCACTAATGATCATTACAAGGATTCATCATTTCATTAGAGGTTGCTAAATGTTGATATATGAAGTCTATCATTCTTTCTTCCTTTATTAAATGGAATATTTCTTCTAAAAACTTATTAACTATTCAGTTATCTTACTGTCCAATTTGCATTTTGGAATAAACACTTGAGAACTTTCTTTTATTTAACAGTTTTCAGTATAATGTGTTGGTTGCCTAAAATCCTTCATAGGTGGCCTCTGAGTTTCTGTTTAAACATAATTATGTACTGATAGATTTCCAGTATTCAATATTTCCATTGCATTTATTTTGTTTTTCATGCTCAAATTGCTTTATCTTTGGCCAGTGTGGGGTCTCTTCATTCACTCCAAGTCTTTTTGACATGATTTGAGTAGTCTCTGATAGCTCTATAGCTTTCTGATATGACAAGGTGTTCCAAGGACAACATTTGTACTTTCTTTCCCAACCAGTTCTTCAAGTAACCCCTATTCCTTTTAGTGAGAAATAACATTTACAGACCGTAATCTTTTAGTGAACTGTAAATATTTATTTTATATTCTATATCTCTTAATATATACATTTAAAGTCTTTCTTAACTGGTTTTTTTATAACTTTCGCCATGATGCTTTGTTGCCTTGTATGTTTTGTAGTTTTTCATTGGTAGTGCAGATTTGAAAGTTTATTTATATTCTCCTTTGTTGCTTGGATTGATAGTATGTTTCGCTGAAAGAGGTTTATCTTTGGGAATGCTTCAGATTTGGGTCCACAATAAAATAAAGTAGTTTGTCTTTATATATTGCACGAATATAGTGTGAATTTAAGCCCTCAGCTCACACGAGGAAACAGATAGTGATTATGGATAATCAGGGAGAATGATTTTCTTTCTTCTCAGAACCAAGGCCAAGACAGAAAAGTATTTTTGCTCTATTTCTAAGTTTATTTTCTCTCTTTTTTTTGTTTCATTTTCTTAATTTTTCTAGTTCACCTTTTCGCTGTTCCCTGAGACTTGGGTCTGACTTATGGAACCTTTGTAATTGAATTTCCCTGTGTTCCACCTCTTTTGACTCATGTTCTCTTTTCTTTCTCCTAGACTTGGTGGATTTCCTTATATTTTTACATATTTGTTTATTCCTTTCCCCAGGATTTCCAGTCATGGTTTTCAGGATTTGTCATTCATAATATTGCCAAATACTGAAATTCTCCAAAACCTATATAGTTTTATTATGCTTCCACTTCTCTCTAGGAAACTTATCCTTTTGAGTAAAAGGTTAAAATGTAGATTACTGATCTCAGACCCAAGGATTCTGATTTGGTAGGCCTGGGCTGGGGCCAAGAATATACTTTTTCTTTTTTTCCCCAGTAAAGATCTTAAAAGATTCTGATGCAGTTGTTCTGAGAATCACACTTTGTGAGACACTATACTAAGAATTTTGTATTTTTTTAATCATATAGGCAATAAGGAATTAACAAATGTAATCTAGCGGGTATAAACTCATCAGTTTTAAGATTATAGTAGTCCCGCTTATTTGCAGGAGATATTTTCCAAGACTCCCCAGGGGATGCTCGAATCTGCAGATAGTACTAAAACATACATACATACATATATATATATGTGTGTGTGTGTGTGTGTGTGTGTGTGTGTGTATGTGTATATATATGTGTGTGTGTGTATATATATATATATATATATATATACGCTTTTTCCTATACATATATACATACATACATACCTAAGATAAAGTTTAATTTATAAATTAAGCACAGTAATAGATTAACAACAATAACTAATAATAAAATAGAACAATTATAACAATATACTGTAATGAAAGTTAAGTGAATGTGATTTTTTTCTCTCTGTGTCAAAATATCTTATTGTACTGTTCTTACCTTTTACCTTAAAGGAAAGCACTTCACAGCTTCTCTTTGGCATATCTGAATTGCCAGCATCTCTACTCTTGCACTCTGGGGCCATTGTTAAGTAAAATAAGGGTAACTTGAACACAAGCACTGCAATCGAGCGACAGCCCATGTAATAACCAGGATGGCTACTTAAGTGACTAACGGGTGGGAGTATATACAACATGGAGATGCTGGACGAAGGGGTGATTTATGTCCTGTGACGGATGGAGGGGGAGCAGCATGAGATTTCATCACGCTACTCAAAATAGTGTGCAATGTACATCTTATGAATTGTTTTTTCCTGGAATTTTCCATTTAATATTTCTAGGCCTTGGTTGACTGGGTAACTGAAACCTGGGAAAGTGAAACCACAGGTAGGGGTGGGGCAGTTTACTGAGCTCTGGTAGTACTCATTATAGGAATGGATTAAAGTGGAAGAAATAGATGGCCAGAAGACTAGTAAGGAAGCTGTTAAAATAGTTTTAATGAAAGATTAGAGAGAGGATGTGGCCGCTGGATAGTTCGTAGGTAAAGTCAATATGGTTTAGTGATGGTGTGAATATTGGATCTGAGGAAGAGGGTGGAGTCAATGATGACTCTGAGAGTTAGTCTTTCTGTATTTTGAAAGGTATTTGATTTCACAGAGGTGAATTCTGTTCAGGGCTCAACTTTTCTATATTTAGAATTTTATGTTTTCTTAGGAAATAGTACTTGAATATGCAATGAAGATCACTTCATGACATTTTCTAAGAGTATGAAATACACACACACACACACATACACACACACACACACACACACACGAAAGATGCTTTATGCCCTATCACCCTTGTGGATACTCTAAGCTTGATATTTGGAAGGTAAATGTTCTGCAGCATCATTGTAAGTGTTCTTCCCTTTTGGCATTTGGGAGGACCACAACGGACTTTTTTTTTTTTTTTTAAAGTAGAAGTAGAAAAAGTCACACAAAACCAAATGTCATAAGGGATCAAAAGCTTCTCAGAAGCTCTGTGACTATGGTTCATGGATTAAAATCAGGATGACTTTCTATCAATTTCCAGAATAGCTTAATGAAAGAGAAACAGTGTTCCAAATATACTTGAGCAATAAACAGCAAGAGCCAGGACAGCAGTTGCTACTCTTTTTACCCTAAACCTCATTCAGAAGGATGTTCAAGGCCAATTGTACTCACCTTGACTATCATCCGGTCACCTTGTTGTAAGGAAATCTTCTAATGTAATGATAAATTAGGGGCAATATGAACAATACTAGTTAGCAATCACATCCTACCCATGGTCTTTCTGGCTCTGAAGGTACACTGAAAAAATAATTTTCAAAGTCCTAAGTAGAATCTCTTCTGGAATTTACATTGCACACAAGCGTGATGCATTATTCACCCCTTCACCTTTTGTTTCTTGGAACAGGCTTTCCATTTTAATAGCTCAGAAGTCCATAGGAGAGAGAAGTCCAGTGAGGAAGTTTTAAATGACACCATGTTATGAACATGTAATTCTCTGTTTTTTACGGTTGCTGGCTTTCAATAGATGCTTTGAATCAGAATCTCAGAATTCATATTAAAAGAGATTCAGGAACTTTAGTAGAGAGTAGGAAACATGAATTTCCCAGCCCACCTTTTCAAGGAAAAAGATAGATTTTCAACTTAGGTTCTTTTTTAAAAAAACTTTTATTTATTTTAAGGGTGGTTTTTCAGGATCCATCAGCTCCAACTCAAGTAGTTGTTTCAATTTAGTTGTAGAGGGTGCACCTCACTGGCCCATATGGGGATCGAACTGGCAACCTTGCTCTTAAGAGCACCGTGTTCCAACCAACTGAGCTAACCGGCCATTCCAACTTAGGTTCTTTTGTGAAAAGCCAACAATGAATGTATATTTTTAAAGTTTTCCTTAAGTATTTAACCAGTCTATTTATAAACTTTCCATTCTGAAAATAACCTGTAACTTTCTTCAATATGCTTTCTTTCACTTTGCTAAGTCAGAAAGGCCCTCAAATATTGAAGACCTAAAAAGACTATGTTGTCGCAAGGGGAAGACATCACTTGGCAATGATTTTATATTACATGAGGATTTCTAACAGGGAGAAGTTCATGACTGCATGGTGTTGGGTGGGGCTATGGAGACAGGCATGGGTGTTACTAGTTGTGGGACCACGTCATCTCTTTATGTCTCCGTTTATTCATCTGAAAAAATGGACAGTAAAATAGCTTGTACCTCATAAGGTTCTCCTGAGGATTAAAGGAGATGGCATACCGTGTTTCCCCAAAAATAAGACCTAGCCGGACAATCAGCTCAAATGCGTCTTTTGGAACAAAAATTAATATATGACTCAATCTTATATAATATAGTAAAATAAGACCCGGTCTTATATAAGACCGGGTCTTACATTAATTTTTGCTCCAAAAGATGCATTAGAGCTAATTGTTCAGCTAGGTCTTATTTTGGGGGAAATACGGTAGGTAAAATTTTTAGTGCACAGTAGACTTTCAATAAAATATATCTGCTATGCAATAAGTACTTTTCTCAGTGCAGTACCATGCTTGTCATATAGAGTTTATTCTAGACTTTATGGGGTAATCCTGTTCAAAGTCAATGTTGAATAGTTTTTAAAATCAAGGTATCGGTCACTCCATTGCTGTTTGCTATTCATTGCTTTCCTCTGCAGAACCAGTGGAGTCACTCACTCGTCCCTCCCTGGAGTGTCTCATAGTTGCTGGTTTTCAATAGATGCTTTGAATCATGGAATCTCAGAGCAGTAAGGGATTTAGGGATCATAGTTCTATTTAACTCCCTTTCCGAGTGTGTGTATGTGGGTGTGTTTGCAATTTTTCACATGAGATTCCTGAAGCCCACATTAACAGAAGAAAGCAGCACAGATTTTGGAGTTATAACCAAACTTGACTCCCAACTTTTTTATTGACTAGCTGTGTATTACTGGTAACTAATTGTGTATGTCTCTGAGACTATTTTTCATCTAAAAAATAAGTATGCAGTTGTAAAAATTAAATCAGATCTGACATATAGAAACCTAGCAGAGTGTCTGACGCTGTAGGGTTTAATGTTAGTTTCAAGAAACTTACCCAAGGTCACAGTGCTAGTAGTAGCAGAGGAGTTTTGTCATAATCCAGATATCCTCTTTCCAATCTAGCATTGTTTCCATAGCCTGAATGGGGAGACGTTGTGGGCAAGGAGATTAGCTCTGCAACAAAGGCATGAATAAAGAAAGACTTATCAGATCACGGAACAATGAATGCCTGCTTTTGCCATAAATAGATGTAAAAGGGAAATAACAGATGAGGAGAGTATATTTTCAGTGCATATAATCAATAAAAGATTAGTGTCTCTTAACAAAAAGTCTCCAATAAATCAATAAGAAAAGGGGGGAAAAGGTTAGATAAATGGATCAAGACTACGATTAGAATATTTACAAAGAGGTTAAGCTTATTACAGTAGGGCTTTTGAGGGAAAGTATTACTGAGTTTAAAGAGATAGTTTTTTTTTTTTTTTTACTCTATTTTCTGTAGTCCCAAACACCTCTGCTGCTTCATTGCCAGTCCATAGAAAGATCTAACACAGTGCCTGGCATGCAGTATGTCTTCAATACATATTTGTTGAATAAAAGAATGAGCGTTTCCCCAATCTTCATTGTCCAGTGCCATTCTGGTGGGAATTCTCCTTCTGGTACATCTTTGTTACTCAGAGAGAGGCAGTGCTGCCACTGCCACCTGTTGATCCAGTTCCCCGTCAATACGTCGGTGTTGGCTTATGGAAACTCCACCGCTGCTCCTACTCCTTCTGTGTGCGTTTCCATCCACCCACATTTCCCCCTTCCTTCAGCTTTTTACAAAATGAAGAGACTACTTCTCCCTTATGTATTATTGATCTTCTGCTTGACTGGGGGTGGTGGAGTGGGTAGGATTCTCGTAGCAAGATTGCCTGGTTCCCAAATTCTTCAGCAATTATTGTGACAGCTCTTCCAGCGAACAGCTATAGTTCTATTCCTCTCCAGAAAGCACACACACCTCCAGCATGTCTCTAAAAAGACGAAGCTGGGTAACAGCTGCCAGGCTTTGCCTTGGTCTCCCTCTTCCTTCTGATCTGTGTGCATTATTTATGAGTCATGCTGCTGTGACACACTTCATTCTTTCTAGTAAATTTTCTTCAGGGGCTTTATAATTTTCTGTGCAAACTAGCTCTGTGAACACTGGCTTCTTAGTCTGTTGGACACATCTTGTACATGTCTGTATTAGTCAGGATTCATGATTTTCCCCTGAAGTCTCATCGCCTATGTAAATGAGTGTAGCCAAACATGGACATAGGTAAAGCTACAGCCTCACTGAATAATTCTGAGTCTCAGCTCTCGATGAGGTAATAATAACTGGGTGATATTGGCAAAGTTGTGAGGATTAGTGAGATAACATAACACCAGGCATATGGTAGGTAGGCTTCTCAGTAAATAGAAACCATGTCATCAGGGGTTGTGAGCAGATTTTCTAGAGCTAAATGTTGACTCAGGGTTAGAAAAAATAGGATTATGGCAGACTATAATAGCAAGGACCCAGGCTAAGAGAAAAAAAAGTACTGATTACAAAGAAAGTACAATGGCATTGATAAAGCAAAAGTAAAGTCACTAGAATTTGGTTGCAAGACCAAGTGTAGGAGCTCTTAGACTAATTCAATGAGGAGTCTACTAAATAATGAGCTAAGGTTCTTTACCCTCTGTGCCAGTGACAATCTGTGTCCCACCTTCCAACCAGGATGCTGTCTTGTTTGCCCACTCAGTTGTAGGTGAGCCAGCCCCAAATCCCCATTATGCCCCTTCTTTTCTTGGACTACCTCTGGTACCACCTTTGTTAGTCTGGGATTTCTGAGAAGCAGACTGCAAAACAGGATTAGACACTGCAAGTGATTTATTAGGTGACATGTCTAGGAGGTAAAATGGGAAGCTGGGGCAGGTTGGGACAGCCACAAAACCATAATGATGTTCTGAACTTTGTAAAGAAAAAAGGGCAGGTTGGATGGAAAAATCTTAGCCCATCGGCAGTTCAAAAAAGTTTGAAAAGGTTCATGGGACTCCTCAAGCTAAATATCCAAGTCTTTCTTTGGAAGAGCCCTTGTCACCCAGAAATAGACCCACCTGTCTCGGTATCCTTACTACACTCCATCGTGGCATGTGAGCACATGCAGTGATGGATTTCTGAGTATGAAGCTGGGGCCTTCAGTCCATTATGCTCTTCAGCCAAAGGTGTGAGAGGGGCACTTCTGTAGCTACCACAGCTGGTATCATACTTCGTGTTCCCATGTCCTGGTCTTGTTTAGAGCAGAATAAAGATATTTATTAACATGGGTCTTTAGTAAGTGTACATGTTAAAATATTTTAGGATAACTACTAAAACAAAGAAGGGAGAGAAAAATTTAAATCAAAAAACAAAGAAAAGAAGAAATAAACAAAAGAGACAGAAAACTAGGACAGACAGAAAGCACAAAATATCATAGCACAAATATATCCAAAATATCAGAATTCAAATCAATGAAATGAATTAAGTTCTCCATTTTGAAAGGCAAGTTTGTCAAACTGCAAGACAAACACAAAATGAGGCTGTATGCTTTTATAAGTGTCATGTCTAAAACATAAGGATCCAGAAAAATAGATGGTAAAAGATTGGAAAAGATATAAAAGATGAGCACAAACCAAAACAACAACAACAACAAAACTGTGTTAGCTATATCAAAATGAGAAGTTTCACAGACAAAAAATATCATTAGTAATAAATGGTTCAACACCTCAGAAAGTATAATTCTAAAGTTGTTTGCATATAAAAGATATTTAAAAATATAAACCAAAACTTAATAGAATTCAAGGGAGAAATTGATTAATCTATCATGACAGAAGGAGGTTATAACATGTATATGAGTTCAGACAAAAATATATCAGTAAGGATACATAATATTTGACCATTACAAATAATAATACTGACCTAATGGATGTATGTAGAATATTTCACTTAATAACTGGAACATTTTTCAAGTACACCTGGGATATTTAGGAAAATTGACCACATACTAGGCCATAAAGCATGATTCAAAAAATTTCTAACAAATGATGCAATGCTAGAAATCAAAACCCGAAAGCGTATTAGGAAAAATGCATCCAGAAAAGAAAAAATAGACTTTGAAATAATGCATGCATTAGAGAAGAAACTTTATGAGCTAAGCACTGAACTTTAAAAGTTGCAAAAACAATAAATCCAAAGAAAGTAGAATAAGAGACCTGATGATGAGACAGTAAAATTAATAAAAACAAACGTGAAGATAGAAGTAGAAGTAGAAGTAGAGAGAATAAACAAAGTCACTTTTTTTGGACAAAAAATGAAATTGACAATTACACAAAATTGGCAAGATTGATCAATAAAAAGAGAGTGAAGGTACACATATATGTCATTAGGAATAAAAAGTAGGCATAACTGCATATGCTATAGAAATTAAACAAATATATTATGAACAGCAAGAAAGTGATAGAGATACTGCATGTTAGCAAGACAGTCACCTGTATTTTATAACATAATCACGGGAGTGACTCACCACGTTTGTCATATAACGTAACTTTGTCACAGGAATGACACGCAATCTCCTTCATTACATTATATTGGTTGGAAGCAAGTCACAGGTCCTGCCTACACCCAAGGGGGCTGATTGATTCCACAATAGCTTGAACACCAGGGGGCAGCAATCCTTACGGGCCACTTGAGGTTGATTCCACCACCCTGAGGAGTATGTAGTAAAAAAAACCAAATGAAGCTGCTGCGTTTTTGTGCGTTTTTTTGATTTTTAAAAAATTTTTTAAAAATTAATTTTAGCTATACAAAGCAATGTAATAGCTAGACATTTAAACCCCTCATAAAGTGATTACCCCACCCACACCCCCCAAGCTACTATGACATCTTACATAGCTGCTGTTTTTAAGGGTGGTAGGAATTGGGTCTTGAAAATATTTGGATGCCATGTGTGAAATCTAAAGTAAATAGAATTACAGACACACCGAGGCTGAAGTTTATGCTTATATCCTTGAGAAAACCTTTCCTAAGAAAATTAACAACATAAACCAGTTTGCACAGAGAATAGTATGGTAATGTGTCTGGAATTACTAAGAGTGCTTGAAAATATAGAACTATTCCCGTTAGAGGGAAAACAAGTAATATATCATTTTAACTTTCTGTTCAGGTAGTTCATATTGATTCACTTCTAGAGTTCTGCTCAAAAAAAGATGCACAAACTTTGCACAACCTTTCCTGTCTTTGAGTTACATAGCATCAGTTTATTTGGGGAAACTGACCTGTTGGTACATTGGAGAATAATAAAGATCTGACCTGCATATTGACTTTTTTCTTTCATTTCTCTCTTAAAAAGAAAACAGCTGTAAGGTGAGTGTGTCTGCCACCCACTCGTTCTGGAGATACCTTTGCTTTGGGCTTCAGACAGTCAGGTTGAAAGGAATTGCAGTTCTGTTGGGCTCCTACGTGTACCAGAAAAATGCAAGACAAAAATGGGTGTGTCATTTTTACAATTTGATGAATCTGTTTTTCCCTGATGAGAGATTTTCAATGAGCCTCCAATAATTAGCCTAACTCTTCTTTCCCCAATTTTTTAAATGATCGGAAATGTTATATATTTGTATCTCTTTATATATGTATCTATCTGTATCTGTATCTCTACCTCTCCTTCTATCTGTACATACAGAAGGAGAGAGAATAGTTTAATGAATGCCCGTGACCCAGTAGCCATCTTCTTTAGTTATTAACACATTGTCAGCCTTCTTCACCTACACTCATATCCCTTTCTTTCTCACAGCCATGCTTCAATTGTGGTAAAGCAAATCCCAGAATAATTGACTTTCATCTGTAATATATATCTCTAAAATATAAGTACTCCTTTTAAAAATAACCACAATGTTATTCAAGTACCAACATTTTTAAAGTAATTCTTTATCATCAAATATCCAAACTATTTTAACATTTTCTTCATTGCCTAATTTTCTTTTAAAAGAATTATTATTAGAATCAGATTATTTGAATCAGAACCCCAACGAAGTCCACATTTTGTGTCTCATAATACATCTTAAGTCTTTTTTAGTCTTTTAAGTATTCTCCCCTCCTTTTAAAATTTCCTTGTAGATTTTTTTTGTTGTTTTATTGTTGTTGCAGAAACTGGGTTTTGTGCTGTCTGAATTTTGCCAATTGTTTCACCACTGACTTCACCTTAACTTGCTTCTCTTTTTCCTCTATTTAGATGTCGGGTTAAACCAAATGAAATTGTATTTTTGTAGGTCAAAATGATTAAATATTGGCCATTATATACGGTTCAACTACATAATTAGATCTGGAGGTGTGATCAGATTTAGCGTCAAATTTTTGACAGGAATGTTTTATATTGGTGAGAACTTTGTATTTTATCACCTCAGGTAGAATTCAATGGCGGATTTCTTCCGTTTTGTGATGTTAAGATTAACCAGTGGAATCGTCAGCTTGATTGAGGCATTATAAAGTTTCCCATCAGCTTTCACCTAATGGTTTCAGAGTCATTGATGTCCATTGCTTTGATCCATTATTTCATTAGAGGTTGAAAAGCAATGTTATTCTTTATTAATTAACTGCAATTGTTTTAAAAAGACTAACTTTCCATCAGCAGCTATTTTGTTACCCTAAGATATAGTTCATACATGAAATACAGGAAAAATGCTGAGTTCTCTGCATTTAATTAGTGATTTTCAGAATTATGTGTTGGTTCACCTAGCATTCTCCAATGGTGAACAATAAGCTGGTTTTTAATTTTTAATTTTTTGCATCATCTGAAAACACATGAAAGCTTTAAATCTCATGAAGATATTAATTGATTTTGATGCTCAAATAGTTCTACGTTTAGTTAGTTAGGGTCTCTTCAAGTTGGCTTTTGAGTCCTTTTGACACAACTCCAGCAGACTTTGACAGCTTCCTTGATTTTCCAATATGAAAGATCTACTATGTTATTGCCCCAGATCTAGAATCAGCAATTTCTCCTAGGCAGCATAAATGCTATGGTGGGAAATGATATAAAAAGACAGTCAGGAAAATAAGCGTGCCCATTGCTACACTTTTTTAGTGGACAAAAGGAGGAAATGTATATTTTTAAAGATGTCATAAATTTATACTGATACTTTCAACTGAGATTTATTATTATAATTTTTATTTAACTTCTCTGATTCTACACTTGTATCTCTCCTCTCACATGGAAAGTTCTTTACTCCCAGCACCACCAACATTATCGCCTACTTGCTTTGCCCTACGCAGACATACAACAGTTTAGAATAACAACACCGATATTACCACCAAAACCGGATTAAGATCTCTTGCAGTTATTTTGCTGTTAGACTATATCCTGCTTGGGATGTATAGTCAAGTCACTGTGTTTTCATATCACTTGAAATAATTTCTGTGTGCAACAACTTAATACACAGTTAAGTTCACTTGTTTCATTTTGTTTCCAACTCTTAAGAATTACCTTTATTTGGTTTTAAATAATTCTGTATTATAGTTTTTTAAAACATTTACATGATCCGTAACATAGCAAAATAGTAATGGAGATAATCTTTGTCCCTACTCCAGTGTATAGATGTACTACAATGCATTTAATCTTTCTCCTATTGAATGGACATTTGAGTTGTTTCCATCCTTTTGCTGTTAAAAATAATGACATAATTAATAGCCTTGTACGTGTCTTTTTTGGAGGGAAGGACAAGCATGTATAACCCTTGACGTGAGATTGCTGATTCAAATGATGAAAACATGTAATTTTACTAGACATTGCCTAATTCTGTTTTCTAGTGGTTGTATCATTTGGCGTTCCCATCAGCAAGGTACAAGACTTTCTCCAAAGCCTTACCGAGATGAATATATTGCTACATTTTTTGAATTTTTGACAGTCTGCTAGGTGAGAATGGTATCTCTGTAGTTTTAGTCTGCAGTTCTCTTATAAATGATGTTGAACATATTTTCATGTAAAAGGGCCATTTGCATTTCTTTTTCTGTTAAATCTACATTCATATCTATTCATTTTCCAATAGTTATTGGAGTTTTTCTTCTCTACATTGGATAATTATCCATTTACTGTCTTTTTATTTTAGACATACCAATCCTTGCCTGTCATATATTTTGCAAATACTTTTCTGTTTCTCATTTGTATTTTTTACTTTGCTTCTGATTTATTTTTGCCATAATATTTTTAAATGTTTATCCATTAAATTTATTAATCTTTGTTTATTGCTTCTTACGTAAATTTGTCCTCTTCCAGATTATAGAGAATATACCCATGCTTTGTTCCCTAATAGTTGTATGATTTCAATTCTTACATTTAAATGTCTATCCACTGGCAATTTTCCTGGTCTATGATGTGAGAAACAATTCAGCTTAATCTTTTTTATTTTTTATATTTTTAATTTTTTTAGTGATGTGACTATTCAGTTACCCCAACATCACTTAAAAACATTTTTCTCTCTCACCCTGATTTGCTTATTAAATATACTAAATACCCATGTGCAACTTGTTCTATTTCTCGATATTTGATTCTGTTTTATTGATATGTCTGTCAATCCTTGTAGAAATACCAGATTGTTTTTCTCTTAGAGGGTTTATGTTAGGTAGGGGTAGCCATGTTTTATCCCATCTCATTTTTCTTTTTTTTTTCCAGAGATATCCTAGCTATTATTGCATATGATTATTTTAATAATAACCTTTGTAATCAACTCATGTAGCTTCAGAAAAAGATGTTTTATTGTTTATTGGGATCACATTGTATTTATAATTTAACTTCGCAAGAATTGGAATCTTTTTTTTTGCATTGAGTCTTTCTACTCCAAGATGTGATATGTCTTTCTATTTGTACAAGTCTACCTTTATGCCCTTCAGGAGTGTTTTATAGCTTCATTATTTTGTTCATTAGATCTTGAACATGTATTGATAGGTTTTGCCTAGGTTATTTATTTATATCATAAACAAGAAGTTTTCTCTTTGGTTATTTCTTCTCACTGTGTTTTGTTTGTGTATGTGCAATAGAGCCTGAATCATAACCTGACATTCTACACTTTCCATTTCTCTCTTTTCTATTTTATTCATTACAATTTCCTGTACAAACCATCTTCATCTCCAGCAAAATGGTCTACAGCCGTCCCCAGGGAGACCTATGTTTTCCTTATATCTCAGCATTGTTTACGTATCCCTCCTATCTTGGTTTTTCCTTTTTCTTTCTCTTTCATCTTTAATTCTATAAACCATTCTATATCTTCTATGTCCTCTCTTTCACATATATCTTGTATAGCATTTACATCTCTAAATTATTCACATGCTATACAGCTTAGGTTCATTTGCAGTTACTTTTTTAGGTCTATTATCTAAGGCAGGCCTATGAAATACAGAATGACAGAAACTGTGTTTCACACTTTTGTTTTCATATTACCCAGTGCTTTGTACATACTCTGTGCTCAATAAAATGTATACATTGATTTTCATCAAATATTTAATTTTTTTTCCTGGATACTATCACTTTTCTTGGAAGATCTTGGTATATTCTTATCCCGTTGATTTAATATGCATAATAGCCCTTAGAGCTAAGCTGGAATAGAATGAACTTTTCTTTCTATCTTTCTTTCTTTCTTCCCTAATGTATAATTTTTATTTACCATTTTTATTTGCCAGTTTTATTTCATTGTATTCAATATTGATGCTTACTTCATTATCCTTCTATATAATAACATATATGGCACAAAATGTATCATAGCTCTATACCAAGATTTAGATCTATACTAAATCTATACCAAGATTTAGATTTATCTACATATATATATGTACATTTAGATATCTTACATTTCAGGAATTTTGTTTGCTAATTAACTTTGCTGTTACTTGATTTTTTGGTTTTTATATTCCTTAATTTTCTTGGAACAGAACGTTCATTCTATTGCCAGAAGACAGACCACTGGAAGAGTAAAGAACCTGTCTCCACAGAAAAACCTGTCCCATAGAAAGCCAGGTCTCAGCCTTGCTTTGAATTCTCAGGGCTTGAATTCTGCTATTCTAAAAGTTCAGAGCTTTTTCACTGAACTCTTTGGCTTCTCTTTGTTAAAAGGTCTGAGTCAGAAGTTGTCCTAAAGAGTCCTGAAGCACCTCTTCTCCACTGTAGACAACAAGTTGGTGGGGGTGGAGGAAGAAGAGTTTGGGTTCATTGTAGTTTCAGTTGTCCTCTAACACAGGTCTTGAACTTTCTGCCCAGTTCAAACACACACAATAAGGTTCTGTCCCTGATGATTGTTGATCTTGAAACAAGGATGACAAGCCTCCCTGCTTATAGATAAATCCAAAAGTAGTAATAACTCTACAAGACTTTAAGATCCTTGATCAATAACTAGAATAATAGATGTCCCACCTGTCTAATCCATGTATTTCAAAGCCCCAAATAGATTTTGAGAGACCAAAGAAAAGAGGCGTATTTGTTTGAGGAGGTCAACAAAAGAACGTGACTGTCAGTTGACTTGTGAGCTGGACCCTGGCAATCAGAGATTCTTCACCTCTCCCCATCCTTGGAATATATGCTCTGCCCATCATTTCCACAGTAAGAACTGGTTTCAAAGACAGAACCTTTAGAGAGCAATGTGTTTTTGAGACCTTCTGGACCGAACTTGTGACTAGACCCCATTAAGTCCTCTATATATGCTTTGAGATTCTGATAGGTAGTATGGAGACTTATAAGATGTGATCAACAAATACCGTGAATGTTTAAATTAAAAAAAATTCACTACAGTAAAAGACACATTGCCATTAATCCCTCTCAAAATACTTCCCCTCGCTTCAAACACACTTATCACATCCATTCTTGCCATTTTCTGAAGCAGTTCTGGAAGTCCTCTTTCGTGAGTGTCGTTAGTTGCGCTGTTGTGGCTGCCTCGATGTCCTGAATCAATTCAAAACATTTTCCTTTCATGGTCATTTTGATTTGAGGGAAGAGCTAGAAGTCTCACAGTGCCAGATCCAGTGAATAGGTGGATGAAGATATACTGTAATGTTTTTATTTGACAGAAATTGCCGTACCAGAAGCAGTGTGTGACATGGAGCCTTTCCATTGTGATCACAAAATATGGTGAATGCTGCTGTCGAATACCATCCAACAGAAAAGCAGGATCTTCAATAGGGGAAGCAGTGTGTCGAACCTTAGTAACAGTATGTGACCAGTTTGTTCAGTGCAGTCAGTCAGGTGTGAGCTACAGTTGAGAGAAGGTGTGTTTTAAAGTGTGCTATTAATCATCTCCATCATGTCAATGCTCTGTGTCACACATAGCATCTAATATACGGCAATTTCTGTCAAATAAAAACATTACTGTGTGTCCTCATCCACCTTATTCATGTGATCGGGCACCGTGCGACTTCTGACTCTTCCCCAAAGACAAAATGATTCAGGACATTGAGGCAGCCACGACAGCACAACTAAAGATACTCATAAAAGAGGACTTCCAGAAAAGCTTCAGAAAGTCGCAAGAATGATGGATAAGTGTGTTTGAAGCAAGGGGGAATACTTTGAGGGGGAGTAATGCAGTCTGTCTTTTGCTGTAATACATTTTTAAAAATTGAAACATGCACCGTATTGTTTGATTACACCTCATACTTGTCTTGTGGCCCCCGAAGAAAGGCCTCACATGTAAGTTCCCTTACTTATCAAACCGGCTACCTACCAACTTGGAGTGGTCTGCCTCTTACATCTCTCCTTGCCCTCAGTGCATGGGGGCCAGTCTGCAAATCAAAAGTATTGCATTTCTTCCCATCTGTGCTATGAGCATCTAAATATACGGCTTTATGCTTCTTCCTTTATGGGGGGGAGGGGCATCCTGGCTCCGTGAATAGGCACTGTGGCTGAAAATAAACCTGGAAGAATTTGAATTCTACTTTTTCTTTCATGACTGTTTATTGAGCATGTAACTTAACCTTGCTGGCTTTTTAAATCATTCCGTCCATCTGGGAGGGACTGTGAGAGTTTTCCAGAGAATTTTGTAATCTAGAGACAACATGTGCTATGTAAAACCACTACCAAGTTGTCATTAATCACAACTAGGACTTAAGGGAACTGTAAGTATGGCAAGGAGAAGCAAGCCCACTGGGTGAAATGCCAATCCCTTCATGAGCTTTAAAGTGCACAGAACTTGTGACACTAATACTGCAGCTAGCCAAAGAGTGGAAGATCAAGGTAATAATTGTAGTGGGATAGAAGGATGCCTGCAGGCTGGGTATCAGAGAACAAACTCTTCCTGACAGAAAGCATAATCCAAAAGGATCTGAATAAGTGGAAGACGTCCTGATGGTGGATCTGCAGAATCCTTCTTGTCTGTACCTGGCCCTAAGAGAACATGAAGGACATTCACACATACCAACACGTGACGAGGGAAAGCCCTTACTCCGCGTCTCTGGGAGAGCTCATTGTATCTTGACCGTGCTCACTCAGATACAAATTCTATCCCGTTTTTTAAAGAGTTTTGTGCCCAGAGAATCATATGTGCTCAGTAAATGTTACCGATTATTATTTTACCTGGAAAGGCAAAACTGCTGATCATATTGGTCACTGCAGGCTGCAGGGTGAAGCACATAACGTGCTTCCACAAACAGGGGCCAGAGGCGAAGCTGTGTGTATCTGTCTCCCCTCGAGCTGACGAGAAATACCTCGGACTCTATTTTTGCCCCGGAAAAATATTTGGAGGCTTTTGGAGCTCGCCTCATTTTATCCCTTAAAATAGACTTGATTCTAGTGTAGATTTTGATTTTTGACCATTGCCTCCAGACAAAAAGTCATTACACAGCTATAGTAGAATAGTTGTTCCCTGGACCTTTTTATAGAATCCACTGGGGCAAAGGTTTTCTCTGTCAAACCAGGTGATTAAACCAGCACAGAACAGACTGGAAACTCTTCTCCAGACTGTGGCTGCACACATACACATCAGATTTTCACAATATATATTATGCTTTGACTTCCCCTGACTTCCTCCTCTCCCACCAGCTGGAATGCTGGCTGTTTAGGCAGCTGAGCTTCAGCAGCTCATATTTACACCTTCTTCCTGGAAGGCTGTAAACTTCCTAAGCATAGCTCCATGTTATTGTTATCTGGGATTGACCACCAGCTATGAAAGAACCCTTTAGATCGCCCTAGGGAAATAAGCAGGGAGAAGTGTCTGCCAATCACCTTCAAGATGCCTTAGTTCTTCCCATCATGCTGAGCCTTTTTCTTATTCCCAGATGAAGCTGAACTCTTTTAGGGAACCTCTGGAAGTAGCTTTGCCAGCAGAGTGACCACAGAGGACATTAACAACATGGAAAATTTAGTTGGTGTCTGGTGCTGTGACAGGTATTCAACATACATTATCTCATTTAAATCATAAACCAGTCCTGAAGCTCACAGAGATTGAGTAACTTTCTCAGCATCACACAGTGAAGGTGTTACCAGGATTCACACCTAAGCTTGTACATCCCGTATTTATTGTAATCACGCTATTAGAAATGTCAATAGTAAGATCACCAGGAATCCTCAGGCTATGCAATTGCTCACATTTCCCCTTTTGTGTTAGGCAGTGTATATAATTAAAGCATCCCAAGATCAGAAAACAAACCAATAAACAAAAAATTAAGAATCTAGATTATTAAGATGCCCATGGATGCTGCTTTTGCCATTTAACAATTTCATTTTACTATATTACTCAGCTACAAATAGTACCAGGTTCAATATGTCCCCTTGCTGAGAACATAATTTCTGGAGGGTGTTCTTTGCAATGGAACCGAACTTGATGTCATTAAACAGCAATTATTAGCTCCTGCTTCTGCAGCATCATATTTAATGGGGCTTCACAGGAATTTTTATAATGATATGAAATGGGGTTTTGGTTTTTGTTTAATTCCAAAAAGAAAGTGTGTGATTATAAAAATCCACCAAAGGGTGTTTAATAACAATGTTGTCATGTCCAGTGAGCAGACAATGCTGTTTTTACAGAGCCCGTGCAGCTGCAAAGAAAACACAATTGCAGGACAGGAAGCTCAGGTTGGAGAGAAGGGACGCTGTACTGCTGTGTACCCAGAGTGTCCACAGAACGCTGAACAGTAAGTTTCATGTTTTCTTATCTGAGCAAGAGATCAGCACCAAATACGAAACATAAGCCTACATATGAAGAGGAATCTAGTGAACAAGTCATTTAACAGGTGTTGTCTGTGTAGTTTGAGCAAGGGTGGTCCCACTCTGCTCTTAGCATCGATTTCATGACCTGTGATGATCTAATGTCCTGCTGAAATGTCCGCAAATTCCTAGACGTGGAGAGCTCACGTTCTTATGGTTGTGAGTTCAGTCTTCCCCCAAGAAGTAGTAAGTTGGGAACTATTTCTCAAAAGAAGAATGCTTACTTGTTGTAGGGCATATGGATATTCTCCCAAATGGAAGGATCTCCATTATACTCACCACATCTGCTCCAATAGATGTGCTGAGTATAAGGCAGAGTCATCTGCACTGAAGTCAGGACCAGCCTGAGCATCTTTTCTTGCCCTAGGCCCCGTCTAGACCTGTCCGCTTTTCAAATCACTTGGTGAAATGACCCAGTAGAATATTCAAATGGGGAGTATCTTACTTCTTTATCTGATGATGGCCACCAAAAACCGCTTTTTCTTGAAGCAACTTGCTCTCTGTTCCATCAATGTCATGTCTTTGGAACTAACTTGTAGCACAGAATTGGGGAGTTGATAATCCAGAGTTGTCATTTCTAGGACACTAAAGCTATATTTTCGTCCCTACAAAGTGAAAGTAGACTAGTTTTAGTGTTCTTTGTTCATGGGAATGGATAAAAATGCACTTGCTTTATCAGCATCTGAAACTATGTGCAGATAACTCCAGTAAGGAAACCAAGCTGGCAAGCAGCTGTAAAACACATTGTCACTGATTTCTTATTCCCATCAATGTTTTGCACTGGCCAAACTGGAGTTGAATGGAGGATCTTCTAGGAATCATCACATATGCATCTCTCAAGCACTTTATGGTGGCATCTGTATGGTTTCCCTGGGGATAAAACATTTCTATTGACTTGTAGTTTGGTAGGGATAAGAGGTACTGTCAGTGCTTTCATTCGGTCCTTCAAATCATGGTAGTTACTTCTCTATAGGTGACAATTCATGTGAGGATTCTGCAAGTTGGAATCAGTATTGGTATTCTACAAATCATTGAGAATATTTATTCCGAATATATACTTACGAACTGAGGTATAGTTCTGAGATGAGGTGGACATCAATAAAACTCTATTTGGTGATGTTGCAACAACTACGTATAGTGCCAGGGGTGTACTAGATTAACTGGGGATCACTGCATAAATTATATAAATATTTAACCACGATGCTGTACATCTGAAAGTAATATAAAATAATATTGAATCTCAACTGTATCTGAAAACAAATAATTTTTAGAAACTCTGTTTGAATAAAGGATAAAGGGAAATAATCTATAGTTGTCGCCATTACATCGTATGGATATTTACTGTATTATCTTATTGGATCATTGTGATGATTAAAGACAATGGATGAGAATGAACTTTTTAAATATCAGTTTCCACTCCCACCAAGGTTATAAATCTCTTGAAGAAGAATAAGGCTTTATCTATCCCTTTGCTGCCATATGTGTCTGGCATATTGCTTGACTCATAGATTAGGAAATAAAGCAAATATATATTGATTGAATTGAATAAACTTTACATTGCATATAAATGATTCCTCCTAGCATCAAAGAGTGGTGAACATGATGTGAATGTGATATTAGAACAAAGGGAACTATATAATCTGGAGAAATATTTCTGTGAAAACTTGACATATTCTATACCATATGGAAAAAGGGCAAGTTAGTGGAAAAACTATAGACATGGGAATGGGAGCGAGCGCTCAGATTTTAAGTGTTGTCGTGGTTGTTATTTTAGTGGATATCAGGAGAGGTCCATATTATTCGCATCTAACACAGGTACGCATTTCAGCTAGAATATTCCAGAGTGTATAAGGCTGTCAGGGGTGTAAGAGGGTTTAGAGATCTCTGAGGTCAGTATTCTCTTTTTATAGTGAGGCAAGCTGAGGTCATGAAGTCACAGTTACTTAATGGGACAATTTAAGTCCAATCTGTCCAAGACCATACAGCTAGTAAGAGGTCCACATTACTAGCTCTGTGACATCAACGAACCCACCAAATCCTTGTTTCATTTGCTAAGTTGTTGTAAGGGGATGATGAAAATAAAGTCCTCATTGTCTCAAAGAGAGCAGCACATTAGATGACAAATTACAGATGATATTATTGCTAAACTCCTACAGGAGAGAACTTCTCTACATTCAGTGGAATTAAGATTTTTCTGCTTCTAAATATTTGGCCAAATACTCGCTTATTGCTCTCTGGTACTGTTTTGCTAGCCTCCAGGCAGACATTCTTTCTTTTGATGTTTTTTCTTCCAATCTAATAATGCCATTAAAAGATTATAACTTTCTTTTTTATTCAATTTTCAGTGCCCCGATCATAGCCCGTTGATCTACCCCAGAGGTCTCTCCTCTAGACAGTTTCTTCCCTGCATCTGCATTATTTTATCTGAGAGTGTCCTCTGGGAGTATGCTTGGCCTTCAAGAGAAGAGGAGTTCTGCAGAATTAAAGTCCCAGGAATGACTGACTTTCTGGCTAGTGAGCATCAGGAGTTGGTAGACTAATCTCCCAGCCTCCTTGCGTCTAAGTGGGTCTATTCTGAGATGTGTTTCACATTATCCTAGAAGGCCCCCAGTGGGTTTGTGCCTTAATCTACTTATTAATGCACATTTATTGGTTTTCCTGCCAGTTATAAGTCACTTATCCATCCCTCACGGTGCTTGTTAGGACCACCTCCCAAATACAATTCTTGTAGCCAAATTCTTGCCTTAGAATCTGCTCTTAGGAGAACCCAAACAAGTTGCAATCCTGTCTGGTCAGCCTATTTTCATCTTGTTCCTTAAACATCGAATAGAGGTGATCATTTCCTTCTATAGTACATAGAGGCAAGGCGAAGATTTTGCATGGTCTAAAGAGACTAATGGAAAAGAAATCAGCTGAGTCCTCTCTATTCTTGTCAGAATCTTGATGAGAGATGATGAGAACTTGAACCAGGGCCGTGACTGTGGACATATGGATTAGAGGGCTGCAGAGATGAAAGACATCTAAGAAGTTGAACCCATAGGATTGTGTAATAATGCCCTGCCCCTTCTTTACTCTTGTTCCAGAGTCATTGAGGTTTTACTCTATAGAACCAAGCTTAAGAGATGGAGAATGATCAAAATTCTAGAGCTGTAGAGTATTTGCAATGGCATTGGATGCCCAGGGCTCAGCAGTGTCCAGGGCTCAGCAAGGCAACATGATACAGAAGAAAGAGCTGTGGCTGATGAAACTTTCCATCTGAGGAAGCTGAAAACAAGAGAGGGAGGGGTATGCTCAGAGTGATGCATCATGGGGATTTGAGGCGAACCTTCTGTTACTGGCTCCTGGTGCTTTGCTCTGCACAGGGCTCTGTGTCAGTGAAAGCCATGGTAGTGTTGATCCTTTACAGGAACTGAGGTCTTCAGTCCTGATTTTTCTTATATCGGACTGTGTTTCTTATATTTGGATTGGTGGTTGTAGTATGTTATTTCCTTTTGACCTATTAATATAATTAATTAAAAATTATTTCTACTTAACATTTCTTGGAAGGGTTATACTCCACACTGATTCATGGATGATAACATATAAACCTGTTTTTTGTCTTGTGCTATTGGATTTTTCCAAAAGAGATACATTATGTTTCTCGAATCTCATAACTACCCAGAAATGAAAGTACAGGAGTTATTCTCTCCATTTCACAGATATGAAGACTGAGTAACAGAGGACACATTTTGTTGGGAAACATTTATGAGGGTCCTGAGAATCTGAGGGGATTTTCTGAAATGCCGTTTTCCATGGGCAGCTCTTTCTTTCTTTCCTTATAGATTCACTTGCATTGCATTTTGTGCTAAGAATAAGAAGTCTGGAGTGAGACTGCCAGAGTTGGAATTTAGATTCTGCCACTTGTTTTAGGTAAGTTTCTTAGCCTCCCTGTGACTTACCTAAGTCCACTCACTTAAGGATTAGATGAGGGTTAAATATATTAATGTAATTCAAAGCACTCACAGGCGTACCAGGCTTATTATCAGTTCATCTACAGTTATGGAGGAAGCAGTAACTGGCAAGGTCAAAATCTTACAACACCCCCCCACCCCCCAAAAAAAACCCAAAAAACAAAACTTACAACTCAAATGCAAATGCAGGTGGTTTTAAACGGCCCACCTTAAAAATGTCCTTTCTATAGAGTCTTGGCCCACCTTTACTTGTGTCTTCAGTGAGTGGATCAAGTGGGAGGCTACTTCTTAATGGTTGAAGTGAGAGTGGCTCTTGTGCCAAACTTCTTTGCTGGTATGCAAAGAGCCCTTTGCATTATAAACACTGGCCTGACAAATTGCTGCACTCTTTTCAAGTGATTCAGCCAACCCATTCCCCCAGTGCTGACAAAGCATCAATTCCCTGTCACTTCCCAAGAGTGTTGCCATTACCCACCATTTTAGGAAGCCAGAGAGTTTGGAGGGAGCAGTGTACAATTGTTTTTAGGACTTAGATGGCAGTACTTGAATGTGAGAGCCCGAATTCATGGATAATCCATGTCTCTCTCCCTTTATCTCTTTCTCTTTTTTGCATACAGAGCAAAGGGTTATGGTTGTGAATTGCAACATTACCTATCAATGTGAAATTTATGGGGTGAATTTTAATAAATATGTAGATATTCTAAGCATCATTTATTGATGAAAGCACAAAGTTGAATTCATTGAAACTAATTTGCACAGTGTGTGGTGGGAAATGAACAATAAAAAATATAGTGTTCTTAATGTAAATATATTTTTGATCTTGGGATATTGTTTGGTTTACATCATGTTGGTAAAGGTATAAATCTTATATTTGTCATCACAAAATATAGACTATTTCTAGGAATTTGCATTTGGAAGGTGATAAACTTTTCTTTGTATCTATGCAAACAATTTCATTATCATGGGGGCAGGATTTTTCTTATTTTTATGAAACTTACATTTTTATTGAAGTTCAGGGATTTGGGTATTTTTCTTTAGCATCATACCTTTTATTAACTTACTTGATGGTATTGTGTGGAGTATTTTTCCCTTTAATATTATGGTGACATCCTTTTGCTTTAAGCTCTGTAAGGGCTATTTATATTCCTAATGGAATATCAGACCTTGGAGGCTTCTAGAGTTTCTCTTACTGCAATCATCTACTATTAAAAGACTGAATTGTTGGTTCTGTAGGCTAGAACAGTCAGCCTTGTTGTGTGTTATAGTTTAATATCCATCTCATAAAAACTGCTGAAAATCAATCTTCCATTTGCAAATACCTTGGATTCGAGGCATAGGTTTGTGAGAAATCGGTAACACTTTTGACAGTTCTCTTTTATACAATAATCTTAAATCAATATCAGTTGTTGTGTTATTTTCTATCTCTCTAAAAATATTGGAGTATAAAGTTGGTTGCTAGCAGACTTGAAGTTTAATCCTGAAATTTCCCTTAGCTTACTGTGGTAACTTACTTCACTTCTGTGTGTCTTGGTATCTTTATTTATGTAATGAAGAGGAGGAAAGGTTTGGGTCAAACTAGAACATCTCAAAGATTCCTTTTCTTTTTTGCACTCTGATCTTACCCATGGCATATTGCAGACTATATTTGGCAGACTTAGGCTGTTATGATGATGATAGGTTGGTTGAGATTAGAAAAGAGGGTGAATTGGAGACAATGCATCAGGTCGGATGGGACCTGGGGAAATTAAACTGTGTATAGAGGAAGGTTCTAGTAGAGATTATTCAGAGGTCCTACACATGGGCCAAAATGGCTTCACAAAATTAGATGAAGTATGGTAATATACCTTTAACAAGATTGTGGTGGTGGGAAAGTGGGGGCAAATTCTCAGAAGTGGTGCAAAGAAAAATCACAGTCAGTAAGTCATACTCAGGGCCAGATGATACAGAAGCCTGGCTCTGGATGGGAGGACCAGAAAGAGGCAAGAACAACAGGGTCCAGTCACAGGGGATGGGTCAGAGCAGCATGAGATAAAGAATAGGAAATGCTGCAACCAGGTGCTACAGGGTTGTCCAGAGCTCATCCCTGTGATACAGACTCTGGGTGTGTTGGCAGAAAAATATTAATTCTAAGCTTGACCATATTTTGGTATCATCATGTCTAAAAGCAAGAATATCTTCTTAGGGATTGTGCATGAAAAGAGGGGGAGAGTATGAATAGAACCACCAGGACTTAGCTGCCACTTTTCCTTCTGTAAAAGCTTATTAGTGCCTTTTTTTCTCCTTATTCCAACCAGGCAGACAGAATCAGAGAAATGATGGAGGAAAAGGTTAAGTACTTAGGGAAGGAGATTTTAAAAACTAAAAGTATCTGTTTTAGCTCAAATGGGAAAGATGTTTCCTTGGTGACAGATCTTTATATGTGGTAAAATTACGGTGCAAACACTTTAGGGAAAATTACTTGATTGCTGGGAGGTATCAGAGTTTTTCAACAAATATTTCATTGAATAGAAATGGATTGAGCACCTGCTATGTGCAAAGCTTTGAACTGAGTGCTCTGGGGGGAAATGAAAAAAATTATACTCCATTGTTTCCACCCCCGAGGAATTCATACTAGAGACAGAGAGACAAACACACAAAGCAATAATTAAATGATAAAGTAAGACTTAAATATATAGACTGCTGTGGCATTCTCTCTCCTCCCCTCCGAATTCTGGACCAAGTGAGAAATAGCCAAATATAATGCATAAAGGGCCATGGATTGCCTTTATTTCTAGGAGATAAAGGTTAGAGTGAAGTATACACCATTTAACATAGAGCTCAGTGGGTGGCTTGACACTGCAGTCCAGAATTAGACAGGCTCACACTTACACAGACAATGCCTCTTTCCCCATGGAACCACTCTTTATGGACAAACTTACTTCCAAGAAAAAGAGAGGAGCTGAGTCTATAATTATGAGTTCCTTCTTCCTTACTTTACTTTGAGATGAAATGAATAAGAGTAGGGAGATGTCAATAATTAAGGCCCTTTTTTTTGGAAAGATTCACTGTGAGTGGGGAAGAAGCATTTCCTTAACAAAGGATAACAATACAACGAATGAATAAAGTACATGCAAAGTGTCAAAGAAAGGTTTAGACTTTAAGTACTAGAGGGAGAATGAGCAATCTGGGCCTGAGTGTGCTGGGAGGGTTTTACGGAACGGAAAGGATTGGAGCTGACTTCTCAGTGATGGTAATATTTACATAGCATGGAGAAGAGCTTGCTGGTGGGATGGTGTGAGCAAAGTATTGAGAACGCAAGTAAGGATGTGAACTCCAAAGTGGGAGGATGGCAGTGGAAACCGAAAGAGAGGGTAGAGGTAGGAAGTGTTAAGAAGGGGGTGCTATTGAAGGGAGAAAATGTAGAGGAGAGAAGGAGGAGCATTAGGGCTTGAGGGCAGGGATGTGTGTTCTCATTCTTCTTTGGTGACCTCAGCATGGCACTTAACTGCCGTAGGCTTATCTCAGTTTCCTCATCGGCATATTGGGAGAATTTGGATTGTTAGGCTTCTCTAGGCTTTGGTTAGTTAACATGGCCGGCCGTGCTGGAAAGAACTATTAAGATTGTCAAGTAGAACCAGAAAGGAAAAGCCCAGAACAGATGTGTGGCATTATTTCTATACTCCCTAAGAGACGCAGAGATAGAGAAGCTTTCAGTAGTGAGCGGAGGTCTCTGAGAATGAGGCTGTGACATTTCGCTGGATGCTGGTGACATCTATGGTGAAGAGCTGATTCCACAGCACTTTGGGCAGATTGAGTGTGGAAGGGGAGGAAGCTCAGTTCAAAGCCTTTTGTCCTTCAATGCCCACATCCAGGTAAGGAGCACCCAGGGTGAGCCGGGCCTAGACCTGCAGAGGCACAGCAGACAGCTAGCGGGGATGCCAGGGAAAGTCAGCGTTGTTTCGTTTCCTCACCTCCCCGCAGGCCAGCCTCTGAGGCAGGTTTGTCTCAAGTGAGAGACAGAACATTCTCTGGCGTACTGAGGTTAGGCACCAAGAACATCCTTCGCATCTTTGATCTTTCCAAATTCATAAACCTACGAAAATTTTCCATATGACGGTAGGGACTGAGCTTCAATATCCTTATTGTATTTCCCTGACTTTTGTTACATTTAGTGCATTTGGTGAGATTTATTATACATTTTAAAGAAGCTGTGCTTTAGCTATGATTTAAAAATACATATATGTTCCAAAGGGGTCTTGTCCAAAAGGGGAAAATGGGGCTAGGCGAGGGGAAACTAATCCACAAAATAGTTGTTTTCAACTCTGACAGAATTAATACCGTATGCATAGTCCATGGTACTTTTAATGTGAATTGATGCCTACTTTAGCTCAATTGCAAACAAATGACAATGCCTTATTAATATGCAACACCGAGTACTCTGATAGAGCTGGTCTTACTGAGTTTATCGCTCATTCATTCATTTGTTAATTTTCAAGTATTTAGTGAGCCCCATTAAGCACTAAAGACTGTGTTAAGTACTGAGGATACAATGATGAGCAAGACAGTTGGAATTTCTGCATTTCTAGGATAGGTTTAAGATGGAGTAGAGGTGTATGGGGGGGCAGACAAATGTGAGCAAATCTTATAAATATATAATTAGAAACCATGGAACTTGTTGTAAAGGAAATGTACAGGTGCCTCAGTGATTTCTAATCAAGCCAATGGATTCCCTGGCCTGAGACTGCAGATACCTGTACACTCTGTGTTCCAACCACACTGTGTCCAGCCACAACTGAGTCCTTGTTCCCTTTTCTAGAACATTCTGCCTTCCCACTCCCTCTTCTACCTGATGAAATCCTCTTCAACCTCTTCTACCTGGTGAACTCCTGTCATCCCTGCAGGTCCATCTCTGATGTCAGTGTCTTAGACGATGTGACATGCGCACATTGAGCCTGGGGTGAAGCTAACCCCCACCCTTCAATGTATTTCTAACTGTTCCTCTAATAAACATGTGACCTGAGCTTAGACCACAACTGGCCGTGTGCTGACCTTACTCTGCTCCCCTTATATAGGCGTCTTCATAGGCCATATCCAGTTCATCTAAAAGCTGTATCAGGTTATTTAAGTATAAATTAAAAATGAGAGAGGCAGCTGCCTTAAGCCACTTAAAGCAGAAGAATTTGAAATTAGATGTCTTGGCGTCCTGCTCGTTGGCACTCAGTTCCTGTAGTGGGATTTCACCAAAGGCTTCCATGCTCCCGAGCTTGAGCTCATTCCCAAATTGTCATTTTGTTCTGGTTTATGAGGAGCTCTCATTCTGACCTCCCTGTACTGGAACTGGGTTTATAATCATATGTGCTCAACAAATATCTGCAGAACTAAAAGGAAGAAAAAAAGAAAAAGAAAAAAATTAAATAGCCAAGAAATGACTATAAGAGGAAATAAATTCTAGAAAAAAACTGGTAAATAGCCAGGAGCTATATTGTCCTCAGGGGAAGGGTCTTCAGAGCCCATCAAAGAGAAATGGGACCACAGTCCCAGTACCCAAAGCATTGGGAGAGAGTCTCCAGACACGGACAGACACTCGCTTACTGACTCAGGACTGTGGTCCCTTTCTTTCCTATGTGATGGAGACTTCTGTCCTGCACTAAGGGATCAGGCTTGACATGATCAACCTACTCAGAGTGCGGGGTGGGGAAAGGGAAGTGTGGGGCACTGGGACCATGACTGAAAACTATGGACACCCTTCCATGGAAATAAGTTTTATTCTGGGAGGAGAAGAGCACTACAGGATCCTGAAGCAGCAAATGACTTGGGATACGGAGTGGGCAAAGCAGAGGCAGGGTTTTCAGAGGTAGTTTACAAACTGGCCTCTTGCAGCTAAACTCCAGCTGGGTTTTATTGAGCTTTATTTTTCTTCAGGTTTCAGATACAGCTCGGCTGCATGGGATGTGCAATTTCAGTTCTCCCTGTGAGTAAGCAGCTAAAAGAAAAGGTTCTATCAGACAACAGTTGTTGTAGAACTGGCTTGGAAATTTCTCAGCAAGCTGTACCCTTTGTCTTTTACTAAGTCAGTCTCTCTCTCTCTCTCTCTCTCTGTCTCTCTCTCTCTCCTCACCCTCCCTGTCTGTCATCCGTCTCTGATTAGCATTGTCAGTGCTGCATTACTGTAAGCCCAGGTGGTGAGCTTCGAGACTCTGCTGCAGAATTCTCAGCATCGGCTCTCTCCACAGCCTCTCAGCCATTCCTTCCCCACCACTGAGTGCTGAGCCATCATTTCCTAGAGAGCGAGCAGGCTGAGTGCTGCATTGCAGTAGAAGCATTTAAAGAACCTGAGAGTACTGTGAGTTTGTCATCCCCTTAACCATTCACATGGGTGAGCCATGCATGGGTTATGGACCTGAGAGACCTCTGTGCATTGATGCAGTGGAACGGGGGTCCTTCCTGTGCTGGGTGAAGAACCAAACTATAGCCCCCTGGGTTCGGAGGCTGCACAGGGTGGCAGGAGATAGGATCGCTTATTGTTCCCAGCCCATCAATAGAAAGGAGTGGCAGCTCAGTGGTGGAGCTTTGGTCCTTTGTGTTCGGTTGTGTGTTTAGCCAGGGAGAGGGCGTGAGGGCGTTCCTTCCGTTGTCCAAGCAGGAGTGAGATGCTGGGGTAAGGCTAGAAGCAGAATCACGTCAGCATCTGGCTGAGATTGAGCTAGCACCTAATGCTCGCGGTGTTTATTAGTTATTAATGTTTCCTGGGAAGCTATTCTGCAGGAGACGCTGCTGTGGACAATGCTGGGAAGAGGCAGGCTGTCCTCTGGCTGTCCATTTGCGGAGAAAAGGGGAGTAGGTTTGAATGAAAGCTGTGGCTGTTCAGTATCCAGCATGGGGCACGTGGATCAGAAAGGAGATAAGAGGAGGAGGCTAAGGTGGAGAGGCCGTCCTGGAGGAAATGGACCTTGAGTCAAACATTGGAGGGTGTGAGGACTCAGGCGGCAGGAAGCTGGAGCCCTGCCAGGCACCCTGCAGACCGGGAGCAGAGAGGGCTTCTTCCTTGAGAAGGTTGGCCCTGCAGGAAGAGCTTCATTTCTCCACCCCATTAACTCAGGAATTTTGTGAAAATGAGGCAGTATTAATCCAAAGGATGGCCATGGGGATTTCAGTACAATTTAATGCGATTATTCAATGCACTTACATTCAGTACGAGGAACATTTATTGAGCACAGTCTGTGTAGAATTGTGGAGAATACAGTGGTGAATACAACCCAGCCCCTGTCCTTAATTTGCACAGGCTAGGCAGGCAAACTTATGCCCAGTGGACCGTGAATGGGGCTGGAACCGAAGCAGAGGGCTGTGTCCTGCAAAGATGAGGGTGTGGATGGAGGTGGCAGATCTCAGCTTCTGGTCCTGTCCTCCTTCTTGGTGGTCTGGTTTAACCTAATGAACCTTTAGTTTCTTTATATGTCCAAGGTGTGATCAACAGATACAGTGAATGTTTAAATAAAAGACATTTATTGTAGTAAAAAACACATTGCCATTAGTCCTCCTCAAAATACTCCCCTTCACTTCAAACACACTTATCTGATCACTTATCCCATCATTATTGCCACTTTCTGGAAGCAGTTCTGGATGCCCTCTTTCGTGAATGTCTTTACTTCATTCTCCATCATGACAGCGCTTCGTGTCACACATTGCTTCTGGCATATGGCAATTTCGGTCAAATAAAAACATTACGGTGTGTTCTCATCCAAATTATTCACCAGATCTGGCACTGCCGTGTGACTTCTGGCTATTCCCCAAAATCAAAATGATTCAGAATATTGAGACAGCCATGGCAGTGCAACTAAAGACACTCACAAAAGAGACTTCCAGAACTGCTTCAGGAAGTGTTAAGAATGATGAATAAGTGTGTTCAAAGAGAGGGGGAGTATTTTAAGGAGGATTAATGGCAATAGGTCTTTTACTACAAAATTTTTTTTGTTAAAACATTCACCGTAGTTTTTTATCACACCTCATATAATATTTACTAATGATGTTCTTTCCTCTCTTGATAGGGGAGTTTGAGAATCAAAGGGGATAATGGGTCTGAAAGCATTTTGTCAACTGTAAACTGATGCACAGATGACAAAACTGATGCATCGTTACTATATATGCAGCAGACCAAGCATTTCAGCTGTACCCACTGTTTATAATTCAAATGTGGTCATCTCTAATATGTCACTTCAAAGCATGTATCTCTTTAACAGCATTTTAATAGCCTCCTTCGAGTTACCTATGGTTCTAAAGTAGAACAAAAGTGAATTATTTTAGAGAATCTACTACTTAGGTGGACTTTGCACACAAATAGTTTGAATTTATGTGGTGTGATCTTTTTTTGTTTTTAACTTTGAAGAAGGGAGGAAATAATTAGTGCTTTTCAAGATGCTGGAGAAGTGCCATAGAATATCTGTACTCATTTTTCCACCCTGACGTCGGAAAGTCAAATATGAGTTCCTTTAATTAATGGTGTGTGTCATTTAAGGTCACTGTTTTCTTGTCGATTTTCTTTCTGGAAGATCTGTCCATTGGTGTCAATGGGGTGTTAATAACCCTACTATGGCTGTATTGCTGTGGATCTCTCCCTTTATTTTGGTCAGTCTTTGTTTTATATATTGAGGTGCTTCTATGTTGGATGCAACAATGTTTACAAAGGTTACATCCTCTTATTGGATTGATCCTTTTATTATTATGTAATGTCTTTCTTTGTCTTTTATTATAGCCTTTATTTTAAAGTCTAGTTTGTCTGGCATAAGTATTGCTACTTCACTTTTTTTTTCATTTCCATTTTCATGAAACATCTTTTCTCATCTCCTTAATTTCAGTCTCTGAGTGTGCCTTTTGATTTGAAGTGAGTCTCTTGTAGGCAGCATATATGAGGGTCTTGTTTTCTTATCCATTCAGCCACCCTATCTTTTGATTGGAACATTTCATTCATTTACATTTGAAGTAGTTGTTGATAGATATGTAATTATTGCCATTTTATTACTTAATTTTTTTTTATTTTTAGTTTGGTTTTTTTTGTTTTGTTTTGTTTTAAAGAAGTTCTTCTAAGATTTCTTGTAATACTAGTTTGGTGATGAACTCCTTTAGCTTTTTCTTGTCTGGGAAGCTCTTTACTGCTCTTTCATTTTAAAATGACAGCCTTGCTGGATAGAGTAGTCTTGTTTCATCACTTTGAATATTCCTGCTACTCCTTTCTGATCTGCAAAATTTCTATTGGGACATCAGCTGATAGTCTTATGGGAGCTCCCTTGTAAGTAACTAGCTGACTTTCTCTTACTGCTTTTAAGATTCTCTCTTTAACATTTGCCATTTTAATTTTTATGTGCCTGGTTGTGGGTCTCTTTGGGTTCATCTTGTTTGGGACTTTCTGTGCTTCCTGAGCTTGTACGTCTAGTTCCTTCACCAGGTTATAAAAGTTTTCTGTCATTATTTCTTCAAATATGTTTTCAATTCCTTGCTCTCTCTCTTCTCCTTCTGATACACCTATGATGTGGATGTTGTTACACTTGATTTTCTCTCAGAGGTCCCTTAAGCTAGCCTCATTATTTTTTTTTCTCTTTGCTGTTCTGATTGAATGTTTTATGGTACCTTGTCTTCCAAGTCACTGTTTAGATCCTCTGTTTCATCTAATCTGCTGGTGATTCCTTCTAGTGCATTATTCATTTCAGTTAATGTATTCTTCATTTCTGAGTGATTCTTTTTTTTATAGTTTCTATGTCTTTTTTTGTGCTTACTATCTCTTTGTTGAAGTTTTCACTAAGTTCCTTGAGCACCCTTATAACTATTGTTTTGAACTCTGTATCTGGTAAGTTGCCTGCCTCATTTTGTTTAGTTCTTTTTCTGGAGTTTCCTCCTGTTCTTTTATTTGGGACATGTTTCTTCATTTCTTCATTTTGGGTTCCTCTTTGTGCTTGCTTCTATGGATTAGGTAGATCTGCTGTGTCTCTCAGTCTTGGTTGGGTGGCCTTATGTAGTAGGTGCCCTGTGGGGCCTAGTGGTGCAGTCTCCCTGGTCACCTGTGTTATTTGAAAAAAGCAGGATAGGGGAGGGTACTAGCACCACCTACGCTATTAAAGAGAGGAAGTAAATCTATTAGAAAGGGAAGATAAATGTTAGAAAGTAACAATACTAAAAAAAAAAAAATATTTTCGTGTTTCATAAGCAAAAGAATACGAATCATTTTCAGTCAAATCGACATGTGATATTGTTGGCACTCTTTTAAGGGTGTTTAAAAATTTTAAATGATAGAAATTCATAAAGCATCTAGTATTTTCAATGCTGAATAAATTTTTCTGCCAGTTTGGTTATTTTGTTCTGTAGGAACTATGCTTCTGCTTTAACAAATTCATAGTCTATAAACCAAAGCAAAATGTCTCATGCAAAGTCAGGTGGGGTTAAGAGATGTTTGGGGTGTCTTCCTGTCCGTCATGCTGGGTTTTGAGCATTGTTTTTCACTCACTAATTCAGCACCAGATTCCAAAGATCTAGAAGAGAGAATATGAATCTCCCCTGCCCACACAACTGTTGTATAAGGAACAGTTTTACCAATCAAAAGTTCATCAGTGGTAAAGTGCATAACTTATATAAGTCCAACCCGATGGCCATGAAATAAAACTATAAATAATAACAAAAATTAACCCCAAATTTCAGTCCCCAAGAATAATAAACTCTACCAAAAATAAAGCAACTCTCCCAAATAACACTTGGCCAGAGAACAAATCTAAACTGAAATTACATGCTGCTCAGAAATTAATAATCAGGAGAGTGAAACATAAGAACTTATAGAAGGAGGCTAAGGTTATAAGAGGAAATCAATTGTATTTACTACATTTATCAGTTAAAAAAGGACACTTAGAAAGAAAGCAGTCATCAACATTCTACTGACCAAAGATTAAAAGAAGATTCATAAGAAAATTACAAATGATAAACATAAACAGTTGGATGCCAAAATGAAGAAGTTTTTAAGTAGGTCCTTTTCCCCAGACACCATGTTGTTGCCAACACATCTTTCTGTCTTTCTTTAGGAATAGATGTTTGTCTAAACACTTTGACTCAACTGGATTAAGTGTAGAAACATAGCCCTGTTTTTCATGCTTGTATAGAGGGCCGATGTCCAGGCTGACCCTCTGATGCTACTGAGAAGACGCCCATCTGGAAGGCTAGAAACTGTGATAGTTACAGTGATGGAATGAGTATTTCTATCATGTCTGCCTTTTGAACACTCCTAGGGTTCTTGGGAGAGAGTGGCCACCTTGGCTTTGAGTCAGAGGAGTGTTTTCTGCTTTATTAATTTTCTTCATAAACATTGTTCATCCAAGAAATGGATTATCAGAGCATTGCTCCTGGCTAGGATGGCGTATGCTTATCAGGGATAAAGTCCCTACTCTTAGCCAGGACCTGTTCTCTAGGAAGCAGCAGGGCAAAGAGATGAAATGGAAGTGCTCTCTGGTCTCAAGGAACTCACAGCCCATAAGGAAGGAAGATATAAACAGCAGATGGTAATGCAGGATAGAATGACACGAGTGCTGAATACATGTTCAGGGTTTTAAGAAGTAAAAGCAATCAAGCCTTACTGGGAAATAAGGAAATACTCAAAAGGGAATTGGCATCTTAAGTGGATCTTTACAGATGAGAAAGAGTGGGTTAGGTAGACAGAAGAAGTAAGTCAGCAGCCTGTGCAAAGTCTCTGGGTGTGAACACAGAGGTCATGCCATGGGAAAGGCACGAACATCTGTGTTCCCATCTGTTAAGTGACAGTCAGGGTTTGAATGAAAAAGGGAACAGGCTCAGGTTTCCCTTTCTAGCTCTAGCTTTCAGCCTGTTCTGAGTGAAGCCCCCTGGAAGTGGATTCTTTGCTTGCTATTGTCATACGTTTATGTCAAAAGTGACCTGGTTGGTCATTTGGGATCCTTCTTGGTCGCTGTTTTTCATTTGGGAGGCTTTAAATGGTACTGCTGAAAAATTATATCCATGCATAATCTCCATTTATAACTATTCCCTGGGACCAGGCAGATGAACTTTCTCTAGATTACTAAAATAAAATTTAATTCCCCAGTGCTAGCATAGAACCATATGTTATAAGATAACACTGTGATAAGATATGTGTGAGGAAGGCTGGACTGGTGGTGGGAAATAATTTCCCTTGCCATCAGAGTTTTTCAAATTTTCTTCCACTGAAGAATAACTCACACAAGTCACTTTGTCCAATTTGGATAATCTGGATACACACTGGTCTCTGCCTAAGTCATCCATTGCTGGCAAATGACTCAGGTGCATTGCTGTGAAATGGGCATTATGATTTCCTGAAGTATGGATGTATTTCATCATAGTGTTTGAAGGTCACACCCTGTGTGTTGGCTGGCTTAATTTGGGCTTTATTGGTAGACAATTACAGTTTTCTAGCTGATCTGTGGTGGAAGTGCCTTGGGTGGGGGTGGTGGTTCTCTTTGGTAGGGCTGACTGCTCAGACAATTCATGTGAAGTTCACTTATCATGAAAACATGAGCTTATCCAGGCTACCTGGTTCAGGAATGACAGTCTAGACTTCTACCATGGAGAACTTTGAATAACACTGTGGGCAAAGGAGTTTGGATATTTATTATATTGTATGCTCTGGAGAATTTGCAAACCGACAAGTTACTTCATCAAGCCTAACATTTAGGAATATTCTTTCATTTGGGAAACACTCAGTGAGTCCCTACTACGTACCATACCCTGTAGTATGTGTGGGGCATACCAAGGAAAAGAAGACAGAGTTTCTGCCCTCAAGTTGCTTGCAATCTAATTGGGAAATGAACCAGGGTTTGCATTGTAGTGTGTTGGGGATGGTTTTAGAGCACAGGGGAGGGACTTCTAAGACAGACTGGGGATCCGAGAAAGCTTCCAGGATGAGATAGCTACTGACTTGGTCTTTGAAAGATAAATAGGAGTCAGCTTAGGTGAATTCAAGAGGAGGGATAAGCAATGATTAATTCACAGGAGCACAAAGGGCCTGATAGCCCTCTGACATCCGTGTTAGGCTGAAGCAGATGTTGCTGAGGCAAGAGTACTGCTAAGGAGGCAACGATTGAATCAGGTCACATAGGAAAGGTCAGCAATAGGGCCCATATAGGGAAGTAGCCAGGAGAGGCTAGGAGCGCTCCTGCCAACACCTTTCTTTCAAGCATAGATTTTATGTTTGTCTCTATTTGATCTTACATTTTCCATGTCTTCTCTTTTTTGTTCTGTTGTTCTATTGTTCTACTTCTCACTTTAGGCTAACAGATGGATAGTGTTCACTGACATTGCCACTTAAGCTCCTGTTCTAGAACTTTCTTGAACTATGCAATTTGCAAAATTGTATAAACTCGTATCATTTCTATAATAATGACAATTTCTCTTTGACTGCATTTCTCCAGCGGGGATTCACACATGCATACAGAGTTACCTTCTCCATCCTCAATGTTGGGGTCAGTGAAGCCCATTTCCAGTGTTTGCCAAATATTTAAAAAAAAAATTGTTTTTCAGACGTTCTTATGTCTCTTATGGTGTTCACCCCAGCTCCTGTCTTCAAGGTTCTCATGCTCCATACTCTGCCTGTTTTCAAAGTCTAATCTCAAATAAAGATCTAAAATATACACTCATATACACATAGGGCCATCGACTTTCCTCGTCTGTTCTCACTCAGAAGTTTGATGGGGCCTTTTTAGGCACCAGTCTGTGAATGGCGGATGAACAGTTCCCTTCATTTATGCCATGCAGACAGTTTCCTGGTCTACCTATGCATTTAAAAAATATTTTTATTAAAATATAGCTAACATATAATATTATATTAATTTCAGGTATATACCATAGCTCTTCAACATTTATAATACTAAAGAAGTGATCACCATGATAAGTTCAGCAACCATCTGACACCCTACCACGCTATCATCATATTACTGACTATTCCCTATGCTGTATATTATTACATCCCCATGACTTATTTGTTTTATACCTGGAAATTTGAACCTCTTATTCCCCTAACCTCCACCTCCATTTTGAAAATTTTAGTTACAGTTGACATTCAATATTATTTTATATTAATTTCAGGTGTACAGTGTAGTGATTATACATTTATATAATTTAAGAAGTGATCCCTGGGGCGGCCGGATGGCTCAATTGTTTAGAGCGCAAGCTCTGAACAATCGGGTTGACGGTTCAATTCCCACATGGGCCAGTGAGTGCGCCCTCCACAACTAGACTGCATGCAATGAGCTAATGCTGAGCTGCCTGCGGGACGGCTGGATGGCTCAGTTGGTTACAGTGGGAGCTCTCAACCACAAGGCTGCCGATTGAAAACGGCGACTGGACTGGGAGCTGAGCTGTGCCCTCCCCAAGTAGATTGAAGGACAACGACTTGGAGCTGATGGGCCCTAGAGAATCACACTGTTTCCCAATATCCCCCAAGAAAAAAATAAAAATTAAAAAAAAAAAAGTGATCCCTCTGACTAGTCTAGTACCCGCCTGGCACTACGTTGTCATTAGCATATTATCGACTATAGTCCTTACGCTTTACTTTATATCTGCATGACTATTTTGTAATCACTTTGTACTTCTTAATCCCTTCACCTTTTTCAACCTGCCCCTCAACCCCTCTCCCATCTGTTACCCCAATAAATCTAGTATCCATCTGACACCATACATAGTTATTACACTATTATTGACTATATTCCTTGTGCTATACCTTACATCCCCATAACTACTTCGTAACAACCAATTTCTATTTAATTTCTTACCCTTTTTCACCCTGCTTCCTGCCAAGCCCCCTTTTATCTGGCCACCACCGAAATATTCTCTGTATCTATGACACTTTGTATTTTATTTGTTTGTTCTTTTTCTTTTCCTTCTTTCTTTCTTTATTTTATTGGGGGGAATATTGGGGGAGAGTGTGTTTCTCCAGGGCCCATCAACTCCAAGTAATTGTCTTTCAATCTAGTTGTAGAGGGCACAGCTCAGCTCCAAGTCCAGTCACCATTTTCAATCTTTAGTTGCAGGGGGCTCAGCCCACGATCCCATGCAGGAATTGAACCAGCAACCTTGTTGTTGAGAGTTCACACTCTAACAAACTGAGCCATCCAGGCACCCTGTTTGTTTGTTCTTTATATTCCAATATAAGTGAAATCACAGTGCATTTCTCTTTCTCTGTCTGACATACTTCACTCAGCACAGTACCCTCCAGGTCCATCCATACTGTTGCAGATGGCAAGAACACTTTCTCTTCCATGGCTGAGCAATATTCCTATATATATGTATATATATATATATACACACACACACATATATATGTATATATGTATATATATACACACACATATATATATATACACACATATATATCCTCGTTATATATATATATATAGAGAGGAGATATATCTATATCTATATCTATATATATATATATACATATACATATACATATATTCTCTTTATATATAGAGGACACCCAAGCTGCCTCCACATCTTGACCATTGTATACAATGCTGCAATGAACATATGGATGCACATGTCCCCTCAAAGAGCATTTTGAGTTTCTTCAGATAAATACCAGGAAGTGGGATTACTGAGTCCTGTCTCTTGTTATAGTCTTTGTTTTAAAGTCTGTTTTGTCTGGTATAAGTATCATTACCTCAGCTTTTTGTTTGTTTGTTTGTTTCCATGTTCATGAAATATCTTTTTCCATCCCTTTAATTTCAGTCTTTGTGTGTCTTTTGATCTCAAGTGGGTCTGTTGTACACAGCATATGTAAGTGTCTTGTTTCCTTATCTATTCAGCCACCCTATCTTTTGACTGGAGCATTCAATTCATTTACATTTAAAGTAATTGTTGATAGATGTGTAGTTATTGCCATTTTATTCATATTTTTAATCTTATTTTCTTTTTCTTCTTAAAGAAGTCTCCTTAACATTTCTTGTAATACTGGTTTGGTGGTGATGAACTCCTTTAGCTTTTTCTTGTCTGGGAAGGTCTTTTCCACTCCTTCACTTTAAAATGACAGCCTTGCTGGGTAGAGTAATCTTGATTGTAGGTCCTTGCTTTTTATCACTTTGAATATTTCCTGCCAATCCCTTCTGGTCTGCAAAGTTTCTGTTGAGAAATCAGCTGAAAGTCTCATGGGGACTCCCTTGTAGGTAACTAACTGCTTTTCTCTTGCTGCTTTTAAGATTTTCTCTTTGTCTTTAACCTTTGACATTTTAATTGTGATGTGTCTTGATCTGGGACTCTTCAGATTCATCTTATTTGGGACTCTCTGCACTTTCTGGGCTTTATCTATTTCTTTTGCCAGGTTAGGGAAGTTTTTCATTATTATTTCTTCAAATATGTTTTCAATTCCTTGCTCTCTCTTTTACTCCTTCTGGTACCTCTATGATGCAAATGTTGGTATGCTTGATGTTGTCCCAGGGGCCCCTTAAACTATCCTCCTTTTTTTTTTTTTTTTTTTTTATCTCATTGCTGTTCTGATTGGGTGTTTTCTGTTACCTTATCTTCTAAATCACTGATTCCATCCTCTGCTTCATCTAATCTACTGTTGATTTCCTTTACTGCATTCTTCATTTCAGTTAGTGTGCTTTTTCCAACTGGTTCTTTTGTATGTTTTCTATCTCCATTTTAATGTTTCTTGTCTCTTTGTTGAAGTTCTGTCTGAGATCATTGAGCATGCTGATAACCAGTATTTAGAACTCTGTGTCTGGTAAGTTGCTTGTCTCCATTTTGTTTAGTTCTTTTTCTAGAGCTTAGTTCTGTTCTTTCATTTGGTACATGTTTCTTCGTCTCTCTATTTGGCTGCCTCTCTGTGTTTGTTTCTATGCATTAGGTAGGGTTACTATGTCTCCTGGTCTTAGCAGAATGGCCTTATGTAGTAGGTGTGCTATGGGGCCAGTGACATAATCTCCCTGGTCACCTGAGCCTATGCTCCAGCGGTGTCCCTTTTACAGGTTGTGTGTTCCCTCCTGTGGTAGTTGAGCCTTGGTTGCTGTTTGCATGTCAGGTGTGTGTGTGTGGGGGGGGGCGGGGGTTGACCCTCAGGCTGTTGTTTGTGAGGATTGGCCATGACTACAGTGGAGGAGTTGCGGTGTGGGAGCTGACACCATGGAGCAGGATTAGCTTTAGCAGGGCTCTGGTACTTGCTCAGTCTGCCCTTTGGGTGTGTTGTCTTTGGAGGAAGCCAGGTGATGCTCTGGCTCAGTCTAAAGCTGGTCACTGGGTGTGCCAGCCCCAGGGCCTTCTGGGAGGGGTCCCACTATAGGCCAAGTTCAGCCACAGCCTGTGTCTTTCTTGAGACCACCTGGCATGAGCCACAAAACAATCTGCAGAGGGCTGTTACACTGGGCTTGCCTCAAGAAGCTCAGCCAAACGGAGACTGGCCAGGCTAGTGCTGGGCTTAGGGCTACTCAGCAAGAGGTATGGGACATGCTGAAGGCAGATGCTGCTCATTTTGGATTTGTAAACTTTTGAGAGATTTTAGTAATGTGTGCAGAATGAGTCAAGACAGGATGTTTGTACAGAAAATCCACTGGTAGTGGCTTGGGTGTGCCCGAAAGTTGGGTGGGGCATGTTTTCAGGGAATCATCAGGCCAGGACAAATGAACATTGTTAGCCAGATTGATGGAGACTCAGACACAGTAGCCAGCTGTATCTGCACCCAGCAGTGGGGAGGGATCAAAAAAGGAACAATGAATTCTGCCAGCCCTTAAGTTTGGGAGAAAGCTGCCCCTCCAGCTCTCGCCCTGAAGCCAGGCAACTCAGTTCCTTCCTGTATGTTTGTCCCTGGAGACTTTCAAGCTGCTATTCCAGCGCTGAAGCTCAGATAAGCGAGTCTGTCAGAAAGTAAGTCTGTGCATGGGCCCTTTAAGAGCAATGCCTGGGACTCCAGCCACCCTCTGTCTTACTCAGCCACAATCTCTGCTGGTTTTCACAGCCAGAAGTTGTGGGGACTTCTCTCTCCAGCCCTGGAACCCTGGGCTGGGGAGCCTGGTGTGGGGCTGTAGCCCCTTGCTCCTTGGGGGTAGAGAGTGGGGAACCTCCATAGCTGAGATATCACTTCTGATTTTCAATGGTCATTCACAGGTGTGGGACCAGCCTCTTCAGTGTCTCTGCCCCTCTTACCCTTCTGAAGGTGCCTTTTTTGTGTATGTTCTTAGTTGTAGGGCTTTGGTTCAGCTAGACTTCAGGTGTTTCTCAATGATGGTATTCTGCAGTTTAGTTGTAATTTTGATGTGATTGTGAGAGGAGACAAACGCAGTATTTATCTACTCTGCCATCTTCACAGGAACTCCTACGTATGCATTTTTTTTGACCAGGTCAACAGTGCTGGGGAAAACATGGACCTCTGGGGCCCTGAGACCAACTCTACCACTGACCCATGGCATGTTTTGATAATGGTGCCTTCCTCCTTCTGGAACTTGATATTTTTATCTATAAAATGAAAGGGTTGTGATAGATTTGGCTCACAGCTTTGTGACATTCTATTATTTACAATGATTACTGTCTAGCCCATCTAATGTCCAGAGCAGAAAATCCTGGCAGATAATTTTTTATCCTTCCTCTGACAAAAATGGTTTTGTTTGATCAACGATGTACATAAGTGAACAGATGTACAGATGTTTAAAAAGGTGTATCAGTCACATCAGGCTTATTCTAACCTTGTGTATCAATGGAGTGAGCACAGGCTAGGTATGGCCTCCCCAGTACCTACTTGAAATTGCTTTAATAAGGAACGAAACATTGACTTTATAGAGAAATTGAAAATTAGCTGAGAAGAGGAGAGAGAGTTCAATGCCAGCACTCAAAGCAATACATGCCTGCTTCGGAGCCCCGTTAACAGGGGAAGCCAGCTGGGCAGTTTTCTGGAGCACTCGCATATAAGAGACTGTGTGTTAAACATCATCAGAATAAAATGGCTAATGTATTCCCACTTCCAATGACACTGAAAATATTATCCAAGGGAAATGTACATCACTCCTTAAGTGATAGAAGGGATAATAGCCCCATTGCGTGTTTAGCACCATGGTGCATGTATTAATCCTGGGTATTCAGAGTCATTATTTGAAACCAAATAATGCTTCTGTTCATTAAGAATGAAGGATTTATTATGTTATCCAAATTCCAAATCTTTAATATGCCCCTCAGGATCTATCAGGTTTGGGAAATTGTAAGGACAGGAATTACAGGAAAGTGGAGAACTGTTTTGATCATTCTCTCTCTCTCTCTCTCTCTCTCTCTCTCTCTCTCTCTCTCTCTTTCTCTTTTAGAAGTTGACTTATCTTCAGTTATTCAAAATGGATTAGTTCTATGTATATAGTTCTTGTTGGTATTATAGAAAAATTACTTGTTGCCTTCCTCCCACTAGAAAAATAGTGAACAAATATTTTAAAAGTATTGGTTTGAAGGGGATCCAAGTTTCCTATATTTATCAGTTTTTGATTTTTTTGTGCCGGGCAAAGTGTGGTTGACAATTACAAAGCCATCACGACTTATAGTCCTCACCAACAGAAATGCCGAGGCCCAGGGTACTTAGTCTCCTCAATACCACTCAGCATCCTGGTCTTAGCTGCTATCTCTCAGGTCCATGTTTCATTTTGACTGGACTCTGACCTTTACAGCATTCCAAGAGTCAAAGAGAATTCTTGTCTGCCAACTTACTTTGTCTTTAAAGACTTACTGTTAGTCTATGTACTTTCCCTAAGCAGATGCTTTCGATGGCCAACTCAGCATAGGGCCAACTCAGCACAGTAGGGGAACAAAGGAGAATAACACCAAATCCCATCCCCTAGGGATACCTACGTTTCTTCCCTAAAATAACAATGTAAAAGACTTAGCTTTACATGTTTTCTTCTGGCTCAGAGAGTGTGTCTCTGAGTTAATATCCCTTTCAGATATTGAATGGAAGTCTCTTAAGGCCAGTCCCTCTGCCAGGTGCTTCAGGGGTTCTTGTGGTTCTTCTTTGTTCTCAAATAAATATTTTACTGCCTGCTAAATAAATTTCAGGCATAATGGAGAGGTAGGATTGGGGAAGGTGGTATACTAGGTAGGAGGCCCTACCTAGTTCTATGAGTTGGCATTCAAAAGGACAGTGAAAACAACACAGAATCCAAAGATTGATGCCAACGGCATTCAGGGTGGGAAAGATCATGCTACTTTGCAGGAAAAATAGCCCAAAAGAAGGCTTCATTGAGCAAATGACACTTGAGCCTCTGAGCTGTTTCTGTGAATTGGTCAGGATTTGACAGGTGGAGATGAACAGGGAAGGCATAGCAGGTAGAGGAAGAGAAACGAAGTATGAGGCAGAAAAACACAGAGCCAGTTGGGTAATGTTGAACAGATAAGTGTAGCCCAAACACAGGGCCACAGTAAGGGGGTGGTTGGAGATAAGGCTAACATTGTTGGTTTTCGCCATACTGTGCTGTGGCTTGGAGCTCAGGAACTAGAAATTAATTTGTTAGTTAATGAGAGTCATTAAAGGCTTTTGTGCAGAGATGTGATAGGATTAGAGTTCCACATTTAGAATAATTCTGAAAGAGTGCATAAGATATATTGATAGAGTAGAGAAAGAAGGAAGACAGTGATTAGCCAAGAGCTTATTACAGTTGTTCGTCTCATGTCAGAAGTAATGGGTGAGGCACTAAGACTGCCATTGCAAAGGAGACAATGGGTGTAGGGGCCATTACCCAAAGTGGAATGTTTGGTTGTTTTCAGTTGACTGGATGAGATGAGGGAGGGAATAAAAAATTGCAAGCAATTAAAATCTGGATAATTGGGGGTTGGAGGTTGTAGTATCATTTATGCAGTGTCTCTTTCTGCCTGGAGACTTCCTTCCACGTTCTCCTCTGCTCATTAATGGGAAAGATTTTTCGCTGTTCTGAATTCTCATATATTTTGTTCATCATTCTATTTCAGCATTTATAACCCTTTTCAACCTTTGCATTGTATTTTATTTAGTGGCAATTTTGATTGTAAGTCTCCATGATGGTGTCCCCCAGATTTCAAACAAAGTATCTTACTTGTAGTAGGTCTGCTAGCAGCATTTACTTTTGTCAAGAAAGGATTATTTTAAGACAGTGGAAAAGTTGAGGAGAGTTCAGTTAAGTACTTTGTTTATTGTGTATCGATTATTGTGTTAGGTGTAGATTCCGAGGTGAATATAATATGGCCACTCCCCTCAATGAGCAATGGAAGCCACAGACACATAAGTAAGTAATTACGATATGCTGGGAAAGGTATTGTAATAGAGACTAATATGAGGTGCTGTGGGAGCACAGAGAAGGGAGACACAATTCTGCCTAGAGAGAAGGGAGCCAAATCAAGGGAGGCTTCTTAGAGGAGTGAGTAACATTAGCTATGGACTAGTGAAGGAGAGCTTTGTAGTGGAGAAGGTGTAGAGAATATAAGTGATATTTTTTTGTTCTTTGGGAGAAGGATCCAGAGTAAAGGATGAAACAAAAATTGGGGCAGAGGGGAGGAGGCCAGATTTCAAGGTATCACGATATTATGGAATCCACTGCCACAAAAGTTATTTCCCTGAATACATTTCTAAGTGCCTTTGTATGTTTAATTAGATGTAGGAATGGCCATTATCCTTCCTCTTTGACCCAAAATGAGAGATTTAATAGTGGGTTTGTGGGAACTACATCTATGGATGGCAGAATTTTTGGAGACAAACAATTTCCTGATCAACCTATGATTTTTTTAGTCTAGAGAAAGTACAGACTAGAAAAGGGTACAAGGACTATGTAGTTTACCCTCTCAGCCTTTAGAATAATGAGGTAATTATTAACTTGAGAAACAATCCAGGCATCATTCTATAGATACACGAGTCTAAAGGAAAACTAATCTCTAATTCAGGATGGTGCCCCTCTGAAGCAAATGAGAATGATTCATCAAAACGAAACAGAAATATCACAGGTGTGCTTTGATTCACTGAAAAACTTTGGCTGATGTGGTAGATATTTTGAAAAACCTTTACCTCTTTTAAGATTACAGTAAGAATTCTGTGTTGAGAAGAGAAACAATTCTTATCTAATTTCTGGGGAAGAAGAGAGGAATCAAAACGTTGGCTGATTTGTTACTATTTGCTGAAAAGACTAAATCCTAGAAATGATTTTTCCATTTGCAGTTTGGCACCTATAACCTACCCAACACAAAAATCGCCTGATTCTGGGCTTAAAGTATATTTAATAATAATCAATTAAACTATTGCTTATCCTAAAAGCAGTATTAAAATAGATGATTTCAAAAATCTATTTCCGTTTTCTTGGCAGTGAGATGAGATTATTATTAATTTATGAAACCTTTCATTGAATTTTATAAAATTAATAATTTAAAAGTTTACCTTACAAATAGAGTAACATATTTTAAAAATTCTTTATTTTAACAACTCTATTTTCAAGTATCCAATCTTGTAGTTCTTTTTTTTCATTGGAAAGATTTAAACTTTGTTTACTGGACCTTATGTCTCAGCATCGCTGTGAAGTTTTTCCTGCCTCACCCAGTTTTTAAATGATCTTTCCCCTTTGAATATATTTTTCTCTTCTTCTGTTGTTAAATATAACATTCATAAAGAAAAACGCATTACACATACGTGTACAATTTAACAATACTGGGATAATCGACCCAATACTGGGATAATCACCACCCAAGTTAAGAAGTAGTGCATTGTCAACACCCCAGAAACCCTCAATATCACAATCCCCCTGCCGCCCTGGAGATAACCAGTATTCTGACTTATGTGATAACCATTTACTTGGTTTGCATTATACTTTCACTATACTTGCATCTGCAAATGCTATAGTTTCACTTTTCCTATTTTTAGACATTGTACTCATGAACTCATATTGTATATGAACTTTGTGTTGCAATTTTTTGCTCTATATTTTTGTCATTCACATCGTTGCAGGCACCTATACTTTATTTTCATTGCTGTATGGTAATCCACTGTATGATTTCATCACAATGTAAGCATTCTTCTATTGATAGTGATTTGGGTTGTCTCCAGTTTGGTGCAGTATGACAAAGGATGCTATACATATCCCTATTTGTGTGTCCTTGTGTGCATCCCAACCCTGGAGGTGGGGCCTGGCAATCCAGGATCTAACTAGCCTTCCAGATGATTCTGACACACATTAAAGGTTCAGAACCACCTAGAATATGTCCCCAGACCTGAAAATGAATTATAGGTTATTTATATCTTCAGCTTCACTAAAGTCAAACTGTTCTATCAAGTGGTTATACCAATTTACACTATCGCCAGCATCATATTTTGTTAAGTTCATGATGTGAGTGCATGAAAACTTGAGACCTTGTTATAAAATGCAAGTCTTTGAATTTCAAACAATCTCATAAAAATTTAGATGCATTATTTATTTATGGGTACTAATGCATTCTTATTTTTCTTGACTGTGAACAAACATATACTACACAATTATTGCCATTTACCCGGGACAAAGATTAATGATTTAATCACTTCCAGCCACCATTTGTTTTTAATTAATTTGTGAATAGGTGATGCATGCATAGCGTGCACATTTCAAAGGTTGAAAACTATATGTGCACAATAAAAGTAAGTCTCTGTTCAGTACTATCTTTCAGTCACATACGCGTATGTCCCTCCTAGCCAACCACTGTCATCAGTTTCCCAGTAAGGATTTAAAAACAGCTTCTCTGTGCACTCATTCGAATGCCATTTAGGATTAGGGGTCCCTCTTCTGTCCTCCTGTAAGCTCCATGGCTTGTCTTTCTCATGACATTTATAACATTGAGTGGCTTATTGTTTACATTTCTGTCTTTCACTATACACTGGGGTTTCCTTGGGTTTGGAGAATTGAGTTTTATTATACCCAGCTCTTTAAGACAGGCAGTGCCTGGTACAGCAAAGGCAATGAATAAAAATATGACATTTAAATGAATTAAACCAGTAATTGTTTCCTTAGCTTTCTCGCTTTCTCAGGTTTGAATGTCTGGCTTTCTCAGCTGATTTTTCTTTCCCTGCGTGTCCCCCTTGGGGTGAGGTTTGTAGAATGGCATCTCATGATGAATGTGGCTCTGTGCAGGTAGATAAATAGCTAATGAGCTTTGTTGACCTTTCGAGCCTCGAGGCAGGGAGACGGGCATCTTCTCCATCTCTGCCCTCCTCTGAGAGGCTGTGAAGGACAGTGCTGCCTTCTTGCTTTGAAAAGGCTTATAAATACTCCTGGTTACAGAATCCATCCATTATCATTGATTACACAGCAACAGGGCACCCATTTGATTAGGGGAAACGATTACTTAGGATTTTGTACTCCTAGAAAAGCCAAAGTTTGCTGAATAGGAGTTTTAACTTTTTTGCCTACATGAGGTTTCTTTTCAAACAAACCTACCAAGTTGCATGTTTCTGAACATTCTGGGGTTCTGTCTGTCTTTGTTGGCCTCATCGTATCTGGAATTCCACTGTTTGAATTGAACGAGGAAGCATTTTAAGGCTCTCGTTGAGTAGAGGGAAAGGATGCTCGTTCTGTTGTCTCTGGCTACACCTGAATGTGGAGAGATTGTCTTGTAAAGTCTGAGTTTGTCAAAATAACAGCTCAGAATTATAACTAGCAGGTTATTTGATCTTTCTATCTCCGGTGTGAAGAAACCTTAATTTTGTTCTCTTGTTCTTTTTATTTTTATTATTGTGAACTTGAGAGTAGTTATCTTGAGCTGACAGTTCTGAGGAAAAGTTATTGAAGTTTGTGTTGTGTTGATACAGCCAGTAAATGGGTTGGATGTTTTGCTTTGTGGTGTGTGTGTGTGTGTGTGTGTGTGTGTGTGTGTGTGTGAAAGAGAGGACATTGCCTGGAATTATCCTATTTTTTTGTGCGCAGCATCATAAACAACATGAAGGAAAACTTTTTGTTTGATAAAGAGTAATCCCTGGCTGGATACTGATAAAATACTGTTTTTGAAGTTGTCTTTTTGAGATTGATAGTATGACCTTTTTTCAACTTTAGTTTTTGAATTTTTAAAGGAAGGGAGTTACCTGGCATGTTACAAAGGACACTGGTTACCATGAGTCAGGAAAAATGAGTCCCATTTTTGACTCTTACAGAAGAAATGAGCTGTCATTAAACATAATGCGATAAACTTAAGTGTGCTATTCTGGAAAGCTTTCCAAAGTATATTGTTACTGATACAAGCAGGGTGCAAAATATTATTTATAAGAGACTCCTATTTATATATATTTTTAAAAAGACATTCCTTGATCCTTAATGCCTAATTTTAACATAAGGTGCCTAATTTTCCACAAGGATCAGACCTGGGTGGTTTCTTCTGCGTAGTGGAAATGGGACTTGGGGAAAAGGTAGGGAGAGATGGAGGAAGAGTTGCTTTTTTTAATTAAAAATTTTCTTAGTGTTTGAATGTTTCTCCATGAGCTAATCTCACTTTTCTGAATATTTAATAGGAACATTAAATAAATGTACAAAACTACAGGTGTGTGATCCCTTTTATATGACATTGCATGCTTTGAGCTTTAGTTCCTTTATCTGAAACAATCAATCAGGATTACTTCAATAATTATTGCCTGGGTTTTTCCTGTTTCTTGTAGGCTGCATCATAAACAACATGAAAGAAAATCTTCCCTTTGAAAAGGAATGGCCTGTGGCATGGCCAGATACTGATAAAATATTGTTTTTCAAGTTCAGTCCTGTTGAAATTGATATTATGACCTTTTTTCACTTCAGTTTTATGAAGCTACTAAGGAAGAGAGTTACTTTTTGCTCATGAAGCTGTTGTGAGGATCAAATAAAGACATTACTTTAGTAAATATTTTGAGGAAAGATACTTTGATTTTGTGAAGAGTTCAAAGAGCCTTGCTCCCTTAAAGAACAGAGTCTGGTGAGGAAGGAAAACCATTCAAACACATGGACTTTAAAAAGAACTCTACATTTCATCTCTTCCCCTAGGGCTAAGCGTAAACAAATATTATCTCATGGCCTTAAATTCTAAGCACCTATTTTTCTCGTGTATTTAGTGGAGATAATAACGGCTGCTTGCTTATCTGCACTGCTTTTTCCAAGAAGGAAATGATCAAAGAAATAGCAAAGATTTTAACATTAAGACTGGCATACAGTGGGAGGAGAATAGTGGTTTTTAAGGAAGAAATGAAACATGATCACAAGGTGCCCCTTGAAGGCTGTAACCATGTCTGATTAGTTAATCTTTATAACCCCAGTACATAGTATGATATCTGGAAAATAGTAAGTGCTTATTAAATGTCTGCTAAATAAATCAGTGAGTGTTTTGATGGGTGTTCTTATCTAGCTAAAGGTTTAGGGAAACACAATAAAACTCATAGCTCAGCAGCATAGTAGTTAGCATTTCTTGTCTTGCAAGTATTTGGAGGAAAAACGTGGGTGGGACAGTGTCATGGACTTAATGTTTGGGTCCTCCCCAGCTCATAGGTTGATGTTCTCATCCTCCATGTGATAGTATTTGGAGATGGGGTCTTTGGAGGAAATCATGAGAGGGGTCCTCATAATGGGATAGTGTCCTTAGAAGAAGAGATACCAGGAGATTGTTCCATCTCCCCACCAAGTGAACAGAGGGAGAAGGCAGCCATCTGCAAGTCAGGAAAAAAGCGTTCACCTGGAACAAAATTGGCTGGCACCTTGACCTTTGATTTCCAGCATCCAGAAATGTGAGAAATAAATTTTTGTTTAAGCCACGCTCATATATGGAATTTTGACTGACTACTATGGCTGACTACCAGGCTGACTACTATGGATGGATAGGGAGAACGTTAATTTAATATTGAAGTGCCAGCAAAATACTCTGCATATATCATTTTATTTATTCCTCACATCTAATGCAGCATATTTATTTATTCTACTTATTCTACTTCACCTAAAAGGAAACTGAGGCAAGGAGAGAGATGGAATAATTGGCTGGACACTGGCAGAGCCGGGATTTCAACTGAAATCTGTCTGACTTAAAAATCCAATTCTTTCCAATATTCCATACTACTGGGGACAGTTAAAATAATTGTTTCCACCTAAGTCTAGATGCTTCACTTATATTGTATTTTTGACCTTAGGGTTAGGTTAGATCCCCATGACATGAAAAACCGCAGTGTTCACAGGACTGTTGTCACTGTATTTGCATTATTTAAACCAAAGGCATTGCCTTTGGGATCTTGAACTATGGTTTCAAATCCACATGAGATTTGTTTTGGAGGGTAAAGTGAGAGGAAGGGATCTAACTTTATTTTTCTAAATGGTTATCGGAGCCCAACAGAACTTACTGATTATTCTGTTTCCCTCTAATTTGAAATACCATCTTTATCACAGGGCTTATTCTTATACATATTTGAGGGATGATACTTTGCTCATCTGATCTCTCATATATTCGAATGTCAGAGCCTATCTTTAAATTTATGACTAAAAATAAATTTTAATAATACATAATTACCCCCAATTGTTATGATTTTTAAAGTCTTTTATTCTTATGCAGTTATACTTTAAAATTGTTTCTAAATTAAAAAAAAAACAACAAACACATACATTTTAATAAAATTCCATACATGGTAGATCCATTTGTACATAATCGACCTCTGTAAAATAGCGTCATCTTATCTAGGAAAATAGCATTTATTCTACATTTCTTTTTTTATCCTACATAAAGTTGTGTGGTTTTCTTTATATAGGTTGTATAAATTTCTTATTGAGTTCATCTACAGTATTTTTTAGTTTCTGTTTTTGTTATCTTTTCTCTTTGATTATTGTAAATATAGGAAAATACTGATTTCTGAACATTTATAATTCACCATGTAATTACATTCTTTAAAATTTTATAGTCGTTTAGTCTTTCAATGGGTAGTCACATTGCACTTTATAAGGTACCTGGCTCTGGTTTTCCGTATTCTTTTATTTAACCTGAATGATCAGAAAACAGTCTTAGCAGAGGTCAGACAGGTGAAATTACAGGAACAACTTGTCCCAAGCATCTAAGAGGCAACAAATTTAATAAGTGAATCGTCTCTCAATGTTTACCGTTTAAGTTTACATAAACATTACAAATGTTTACTTTTCTCCTACTGTGCTCATCCTGCCATATCCAAGCCAGGCTCCTGTTCTTTATCCTTGGCAAATATACCTAATCGACTAGCCCCTTTTCGTATGAGCTTCAACAGCATCTACAGATATAGCAGAAACTTTCTGTGACAAGGGACCATAGGCTCCTCTTGCCCGTGTCTTAGATCACTCACCCACCCAGTTCATCCATACCCATGGTAGGCTGGAGCTGGGCAGCCCAAGGGCCTCTATCAGAACTTGGGGGATTGGCTGGCAGGTTCTACCACCAGTCCGCTTTCCCAACCCTCCCTGTGTAACAGACTCAGAGTGGGAGGCCAGATTTTCATGACATTCTTTCTCTAGGGATCTCCTCCCAGATTTGCTAGCATCCTTTAGCTCAGTTGATGGGGAGTCTTGCTAAAAATGGATATTCCTATTTCAATTAGATCGGATTTAAATTAAATTGTTCCGTACCAAAAACAATTCTAACAGGAAGGGGTGGTAGCAGTAGAGAATTCTCTGTAAGTGGCTAAGACAGTACATATTGGCCTCTTCCCCAGGAGGGGGCTTCTCCCCATGCCTGGCTTCTCAGCAACCCTTCCCCCTTGTTTCTGCTTGTTAAGGAGAAAGCATGGGTAACAAATAGTTCTTTGCTAATAATAAGGATGTTACTGCAGAGCCTACCTTCTATTTGCAGAGACTGTTTTAATAATTACCATTTATTTGTGTCTACTGTGTGCCTGAAAGTTTCTTAATTATCTTACTTAATCATAATAATAAAAATAATTGACTACCCATGTATAAGACATTGTTCTAAGTTTCACATAAAATTTTTTCACTTGAACTTTTTAACATTGGGACCAGGTAATCAGTATTTTCCTTCCTTTACAAATTAGGAAATCAAATTCAAGAAAGTTAAACACGTTGATTGAGGACACTTATCTAGTAAGTGGCAGAACTAGAACTTGAATCCTGTTCTTCACAATTCCGTGTCCAACATTTATTCCATTGTATTGGACCTGCAGTTGCAGGGAACAAAGATTTTTAGGCCCTACAGAGAAAAGGTGGGTTTCTAGTGGAATGTTGGTGGAAGGGTCCTGGGACTGGGAGGCTATTCAGCGTCCAGGACAGTTCTGGGGCCCATGTGATCTCTCTTCTGTGGGGTCTTAGCTTCTTGCAAAGGATTGTTCCACTCTCAACTTGCTCCTATCTGGCCAATGCTCTCTGGAGTTGCTAGCCTATACGTAGTTGTTTGCTACTCTGATTGGTCAGTATCTATTCCTTCACTTGGCAAGTACTCTAGTGATAGGCCCTCATGGTTTGCCAGCTGGCCATAGGAGTCCAGCCTCTGGGTCAGGTGTTGGTGCTTCTTCAGTGAGTCACCAGCTGTGCATAAGACCTGGCCTAACACTACTTCTCTGCCAAGGTCTGTGGATTGGGCAGTTGTATCCAGAGGGGACATTGGCCATAATAAACACTGGTCTGGTCAGGGCAGCTGCACTGTCTTGTATAAGTCACCAAAGGAGGAAGAGTATCAGTACATTAGCCATGCTTAAAACAGGAATTTTCTCTGAACGCATTGCTATCCCAATAGAAAACAGGTTTATGTCAAGTATCAGATAGAAACATGAATGGTATAGTTCTCCTCAGATCAAACTTGGATTTGTAACCTCTACATCTGCACTAAATTCCCATGAAGTCTGCTGTGAATCATAGAAGAGAGATTCTTTGGGAACTGTATGGCATCATAAGTTCTAAAACTAAGCCCCACGTCAGTTTGCATCAAAATCAGATAAATCCCAATCAGATTTTGTGGAAACCGAAGGTAAACCAATGCAGAAGCCTAAGTGGTCAAATCGAAACACGGATTGCATTTGGTCCCATGTAGCCTTCCTGGAGCGATGGCAGAGCTCCCTGTTGTGGGACCTGCTTGGAGGTCTGCAGGGGCAGCAACAGCCCAGATCAGAAGCTTGGGGGAGGGAGTCTGAGGCTGGGGTCTGAACTCGAGGTCACATTGGTATGGGTCTCCTTGACGTCTTTCCTGTCAGGTTCCTGAAGACACCAGGGAGTAACACTCTTAGCAAAACTGTACATTTTACCAAGGCAATTGATGGATTTGCAGTTGATCTAAAAGAAAGGCACCATTTCTGAAATGTGTGCCAATGGACACAGAACAAATTTTTAACCTTGAAACCATGCCTTTTTCCTCTTGGATTCAGTCAAAGAAAAAAAATCTTCTTGTTGTTCTACCCCCGCCCCCCATCTCCGCCAATGGGCCTGCGTATCCCCCACCCCCATAATGCTCTAGCTTCTCTGGCACCAGAAATATTCTTTTGAAATCATAGAATTAACTACTTATTAATTCTAGATGATTATAATATAAAAATTATATAAATCAGAGAAACAGTTAAGAATTAAAGTAACCTAAGTAAAATTTAGTGTTTTTGTTCTGTTTTGACTTTTACTAAATTGCAACGTTAGTGCTTTCAAGGACACGCAGACCTTTTGGCCCTTTGGCTATGTCACTTTGGGTCTTGAAAGCAACTTTATCATCAACAGCTCCTAACCCAAAGATAGGAGACTTTAAATTCCCTTCTATGTACTTCTAAATAACTCTAAGTGGCCTTCCCCCCCACACCCCCAACTGTAATACTTAGCCTTTGTTCCTTTTTCATGTGGTCAGCTCACACTCAGCTTGAATAGGGCGAGATTTCATTTTTTGTAAACATTTTTTTTTATTAGTTTCAGGTGCACAAAACAATGCACTAGTTAGACATTTATCATTTACACCCCTCCCACAGTAACAATCCCCCTCCGGATAGGGAGAGATTTCAGATGCTCATGTATGCTGTCTGCATCCCCTGTGTTGGTCTTTCTCCAGTTGGGTGATTTGAATTCCCCCTGATTCCTCTCTTGCCTCCTATGGCAAGAGACAAATGGTTTTGCAATCCTGGCTGCACATTAGAATCTCCTGGGGGTGCTTAAAAATGCTGATATCCAGTCCTTTTTGAAAAGGTTTGGATTTAATTATATGGGGTGGGGTTAAGGGATCAATAACTCCAAAGAAGCAGACAATGTTTTTCCAGATATCTGTCATTTACCAGGGATTTCCATTCCAAGGCTTGCTCATTTGTATCCTATTTTACCAAGTGGACAACTCTTACAAAGCACGAGAGATGAATTTATCTGAGTTAAAGAAACAACACTGTGATTAATCATGCTCTTTCATGCTGCCAACTTTCTCTCCTCCATAACACAGTGATAGACCTGCTGGAGGGGAGAACATTAGAAGTTTGGCCCCCAGTTTTCCTCTGCGCAAAGAGAACCTTTATGCATCTGATGGGAGAATTAGGGCCATGGGAAGAGGGACATAGGCACGTATTTGGGACTCAGTGAAATATTGGTTGATGCTTTCCTCCTGCGCACTTAAACTCTATGTACCGGAAAATATCGAATGGCAACTTTATTTTGATTTTCTGGTTTATTAAAACAGTGACAATTAAAGAGAGAACATTACTCTAATTAAGTAATTGAATAAAATGGCAAACAGATGCACTCTGGCTGCTGTGGACAGCAGTCCTCGTTTACAATGGTGAGCACGACAAAGCCATCTGGACCTTTTTTGTATTCTTTCATCCAAATCGGTTTTTGTTTTTGAGATGTCACTCCAAGAATTTCCATACCATAAAGTCTACTGTTCCAACAGGACAAGGATTGGATGGAGAATAGTGTTCACAGTCTGATTGATGAAGTCAGCTTCTTAGACATCTCCTACCTGTTGGGAAGGACCAAAGGGCCTTGCTTCACCCTTTTATCTATTACTAGGTCATTACCTGGTTAGCATGCTGATTTGATATTATGCTGTAATAATTTTCTATGTATCATTCAAAAAGGTTCTTGTCAAAACCTAAACTTCCCATAGGCCTGATTGCCCAAAAGCAGAAATGGGACAGATATTAACATAAGGAACTAACCAGCATGACTTCTTTCACTTTGAGAACTGCTCTGATGTTGAGCATAGTACCGTCTGCTACAATAATAGAATTGACTTGTTTTTTGAAGGGGAAAGTACAGTATCTAATCATTTGGCCCTAAACTCTTAGGAATTGTGGGGAGCAGAATGCATATAGTGCCTAATCACTGGTCTGATGTTTGTGGCTTGTTTGTTTTTTCTAAGCATGGAATAAATCAGAAGGAATTTTTAAATCTTCTGCCCCAAGGTAAACCATGTCCATCAAATGCTTCTTTTTCTTCTACCAAGTTTTTTTTTTTTTTTTTTTAATGAAACATACTCTTCTTTCCTTTAGTATTTCTTTTGCACAATTGCCTATATTGCACAATGAATGCTGATTTATGTACAATTGACCCTTGAGCAACCTGGGTTTGAACTGTATGGGTCCACTTACTTACATGTGGGTGTTTTTTTTCAATACAGTAAACATATTTTCTCTTCCTTATGATTTTTTTAATAACATGTTATTTTCTTACTTTATTATAAGAATGCAGTATTTAATACATATAATATACCAAATATGCATTAATCATCTGTTTATATTGTTGGTAAGGCTTCTGTTCAACAGTTAGGTTATTAGTAGCTAAGTTTTTGGGGAGTCGAAAGTTACAAGCTGATTTTCTACTGTTCTGAGGGTGGGCTCCCTTAAAGCTCCACATTGTTCAAGGGTCAACTGTACTATACTATTCAAAGAAGAGCTACGGCCTGTTCTAATTCTGCAGTATGTCAGGGACGCTGACACCGAGAACAGGACATCTCAGACTAGACCAACCAGAGCTACACTAAATTGTGTTAGGCCTCAAAATTTGAAATCATGGCTCTCTACATCAATGTTTACTCCAGATCTATCTCTAAGTGCTGGAATTTGCTGGAACCCAAGTGAACTCTGTGTGTGTGTGTGTGTGTTTGTGTGTGTGTGTGCGTGTGTGTGTGTGTGTGTGTGTGTGGAGGATGGTGGCGGGAAGGCTATTTCACATACTATTTCTCCAAATCTTCAAGCAAGTGGAATTATTTTAAATACCCAGAAGAAATAACCCTAATAAACAATTTTTACTCTAGAAAGTGGAAAATGATTTTGGAAACTCCCTCCTAGATGCATTTAATAAAAAGTAAGAAAGTCTGTTGTCAATCTAAGGACTAGGCAGTCATAAGGAGAGACCGAATTGAAATGAAGGTAGGAATGTAAAGGGAACTGCAGAAATAAAAGAATTAAAAAAATCAAAATGTAATATTGGAATAAAAATCTGCAATGGAATGAAAAAAGATGTAAAATGTTAAAAATGAAATAAATCAAAGATAAATTTGAAATACTCTCTTCAAATGCAGAGAAAGGACGAAAAAAAGAACTCAATAAGAAGATAATGTACAGGTTAGCAAAGATGTAACCCTAGAAAAACAGTTGTTCCTAAAGACAAAAATATAAATGGAACAATAGATTAGAGACGATAATAAAAAAATGTATTAGACATATAATTTTTGGGGCTGAAAAGGTTACTTGTTGGCAAATCAGAAAGGCTCACTGTATTCTAGGTAAAATTTAAAATAATGATTAATTTCTACGTCTGTGACCTTGGGCAAGCTTCTTGAGTTCTCTGTGCCTCAGTTTCCTGATTAATAAACTAGGACTAATACTGGTTCAGTCTTGAAGGGTTGTTACAGGTTTTAAATAAATGTTTGTGAGCATTTAAAATCATGACTGAAGCATAGAAAGCAGTGAATGTCTTAAATAAAATAAATAAAAAGACATGCATGTTTTTATAGACACACTTCGTTGAGTCAGTAACTTGACATCAAGTGCTTCTCAGTACCTGGGCTATTCTACCTCGTACCTTCATCGTGGTGATGGGCTCCTGTTCCTCTGTGACTCCATCTTGCATCACCCTCTGTTTTGTTCTCTGTTTAGTTTTTATGTTCCTCCAGTCTTGGTTTAGCTTTTTGCCCACCTCTAATTCCTTCCATGGCTATAGAGTAATGTATCACAGGTCCCACTATTGCGAGGCAGCCATCTGCCTCAAGTCCTCCTTTGTGTTTCCTGTTGATTAGACTCCTCCTAGCACCATCTGTAAGTCTCCGTCCCACCTCTGAGCCGTCACTTCTGCCTGTACCCTGTCACATGGCCCAGCTCACTCCTGTGGCCTGGTCTGGATCCTGGTGTAATCCCATCTTCCTGTGAGAGCCCAGCTTATACTGATGAGAATCCTGCATATAACTTCTCGTCTACCCGTTATCCATAGAAGGGTATTAGTATCCAATACCCTTTGATCCTGAAGCAGTCTTGCTGAGGGGAGTCACCTAATAAGCTTTCCATGTCGTGACTTTGCTTTTGTGTAACACCTGAGCTCAAGTACTAACTAGGAAACACTGCACATTGCCAGAAATACTCTGGATTCAAGGCAGACCTTTACATAAATGGCTACATGGTCCATACATTTGCTTAACCTAAATTGATTTCTTCCTGTGTAAGGGATCAATATAAGTCAGAGGCCAAAACCAACAATCAAATGTTATACAAAAAAATTGACTTACACAACATTGCATTGTTTTCAGTTCTTTAATTAGCTGGCTTTAAAGTCCAAAGAAAATCATAAACAACATAGAGACTATAAGACATACTATTACATTCACTTATGCTTAACCTTAAGGCAGGTGATTCTGCTGCTTTTTTCTTTCTTTCTATAAAATGTACAGGAGTTCAGGAATAGCTTTGGGTAAGAAAAAGTTTAGAGGAATCATGAGAAATACTACTGGATAAATCATGGTTTACCCTTTGCGGAGTTGAGTAATGATATAACTGTGGAAAGCTTCCGCCTAGAGTAAGTTTTTTTGTTTTTGTGTTTCTTTGTTTTTTTTTTTTTGTTTGGTTATTGTTTTTTAACTAAAATGTATTGGGGTGACCATGGTTAGTAAAATTACATAGGTTTCAAGTGTACAATTCTGTAATACGTCATCTATACATCACATTGTGTGTTTACCTCCCAGAATCAGTTCTTTTTCCATCCCCATATATTTGACCCCCTTTACCCTCATCTGCTACCTCACTACCCCCTTACCCTCTGGTAACCCCCCTTACCCTCTGGTAACTAAACATTGTCTGGTAACTAAACAATATGAGTCTTTGTTTCTTTATTTGTCTTGTTCCTTTGTTGCTTTCAGTTTTATATCCCACATATCAGTGAAATCATATGGTTCTCACAACCCAGAATAAGTTGATGGAAATGTGTTTTAGACTTACAGAGTTTGGGATATGTGGGTCTTTATTCCATATGTATTTTGAACAATAGAGATGTATAATTATAAGCTTGGTGATATTTGAACCTTAATAAAATAAAACACAGAATAATTGTGCATCAGTGCAGTTCCTGATGTTGTAGAAGGAACATGTGCTTTGAAGTCAGAAGGTCTGGGTTTACAGCTCAGATTTGCCATTTCCCTGCTATATGACCTCGGGAAAATGGCTTAACTGGGCTTTGCCAGTGGTTCTTCAATTATAAAATGGGCACATCTCATAGGTCTTTGGGAAGATTCACTGCAAACATGTACCTATATGGCAAATGTGTGCCTGGACTTGGTGGATACTCAAGAAATGCTGGCCTCTTTCTTTGGGGAGTAAGAATGCAAAGGTGGAGGTTAAGATAGTCACTCCTCATGAAAATCTCATTTTCTGAAGCTACAACACTAACGTACTGCCCCACTGTCAGCCATGGCATTTAAATGAGAAGTTAGTAAAAATCAAGGCATGTGTTTTGTGAACATTTAGGATATTCAAGCTCCCAAAGTAGCCTTGAAAAATTCTGAGACCAGCTTCCATCTCTGAAGGATTCTGTCCTCTTCCAGCAAGGTTTCCCTAAGTGCCCCAGTACCAGGGAAACTTTTCTTTATTCAGAAACTGTAGCTCTTGGGCACAATTTGTGTCACCTTGGAAAACTCTTGCACTGTCTTTAAAGTATATGTGGATGACTCAGCCATGGAACTCACCAGAAAGCTCATGGCTGTCTCGGGTCTCATGCAATAATGACTATAGCACCAAGTGGGAGAAGATCTGAGGAAGACGGAAGAGAGTTTCCAGGCTATGTGAGATCCTCGGGAGATAAATTTGCTTCCCTTTGGAATATTTCCCAGGATTATATATCTTAGATGAATAGCCACATACTAAACCTCTGAATGTTTCTTCTTCCAACAAAGTATTTTTTTAAACATCAAATGACTTTCCCATTATAGGAAAAGATGACATTCTCATTTGTACATGTTTTGTATACCCACAATTGTAACAAAACCTACACGTCATTATTACGGTGATGAATCAGCTTTGCATTCCACCTGCTCCTTAGTGGGTGAGGGGCTTTAACTATTTCTTTTTTTTAAACATACCAAACAGGTTGTGTTTTTTTTTTTTTTTTTTGTCACCATGAAAGTCTGAATTTTAAACATTTTTTTGGACTGGGGGCTCATATCTATCAGCTTATTGAACTTTAGCACCTGTCTCATCCCCAGTAGCTTGTCTAGAACTGCCACCTTCACCACGAAGCTCCATGAGTTTTCCCAGTTCAAACTTGGGCTTTTTCAGCGTTTTGACTTTTCTAATAAAGACATGATGGAGCGGATAAACAGATTGGCAAGCCATTTCTATGTCCTTTCCAACGCTATCTGGAATCAGTTTATTGACCACGTCTTTCAAGTCATTTGTTTGTACCTCTTGGGTCATGATTTCCATCATCTTCTTCCAGATTTGGTAGACCTGTTGATGCTGAACATAAGAGGTCGTCCAAATCTGATTGTTGCATTTTTTCAGTAGAACCAACACAGAATAGACGAAGCAAATAATCATCGGTAGTCTTGACATCAACATGAGCTTCTATCATGGTCTGCCATTTTTTGACCACGGAGCACATTTTGTCACGGATAAGATCCAGGCCATGGAAATTAGGCAGGGAGTTTTTGCCCTGAGCACCCTCAGTAATTAAGTTGAATTTTCTAAATACAGCTTCATCATTCTGCAGATCAGCTGGGCTCACTTCAAAAACGTGACTCTTGATACCATCAGCTGCGATTTTGGTTCCTTGAGTTCTCGTGACTAGTGTTTTCCCAATATTTCTTACATCGAACATAGCAGGTTCTTTCACATCACAGCAATCTTTCTTAGAAAATGGGTCAACCACATTTTCCTTGGCTCCCTTCTTGCTGCTTTTTGTAAGGTGCTTATTTTTACCGACTGCCATGGTCTGCTCAGAGAGCCAAAAGACTAGCTATTCTTTTTAAACAAATGAGTGAAATAATGTAAGAGACATTATAATAGAAGGTGTAAAAGCACTCAATACGATGCTTGGCGCGTAGTGAGCACACAACACCTTCCTGGAGAAAATGTTCACCAGCCGGCCTGGGGTTGAGGTGTGTGGTTGGAGGGTTGAGATGGGAGGAGATTCAAAGGGGTGTGGATGCTATGCTGTATGTTAGACCTTGGACGTAGTTCCTTGTGGTCACAGGAAAGTGTGCACGAGGACAGATAAGGCAGCATGAAAGATGAGACTAGAAAAACAGATAGTGATCGAGGTGAAGATTATACTGAATGCCACGCTGGAGAGTTTGGCCTTTGTCAAGAAGGTGCTAGGGAACCATGGAATGATATTACTTACGGCACTGCTGTAGCCACTCCTGACCCCCACAAAGGTCTCTACAGTGTGGGCTTCCTCTCTCTATGCCTGGCCGTCTGTGAAAGAATTAGTTCTTAGGCTAAATTATCCCAACTATTCTCACCTTTTCGTATCTTGTGTATTTGAGTTCACCTCCCCAGATTTACAGAAAACTTTATGGTAAATTAGAATATAAAACTTGCTTGTATTTTAAAAAGTGAAACCATGAGTTCTTAAGGAAATCTTGTGAGAGGGGCAATGGGCTATCCCCCAGAATCTGAAAGAGCATCTGAGTATATTAATTCTGTTTCACTGTTGGGTGCCTCATTGCAAGAGTTAGCGAAGCAGCTGCCATAAGCCACAGAAAACCACTCAAAATTCTTGGCTGGGGGAGTAGCATGATCTACAACACAGGAGACCTTTTAGCTCTGGAGAAATATCCATCCTCTCAGGAATAAAAGTGTGACAGAACAAGTCTAGACAATGGTTAATTTCATGCCAAGATGGTACAGAAATAAATGCTGTCAGAGCTCCAAAGAGGGAGAAGTCTCGGTGGCCTAGAAAGACTAGAGAGACTTGCTTGCAGGATTAAGACATGAGCTGGATTTGAAAAGACAGAAGCATTTAGGAGGGCAACGAGGAGGGAGAAGAGAACAAATGGAGAATATTTGGTGCCATGTGCATACAAATGTGTGTTTGTGTGCACGTGTGTGTGTGTGTGTGTGTGTGCACGGTGCGTGTGTTGGGAGAAATTCAGTAAGCAGACTGGAACCAACTTGACTCCAGAAGCAGTCTGAGAAGGAGCACTCTTTTTCATTATATTGAAATGTGTTTAAAGGGTGGATCAAAAGAAAAAGAAAAGGGAGTTAGAGACATTAAGTTTCTGAGAGGAGAGAGAGAAGGAAAGGAAGACAGAGACAGAGAGATAGAGACAGACACAGAGAGGCAGAAACTAAAGAGGGAACAAGAAGAAAATGGAGAACTGTGGTTGAAGGAAATAGTGTTTTTCCTTTTTAGTTCTTTCTGTGTTGGCGTCAGCTGCAGTGACAGCTCTTCTCTGAAAAGGGATGAGAAATGAAGTTTCATATTGAGAGGCAGGTAGAAGCATTTGGGGTAAACAAGAGTATCCAGCAAAGCCACATAAAATGGAAGATTTTCAGCCAGACCTATGAACTAGTTCAGTGGAGTATGAAATGTGCTTTGAGGGAAAGATAAAAATGAAGTATTAAACTTTCCATCAGTGTTTGAGGTATCTTCACTTGGGCTTTATTTTCAAAGTTCACAGAGAATTCAGTGCTCTCAAATTATCATCCTACTCAGGCTTCTCATGTGTGCATTATATTTTGACAAAGTATTAGAAACTCCAGTGACAAGTTTAATGGAAAGAAAGGGGGCAGTCATACCTTTCTGCAGGTTCAGCGCAGGGGCTCTAGAAATGGTAGGTACGGAGGTCAAAGGTAGACTGTCTTTCCACAAGGGGAGGCCACCTTCTGCCAGTCCCACAAAGCTGAGTGCAGCCGGCATCTATTCTAGAATGTACTTCCAGACCCCATCAAGTGAAGCAAAGGGCAGTTTTTCCTGTGACATTCTGCATAGCCTTTCTAACACTGATGAAGTTCTCTGTTTGTGTGACTGTTTTGTCCACCGGGCTGTGAGTTCTTTGAGTCAAGGGTAGTTTTTACTCATCCTTGGAGACCTAGCACTGAGGACACTCTATAAATATATGTGGAAAGAAATTTCCTCAGAGGGAGCTCAGGGAGTTAAAACTGGATTACTACACAAGGCTTGGATTTTCTATTCTTTCCCTAAGTGGTCCCCTGGAAGTAATCCTGTGTCTGCCCACAGGCTGCTAGCTCTGTTACCACCTCTAACTTCCGAATCAACTTTGAAGGAGAGCTTGGAATAATACCTAGCTGCTGGCTTGTGCAGGCTACTTCCCAGGACGTCCATTCTGGCTTTGTGACGTGGCAGCCCATTTATCTCTCTCTGGCTCAGTTTCCTGTTCATAAAGCGAGCAGCATAACACTGTTCCAAAAAGGGTTTACCATGGGGGTTAAGTTGGAGAATGTATGTGACCATACCTGGAATTAGAAAGGGATCCATACACGTTTCTTTCTATTGTGCTCCATCATATTATCCTCACCACTGAGAGTCTAGAACCTTCCTGGAGTTTCCCAACGAGGGAAAACATGGATACCATTGCACTTTCAGGCAGCTGATCTTCCAAGTCAGTTTCTTCTTAGGTCAACAACCGAAACCAAATCTGTGTGTTCCTTCCATCTGAAGTTAACGCCTGGATTTTATGAGAGAAAGTGTTCTAGTTATCTATTGCTACATAACAAACTCTCCTATATTTAGTGGCTTCTTTGGCTCATGATTCTGTGGGTGTCAGAAATTCAGAAAAACTTCATCTGCTAGTTTGTCTCTTATCTATGCATTAGTTGGGATGGCTGGTGCTGGAGGATCCACTTCCAAGATGGCTTCTTCCCTCATACCCCTGGCACCTTGTTCTGTGGCATCTCTCTTCATCTTTAATCTTCAGGTTGCCTCATTTGGCTTGAGTTTGTCACAGTAGTTTTCAGGGTAATCACACTGCTTACATGAAGGCTGACTTTGTCTAACACGAGCGTTTCATGAGTGGTGCTTCCTAAAGATGCACGCAGAAGTTTCAGGCTTTATGTGAACTGGCTTCAGAAGTCACACAGTATCATTTCTGGTACATTCCATTGGTGAAACAGGGCCAGTTCAAATTCGCTGTGTGAGGGACTACAAACGGAAGTGAATACCAGGCGGTGTGGTTTATTGGGGGGTCATCTTGAAGACCAGTTATCCTGGCAACTGATTTTAGTTTTTTTCTTTTTTTATTTCTATTTTTAATCTCCTGACCTATTGAAATTTGCCAGTTAGGTTCTCAGTGCTCACTGTCCCTGGTAAATACAGTTAGATTCTCAGGGCTCACTGTCCCTGGCAGAAAGAGCAGGTGGGGATCTTTGGCACGATAGGTGTGGAGAATGTGGATGGTGAACTACCTCCCAATGTGTGTTGGAGATGTCATCTCACTCGGTTTTAAGTGGGGTGAGTGTTCACGAACACACTCCCCATGGTCACAATGTGCACAGTGAGCTCCCATAAACCCAGGCCCTGCACTATGGAAAAGAATGATGGACTAGATGAGGTGCATGGTATTTTTCTTAGTCCTCTTAAAAAGCTGGCAACAAATTGGGGATTGAAATGGTAATTAATTTACATGAATCAAGGAAAACCAGAGGGCAGGTAGTGGGATTAATAGCATAGAATAGGAGGCAAATGGGAAGAATTATACATTAAAGTGGTAATGAGACATGACCATACATTGCAATTGGCTCGAGGCAGAGAGAAGTAATTCTGCACTTTACCGCAGCACTTCTGATTATTCACTCTTGGTGCGAAGAAATATTTGTCAGCTCTCAACTTGCAAATGGAGATAAGTCTTACATGTTTAGTCGTGTCAGGTTATCATCTGGTCTAGACTAATGGAATTTCTAACAGAGCAGTCTGAGGCCTGACTTTCCACAAAGCTTTTCCTGACTACTTCATCTCTCATCAATCCACATTCTTATATTATTTTGACCATCCAGTTTGGTACCCTACATTGTTTTATATAATTAACTTTGATTAATTCACTAGTTACCTCAGTGACTACCTGACTACCTCAGGTCAAGTATATATCCTTCACTACTCTTTCCCCATTCTCTTGCCCTCGCTCAACACACACACACACACACACACACACACACACACACACACACACACACTCACTCCCTCACTCTTACAAATACACACTCTCTTCTATCCCAAACAGGCCTAAATCCTTAGGAAGCATTTAATAAACAGTGGGATTAAAAAAAAAAATTGAGTTCCCTTATATTCAAATGTTTACTTCACAAACAACCACTACGATTTCATGTGCAACACCAATCTAACTTTGGTGCTGTCACCAGGAATATCTTGCTCTGTTTGCTACCAACTCTGTTGGTGGTTGTAGCTTCTCTTAGATTAACATTCCCTAAAGTGGTTTCCTTAAAATATAACTTTAGGATACTCTACATGCTGCATGAACCACTGGGAGAGCTCCAGTTCATATTAGCATAGAAGACCTATAGTAAAGGAAGCCATTTGCTAACTGAATATTTTCCACATTTATTTGACCATAGAGCATCATTTATTGAAAAGATATCAGTGCCTATTTGTTTTCCAGACAAGTGGTGTTTCTTGGAATACATTTTGGCAAATGATGTCCTACACATCCCAACCGTATTCTTCGTTTTCCTTGGTTTTATGCTTCCACTATACTAGCGGCCTCCTCTTGCTTCAGCCCAGAGCCTGACTTCTTGCTTCTGAATAGGCAGAAACTTTGAGGCACATGGAAAGATGGCTCTTTGGGTTAATTTACTGTTGTTTGGGACTGAAAGGGACCCTGAAAATACCATGCCCAATTTTTCATTTTAGAATCGCGGATAAAGGTGCAGATGAATCGAAGTCCATTAATGAACACATTAATGTCAGAACTGGGACTAGCGTTCAGATTTCTAAGTTCCAAGGCAACAAGATTTCTCCCTTCTATTTTTTCCTCCATGTATATGGAGTTCTTCCTAGAGAGTCAGTGTTCGATGCCTGCTGGCTTCATTGAAAATATGTGGGCACAAAAGCTGGTAGTAGGATTATGATTTGCACAGGATATAATTAGTGATTTTGAGGAGTTCAATGCATGTCCTGGAAAAGAATCAGATTGGCAATTGGAGCCCATACTTCTGGCAGCGGATGAATGCTGCCACTAAAACTCAGAAGAATACAGTACATTAGGCGCCCTGCCTCTCACCTTGAAATAAAGCTTCTGGCTCCCACAGCTGGGCAATGCAGGAAGGGAACAACTTGATTTTCAAAGAAAGACTTTCTTTGAAAACCTTCCCAGGAGATTAGATTTGTGGGAGCACAACCCAGTGATAAATGATGGCACAGGGAGTAAATGTAGCTACGTTTGATCTTGGCTGTAAAAGGTCTACATCAAATTCCCAAAGAATGTGGAAATCCCAGAGGGATGAACTGTGCTTTGGAACACAGCCTTTGCCTCATGAGGCCAAGTTGGCCACTTCCTTTGGGATGGCTCAGGGTCGGTGGGTTCATTCTAATAGATGTGTTTGTTGGAAGCTCTATGTAAAGATGAGGCTAGACATGAAAGCAGGGTGACAGAGACATCTGATGACTATTGGATAAAATTCAGACCTTTCTAAAGTCTAGAGATCTAGTTAGAACATCAATTCCAGGGAGAAATCTATGGAAAACAGAGCTGGAGAAGATCTGAATAATGGAGAAGATCTGAAACAGATCAGAAAGACAGTGAGAAGGAAGGAGTTTGGTGTGGTCTTCCAAACTCCTGTTAAATAGCTACCTTCATGAGCTCTTGGGATCTCAAGGTCATGTAGTGATTACTGAGAGTCAGAGTTCCGCCCTGATTGTCTGTCTATCACAAGTTGTTTCTACCCTGAGAAGATGAGGATTAGGAAGAAATTGTGCCCAAGGTCCAATGTCCCCTGTCTACTTTAGTGTGGGAGAAGGGGACGGGTCTGAATCTACAAACTTTCCATGTTTGCACATGACCCATAGGCCATAAGACACCAGTCACCCCTGGGGAGGCTTGGATAGAGTCTCATCCTTTGGGAAAGGCGCTTTGTGCTTTTGAGCACATGGATCGCTCTGGAGGATTATTCTTTGTTCACAGTATAAGTTCCCTGACTCTGGGGATGCCCACCAATACTTGGGGTTTCTAATGCTCTGGCCTCCACTGACCTGTTCAATAGACCTCCACCTGGGCGCACATGCACCTTCACCTGGGCTAGGGAGGAGAAGCCCAGGGCCTCTCACCCTTGGATCTTCCCTCTCCCTCCCTCTCAGACCCTCAGGGATGTGGGTCCTAGAGAGAAAGAACCCAACTCTTGTGGAAGGAGACAGAGGTGATTCAACAGAACCTTAATCAGCCAGACCTTCTCTGTGTAAGAAACAGAGCTGAGAGAAGGAGGCAGATGTGTTCCGTGGTGTCTGCCCTCAAAGAACCTTCACTTTTACACAGACGGGTTGTGGCACAGTAGACATTCTGGCACATCTGCCATCAAGTGCTGGGCTGTGTAAAGTCTGGGGAATCTGTGTGGTCAGAGAATGGAGAGTAGGTCTCCTGAAGGTGCAAAGCCTTTTCGGAGGCCTCCCAGAATTGTTCTATGCCAGGGAGCAAGTCACACAGGAATTCCAGGCCCCTCTCAGCATAGTCCAAACTGCAAACATCCTAATGAACCCAGCAGAAGAGTTTTAAACACGTGCTGAAAGGTGTTACAAGTGTCAAGGCAGCCTCAGCAAGCAGAAAGGCAGAGCACAGGCCTGGGTATGGCCATGCAGGAGAGCTGTGTGCTGCTGGGGCTGAGTGGAGAGAACCCAGGCAATTGCTAATTTTCAAGTATCGTGGGTTTAGCTCTGCGTCCAGGGAGAAATGTCCCTGTTGATTGAAAACGTGGACCCGCCCTTTCCACTGAAGTACGGCAGTCCCGTGCCTCATTTGGTCCCATTCTCCCACTGTTGCCTTTCCAGAGCTGATATTCAATCCTAGATTTCCTTAGGACTAAATTCAAGCCACACAGCTGTTCATTGCAATTCAGCGTCCTGGACTGGCTGTTTTTCCATCCAGGTCTTCACGCATTCTTGCATTAACGGCAGAACAACTCCATAGCACCCTGTGAAAGGGCACAATGCCGGGCACACTTTGGAGACGTCATTCTTAGGAAGCCCACTTCTTGCACCACGTGACAGCCTTGTCACTGTGAGACCACTCGCTAATGTGGTCCTGTGGTCTTGTCTGAAACCTCAGAGCTGGAAGATGCTTCCGTGGTCAGCTAGTCTTTCACCTAATGCAGGAAACACATCGAAAGGAGGTTGAAGGAAGACGATTAAAACACGTTGAGTGATTATTCAACCAACGCTACCATTAATATCATCATCAGTATTATTATTTATTTACATGTGCCCTGCACTGTTCTCGGCACCTTGCTTACCAGATGGTAACAACCCTGTGTAGAAAATTGAGACTGCAAGAGATCAAGTAACTTTCCCAAAGCCACACAGTGAGTGGGTGACAGAGCCAGGATTCAAACCTGGGTCTCTCTGGCTCTCATGTCTGTATTATTTCAACCACCCTATATAATCTCTGGAGGCAATGATAATTTCCCTTCTGGATTTTCTTTTGCCCTGTGAAACTGATATGGTGACAATGTTGTCCTCCCCAATTTATGGGACCCTTTCACTTAAGAGAGACAGTGGTGTCCTGGGGCTTAGTAATTTCTCTGCTCTTCATGGTCAGTCACAGCAGCTCGGAAAATGTCCTACAAGGATATATGATCTTGATCACCTACAAGGGTGGCCAAGCAAGTGATCGGGGTGGCAGGCACGGGCAGATATCACTCATTCCGGTGAACAGAGAAGGAAAGATTTACAGTTCTATTTATAAAACATTTACCAGGCTCTTCTGTAATTTGCTGAGAACAAACAGATTTCAGTTACCTCTGAGGTGATGAACAATTCTGTTAAACAGATGGGACCAATCACAAAATGCTGATGAGACAAATGTTTCCTGTAGCATGGTGCTTGTACCATGTCAGGTTTGCTATTGGGAGAACAAGTCCAACAGACAACTGGACCCAAGGTGAAAATAGGTGTGGATTCTTTAATGTTGTCGTTTTCTTTGTTTTGTTTTTTTTCTTTTCCCTGCAGCAGACTTTTTCCTGTATTCGCTGTCAAGGGGCTGTTTTGTAGGACTTGCACTCACTGTAAGCCCCACTGTCCAAATAGTGAGATACTCCTAGGGCTAAAGGCCCTGCCCTTGTCCATCCGCTCCCCATACATGCAGCCCAGATGCACACAGCACTTCATTATTGAATCCTCTGCAGCAGGCTGAGCTTCCCTTTGCTCCTCAGGCTGGACTGGCTGATCTCCAATCCAGAGTTTCTGAAAACTATATATTGCCTTTTATTCTCTGCCGTGAGCAGCACAGTGACTTTTCTTTCTTTTTTGTTTTTTTTTTGTTTTTTGTTTTTTTAAGGATAACGACTCCCGGGCAGCAGTAGCTCCCTTCTTCTTGTCTGCACCTGCAGGGCACCCCTATGCCTCCAGGGTTATGTAACCTCTGCAGTGGGTGCCAGCAGCGCCGACGCTTTCTCCTGGTGAAAGCCTGTCAGGGTTGCAGTCACTTCCTGCAGAATGTAGTTCCTTGAACTTTTCCCAGTTTCTCTTCCACTCTGTTCCTTGAAAAGTGCAGGGTGCATAACAATGGCAGATTTCGATTTGATTCCAGGCTCTGTCGGTACCAGCCCTCTGATCTTGAGGACATAAGTGACCCTGGCTAGTGGCAGCAACTTGTCTGTAAAGGCAGGGCTGTTGCGAGTGGGTGAGGAGGGCACAGAAGGTAAGATGTCTAGCACAATGCCTGCCATCTGGCAGGTGCTCAACAAATGGAGCTATTATTTTTGTTATTAGCAAGTAGGACAGGCTGGACTAGGTAAGATTTGGGGCTGAGATGGTTCCTTTTAGGTTTGCTGCTTAAGGCAGTCTTTGTCCTGAAGACTCGGCCCCCAAAGAAGGGAGTGGCAGAAAGAGCCCCAAACAAGGTGATCTTGGGTTTACATCTTCATGCTATTCTAAAGTTATCAATGTGACTCTGAACAGAAGTCAGATTTTCATGTTACATGAAAGCATCCTATGAAATGATTCTCATGATTCCTTCCAGCTCTTATATTCTTTACTGAAGATGCTTAAAGAGAAGCTGTAGTATGAATTGCAAACTATAGAATGATAATATAAAGAGACCCCATCTTACCTTTTTTATTCCATTTAGTGCTTCCTACCACTTTTCAGACAGGGTCTTTCCCTCATTCACCAGATGAAAACTCTGTCAAAATACCTTGCCTGGGTTCTCCCAGGAAACTAATGGCAGAGTTGGCATACATTCTCTTTCTGCAACACTTTGCTGCCTTTCTTAGAGAATTGTCCCTTGTCAACATTTGGGATGCAAACCTTTCAAAGATTGCTCAGTCATTTATGAGTATTCTAATGATATTTAAATTGTACTCTGTCATGCCCCTAGCATGGGAATATCTCTTAGAGAAAGCTGTCATGGCAGGCATGTCGCCTAATGGCAATAGTAATTTCAAGTGTTTCTCTAGGTGCAGTGAAACCTAGGGGATTTCATAGTTAAATTTCTGTGTAGCAGTGGGCATTTGAATATAGTGATGTCCAGAATTGATCTGCGCTAAGAAGCGGAGATATATTCCATACAGGGATTCAGTACTCACTGATTTGAAATCTGCAGTCACTCTTGTTCAATTTATAAGTAACGGATTTGCTTACCAAATTAATAGCACACAAAATTGCCTGGGTCTCTATCTACGCAAGGAAACTGGCTTTTCAAACTCGGAAATTCTTTGTTGTGGTTTATTAAAGCCAAATCCCCAAGCACCTTTATACAATTCTCTTAAGTTCTTTGAAATTTACCATATTTCAGACTTTATGCAGTTAGCTCCTTTCTCTCTAATTAGCTTATATTGCTGAGGCTTAGAAATGCATCGTAATGTATTTAAAAATGTACGTATGATGGCAGGAGAGGCTGTCTCATCTTGTCTTCTTCTGTCCCTCTTTAGTCTCTTCAGTTTTTCTCTACTCCAATCCCTCCTGGAAAATATTAATAACGTGATGGCTCCATTCCCAGGACATTGATTGAGGCACATTTCCTTTTTGTTACTAGTAAGGATCAATGTGATAAAAATGCAGGAGTGCAAGCAGCACTTTCTCTCCCTTTGTGCCACGTGGCAAGGTGGCAGGCTAAGTCGGGGCCCCCTTTTGAGCTCTGCCACCCTCTCATTGCAAACACCACCTTGTCATTGTTTTGGTATTGAACAGAGAATGCCAGGACCCTGAGCCCTAAATTGGTAAGTAAGGCATCTATGAGATCTCATGCAGTTTTGAAGCTAAACCTCGTGCTCTGATCTAGCTTTCCTGGATTCTGTTTTGGGGCATATTGGACAGTGATCTAGGAAATATGAGGTCTGACAATTAAGTTCATGAATTCATCCTAGAAAAAGTACTGTGTAACCCAATTACTTAATTTGAGAGAAAGTTGTGCAAAACAGCACAGAGAAGATGCGACTAAATACCTTTGGTATGGGAAGACTTGAGCTCTTCCGGTTCTGCCTCTTGCTTGCCACATAGTTTTGAACATGAGAAAACTGCATATGTTTCTATGACTCCCACCACCCTGAGCTCCTGTGTCTCGAGAAATCCTGACTCTGAAGCAGGGCCTTGAAATCTGCATTTTTCAAGCTACTGGGTGATTCTAACATGGGGTCAGATTTAGAAATGACAGTGTTGAAGCCCCTATGACAATACATATTTAAATGTGTGACGATCTTCTGCGTGTCTATTGATCCAAGTCAGTGTTTGACACATACCCTGGAATTGTCACGATAACGCAGTGCCAATTTCAGAACAAGAACACTTTATTTCTGAGACCAAGTTGGCAATGCTGGGAATGGCCTGGTAGCAATGGGTACATCTGCTGTACAGCTGGTGCCAAGAAGAAACAAGTCAGGGATGGAACAATCTCAAGGTCCTCGGGACACTGTGTTCCTGCCTCTTTAGAAGGTAGACTCATATACTATGTTAATTTACTTGATTCTTTGTATAGTGAAATATTTGTTGGTTCACGTTGCCAAAATTCAGCTCCTGTTTTAAGATTAGGCAAAATGATAAATTCCTCAGCTATCTCTCAGGTTGGAATATTGACATCTCCCCTTAGCTCTGTCTCTACTCGTGGTGGGTGGTGACACTGAGGACACAACAGCAACAGATGCAGCATTTTCTAATCTTCTGTTTCAATTATTATGGAATGATGGCAATCAAAAACTGTAAAATTATACACAATGGAATACTACTCTGCCATAAGAAAAGATGAAATAATGCCATTTGCAACACCATGGATGGATCTTGAGATTATTATGCTGAGCGAAATAAGTCAGACAGAAAAAGTTGAGAACGATTATTTCACTGATATGTGGGATATAAAACTGAAAACAACAAAGGAACAAGACAAACACATGAAGAAACAAAATCTCATAGACACTACAAATAGTTTAGTGGTTACCAGAGGGTAAGGTGGGTAGATAAGGGTACCCTTAAGTGGTAGAGAAGGGTAAAGGGGATCAAATATATGGTGATGGAAGGAGAACTGACTCTGGGTGTTGAATGCACAATGTGATATTAGATGATGTATTACAGAATTGTACAGCTGAAACCTATGTAACTTTACTAACCATTGTCACCCCAATAAACTTGAACAACAACAAAAATATGGTAAAATTAGTGAGGCTGTGCATAGAATTTCTAAATATGTATAAAATGTTAAGGAACCATTTTTAGAGGTTAATACAATCTTTGAAATATCTCAGTATTGAAAAAGCTTCCTACTGCATGGCTTACTTGAATTAGTGTGTGGGAAGAGAATCAGAGAGAGTCATTTTGTGTTTGGAAAAGAAAGAAAAGTGAACTAATTCTACAGTGCGGAAATGGCTCCCTTTGAAAGGTGCCCTTCACTTGCTTTTGTTTGTGGTTAATTATATACTTTTAAAAGTACTTCCCACAGGAATGATTTTTTGACTCATGAGTTATTTTTGCATATATATGTTACCCCTCCAAATATTTGCCATTTTGCTAAGAAAATAGTAGTCAAAAGCAACTTTCTTTGTTGGTATCTAAAGTCCCTTTTGGTTTTTACTATAAGAACAATGGAGCAGTCCTCCCTTATCTGCAGGGGACGTGTTCCAAGACCCCTAAGAGATGCCTGAAGCCACGGATAGTACTGAACTCTGTATATAGTATGTTTTTTCCTATACATACAACCTATGATAAACTTTAATTTATAAATTAGTCACAGGAAGAGATTAGCAATAACTGATAATAAAATAGAACAATGATAACAACAACGGACTGTAATAAAACATGTGAATGTGTTTCCTCTCTCTAAAAATATCTTATTGTACTGCATTCACCCTTCTTCTTGTGATGGTGTGGGATGATACATGACGAGATGAATGAAGTATTCAGAATGGTAAAAAATGATGAATTCTTTATTTCTGGAATTTTCCATTTAATATTTTTGGACCTCAGTTGACTGCAGGTAACTGAAAGCATGGAAAGGGACAGCATGAATAAGGGGGGACTAAGAGGGGACTACTGAATAACACTAAGACAACTTTGCAAAAGAAAGAAATCATGCCCTCAGCCCTACATATGTTTTTATTTTGTACTTTCCCTTTGACTGAGATCATTTTAAATGATATTCTCACATGATTGTGTATGGGATGTGACAGGAGACTGATCAGAATGTAGAATTAAATCTTGTGGCGTCATTTGTTCTTTTCTTTTTTGTAAGCACATGTGTCTTCCTTTTTAGAGTAGAAGAGTAGATGCTAACAATACTGGTTTTATTCTCAAAGGTGGGGATTGTTCTCCTGTAGAAATTAGATGCTCATATCCTTATACTTCGCAATATGTCTCCTTCCTTCCTCCATCCTCTCCCTTGTCCAGACTTGCCATCTCTTTTCCTCTCTGCACTGCCATGTTTGGCCTGTGCATGTGACGCAGAATTACAGATGATGGTCAGGAACAAAAAAGAATAGGTGCCTTTCAATGTTTATTGAAATATAGCAGTGATTCACTCATTTCAGTGAGGACACGGGGCCAGTATTTTATCTGAGAAGATATGAGTCGACCTCGCTGTACAGAAAAGGTGGCAGGATTTAGCTGCAGCATACATCACAAAGGATAATAGTGATATAACACATTGTCAGAGTTGGCATGACCTACTGCAACAAAACTATTCCCAAAACACCGTTGGAGGGAGAGGGGGGGAAGGAGTTTGCTGCCGCTGCCTAGAAGCAAAGCAAAGTGTCAAATCACACATAAAGAAGCTGCTAAGCAGATTAAAAACTTGAGCAGTGGTCCATGAGGATCGTTTCTGATAATTCCTTTTTATTCAGAGCCATTAAGCGAGTGTGGAGGCAGCCACGTGTTTAGAACCACATTTTCTGATCTTATCATAACTCAAAATGTCAGTGTTGGTGGTAAATATGGTTTATGGCTTATATTTTAGAATAAATCTTTAACTTTTGTTCAGATTTTATTTATACCTTTATTTATGTTGACAACAGAAATATTGTAGCCAAAATACTAAACTAAGAGGATAGTCAAGACAATAAAATTAAAGGATTGACTCCACTTAAACTTTCTTTTGTTTCAAAAGAAGCCGTTTAATATGACTACAGAAGCCGTTTAATATGAAAGTATATGATTTTTACAGTAGTATCTACCTAGATATTAATAAATTAAATACGTATGGTCCTTGGCACCTCTGCACTTGAATTTTTCATTTTCAGATTTATGTTCTCCCTGTCTTTCACTTTTTTCCTCCTATATTCATTTCTTCAGACAGTCCTCAAACATATAACTAAATAGTGTCCTGTTTTTACTCTTATTTTGAATAGTTTTACATGCTACCTCTTTAATAGAATATGTGTCCATTTTGCAGACAGGAAGCTTAAATCACTTGTCTGTGATCTTTCAGAATCTCAACCAGAGCTGAGCCTCACCACACCTGTCTCAATGCTGCTTCAGTTTTCCTTCAGCTTGCCTTAGGCAAACCTTTCCAATAATTATCATTTCATAGGCCTTTAAGTGTAGAGAAAATTAATAAATGTCCAAAAGAAGAGCTAATTTCAATGAAAAGTCATAGAGAAACACCATAATAAGAGTATTTTTCAGTGGTGGAGAGAGGGTGCATGTTACCTAGAATCATAGACTCTGGATTAGAAGGAACCTACTTACAGGATGTCTTTCCCAAGTACCCATCCTCAGCATCCCTACCGTCAGCTTGAACACTTCTAGTGATGCTTTTTGGTGTATATTTGGTATTGATATTCCACCACACCTGTCTTGGTCGGCTGGGCTGCTATAACAAACTTCCAAAGGCTGGGTGGCTTAAATAGCAAACATTTATTTTTCACAGTTCCAGAGACTAGGAAGTCCAAGATTAAGGGGTCAGCAGCTTCGGTGGTTCATAGATGACTGTCTTCTCGCTATGTCCTCATATGGCAGAAGGGGCGAAGAGCTCTCTGGGGTTTCTTATAAGGGCACTAACCCGATTCATGAGGGCTCCACCCTCGTGACCTAATCATCTCCCAAAGGTCCCACCTCCTCATCCCGTCACATTGGTAACTGGATTTCAACATGTGAATTTTGGGAGGATACATTCAGTCCATAACAATGCCCATCTTCAGGGAGACCCCACTCTTAATTGAGTCAAAATCAACCTCCTTGAAATGTTAGTTCACTTTAATTCCATTCAACAATTATTGGGAATTTACTGTATGCCAGGGGCTCTCCTTGGCACTGGGTTACAAGGAAGAATAAGGAAGACACAGTTCATGAAGCACTTAATGTTTAGTGAAAGCGATGGTCAGGATTATTTTTTTTTTAGGGTAAATAATAGAAACCCCCTCAAAGTGTCTTAAACAAAAAGATAATTTATTGAAAAGATCCAGCAATTGGTTTAACGTCATATAAGGTGAATACAAGTACTCACACCATGTCACAGCAACTCATGTCTTTAAATCTCTGAGCTCTTTTTTCTCTGAGTTTGTTAGTTTTTTCTGTGTAGGGCTCTGTCCAAGGGGTGAGAAAGGTGATACTTGGTAGCTTCCACAAAGCTAAAAGTGGAAATCTCAGAGAAATGAAGGTACCTTTTCCCTGATAATACTAGAAAAAGTCCAGTGGAGGCTCTGATCAGGTTTGGGTCATATGACAACCCCACAGGGAGGCTGGTGTTGTTTGCAGGGGGTGGGATTCTAGCATTTAGCTCCACATGGACAATGTGGAGTGGATTTCCCACAAGAGGTTTCCATTTACTAGAAGGCACAGTGAAAAGAGGCCATGTGAGCAGTGAAACTGTATCTGTCTACCACAGTCCGCTATGGTGCGGACATGACATGACTTCAATGTTTGAAAATAGCTGTCCTATTCCTCCACCCCATCATAAATACACCCACGAGCACACGCGCGCACGCGCACACACACACACACACACACACACACAACACACTTACAGATTGCCTCCTTCCTTAATTTTCTTGTCTCTAACCCAAAAAACATATTTTCGGGTGCTCCTTCTGTGGAGCACTCCCTCCAGGTCCAATCTGTGGCCATTCTATAGTTTGTCAACATAGGTCTCTGTACGTTGCACCATTGCCCTTATATGGTCCAACGTGGGCAGATTTCCATGGAGCTTTCACCTTCATCTGAATTGTTCTGTGACTTTCACCTATGATGAGTACACAGTGTAGATTTAGACTGGGTATTGCGAACGCGTAGGCTGTGGATTCTATCTTTCAAAAGCTGTGCTTTGTTTAGGACAAATATTTGTTTAAGTGACTCAGTTTCCAATATTTTAATTCAGCTGATTCCAAATAAAAATCTGAATTTCCACAAGACATTGAGGGTAGAGTCCTTGTTTCTCAGTCTGTTTTTAGTGCTTGGAACCTAGAAGCAATTCAATAACTATTTACTAAAATGAGTTTTGCGAGATTATCTGGAAGGTGGATTCTGTGTATCCCATGAGCTGTTCAGCCTGATATTGTGTCACTGGACAATATGATCTATCTTCTGTCTTTACTCATGTCGTTTCTAAGAATGGTGAGTGGGGTGAGATTGTTGATGGAGCATTGGTGCAACCAACAAGATTCATTAGCAGAAATTCTGTGGTTTGATTACTCGGTATGCTGTGGAGCCTGCCGTCTGCTTTTCATTTCAGTGAAAAGTTCTACCTTCTTCCCAGAAGGTTGTTAGGTAACATTTGGCAGTGTTTGATGGCAAGTGTATTTAACGTGTTTTCTAATAATCAGATTAATTGCACCATTGTTTAAAAAATGATGTCAGTTTAACAGGAGCTATTTGCTTAGTGAGTCCATTTTGGCCCTTGGTGATCATCTCATTTTTTTCTATATGACTATAAATGATCTGTTTATCAACAACTAATTCTGGAAATGGATCAGAGGTAAGGGTCTCCTATGTCCTAACACTCCCAGGCCCTAAGGGGTCATTGCAGTGACTATCTCTAGTCAGCAGAGGGCAGCGTGCAAGAGGAATGGACAAAAAATGTCTCCAGGCTGAGGGAGCTGTGTCCGCTGTTCCCATCTGACAGTTGTGTCCTGGGTCAGGACGGTGGCTGAGAGATCCTATAGCTGCTACAAAAAAACAAAACAAAAAAAACCCCACACAAAACAAACAAACAAACAAACAAACAAAACATGTGTACATGAACTCCCAATCAAACAGGGAGAGAGTAGACTAGAGAGAAGTTGGTACGGAGAGTATGCTTGGGACAAAGGGCTAACAGCAATAATAGTTAAGAATATTTATTGATCAGCTATTATTTGCCAAACACTGAACTAAATACTAAATGTATTCTCTCAGTGAATCTTCATAACAAACTTGTGAGGGCAGAACTTTTATTCCCCTTTTATAGAGGAGGAAAGAGTCCCAGGAAGTTTGCAAAATTTAGCCAAGGTCATACAGATAGCAAGTGAAGACTGGGGATTTGTCTGATGGCTAAGGCTGTGCTACTTCTACAGTCTCTTATTGTGTTCCAAGAAAGAGCAAAGATTCTTTTTCCAGGAATCGACGTGAAGGCGGAAGGGCCAGCAGAGAATCAGAATGCAGCCTCTGGCCCTGTTAGCCTGGCTGGCCCTGCCTGCTGGCCAGAGTCTAAAAATATCCAGGTCTGGGTCTTCTATTGATGAGGCCTATGTTTTTTCCTTGTCATGACGGCATTTGCCCCTTTCCAGTCTGGGTATCTCTGTCATTCCCTTCTGTGCCTCAGAGGTATGAGCAGTGGGCCTGTACCACACTTCAGGGCTAGGCGATTCGGCTGGGCGTGACAGTGCCCCGTGCTCTGCTGACATGACTTCATTTTTGTTTCAGGCCTTGGCTTCATTTGGCCTTAATCTCCTTCCTTGGACTGTGAGCCCTTTCAAGTGGAGAGAGAGAGAGAGAGAGAGAGAGAGAGAGAGAGAGAGAGAGAGAGAGAGAGAGAGAAAGAGGGAGTTCTGGAATATGTAATACAATAATTTCTACAGATACATGATTAATTAATATTTATTGAAGGAAAAGAGATTATTCTTCATGGAGAAGTGGAAAGCCAAATGAGGGCTCAGTGTTGTGCCTTCATTCTATCTTATCAGCATCATTCGCTAAATATTATATCTAGACCAGGGGTGTCCAAACTTTTTTCCACGTTTTTCACCAAGGGCCATATGCGGTAAAATACACAAAGAGCCGGGCCACTCACTCGAGGTGAAGTACGTATTGCCTCACCTGGTTTATTTAAGAAAACTAAATATATTTTTGGAATTTGTTGTGGGCCAATTAACAATGGATTGCGGACCGCAGTTGGCCCGCGGGCCGCAGTTTTGACACCCCTGATCTAGACCATCATCTCATGGTGAACCCCTTTAATATTCCCTTTGATTGTCTCTAGAAATTTTAATAGTTTCTGGATTTCGGCCTTCCCTGATAACGATGTCTCAGCCTATATTAGCCCTTGCATGCATTGCTTTTTTGGTGCTTCCATAATATGCTCTTTAAAAATCGGAGATAGAATGAGAGCTATTTGGTGTCCCCTTCTTATGTACAGGCTGACATTTCAGCCTCCCCTTTCTTTCCGTGATTTAGAACCTCGAAATGCAGACAGCATTTTCTTCAATGGCTTTCCACACCCACTTATCTCTTTGGGTTCCCTCCCCGAGACTGACTGTGGAGTAGCACATGGTCTTATCAGCCGACACCTACCCCCTTCTTTATTGTATGCCCAAGCAAACTACAGACCCTTCTATCACGAGGGATTTACTGTTGATTTCTGTGGGGAAAAGGCAAAGGAAAACCCCAATCAGCAAGCGAGATGAAGCAGCCAAGTTTCCATCGTCCTTGCCCCCTTAGTTTTTAGCTCCTGACAACCTCAACAGGGTGACAGGAACCTCTGTCTTCTACTCTCCGCTTTTGTTTATAAAGGAAGAGCTAGCCCATCCATCTGCCTTCTCGTCCTGTTTTAGCAAAACTAGGATGACCCCTCCCTCGCTGAGGTAGGGATGCAGCTGCCTGTTTGTCTCCTGTGCACGTTTTGCATCTCCTTAGCTTTCCAGATCTACTGACATCCAGTTAATTAGGCCTTTAACCTACTCAGAAATAATCCTCTCTTAATATCTCCTTTTAAGAGGGAAAGTAACCCCCTTCCCTCTGTTTGTGGGTTATTTTAAAAAACATATCCTGAATTTGATTTCTTAGTGGTCTCATTCACTTCAGTTCCATTTCCTTTTAAAGCTCCTGGTAGAGGAATCAGAATTTTTCTTTCTCTGCTTGGTTTACCGTGTCTTTTCTTGAGGCCCATGGAGCAAATATGAACCAGGATACTCATGATTTCTGTCCTGGGCAACCTTGAAGCCAGGAGGACATGATTATATTCTGTCAGGTTTTCTGATACTCCCCAAACTGTGTCTCCCTTTGGCTCGTAGGTAGGAATTCAGTCATGGACACATTTGCTCTTGGTGCTTCCTCCTCTCACCCTATCCTTGATCATCATCTATGATGTATTCTGATGGCACTTCAGTCTTTAACCTCAGGTTTCCTTTGGCCGAACAGGTACATTCTTTAACTGCGTCTTCGGTAGAGCCACCTAGATAACGTCCAACACCTGGGACTTACTGTGTACAAATGAAATTTCTTATTTGCACTAGCCACTTGCCTTCCAAATTAGATCCTTCTCCTGCAGTTCTTGTCTTGGCTGCAAGTACCACTGTCCAGATAATTAAATGTACAAACCAGAAGCTGTAGATTCAGCATCCATTCCTTTATCTTGAGTTTCCAAATCCAGTTAATTGCTAATTCCATCTTTGGTCTCAATTGCCACCCGACAAGTTCAGGCTTTTTCATTTTTCACTGAGCTAATGTAATTATTTCTACACTGGATTCTTTGCCTTTAGTTTTTTCTCCATTTGTGTCTCATTGTAGTAAGGGAAACCAAATCCTGGCACTTCCCTGTTTGCAGTCTTGGATTGGTTTTCCACATGGGGAATGATTTCCGAGACCGTACTGTCATCAGAAGTTTGCCTGGTAACAGATATGCAGCAGGTCCTCCAGATACGTGGCATTAAAAGTCTTTTATAAACTTCTTTGCTATCCTCATCGAGGGCTATTCAGCATTACTCGTTTCCCAAACATACCTTGCATTTTTATAACTATATGACTTTGTTCAAACGATTGCCTCTGGAAGGCCTCCCCTAATCTCTAATACCAAATGAACTCCTTCCACTTAAGGTCTACCGCTGTTAAAGCTTTCCTGTGTAGGCCATTATATAATAAAGTCAAGTAAGCTGAAAAGAAAATTCCTTTAAGGAAGAATCTGCTTTGTTGAAACGATGATCTAATAAGTCCTCTGTGGGTTGAAACAAGCCTGCGTGACCTTCATGTCAAATTGGATCAGAGATCTCCCTACTGAAGGAAAACTATTCTGCCCAGTAGAGAGAAAAACAAAAGAGGTGAGGGATCCTGGGATTGGGTGAGAAGATACAATGAGACATCTTGAATGCCAGGCTGACAATTTGGATTTTACTTCTGATGAGTTGCCATCAAATGCTGCTAAGCGATGAAAGCACATCATCAGAATTGTGTTTTTGAAAGCTATTCTATGAGCAGTGTGAGGGATAGTTTAGATGTCAGGGTGAGGGTGGGGTAGGATAATTTGCTAATAGAATATTGCAATGACATATACCAGGAGTTAGCAAGCTTTTTCTGTAAAGGGTCAGATAATAAATGTTTCTGCCTTTATGGGCCATATATAGTCTGTGTTGCAACTACTCAACTCTGTTATTGTAGCTTGAAAGCAGCCCTAGACGACATGTAAAGGAATGGGTGTGGCTGTCATCCACTAAAATTTTATTTACAAAAATAGGTTGAAGGCCAGGATTTGGTCCAAAGTTTGTAGTTTGACAATGCATGATCTAGACAAATAACAATAAGGGCCTAACTTGAAGTAGGATATAATTAGTGGAGGAAAAATGGAAGAGAAATGGTAAAACTTAGTAAGCAATTGGACATGGATGGGAGGTGGGGGAAGGAGGAAGAATTGAGGTAAGTCTCAGGCAGTTGGCACAGGCTTCTGGGTAGTGCTACCATCCAAGATGGGGAATATAGGAGTGTATGTTGGACTCAGTGTTTCACTGGCTGAATTTTAGGTGCCCGAGGAATGTGTGGGAGCAGCTCTACACCAAAGAATACACCGTTTGGTGGATTTCTGACTGTCATGGGAAATGCTGCTATTATCTTTGGATACATCTTTGTATCCCCCTGTTTTGTATATATTTTGAGTTAAAATATGTTTCTTCTAATCATCTCACCTACAGAATGAACCATTTTGGATGCATTTTATGTTTTCTTCTTATGACCAATAGGTCCTTTGTAACTAAGTCAACTGTTAACAGACCTTAAACCTAAAATGTGATTCATCTCATGCAATAAGAAAAGAGGCCTATTATTCTTTCTGGGAGATTTCATCCTGCCACTGGGGAGTTTAATTTACCTCCATGTTGCAAGTAGAGATCTCCTCTGCTGTTTCTGACTTTAGTTTTGTCCACCACAAATCTGTATTTGCTTGTAAAGTCCCCCTTTCTCTGCCTCTATCTTTTTCCCAATTGTGAATTTGTTCCAATTGTTCAGGAGGATACTTAACACTAAAAATGACTTTTCCTCTACTTTTGACAAGAACCAATTTCACATGGCGTTACTGTCCCATCTCTCAGAAGCGATGAAGACTGGAATAAATGCCTGGTGATGTGTTGGTGCCATTTTGCTAGGGGGTAAGGACCACCATCTTCCTAGCTAAGTCTCTCCTGAGCTGATTTCCAGGATCACGGCACCGATTCTAGCAGCCAGTGTGGCTCTGTGCAGGAGAAGAAGGGTCCAAGACCCAAGGGACCCAGACTTTTGGAAAAGTCAATGGGCATTTGTCCATCCTGTGTCGTACCTTTTCCAACTGTACCCTTTCTGTTGAAACCTAATATATTCCATTTTTCTGGGGCAGCATGGAGACTGGATTATTACTTTCTACTTTTTGGCACTTATGGCAGGCTCCCAGTAAGGAATCAATAAATTAAACACTGTATCAGTGGTTCTCAATTCTGGCTGCACATTAAAATCAGCTTGGGAGCTGTTGACAGATACTGATGCCCAGATCAGTTGCAGCCAAATCTCTGGAGGTAGAACCGGGGAATTTGTGTTTTTCCAAATCATTCCAGATGATTCTAAAGTGAAGCTAGGTTGAGAAACGCTGCAGTAGAAACAGAATTTAATGTGTTGTTGAAAAGAAGTAGGTAGGGAAGTAAAGCACTAAAAATCAACATTGCTTTAATCTGCTAGTCTGTGGCCGGTTATTATTTAACCCGATGTCCACATGTCCTCACGGTATGTGCCCTTAGCATTATCAGAGCCTTAGAAAAGGAATCTACCAGCATTCCCAGCAACTATCACGCCCTGTTCACCTTTGTCTGCCTGTGCTGGTTTCTTCTCCATTAATATAAATGCATAAGAGGACATTCATCATAAGTAGTTTTTCCAAGTAAAACAGGTAGTCCTTTTATAACATATTACTGGCAATAACTGTAGATATTCTTCTGCCCTATGTTCTAAAGGAAATTGGATGTATTTAAACTGCATTCAATATATACAAAAATGAAAAATAATGAATATAATGTGTGAAAAACATGTCAACCATACTTACTGAGTGGTTGCAATGTCTTGGGCTATGGTTCAGAAAAACAAAATCTCTTATTCTGAATCAGTCAACAGTTTAGAGGGAAGATGTGCGAGGTAAATGAATAGCATTAGAAAACTAAAGCACTATGGGGAGAATGCAGACTACTGGGTAAGCTAAATGGCAGGAGGTGAACACCAGGAAGAAGAGAGATGGCGGGTTGGTCAGAGTTGGCTTCGTGGGAGAGTGGCACGGAGCTGACCCTTGATGGAAGACTAGCCTGAGCGCGTGTCTGCTAGGGTAAGATGAGAAGTCAAATGGAAACCCAAAATTAGTACCATTGTTATTATTTTGGTGAAAGTTAGGAAGCAAGAAAGATCGGAAAAGACTTGCTTTCAGTAAAGGAAGCATTTTCGTTTTCATCACCAACTATTTAAAAATTCACATTCTACTCTCTTTTCTCTTTAAAGATAGCCAACCTACTGAGAGTTAAGCTCCGTTTCCTTTTTTTAGAAATAAAACCATTGCTCTCTGATGAATCATAAGTCAGCACATATTCAGTATTCAAGGTTAGGTATAGAAAGCTCAACAGTGTGGAAAATGTAAATACAATTTTCCATCTTTTCTTGCTTAATTGCTAGATAACAAGTCTTAGGCATTACGCAGAACCACAGCGGATGTGGAAAAAAATCCTAAAATAGATTCTTTGTCTTTGTCAGATCATAGATTGCAATGGAGAAGGGCACAGCCAGGCAGCCTTGCCGATCACAGGTTTCTCTTGAATGAAGTCCAGTAATCTCAGTTAACAATGACACCCTCCAGTTCTGGGTTTTGCACTGTCTAAGGAAGTAAGAAGGAGAATCAGTTCAATAAGCATGTAAGAAGCACTCATATTGGGTTTAGCTGTGTGAATGAGGGGGCACCAATCTTTAAGGCACAGTGACCTAGCTCCAGGCGATTCAGCCGTATGTGAAGAGACGCAGCATATTCACAGGAAGAAGAAATGGGGAAGAGTAAGTAATACATGAACAGTGGTCACACATCAGATAGGCCTATATTCGAATCTGTATTTTCTGCTATATTTTCTTTCTTTTCCAAGGAAACATTATTGATTTAGTCTCAGCTTCATTTACTCATCTTAAAAATGGGGTGAGAAGCAAGATTGTTACAAAGATTTAAAAAGATAGTCTCTGGAAATTACTTAGTGCAGGAGATAAGAATGTTAGTTTTTCTTCCTTCTGCCTGAGTCTTTTTTTTCCTCTCCATTTTTGTTGTTGTTATTGTTGTTGTTATTGTTGCAATGGTGGTAAAGTACACATAACATAAAATTTACCATCTTCACTATTTATAAATGCAGAGTTAGTGGCATTAAGTAAATTCACGTGTTGGGCAACCATCACTACCGTCCAGCTCCAGAACTCTTTTCAGGTTACAAAACTGAAACTCCAAACTGATTAACCAATAGCTCTCCATCTCACCTCTCCCACCCCCTGGCCACCCCCACTACCATTCTACTTTTTATCTCTATAAATTTGTTTACTCTAAGTATCTCATCTAAGTGGAATCCTATAGTATTTATCTGTTTGTGACTAGCTTATTTCGCTTAACATAATATTCTTAAGTTTCATCCACAATATAGTGTGCGTCAGAATTTCCTTCTTTTTAAAGGCTGAATAGCATTTCACTGTATGTATGTACCATGTTTTTATTTTTATCTGTTCAGCTACTGACGGACACTTGGGTTGCTTCCGCATTGCAGCTATTATGAATAATTTTGCTATGAACAGGGGTGTACAACTATCTCTTGGAGACCCTGTTTCCACTTCTTTTGGGTATTGCTAGAGGTGGAATTGCTGGATCATATGGTAATTCTATTTTTAATTTTTTGAGGAACAGGCACACTTTTTTCAAGTGGCTGTACCATTTGACATTCCCACCGATGTACAAGGATTCCAATGTTTCTACATCTTCACCAATACTTATTATTTTCTGTTTTTCTGATAGTAGCCATTCTAATGGATGTGAGGTAGTTGCCTGAGTCTTTGAAATTGGGTGAGATCGATCTTAAATTAGGAGATGCAGGAGTTAAATGAGACAATGATGTAAGAGAATGTGCTAAGGAAGGACCGGTTTTATTTCTGATTTACTGGTGCAGGCTGTGTATGCTATGGGTGACAAGGGGGAGAAGTTTAGGGGCTGAATTTATTTAGGAAGTCTTCCTGAGGAAAAGAGGTTTTAGCTGAGAATTTATAAATGGGAAGAATTGAGAAAGGCAAAGATAGCAGCTTTGTATGTAAGATAGAAGGGTCGAGGCCAAGACATTAGAACAGGATCAGTCACATTGGGAGAATGATGAAGCACTCAGAGCAGGGGCAGCCTAAGGAGTGAAAGGCGGACATGGGGGACAAGAACACAAAGCCCCGTCATTCAGCGTTTGTGATTGGCTAGAGAGTTTGCCCTTTAGTCTGTCCTCTCTCGGGGAAAAGACTAAACTGAAACCTAAGCCATCTTGGATACTTATCAGCATATATATCCTAAAATATATATAATATACAACAATATATATTATATACAATAATGATGTGTACATAAATATATATATATATATATATATATATATATATATATATATATATATATATATTTTTTTGACAAGCCAACATTCCATTGGTGACTAAAAATTGTAACACTATGTGCTTTCTAAGGATAAAACTACTAGAGACATCAAGGCTGTGTTTTCATTTTGTCCTTCCACAGACTCTTACTCTCCCATCTGGGTTTTTAGCTGGATATTTTGGAATAGGCATTTATTATTAGATTCTGATTCCAATGAATGTGGTTTATATCTAATGTCTTCTATGTGATGGATGTATAAACTATGACTGGAGTATTGTTTAAAATGCTATAATTTTTTTTTTTTTGGCAGTCAGGTGATCATTACCTCTGAACATGAAAACCAAAATTTCTCACCAGAACTATATTAGACTTAACTAACCTATGCACAGTGAATGAAATGACTTCACATTTGGCCAGGCTGAGGCCTGATTAAGTAAGTGGTCGTCAGTCCTGGCCTGTGTGCGGGAGAACCAGCTGCAGCAGCCACAGAAGTTGCTTTGAGGCTGACCATGAAGGAGGTTCCTGGTTCTGGCTGTACAGTGAGTACTTTACCTCTGAGTTAGGCTTTGGAAATTAACTCATCTGTCTGGAAAACACACACATGCATCAGTATGGAATGATGGCTGGAGACTTGGTGAAAAGATCCTACTTATCGAAAGAAGCCTTGTAGGGTAACCACTTGTAACCACCACATAGTTCTTTATTTTTCTGGTGTCACAGAAAAAGTGGATCTAACATGTCTGGCAGTATCTTCAAAATTGGATGCAGTGCATAAGGTATGTGCTGGTGCTCAGTTCAAACTGTGCAGGTAGTTGAGCAAGTGAGTTAATGCCATGGGGAAGGTGAACACATACCTTGTCAGAGAAATAATGCCAAGAACTGTGCCAAGAAGCAAACCTGGGCTTCCTTCCAAGGACTGACTAGTGTGGGACATTCTGGCTGCTGGGGATCAGGAGATGAATTATAATTCCTGAGGAGAGAGAGAGAGAAGGAAAAAAGTGAAGGGGAAAGTTCAGAGACATTTGTCATCCACAGACCTGGAATGTCCAAAGCTCATTTTTATTGGCCACCATGGAGCAGTGCATGGGGCTTTGGGGGTAGTTGCCTGATTTAAAGGTGTTGAGCTGATTGGATGCTCTTACAGCTGGTAAGGGAGGGGCCCTCTTTCTCCCAAGGCAATGTTCACGAGAAGGTGCGTGATGGAAGAGTTGGGAGTATCTAACCCAGGAAATCCTAGTGGAATTGAGAAAAATGTAAGTTCTCAAAAAGTGATATTTGAACACTAGTGGACATTGTAAGAGAAGGAAGGTAGCTAGGACATGATATTGCTTCCTTGTGGAAAGTAGAAATATGGGCATGGAAAGGACTGAGACTTCCAGAACAGATAGCCCTGAGACTGAGGAAAAGGAGGGACAAGGAAGCCTGAGAAAAAGTCAGGACTTGAGGGCCTCTGGGAAGAGTGTCTGTGAGGATATCTGTACAAAACCTCGGGAGGAATAGAATACAAAGTCCCAGCGTTGTCCTGTGAATGTTCTGTGGCCATTCCCTTCAAATAGCCGAAGTCATGGTGAAGGAGTAGAGCGTCCCTTGTACATTCCTGATAGAAATGGTATGTGGTCCTGTGGGGAATTGTTGGAGGAGAGGCTGGGGGCAGGGAGCTCCACAGAGTGGCCAGCACCCCTCTGAGGGAACTTCCTAGGCCGGAGAGAGGATCCAGCTTTGTGCAGCCTACAAGGCAGGGCCAGGACCAGTGAGGAGGCACTCTGGCAGTCAGAGCTGTCCAGCATCAGCTGATAGGGAGTATCCCGGGCAGGGGTTGACCCAGAAAGAGCTGACTGTCTGAGATGCTGAGGGTGTGTTGGGGTGGGGGGGGGGCGGCGGGACGTCAATAGGCTGAGAGCTGGAGTAGTGACTATTAAAATCCTTTCCATGAGCTGGCCTTGCTCTATCGCAGTAAGTATGTTGGCTACTAGGGAAAGAACAGGGCTTACCGGAAAGGCTAGACCACAGGAGAGACGTTTCTGAGGGCTGGAATGGAAGCAGAGATGGGGGAACACTCTCTTGAAAGTTTGGCCTGCAGAATCCCAAAGCTTTTTCTAATCCAGGATGAGGGAAGACAGAGACATCCGGGAGTGGGACAGATGTTGTAGGTCAGAGCCGAAAGGGAAATAACAGAAACTAGAATAAAAAGCCAGCCACAGAGGTGGTCAGGAATGGAGCAAGTGCTAAGGTAAGCCCAGAGAGGTGGTTTAGCATCTGTCTCTGAAGGCCCTGTTTATCCCCCAAAGGGCTCCTTTTGTTCTGGTCCCGGTGCCTATCACTAGGACGGGGGGTGTGGTGGGGGAGATTCCTAAAGGAACCAAACTGGCCTGGGACCCATAGTCCCCAGCAAACTAAACAGCAGTGGAGGAGCTCTTACTATAGCAATAGTGCAGCAAGGATAGATGGGAGATGGAGATGGACTTTGGGAAACTCAAGTGGGGAAGGTGTCCCTGCGTGCTTCACACAGTCACCCTGTAAAGATGTCAATTCTTGGTATTTCTGAGTCATCTCCCACTCTCCAAGAAGCTTCCCAGTTAAGTAAGAGATTCTTGTTTCCCTGGCAACAACAGAACCTCAGAAACTCAGCAGGTGCTTTTGTGGTGTCTTCATAAACACCTTGATTAGATCTAGTTTCTAGGCGTGTGTGAGCAATAGGGAGGGTACAAGTGGTAAAGGTGGCTGAATTCAATGGAATCCTTTTCTTGCCCTGCCCCCCAAACAATGCTTCTTTTCCTTTCTGGATGCTAGTACTTCTGAATCACAGAGCTGTTGAATCATGAAGCGAAGGATGCTGGAAAAATAAGCTAGCTTTACTACTTAAGGTGATATTTCTGTGCCAGACCGCTCTAGTACAATGATCACTGTTTTGGCGTTAGGTAGATGGAATCCACATCCTGGATCTTCCATATACCAACACTGTGACTTTTGGTAAATCAGGTAGCCTTCCTGAATTTCTCTTATCTGAAACTGGCTATGCCATACAATTTCCCAGGCTGTTGTGAGGAAGCTGGCCTGTTGTCATCAAGGCCCTCAGAAATCAAGGAGAATTGGCCGTCAGGACTCAGACCCAGATGAGTTGTCCCCCTTGGTATCCATCAGGTGGGAGCCATGTTAACCTCTAAAGTGAAACCATGCCCTTCAGCCCCATCAAGGGAGCCTCTTGTTCTAGCAGACTTCTCGATAAAGTAGTCTAACACCCTTAAAGATGGAAAACAGGGTCAGAGGAGAGTGACCCTGTTAGTCAGAGGGTGGGTGGACACTGGACCTCATTCCTTTTGCTTCCTGACCCTGGGCTCGTTCTACTGTGCCATAATAATGGCACTTTGACCAAGGGAAAGGCTCTTAGCTCATAATAAATAGTCAGTAAACATTACTAAGTTCCTGCTTTCTATTTTGTGGTGGTTAAAAGGGTTTGTGAGCCAGGCTATTGGGGTTCAAATCTTAGCTCCCACATTTGTTAGATGTATGACTTTAGGCGAGTTACTTATTCTCTCTGTGCCTCAGCTTCCTCCTTTCTAAAATGGGATAATAGTACTTGTTTATGGAGTGTCAAGATGTTATTTTATATTTATATATATATATATATATATATCATACATAGATCATATTTGTAATCTCAGAACAGTAGTTGGCACACTGTAAGTGCTATATATAAGCATGTATAGCTGTTATAACCGTGGATAAAGGCAATGAGAAATAATTAGGTGATACATCCTAATTGGTGTATGCCTATTGTCCTGGAATAATTTTGAATATTATTCCTTTTGACTCTTAAAAATGCCCCAGTTTGGGCTGTAAGTTAAATAGTCACCCTCGGTGCAATGTGGGAAAAAATCCACTGGTCAGTGAATCAAGAGACCTAACTTTGTCAGAAAGTTTCTGTGAGAATTTGGGCTTTTAACATATTTGTATTCTAGTCTCTTCATCTTTCAAATGGATATTTAGTCTAAATCCAATTTATAGTCATGTCAACATCCAGTTGTTAGATTTCTATTATGTACACAGCACTGTTCCAAACATCTAAAAGTAAACAAAGATCAAGAGGACATATCAGTAGGTGTGTTTATCCACCAGAAAATTTTATTTTGATTTTGATGGGGTAAAAAACATAGTGGTAACAACGTTGGTACCAAACAAAGATTGATACGGTACACCAGAAATATTAGAGGACATCCTGTCCTTAAGAATTTCATGGTTTAGTGGAAGATAGCAGTAGAGACCAAGAGTTACCACAGGACAGAGTCTGTCAAGGAGTCAACAAGTGGAGAAGAAAGAGATGTGAGATTGTTCAGAGGTTTATAGTCAATGAAGACTTTCTAAAGTAAAGACTTTCTGGAGGAGCTGGGCTTTGAGCTGGTCTTGAGAGAAGAAACATTACGGAAAGAACATGGATTTTGAGTTAAACAGAGTTTAAATCGTGGTTCCATCACTAGTTGTATATTTTGAATACATTGTTTAACTTTCATGAGTCTCTCGTTCCTCATCTGTAAAATGGAGACAATTTCTCCAATGACATCAAGTGTGGGATTAGATGCACCCTGTTAGATGATAATAAATATAGTCATTATTTTTATGGTCGGAGAGGAGCCGAAAAGGCATTCTAATGTATGGTCTTAGTGAATATAATCACAGGCCTAGGAAAACAGAGAGTATGCTTGAAGTGAGTGAATGCTGCTCTTTGCTGGAGTTGAAGATTTATGTTGGAGGCAGTGGGAAATTTGAATGCATGCAGAAGCACCACTTGACCCAATACATTTGTCCTTATCAAGGAACTTCTGACATTTTCTCAGTCCTGGTGACTTCATGTGTTCTTGCAAATTAGATTTGACCACCCAGGAAACCCGAGGAGGTTATTAAAATTTTGTCCAGAACTAAACCTGAGCTAAAAAAAACAAAAACATCTGACTCTTGTCTACATCATAAGGCAGTATCTCATTAATCCTGAGATCACGCTGGTCACTAGCTGGCAAATGGATGTGACGTGTCATGTGGCAGTTAGAAAGCTCACGGTAGAACTGTCTGAAGTAGCTACCTTGTTTGAAATTATGAGATAGTTTACATAAATCTGCATAATTACCAAAAGGAACTCTTAATGTCGTAGTGAAGAGCTAGATTAACGCACCAGCAACACAGCTCAGATCCTGGACGCAAGGCAGAGAGAGCCAGCCAGGCCTGACACTCAGGGCTCCTTAAATTGTTGGTGAGGCCTGCTTTGGGGTACAGATGGCTCGACCCCACAGGCCTCCCAGGCTCAGGAAGAAACAAGGATCAGGATTTAGGCAAGATAATACTAGTTAAATCTCTGCTTTTTTGGGGAAGATTTCTCATTTCTTTCTCAGAATTTTAAATACTTTCACATTGTATTTAGTCTGTGTTTTATCTTCCTCATACCTTTATTTTTAATAGAACTAAGAAATACAACTCTTTTCATAAATAGTATTATTTAGTTATATAATTATATTATTAAATTAATATATTAAATTACATGAGTACACATTAACATTAATAATAAATATTTTAATATACATGACTCATGTTAGGGAGGCAAGTTAAGAATAGCGATTACAATTTTACAAATGAGGACACTGCAGTTCAAAAATGTAAAAGACATGACTGTAGGCCCTCAGCGATACTTGTAAATGGTGGGATTCCAAAGCGAATGTTCAGTTATTCACCTTGGTCAAAGGGTGACCCAGTGGGACAAGCTGTACCCAGAAAAGTAGGAAATCTGAGTATTATTTCCAACATCATCACTTTCTAGACCTGTATCTTTGGGCAAGACAGAACCTCTTCTATAAAATTCCGATAACATTTGCTCTGTGTACCTCCCAGGCATGTGGCAAAGATCATGTTAGAAAATGGATGTGGAAGCATTTCGTCAGCTGAGAAGCATTATGCAAATAAATGCCAATGTAGACAAGGTTCCTCACAGAATCTTATTTCATTAATCCCCCTAGTGCTTTCTGCAGCTCTTTCAGGCATTCCTCTGCCAGGTAGTGACGGCCGAGCAATTGTGTGAGCTGGTGGCTGTTACTTGTTCTACTCTGAAACATTTACTGGGTGCCAGTATCTGTGCTAGACACAGAGAACGCAAAGATGAGTAAGATGTGATCCCTTCGGGTCCTTACAGTCTGGCTGAGGGAGATAATTCGTAGACTAAGAGATGCGTGACACGACTTTGAATCCAAATATTTAAGTGGCATTTTGTGAACAATAATTAAGAGCTAAGCACCGTGCTATTTCCTAGAGATACAAAAATTAATAAAGCATAGTCTTTGCACTCGATGGCTTCACAGTCTCATGGGTGGTCGGGGACACAGATAAATAAGCAAACAGGGATAACAGCAAGCAGAGGCACCGTGGGGGTGAACCCAGCAAAGACTTCAAATTCAGATAGAACATAGGTCTGGATCCTAGAAATCAAATCTCCTGCATGAAAAAAATGGGCTAAAAATACCTTCTTCATCTTGGTTGAGAATCTCTATAATTTTGAAATAAAAATAAAAAAGTTTGTAAGGAATTAAATAAGATATATACCAAGGTTTCTGGCACAGACTAAGTACTAAAAAACAGTGATACGTTCAAACAGTGATGTAGTTGAAAGTGGCAGTGTGTCTGAGAAATGCTACCCAATGCACCCGGTAGCATTTCTGGTTTATTGGTGGCAGCGTCATTCCCTGACACCCCTCACACATCACTGGCTGGGGTCAGCTCAGGGCAGTGTTATGTTCCCAATAGGCTGAGCTCCCAGGAACTACATTTGGATCAGGGAATAGAATGCATTTCTTAAGGGGTGTGGCTATTCTGCATGGTCTTTCTATAGTTTAGACAAAATTCTGGAGTCTCCTTGGAAGGAAGAAAGTTGCAGATCTCCCCATCTTTATCTTTGGAGAATCTCTCCTTGGACAGGGGAATGGAGACAGACTGTTCTTCCAGAAGCTGGGTTTAGAAAAAAGCAATCTACTAGTTGCAAAGTTCCCCAGAGCACACGGATTGGTTCACATATTGGGAACATGGGCTAAGAGAGGCTGCATTTTTTTTTTTTTTTAACAGTGGCTGGATGCCCACACACAGGAAAAGCTGCAGTGTGTTTGAGCCTCTTGAATTACTTAGCAATTCTCTGGAGGTCTGTTAAGTTTATTCCTAAGTAATATCGTTTGGTTTGTTTTTTGCTATTACAAGTGGTTTTTATTTCAGTAGTCAATTGCTGGGTTACAAACTACCTCAAAATTCAGTGGCTTAAAACAACTTTTTGTTTTGTTTTAATTTGTCTTGCATTTCTGATGATAGACTTGGTTCTGCTGGTTGATTCTTACTTGGAGTTTCTCATGAGGCTGCAGCTGAATACTGGCTGAGACTGAAGTCATCAGAAGTTTCAACTGGGCTAGATATACAAGATGAATCACTCACACGGCTGGCAGTTGACACTGGCAAACAACTCAGCTAGGACTCTACTACTGTGTCTACATGTGGCTCAGGACACCTGACCTTCCTTCACTCTCTCAGTCAGGCCTCGCGGTCTTTTCTCAAGTTATTCCTATTGCCTGGAACTCTCTTCTGACCACTATCCTGCTTTCCTTAGTTACGGCTACTCTTCTTTCAGATCTCAGGGCATTGCCACTTCCCCACAGAAATCTCACAGCAGCACCCATGCACGTCTGTTTCACAGCACTAACACTGTTGCTATTAGTGCTATTTGTGTGTTAGTTTTTATTGGCTTTGGTTGTCCCTTTCGATGGTGGGAATCTCCAAGAGAGAAGATTTAATTTCAGATTTTATTCACTATTTTCTTAAATTGGGCATGTAGTCCTTTAAATGCACAATAAGCATTTGTTGAATGAAGGATTGAATAACCACTGATATTACTTGAGCTTTTACTATGTTCCCAGCACTGTACTAATAACTCAATGACTCCCCACGGCCCTTAGGGGGACATTCCTTCCTAAGAGCAAAGTCCTTCATGATCTGGCCCCTACATAGCACTCCAGCTGCATTTCTCAATGCTTCTCAATTTCTTTTTTTAAAATTAAAATTTCTTGGGGTGACAATGGTTAGTAAAATTATATAGGTTTCAAGTGTACAATTCTATAATACATCATCTATATACCACATTGTGTGTTCACCACCCAAAGTCAGTTCTCCTTCCATCACCATATATTTGGCCCCATTTACCCTCATCTACCAACCCCCTGCCCCCTTCCCCTCTGGTTACCAGAGGTTCTCAATTTCTTCTCTCACAAGTTTTAGTCTCTTTTCTTCAGGCACGCTCAACCCCTGGCAGTTCCCAAACATGTTATACCTTCTCCTGTTGGCCTTCGCATATATTTCTTTTAAACCCTTCTCACTACTCTGGCCACATTTCACAAAATTATAGAATCCAGCTCTGAATTCCCCTTTATGAGGCAGGTTCCTCTGAACTCTCAGGCAGGATTTCGTGCCCTTTCGAGAGACCCTACAGAACCCTGTTGTCACATATGTAGTAGTACTGTCTATTGCTGATTGAAATTGAGCATTTCCTTCTTGGTCTCTGGCTGAGAAATTTCGTTAGCATAAGGTTTCTGTCTCATCTGTCAGTGTATCCTCTGTGCACAGCGTGGGGCCTGGCACACAGTCAGCACTGAGTAAATATTATCCTTGTTGGTAACTAAAGGAATGAGGCCTCCAGGAGGGCTGCAGCTTGCTTTGAGGCAGCTTGTCAATCAAGGCCAAAGGACTCTCTGGGGATGGCGGGAACCCCCAGGGGAGCAACGCCCCAGTGAGGCCCAGAGAATTACAGATGCCTACTGCCTTGAACAGCTCAAGTCCTTCCACTAGTCCTGCCCCACTGTTCTGGACTCTAGATGAAAGGCCTTGCTCTCCAGCAGGATTCTCTAGGGAGGCTAACTTGCGTGGGTCACTGGGTAACCTAGTCGAGTAGAGGTCAGATGCACGCTCAGAAGCTCTCGTGTCTTCCTTGCCTCTTTTAGGCCCCTCTTTTTCCTTTTGCATTCTTGAACTCAAACAAACATTCATTCATTGCCTACTTCCTGTGGGGTCTTGCTTTCCACTAACTTTTCGCTCCTTTAGTCAGGAATCATGCCCCATCATCCAAGGCATTAGTTATCCTTCACTACAGCCACAGCCATCCCGGAATTGTTTCTGGTCACATGTGCTAATAGGTTTAGCCTAGGAGCGCATATGTATTTTAAGAAATATACGGAGGATCTCAGAAATTACAAAGAGCTTTAATATCCTACAAGGGATGACTCTTGAATGGCAGAATTCAGATGTCATGCCAGTTTTAAAGGATGTTTCAGACTGAAATGTCAGAAGTCGTTTCAAGGACCAGTCCTGCCTGGGAGTCTCTTTCTGTCTGTGGTAGCCATGCAGAGGTTTTGCTTAGGGTCCCCCTTATATAAAAGGACTTTTTATTCAGCTGTGGGGTGATTAGCTGACAGCTGTCAGCTATTAGCTTTGTCAGGGTCTGCTTCTCTTCTGGCTGTGGTCATGCTATTCTCAGGCTTGATTCTGGCCCATCTGAGCAAGACAGTGCTCTAAAGGCCTAGCCATTTCCACACATTGTGGGATTTCTCTGATGGGTAGTTTTTATTCTGGAGCTTCCTGTTGGGCTGGCAAAGTATCATTAGATTAACATCTCCCTGATATCTCTCCCTGCCCCAAACTGCTTCCTCCCTTTTCCTTTCACAGATAGTACTTGTCAATAAACCTTTACACTCTTAACTCCATATCAGTGTCTCCTTCCTTGAGAACTCAACCAATGACACTGGCTATATAGAGTTAATGATTCCACTGTACGTAATAGGTATCTGATGACATGGTGGGCAAATACTGCTGCTATCAACGCTTCCCTGACATTGGATATTGACAAGCCAAATTGAAGGGTAGCGTCTCTCTTGGGGAGAGGAACAGCACAGGCCAAACTAGGGCTGTCACCTGGAGTTTGATCGAATTCCAGGATGCACGTGTTTGACACAACTCCAGGGCTGCTGTGGAGATAGTTGTGTGTGCAAAGGTAGTTTGAGGTCAGCTGTGGCATCACGTTAAGGACTGTGGGTTTTATTTCATAAGGAGTTACTGCATTGGAAACAAGGTCATGCTTAATGCACTTTGTGGGATTATCTGGTTTGGGCCCACACTGGGATTTGCGCATTAAATCTATCTAAGCAGAAGCCAATTAACAAGTAGATATTTTGTATTTGGCTTTATATTGGAAATTTGATTTTAAAATATAGGATTAATGGGAGGACACAGCACAGTTCAGGCTGTAGGGTCAGCGGAGTTAATGCCCTGTGATCCTCCCAGGGCTCCCTTCCCTGTCCCAAGCCCTGGGGTTCTTTAGGGGTGCCAAAGGGCAGCATGCTCACCAAATGCATATTAGGATTGCCAGATTTAACCAAAACAAACAAAAACTATAAAACAGATCTCTATACACACATGTATGACATACTCATACTCAAAAATATTCATTGTTTATCTGAAACTCAAAAATTTAACTAGACATCTGATATTTTATCTAGCCATCCTACCTGAACCCTCTGTTCTCTGCTTTCCCTTTGGTGGCCTAGATCTAGATTGAAAGGAAACCTGGCTCTTTAAGGCCCTTTCCTCATTCCTGGACTTCCTTCTGTCCCTAGTTGATTTTCAAAGTTAGAGCTGCTTCCCCATACCACTCAGCCCAAATTGCAAAGGGCTCCATCAGAAGAGTTCCAGATGCTGCCTGCCCCCATCCCCCACTACTTTCTGGGCCACCCTTATGGAAGTGCTCTAGTTCTGCACTTCCCTTAGAGCAGAATTATAGCAGAGTGATTCAGAGCAGTGGGGCCACACTCCACACACCTGTACTCGCACAAGCTAGGCCACTTTCTCTCCAAATGATCCTGGGCAAGGGAGGCAACCTCTTTGACTCTGAATTTCTTCATCACTACAATAGTGTCTGTACCATACTTGCTCCGCGTGTTCCTGAGCGGGTTGGCTGGAATAGTCCTACCCATCGTACAGCCTCTGCTGTCGGTGGTGCGTAAGTCGTATCAGCTGCTACTCCAGTTATTCTTACTTGCCTGCCTCAAGACCAAGCCTCACACATGGTATACGCCTTACACCTATTTGTTAATGAGTCAATGAGTGTAGGCCTCTGGGGATTGCCTGGACCTCACTGAGGAAAGTAGGTAGGGTCCAAGATAGCTTGTGGGTCCGACCATCTCAGAAAGACAGTCTCACTCAAGGGGTTGGCATGAGCCCAAGGGCTGGACAGGGGTCAGGAGGAAGTGAAACATTGAGGGAAGTGGCACCATACCCACTGAGTCTACCAAATGGATAGGAGGGCGTGAGTGGAAGAACTAATATGGAAGAAAGCTCTGGAACTAGGAGTGGCAATGGCCAAAGAGAAGCCAAAGCAGTTGTGGCCTCGTAAAGAGCCCAAGAGTGTCTGCCATATTCTCTTAAGTCGGCACGAGTAATACAAATAAAACAAGCCTGACTTCTCACAAATGTTTAAAGTGCCATCCCTGGTCCCATAGACTTCCTTAGGGTAAATCGTTCTGCTAGGTCAAACATTATTATCTGCTGGATAATTTGTTATCTAAACAGGACACTTATGAGAGTGAAATGGGTACTATTCATAGTTGTATTGAGACATCAGACTTAGACTGCTACTCTCATGGGAAGTATGGTCACCCCGTCTCTGGCCAGGGTACCTCTTTTTTGCAGAGGGAAGAGGCTTGGTTGTCCTTCTCAAAGAGCTATCAAGACTTGATGTAAATTCCTCAGACCCTCCCTTAGGTAGTGGGGTACAAGGGTTTCCAGAAACAGGAACGAGCTATGGTGAGCTTCCCAAGCGCTTGGCTGGGGAAGGCTGCAGCCCGGTTGGAGAATATAGGATTCTAATTAATGTTTGCTACCATCCTCTTTAACCATTTAGCAAGTATTTAGATTACCTATGTAGTTCACCTGTGCAAGAAATTATGAATAGAAATTATGCACGAAACAAGAGAAGACAGGATTTACTAAATCTTCTAGCTCTAATTAGTCAATTTACTTATCTGTAAGCTAGGAGACTGAATTTTTAACATTTATCTTTCTATCCTCAATGCCTACTACAGAATCAGAAACACATCAGACGCCCATTCACTACTTCTTTACTAGAGGAGTAAATTAAGAAGCATAAAAATTATCACGTGAAAACTGAGAAAATAATAAAGTCCTCTACGGATAGTTTATTCATCACCCAATATTTTTGGAGTGCGTCTCTATGCTGTACTCTACTGTTTTCAGCACTGATGATACTGCCCTCATGGCTATCATTAGAATTGAATTTGTTTGGGATCTTAAGAATAATTCAATTTCCAATGGGGTAATACCAGGTAAATGTTTGGAATAGGAAGAGATAAGCCTGGGCTGGCCTACAGCAGACTTTGTGGTACTCCTGACTTGAGTTTTATGAATGATAAAAGAGGAGAAAGAGCATCTTTGGCAGGTGCATCCAAGATGAGAGATAAAGATAAGGCATCCCATATCATGTGCAGGGCACTAGGGTGATATCTGAGGGTGTACGTTGGTAAGCTGGGAGTTTGGATTTAAAAAGTTAGCTGGGGAAAGATTTTTAATGCCGTAAAAGAGAGTTTGGACTCGACATGTATTAGTTTGTTAGGACTTCCATAATAAAGAACCATAGATCGAGTGGCTTAAAAAACAGAAATGTATTTTCTCACAGTTCTGAAGGCTGGAAGTTCAAGATCAAGGTATCAGCAGGTTTGATTCCTCCTGAGGTCTCTTTTCTTGGCTTGCAGATGGACACTTTCTTGCTGTATCCTTCATGGTCTTTCCTATGTGCACCTGCACCCCTGGTATTTCCCCCTGTGTCCAAACTTCCTCTTCTTATAAGGCACCAGTCAGATTGGCTTAGGGCCCATCCTAATTCCATCATTTTAACATAATTGCCTCTTTAAAGACCCTATCTCCAAATACAGTCACATTCTGAGGTGCTGGGGGTTACGGCTTCAAAATATGAATTTTAGGAAAATACAATTGAGCCTAAAGGAAGAAGGTAGGTCAGAGATCTATCAGGGATTTTTGAGCAGGGATATCATTAAAATAGAATAAGGTGATTGCATCTATATGTGGTGCTAGGGTGGGGGGATATGCTAAATTAAAACCGCTGAGTTTTTACAGATTTGACTTCTGAATGTCAACATGGGCCATCACTAGCTCACAGCTATTAAAAAATAAAAATTTGTCCTGTTTGATTTATTGTTAAGCATTGCAAGCTCTGACCACGTAATTTAGTCAGAGTTCAAAATACTTTTGAAAATCAATGATTTTGTCCTTTAGCTGGCAATAGATGATAATGAATATCCTTCCCAAAGTCTCAGCTAATATAAGTTTTTCTTTCAAATTTCAGCAGGGAGTATCATGATTAGACAGGAACAAAAGGAAAATACAAATTTGAAAATATACATGTCAGAACTTGGTATCTTTCAAGGGGGCATGGCATGTATTACTTCGTTGAGTTTATCTTTGTCAAATGATTACTTTTTAGTTATATGCTGCCAGCCACTTTCAAGAGTGGAATTAATTGGGGATTCCTCAAATGACTGACCTTTATTAGATTTATTGCTTTTTTTTGGCAGGGAGACTTTTCATTCTAGTTTAGTGAAAACCCATGTTGCCAAGTGGTATGAATAAAATGGTCATACATTCTGTTCATTAAAATAAATGCATTTGTTGAGAGCTTGTTTTAGGTATTGACTGATGCTACTTGTAGAGATGATGAAGAAATGTCACTCCTTGCAAGAAATTCCCAGTATAGTTCGCCACTCACATTCTCTAATTATTATGCCGTCAGCTTTATCCTAGTCTTCCCAAAGGTCTTTGATAATGACCTCAATATGTCTCTATTTACACATTTTTTCTTTGTTATATATGAAAATCTAGTTTATGCATCCAAAGACACAATGACACTCTCTCCATTTAAATGCCAATCATTAATCTTTTAAAATTTCAGGACTAAATTTGAGGATTACCATGTACTCACCATCACTACCATTTGCTACTAGGCTACTATCACATAATTATTTTTGGCAATTTAACTTTCTCTTGTTTATTTACACTCTGGTTTTAAATGACTGAATTTAACATGAGATTCCCTCCCCGCCCCATTGTCTTACACGCTGTTCTTTGCAGACACATCAAGTGTCCCAATTTATGAAATTTGTTTTCCATTTCTATGGCACTGTTTTCTAGGAGTTTCGGTGCATTGCTGAGATCAATGTGTGTGTGAATGAAGACAGGCAATAGTGTTTCAGTTAAACCCAACTTCCGTAGTGTAGAAGGCTGACAGAATACAGCCTGGTATGGAAGAACATGTATTTTTCTAGATGGTCTAAAAGGAATCAAGTCCAAAGACAGATCTGAAAGGAAGAAGAATCAGTAAATTTATTGATTAATACTTACCCATTTAAGCCAGCTGTGCTCAATTGATTTGTGTGCCTTTCCATCTTTTCTCTTGACAGTCTGTGTCCCAAACAAAGGTATAGAAGAGAACTTCCCTCATCAGGGAACTGGGCATGTATCTTGCTTTCATGTATCTTGCTCCTGATCAAGGCATGAAGTCTTAAGGTACAAACAATTATCATTCACAGCAAAGGAACCTCATTAATGCGCCTGCTAATTATGTTCCGTCGATACGACCATAATCCTTAACCAGGCTGTAGTTATTATTTGTATAATAAATATAACTAGTTTTCCTGTGGCCTCCACAGCATCATGTGCAGGATCGAAGACAAGGCTGCAACATTCTGTGCACTTCCGGTCAGACTCTTTGTTGTTTCTCACTCCCGTGCCAGCACTCACAATCTCGCCGCCATCAAGATCACTCTCAATATTTGTCAGTGTAGGCTAGCTGCTCTAACATAAAGGCCCAAATCTCAGGGTTTTAATAGAGTACGTGTTTATTTCTCTGTCACATAACAGTTCAATACAGGTGGTTTCCTAAGCCATGATTCCGGGACCCAGGGTGCTGCCATCTTGTGTTTCATCCTCCAGCAGGGACTTGGGGTTGTCTGCTGGATGCTCAGTGCCCATAGTGTGGGTAGCAGAAGAAAGAATGTGAAAGATGTGAGTTCATATGGGTTCCTGGAATGAGTGTGTATTAGTTCCTGTTGTTGCTGTAACAAACAACTACAAATGAGTGACTTAAAACATGACGAATTTATGATCATTTAGTTCTAGAAGTCAGAAGTCCTAAAAACTGGAGGTGCCAGAAAGAGAAAAACTCTAAGCCATGCTGTCTGAACTCACTTTAAACTTAGGAGTCCTACCCTTCAGTGGATTCTTAGTACTGTGCTCAATAATTCTACTATGTTTACCTTGTCTGCTGATTCTCAACCTTTAGAAAGCATCAGTCACTTGGCCGGCCTAATAAAATGCCGAGTGTTTGATTCAGTGAGTCTGGGTGGAGCTGGGGAATTTGCATTTCTATCAAGTGTCTACATGATGTTGGTTTAACGACCATACTTCAAGAGACACTACCATCGTCCAATCATTCTTGCATTTTTCTAATAATTTGACATCTCTAGCATCAAATTTTTAACACCTTTTCTATCATTCCCACTTTTAATTGGTAGTAATCTTGAGTTCTGTATTTGAGCTTCTCTAACTATGAGTGGGGAAGGACAATTTTTCTTTTTTTAAAAAATTTCTAGTCTGGTGCTCTTTTTATAATGTCTAAAGTTTTAAAATTTCCAATCTGTTACTTTTGTAAAATACAATAAATATGTATTCTAGCGTGTAAAAAAGGGAAAAGAAGAAAAGAAAGACAGGTGAAAAATGAGCCTAAATTTTTTAACATTAGAGTCAACAAATGTAAATCGTATGCCAATAGCCTCCCTCTTCAGCTCCAAGTTTACCACTGGAATCATAACTGGGTTTGAGCCTATTTCATAAGATAGACTACATCAAATAACACTTGGGTTACAATTTTTGTCAATGTGAACCTTTGCTTTTATACAATACCCAACTCTATTTTGTACAAAATTCTTACCTTAGGCAGAGCCAGGACATGTTCTAACAATGGCTGCCAAAGAGTTTTATGGCACACGGGAGGACAAATTAAACAACTTGGGCTGTATTTTTCCTGGAAAACCCCTCCTGGAGAAGCCATGTGCTACTGTGGGAAAAGCTGAGGTGTTGCACATTCAGACAGTCTTGGGTGTGAATGTTGTCCCTGCCAGGCTAGTTATGTGACCTAGTAAAGTATCTGAGTCTCATTTTCCTCAGTTGTAGAATACTCACAAGATTTTTGTAAAGATTAACAGGAATATATGTTGAGCTCATGGAAGGTACTCAGTCATCCCATATTCTTATCACTCCATTGTGCCTAGCAGACTGCCCTGCACATAAGAAAAGCTCAGCTGACTTTGCAGTAATGGCAAATTGTAACCCTGAGCAAGATACGCTTATCCTTGAGTATGTACTTGCTTTGAATTCTCTCTGAAGTTAGTCAAAGTGTCACTATCGTCAGGAGTCATGCTATTTCCTCCTTATCCTCTTAGGGCACTAAAGTGTTGTGGCTGAGAGTTCAAGCTCTGATGTCAGCTTGCCTGGATTTAATTCCTCGGTCTGCTGCTTACAACCTGCATAGCTTGGGCAGATATCTTAGCCTCTCTTTGTTTCATTTTCCATATCTATATAAAATAGTTACCATAACAATTCTGAATCCTCTAAAAGGACCAAATGAGTATATATGTGAGGCACTTAGAAGAATAGTAAATGCTCAATAAATGTTACTATTATTGCTGTAGATTTTCTTCATATGCTATTCATCCAAGAGACACAATTTGTCTGACTACAAAGCAAAAGAGTGGTGCCAGAGAGGGGATGAATATGTGCATCTTGTGACACTGCTTAAAAAGCTGCTAGACTGGTCTGGAATTGTCTCCCGTTTACAGAGTTGTAGAGTATTCTGATTGCAAGAACTGCTCAGTCAGGGCCAAACCATGGTCTCATGGAAAACCACCTTGCTCCTGCATTGTTCATGTACTAAGAATTTCCCATAGGCCAGAACATGTGTCCCGTCATCCCCCAGCATACGTTCTAGGACTGTGTTCATACAGTGATCATTTATCCATTCATTCTTCCAAAGTTTATTGAGCCCTGACCTTTCCAGGTAGCAAGCAGGTAATGGACAAGTTTGAGAAGGCATATTTGAGGAGAGTAGGAGCCAAGTGGGAGGAGACTGAGTGTCACTGATGTCCTTTTTCATGCAATGACAATGAGTAGAGTGGAGATGATTATAGGAAATGCAGCATCCTGGACAAACCACATGCAAATTCCTAAGAGAATTTTGGGCAGCTGAGTTTCTTCCTGGCTGGGGTCAGGGGGAGGTCATTGAAAATGTTTCCTGAGGCTTGCCTTCTTCTCACACAGACCACTTTGTCTTGTTTTATTAAAGATAGGACATCTGCCAATAGGGGAAGCAAGGTTTAAGTACAGCTCAGAATAGAAAGTGAGATCTATACTTGGCTGAAGGCCACTCTGGCTGCCTTGCTCTGGGGGCCACTCTCATTGGCTGGGCTTCCTGCCTGTCAGGGCAGCCTCAAGGTTACTGCTCTCAGTTTCAACGCTTGTTTACTCTCTAAATGTGCAATAACAGAATCGAGTGCACGTCCTTCCTTCCACCACAGCCTCCTACACTTTGGTGTCCCATAAGTTAATGCTTTTGATGTCCTCCTCTTAAAAGAAAATGTTTTCAAATGTAGATTATCTAAGGAAAAAACCCCAAACCTATAATTCTATGCCTGTCCATAGATTTTGCTGTCTTCCTGATGAATGAAGCACTCTTGCCCTTGCTATTTTATTTATGTACACACCAGCACTGTAATGCAGGTAGGGGAATTGTAGCTATGCCCATACAGCACGCCTGTGTTCAAGCACAGCGTTATATAGAAACATTCTTGTACTATTTCTGACAGCGTTCTTTTCGGAGGGGACAGAGGTGGCTTTGTATGCATCTTTAAAACTATTGTGTGTGTGTTTATTTATTTATTTTTTGTTTTTTTTTAAAATTTATTGGGGTGACAATTGTCAGCAAAATTACATAGATTTCAGGTGTGCAATTCTGTACCACATATTTATTTGTTTGTTTGTTTGTTTATACGTGTAACATTTGACAAGTTGACAAATTTTTTTCCCCAGTTTTGTGGCCGTGCGATTGACAAATAAAAATTGTGGTCTTATTAAGGTGCACAATGCGGTTTTGACATATGTATACGTTGTAAAATGAAGAGCATCACCAAGCGAGTTAACATATCCATCACCTCACATAGTGACCATTTGTGTGTGTGTGTGTGTGGGGGGGGGGGGGGGGTAACATTTGCGATCTTCTCTCTTAGTAAATTTGAAGTATACAATACGTGATTGTTAACTGTAGTCTTGATGCTGTTTATTAGAGTCCTAGAACTTCCAGAACTTATTCATTTATAACTGAAAGTTTGTACACTTTGATCAATATCTCCCTTCTTCCCCTTCCTCCACCCTGTGGTAACCATTATTCTACTTTTTGTTAACTATGTTCTTGACTTTTCCCCCCTAGATTTCACATAGAAGTGTGATCATGTTCATCTCTATATTCCTTATAGCATTACGTGCATTTTCTGGCATATAACGTGACCTCCATTTGTCTGTTGAATTAATATAGATTGTAGCCTGGGATTTGGTTTCCTATGGCACAATGGAAACAGAAAATGAAAGGAAATATACAGTTTCTAGAAGCAGGTACATTGATAGCAATGAAAAGTGACAACTGATCATTCTAATTTTAAATGTGTCTTTTGACACAAATTAGCAGAGCAGGCAAGTACGCATAGGACCATTTAGTTCAGGGGTGTATGCCATCACATATTTTAGAGGCTTGAGGGCATGAATAGCAAATGGCATCATACTTGGTATTCTTAATAAAAATCCTCAGTTGGTAGGCAAAAGCGAATTATGTTAATTCTCTGGAAGACGTATATCTCAAATATCTTTATTTAAATATGTGTATATATATATACATATACATATACATATATATATATATATATATATATATATATATATATATGCTGAACTTCTCTAGGACTCACGAATTTAGGGGGCAGATGATTCATAGGAATAGAAACTGAAATTTCACAGGCTTATAAATATACTTATATAATATTGTCCTTCCAAGTGTTTCTAGAAGTCCCTGGGGAGTAAATTACTTATTTTCAAGAAAAATGTCCGGTCCTATTGGGTGCAGTGTTTGCACTGCCTGTCACTGTGGTTTTTCTGGCTACCGCTGCTGCTCCACCGGGCTGCATGTCTCTGCAGGTCTCCATCAGCCTCTGGGCACTATAAGCCCCGCTGGGCACAGTGTGATATCATACTTCCTATCCAAGACTTCACCAATACCTGTGAGCCTTATGAAAGCTGCTCTGTGATGTGTGGTGAAAGATGTCCATCTTTCCCATGTTATAGCAGTGCATGTAGGCCCCAAGGTTGTACAGAATTTTAGTGAAAAGGCTCTTTCACATTTCACCTACAGCTCCTCTGTTTCTTAAAGGATTTAGATCTGAGTCCAGTGAGGACTACACCAGAAGACAAATCCTATAGCTAGTTACCATGCTATATTTAGACCAGACTTTCCCCTTGATGGCTCAGATTTACTTATTGGCTCAATCTCAGAAAGGTTTTTTCTTTCATTTAGGAACAATCTCAGAAAGTTCCTCATTCTTTGTGGAAATAGCTGTCTGGCAGTCTGCCCCAGAGGTTGACCGATAAGCTGAGGTACATGTGAATTCCTCCCTTCCTTTCTTTTTTCCTTCCTTCCTCCATTGTTTCTCCTTTCCTTCCTTTATTTCTCGCAAGAAATATTTCATGGAAAAATCCCAGATACCAGGCACTCCCTAGCTGGTCGTGTCATGGCAATGAGCAGACCAGACAATGTCTGGGCTTTCAGGGCGTCTTGTGGGAGAAACATAACAAATAGTAACCAAATCCACGGGGCACTATTTATATCAGATGGTCATAAAGGCTTGGATCTGGTGCTGTTTCAGCAGAAGCATGAATAAGGAATGGAGCTAGTCCAACGGGTATCTGAGGGAAGATGAGTCTACACAGAGAGATTGCTAAGTTCAAGGACCCTGGGGCAGGAAAAAGCTTGGCCTATTTAAGGAACAGCAAGAAGGCTAGATTGGTTGGAGCAGAGGGAATGAAATGGAGAGAGAGTTAAGAGAAGAGGTCTGAGGGTTCCCCAGGAGGACCACTCGAGTAACACTTTAAAGGAAACTTTGTGGGGTCTTGAGCAGATGATCCAGTGATCTCACTCACCTGAAAGGATCACTCTTGCTGCTGTGTGGAGATTGAATCATGAGAAGGTCATAGTGGAAAGAAAGAGACGAGTCAGAAAATTATTACAAAAATCCAGGTGAGAGGTGATGGTAGTTTGATTTGGATGACAGAAGTGGACAGGCACGAGCACGGTCCATTTTGGGATATTATTTAGAGGATTTAAAGGTAGTAATCAAATACTGAATCACTTAAGGAGTGGGTTGTTAAAGAAATATGAAAGAAAGTTATGAATCTAGGGAGATTTCACTGTTTTTGGTCATAGATACCTACAGGGGTGTATCACCATTTACCGAAATAGGGGCTATTGGAGAACACCAGGTTGTAGAAGGTAGAATCCAGGCTATGGGCTTGGATATGTTACATTTGAGACCTTTATTAGATTTTCAAGTAGAGATGCTATATTCATTTGTTAGGGATGCTACAACAAAGTACCCCACACTGGGTGGCTTAAACAACAGAAACCTCTCACAGATGTGGAGGTTAGATGCCCAAGTTCAAGGTCAGCAGGGTTGGTTCAATCTAATAATGTCTGTGAGGGGAGGATCTGTTCCAGGCCTTTCTCCTCGGCTTGTAGGTGGCCGTCTTCTCCCTATGTCTCTACATCATTTCCCTCTGTGCATGTCTGTGTCCGAATTCCCTCTTCTTCTAGGAACATGAATCATACTAGTTATGACCCATCTTAAGGGCCTCATTTGAACTTGGTTACCTCTGAAAAGACCCTATCTCCAAATAAGGTCACATTCTGAGATAACGGGGTTAGGACTTCAACATATGAATTTTGGGGTGAACACAATTCAGGCCATAACAGATGTCAAGCCCAGGAAGAGGTTGGAAATGAGATGTACATTTGCTCTAATCTGCACATAAGTGACTTTTAAAGCCATGAGGCTACATGAGATCACTCTCTGACATGAGTGGAGACAGAGAAGATGTCTTCAGATGCTCTAACATTTAGAGGTGGGTGATTCGTACTCAGACTCACTTTGAATCTCCAGTTACATATATTTTCATAAATTATAATTCCACTTAAATTGAGAGTCTGTGTCTTCCTGAGCTATGAAGAGCCCAAGCCAATGGGCCCTGCTTTCAAAGGAGAAGGGCACTTTGGATGATGGTTCAGATCGAAGCAGAAAATTTGCATAGATAGGGAGAAGGATCTGATGGTCTCTGATGCCAGTAGCTGTTATTTTCTTTAAAAAGTTCACTTCTGGGCAGTTTTTAGCAATGCCGTGGAAGCACTTAAAGCAAACATTTAAAATACATTAAGAAACTTTGCCTTGACCGAGTAACAGCCTTGATAGAAAACAAAGTAGGGAACTTATTTCAGATGTGTAACTCCTACAAAGTCCTGAAAATGAACTAAAAAAGTAGAGCCATTTTCTTTTCATCTTTCGTTACTCAATGGTGCATGACAGAATATGTTGCCTGTTTTGAGCTTTCACAAGGACTGTAAATCATGGTTTGGTCGTACTCCTGAAAAGTGGTCTCTGTACATCTGGTTAGCAGACATTTGCTGAGTATTCTTACAATTCATGATACTGGGTAGAATGATCACAAGTCTGACTAATGGATAGTAAGTGATGATTTTGCTTTCTGGGATAATTCTCCATGAAGCCAGAATATTAGTAGGAAGAACTTGGAACCGAGGCATGAATTCTCTCCCCAACTCTGACTCCAGTCTAGTGCATGCCCAGGAACTAGTCACTTATTCCTAGACTTAGCCCAGAAGATAATGGGGGTGGCTTCTCAGATTCCTCCTTGGTCTAATGTACTTATGACTTAAAAATAAATTATCTCCAATTTATAGAAGCTATCACTGTTTGCAGACAGACATACATGGACTAGTTCTGTGACTTGATGTTGGCTCTGGAATGACTTTCTGGGTGAAAAGACTAAGAATGTTCCTGCTAACAGAATAACAAGAGCAGTTCAAAAACAAATCCCCAGCATGCTAAACCTTGCCTCTGGTGTTAACTTTTTGCTTTTGCTCTCCTATATCCATCTTGTATCTGTGACTCACATTTCATTAAAATGTGTTTGGGGTGATCATTGTGAGTGTTAGACTTCAAAGTGTTCAACTTTCTTAAGAAACCTATTTAAAACTATTGTCTTTTGATCTCATCTTCAGACTATTATTTTGAGCTGTTTTTCTCCTATTTGAGTCCAACTGGAGGACTCCTCCTCACTTTCTGCTTCATACCAACACCTTGAGGTGCAATGTGTGTAGAAGAGGCTGCCCTTGGACTATACTTGTTCACCTTGTGACTTTGAGGCCCAGAATCCTTGCCACCAACTAAGACTTCCCCTTTAATGGCTGCTCAAAACCTGAAGTTCTCCTGGGCTTTGATGATACACTCACGCTATTAGGTGTCTTTTCTGTCATCTGTTGTTCTGAATTAGCAACAAATGAGATACAGGATTATGTCCGTTGAATGGCACAGAAAGCCACCTAACTGGTTTCAAAGTCATGGTTTCCCTCTTATTCCAAATACTGAATTCCCTTCTCTTCACCTGGAGTCTTTATTTTCACACTCTCTTCTCATGAGGCTGTAACTTTTCATTTGCTCTTAAGAGTACTTCAATTTACATTTTCAAAGGCTGGAGCTGGACGGCAACTTAAAGATAATTGGACTCATGAGAAAGCACGTCTAGAGGTAAAGCAAGTTGTTGAGGGCCACACTGACACAGGGACAGTGCCAGGACTTAAACAGGTTTGGGATTCGCATCAGAGCCTTTGGCCGGAGGACAAAGGGCAGCCTGGGGCACACTCACACATTCTGCATTCCCTCCCAGCAAGTCTTTCCCCCAAACGAGACTTAATTTTTTTGATGAAATGGAAGTTTCCATTTAAATATCCATATTCTTGATATGTACTTATAAACCTTGAGGACTAACTAGTACTTCATGGCTCTGGAACATTATGACATTAAGGAGAAAAGATCTTGTGTTGCTGTAGAAGTTTCATTTATCGTTTGGAGGACCGGGAAGGTTATGGAGGTTTTGAAGGCCAGGTTGTTTTCTAAAGGTAAATGGAACCTCGTTAGAAACAGCGGGCGGGGGGGTCTCAAGGATGAGAAGTGTGCTGTCCTCCTCAAGGCCTGTGCTTACAGGTCTTTCTCTCACAGGTGCCCACTTAACAATGTAGCATTAAGATCTAGTTCAAGGCTCCAAACCCAAATGAGAGCGACGTATACAGAGGTCCTTCTTCTTTTTTTAGAATTCAGCTCAGAAGCCCATATAAACCCTCCCCCTTTCTCTTCTACATCACTGGATCATGGACCTCCATTTCTTTATATGGTTCCCTCTGTTGAAGCACTGGCCATGTGCTAGAAGTGTCTATTCATTTGCCTTCTCCCCTAGTATTCCGTGACTTTTTAAGTAAGGGACTAAGTCTCTTTTTTGCCCAGACAGTACTTAGTACACTGTTTGAGACATAGTATGTGGTTAATAAACATTTCAATAAGCAAATAAATGAGCAAATGTGTAGTTGTATAGAGAAAATATTAGCCACGGTCCTTTGAAGAACAGGTGAAGACAGGTTTAGATGTGGAAGGGTTTTGTAACAGAAAACATCTGTAAGAGAAAATGGAGAAGGACCACAGCAAGTTTGGAGGCCCATCAGACTGTGTTAGAAATCCGACCTTGAGTGAAGGAGAGGGAATATATGGGGGGTGGTCAAAGCATCGTAGAGTCCCAAGCATCCTCAAGAAGGCTGGGTAAGGACACTGGAGAGTCCTCAAGCCAACTTCAATCATCCAGGTCTCCCCGGGATGGGCCTATCTTAGTGTCCCTGTCACTCCCAGCCATTGATGGGGAACAGCCTCCTGGAAACATGGCCTCAGTGAAACTCAGGCGTAGAACAGAGCACAGCAGCTGGGCCCACAGTCAACGATGATCCCTTAATTGGAGGTCTGTGAGGGACAGCCTCTTGGTTGAGGCACATATGGAGGATTTTCACCTTGTTCCTGGTAACGTCTTCATGGGACAGGGTTTTTCTGGGGTGCTAGAGAGCTAGATAGAGGCAAAGAAATTATTAAGAGGTCCTTGGGCACTGCTTCTGCTTTCTTCCCACTAGATGAGGATGTTGCAGCCTTGCTGGTGCTATTCTGTCCAAATGTAACTATAATCAAATGTAAATAAAAATATAAATGTGGGAACACTGTTTGCCAGTGGAAGGTGCTCAGGAAAGGTGACGGTAGCCTGCGTTTGAAAGGAGAGGGGTATAGCAAGAACTTGACTTCTTTCTCAGTCCTAAGCACCCCTCGCCTGTCACTGGAGGCAGTCAGCCCTGTTGTAAACACTGGGCCAACAGAAAGCTGCCACAAGGGGTGGGCGCATCTGCTCTGTGTAGTCCTGTGGCAACTTTGCTTTCATTCGTTTTGAGTTCCTGGCTAAGTACATTGGGAAATAAACCGTGTGTGTGTGTGTGTGTGTGTGTGTGTGTGTGTGTGTGTGTGTGTGCGCGCGAGGAGGGTTCCTCCATCTGTCCCTCCCCCCTGCGTGGTTGCCCTTCCTTTGTTGTAGTCACTGCTCTTTAGGTTTCTAGCTTTCTACTCATCCTGTCTGGTCCTTGCTTTCTTATCTGGACTGACTTCCCTGCCCTTGAGATTCAGGTCTGGCTTTAGAATTTACTCACATGAGCTCAGTGCCTGGCACATGAAAGATGCCCCCAAGTGATAAAAACCACTTGACCATTTGTGAACTTATTCCATTTTTGTAAATTACATTGCTGCATTCTTGTTTTCCTTCAAATATCCACCTATGATAGGCCTGAACGTAACATGTACCTTTCAAGGTTTATTATGAGCTCTGTTCATGGTTGTAGGTTTTTGCTTTAGCCAAGTGTGTATATGTATGTATGTATGGGGGTTCCACAAGAACATGAGCCCTAAGGACAGATCTGGTAGTTAAGGCTTATACGCCGTCTTGGGATAAGGAGAAAGGGTTGTGGTTTGGAGCTTCAAAGGGCAACGAGGCAATTCACATGGAGATGGAAAAGCAAATGTTTGATAACTAAGTGTTTCAACCGGGCCATCTTTAATAATGGGACCCAGAGGACTTTGATCAAATGGGTCTTGCTAGGTTCCTCCCTGTCTATCACACACCATTTCGTATTAAACTATAGTTATCTATGATGATAACTCCATTTCTGGAGCAAGTCTTTTGTCTAAATTCCTTTTAGGCAGTTAGGGGAAAGGCAAAAGATTTTTCCTGAGTCTTTTTTCCCCCTTAAAAATAGCCAGCTTAGAATAACTACTATCCAAAGAGGCATATTTTGGGGTGGCAAACTCTGCTTCTATTCATTAACACAATAGTAATGTCCATTATAACATACTATATTAATATAATGTAATAAAACAATGTATAATAGTATATAATAATGTACACCTAATATCTATTAAGTCAGCTCAGTGCTTTCTTTATGGAGCAAAATTAACATTTTTTTTTCCGTTTTGTCTTATTTAAAAAAAAATCAACCATTTGAAGTCTGTATTATTTTATGTCGTGTCTCAAGAATACCGACCTCTTCTTGGATTCATTTCATGGCGGCAGTCCAGTTTCTTAGTCCATTTCTGGAATAAGCTGTAGATCATGTAGAAATATTTTCTGAAACCTAGCTTGGGGGCAGCAATAAACTGTATCTCATGGTGCAGGCTGATAAATGTGATTTTTTTTTTCTGTGCTGATCTAAATTGCTTTTGTCTTCTCAAGTCTATGTCAGAGTTAAGAATTAGAGCACAAAAGAATGCTTGAAATGCAGTCACTACTTGGGAAATAGAGTTGAGCCTGACAAAGATTTTAGAAACAGGTAAATAAAAGTAGAATCAATGTATGATCTTATAAAAGGTATGTTATCTCATGGACACTCAGGTTTTACCTTTTTTAGCTGGGGATAATAATAATAATAATAATAATAATAATAATAATAATACTTCCTGCATAGCATGTTTGTGAGGGATAAATAAGACATGATATAAAAACTAAGATGGAGCCTGGATCATAGAATATATTTATATATTGTTTTAAGCGTGATATTAACTAAATTATGGTAAATCAATATTATAGTATACCATTTATTGGTACCGTAGAATAGTATTTAACGACATGAATAAGAGAAAAAGCAGTTTACAACATCACATGTTCCATTTTGGAAAATATATATATAAATGGGCTAAGAAAATACTGGTTTTACCAATTACTGAAGGGTTTATACAGGTCAGTAACAATCTGAGAGGTCGAGGCAAAGCCCTGTGCCCTGAAAGTCCTTATCACAGGTACTCATTCCTGTCCAGTGTTGTTTGGGTTGATGATTCTCCCTCGGGCCTTCTGCTACTCACTATGACCCACGATTCTGGGGATTTTCCACCTTTGACCTTTGCCTAGCCTACTTTAACATTTACATCTTTTCGCTCATGTCCAAGCTTTAGAATTGAGAGAGAGAGGCTAAGGCCATCATCTTTAGCCCAAATTTCATCAGTTGTGCTTGTGTGATTGGGTGTGTGTTAACTCTATGTTGGAAATCATCCCGAATCCTGCCCAGAGCTTTAAGTATATGGGTATATATCTATATATCTATATCTATATATCTATAGATATAGATATATAGATACAGATTTTAAATTAGTTTTCAAACTTTGCAGCCATAAACAAGAGATAGAGGACATATTCTGAACTTATGTGATTCCAGATCACTATCCACAGCCCTGGACCCACTGACAAATGGCTGCACTTAGTATTACTTCCTGCAACTTACAGGATTGTGGTCAATAGGGGCGGGTTATCCACCAAATTCTTGTCGCTGCTCCTCCACACTGTAGGTTTACTACTGGGAAGTGTCTCTGAAGTCTGAGACTGCAACGCTGCAAACTGGTGCCACCTGTATGTGCGGCCACGTGATTGGCCAAAATAATCCGTGTCATTTCCAGACCTGATTGAAAAACACTGGGACTCGTTTATGCTCTTTTTCTTTTCTGACTGCTCACAGAGGAGAGGCTGACCTTGGAAACGACATGTTCAAGATAGCAGAGCATCTGACAGCCCGGGTCCTTGAACGACGGCATGGAGAGGGCCCATTCCGTGATCTTTACACTAGCCTAGGACTGGTCAAAATGTCTATTGTGCTTAAACCAATATTTATTTCAGGGCTTATTTGCTAGCAGTCTGCCTACCATCACTAACACACTGGAATTTAATAGTTTACTTTTTTTTTTTTGATATTTTCTAAGCTCTGAGCAGGATGTTGTATTTTATTTCATGTGATGAAAGAAAGGAAAAAAAATAATCCAATCTCACACTGAGTTAATTACTGAGAAAACTTACTAGCTATATGTGGTTATCTATGACTTTGACTATCTGCTCCCACAGAGTTTACTCAAACAATTCTCTGGACGTATTTTCATCTTATAAGATCTTCTGATCAAAGTTCGTAAATGTATCCGTAAAGTGGCTTAATGATAGATACAAATATAAATCTTTTCTAAGTAATTTTCCATCTTTCTCGTTAAAAATTATATCAGGATGTGGAAAAGATAATCGAAAAGACAAAATAAGAAATTATCTTAAATACCAAGTTATATCTTTCATCAACTTCCCCTGTTAGCTTTAGTGAGATATTTAATTTTATAAGGAACTGTTCTATGCACTAAAGTGGAATGCAGAAGTTACCTAAGAAATTCTTTTAATATTTTTTGTTGGTTTTGTTTTAAGTTCCTTATTTCAGGTTTCTGCCAAAACTTGAAATAAGAATTATGGATTCTATATATTATTAAGGGGAAATTTAGGAATGTGCTATATTCTTACATCTCAAATTTCAATTTGAAAAAAATCAAGTAGGTACATGAGAACACCTCACCTTTTTTTCACTGTGGAATTTCTGAAAAATAAATGGGCACTGTGATCCCTTAGGGGTGAGACATGAATCATTCATGGGATCATGGAGATATTGTGTTATTTGCCAAGCAACTTCCTGGACTTCATACTCCATTCTAATTTTAAATAGCATAACCTTTTAGTTGTTTGACATCTTCTGAATTTATTTATCTTTTCAAAAAAGGTTTATTTTCCCCCTTCTACACTGAAACCAGTTTTTTGTCATGTTTGGTTGATTTCGCCAAATGATTCCTCCTCGTAAAACATGTTGACTTTCCTCAATCCTTCCTCTTCTTGACCACTAAAAAGCATTTGACAATTTTTTAAAAAATTGTCTTTGGATTTTCTGACATTTTTCAGATCTTGTTTGTTTATCTAGATTCCAGGCAGAGTCAGGAGTTGCTCTACACTCTGGAGTTGAAAATAATCTCAGTGCTATCTATGAGCATGAGCCCTGGAGACAAATCAAGAAAAGAAATTTCTTCGAGCTTCTCCAGCTCTGACAGAAAATCAGAAACTAAGCAGTATTGAATGATTAGTTGCTTATGAAAGAACCCATTTACATGAAGACATCTTAGTACATTTTAATATTGGGTTTTATTAAAAATTCCATTTATCCTCCACCAGCGGAATATATCTGCTACAGGGAGTGAAAACCTCTCCAGATGTTTTACTGCCAAAGGCTGCGATAACTGATGTCTCAGGCAATAATTCCCCTGTCAAAAGGGACTCTTGATGGCTCCTCTCCCCTGTTGCAGGCACTGGGCTGGGTGTTGTGGTCAGTGATGAGCGGAGGAATGTGAAAAGGAGGAGCTGTGATTACTAAAGTCAGCTCTGTGTTTTCAGACGGCATAACCATCTATTAAGAAGGATAGAATGATTACTTCACTAACCAAAACACAAAGTAGAATTTTGATAAGTGACATTACAGAGCAACTAAGTATTATTTCAAAAGGGAGAGAAAGTTGGTGCCCAGTTGTGATAGGGAAAGTTTCAGAAAGCAGTAGCACCTGATGGTGGTCTAGTGGGATGCGTGCAATATAGACAAAGTAGGATGATGTCGTTGGATTCTGAATTGAATAAATGAGAAGAAATCCAGGGGTAAACCCAGATGGACTGCACAGGAGACACCTGTGATTGACCAAAGGTAGAAGGAAAGTGAAGGAGACGGATCAAATTAATCAGAATCGGTCATAGGAGTTTCTTCATGGCAACGTTTTCTATTCACTCTTAAACATTCAGCTTAGGCATCTTCACTTCTGGGACTTCCTACTCTGCATCACCTCTGAACCTTATCCATTTGCCTATGGATACATTTGACACACCATGTGATAATGTATTTGCTGGTGTGTCTCTCAGGTAGATGGCAAAATCATTGAGACAAAAGCAATGTATCATCTCTATTTTTGGAAGCAGACTGAGTACCTACCCTTTAGGAAGGAAAAAAGTAGTAAATATTCATGGAATTCAATTAAATATAATTAACAGATCTTTTGTCTAAATTCAGTCTTTCCTCAGGATACTCTCTAGTGAAGTGCCTAATGAGGTTATTGAAAGGCCCTGATATAAATTTTAAAATACATCTTTGGTTTTAGTGTTAGGCTTAATTAGCTGTAGGCTTAATGCACAAATAAATCAACTGTATAGAGTAAAGAAAAAAGTGTTTAATAATGTTCTATGATTTTACCAGGAACATAAGTGGGTAGCTGGAAACCATTTAATAGCAGATAACCAGAAATATGGAATCTTCCCAAAGACTAAAAGTTGCAGAATGACTCACCTAGAAACTATATAATTATTTCAGCTATTAAAATTTTTTGTAAAGACATTTCTATTTAGAGAGCAATGTATAGCAGGGAGACATTTGTGCGGCTAGATGAAATGGATGCATAGTACCGCTAATTTAAATCATTTTGGATCATATGATTTAAATCTATTCAGCTGAGAATGGAAAGGGGTATTTAAAGAAAAACTAGCAGTTGTAAGAGTTAATTCTTTTTAAAACCTTGATTTCATGTTTGATGACTCATAAAGCTTCTTAAAGTAAATTTTAGGATAAATTATTAAGACATTGAACTTTGCAGTTAGTCAGACCACGGTGTATCCCTCCCTGTGTTGTTCTGGCCCCTGTTGGCTGATCGGCCCTGTGCAAATTACTGCACCGCCTCTGAAGGTCAGTCAGTACATCCGTAACATAGTTGCAACATATATTTTTCAGGATTGTTTCCAGAATTAAATAAGATTACATGTGTGAAATGTCTATCCCCGGCTCATCTGTTATCTGTGCTCAGAAAATGATGGCTATTGTATTCAAAACAGATACATAGAAACGGATGATGCTGAACAAGTCTCAGGAAAGATAACATTGGAGAAATAGGGTCTAATTTTACCAAATATTAAGCAGGAAAACTGAGGATGTTGTGAGAAACATGTGGGATTATTCTAGCAACTCTGAATGGTGAAAATCCAATATATGTCATTGTACTAAATTTTGATTCGTGTCTTAGAGACATCTCTATTCTTCCTCGTGACTGGTGGAGGGGTTATTCTAACTTTGGCCCAACCCAGCGGCAGGTGCTCTGACCAACATGCACATCTTTAAAAGGCAACAACAGTATCACTGGTGACAGCCTTGTTATAAACTAACGGATACAAAAGTAGACAAAGGGTTTTATTTTTATAAAGCTGTAGGTTGACAAACTGCCCTGGTTTGCCAAGATTGAGGGGATTCCCGGGATATAAGACTTTCAAGAGCTAAAACCAAAACATTCCCTGGGGCAACCCTGACCATCTGCTGGGGAGTTTATATCAGCCTGTAAAGCACCCAGACCTGGGGGGCGGTAGGGAAGAGGGGTGGGCATATGAGGTGGAGGAAGTCTTTGAACAAGTCTGTTAGGTGGGCTGCAGGGCCTGCTTGCCTAGTTCCCCACTCTTTGTTAATCAGCATCTTTAAGTAGTGTGTGTGTGTGTGTGTGTGTGTGTGTGTGTGTGTGTGTGTGTGTCCTTTGGCTATAGTAGCAATGCAATGTATAGATTTATTGCCATTTGTTCTATTATATATTTTACTTCTTTAGGAGTTTTTTATGTTTGTCTTCCCAACTAGATTCATGAGGTAAGTTAGAGATTTTTGGTCTGTTTTGTGTGTTTGGCAGGCTACAAGATAGATGAAAAGATACATGAAAAGAAAACTGAAATCAATTGTCCAATACCCATTACTTGCAACTTCACTAAACCAGAACAATTACCATTATTGTTTTATATTTCTTTCCGGCCATTTCTCTAAGCATATTTGCTTATTTTTATAAGTGTATGTGTGTCAGTATGTTGTTTTTTTTTGTCATATATTTTAAGTCTACATACATTCTAAATCCATAATTATCATCATTTTGCATAGTCATTCATTGATATCTACCTAGTTATTTACCGGTTTTATTTCTCCTTGTTTCAACTTGTAATTATATATTGGATTCTGGGATCATTTTCCTTCTTTGTGAACATTTCTTTTTAGTAGATTTATTTTAGAGCAAGTTTGTTAGTAGAAGATTCTCTCTTTGTCTAACAACACCATTACTGTATCTTCATTTTTGAGTGACATTTTCACTGAGTACAGAATTTTATTTGGCATTTCTTTTTCTTTCAGAATTCTAAATATATCTTTTCATTGTTTTTGTTTGCTTCTGTCATTTCTATTGGGAAGTCAGCATTTTTATTATTCTCTTTTACAGATAATGCATCTTTATTTCTCTAGCTAGTTTTCAATGTTTCTATTTCCTTTGTGTTTCATCAGTTTCTCATGTGCTCAGGTGTAGCGTGTTTTATTTTGTTGTTTCCATATATTCTTTTTAGGATTTTCAGAGATATTTGAATTTGTGGGATTGTATCTTTCATCAATGTTGAAGAAAAATTTCAGCCACTATCTCTTAAATATTGCTTCTTTTCCATTTTTTCTCTCCTAGTCTCTGGATCTCTAGTTTACACATATATTGCATCTAACCTGGTTTCAGACTTGGGAATTGTCAGTGGAATGAGACGATCAGGCTTTTGAGCTAATGGGTATCAGCATGTAGTGAAGAAACAAACAACCCGGAAGACAATACGTGGAGGTCATCTTTGGCTCGTTAATATAATAGTCTGTAAGTTCCTTTCCAGTATGTCTTGTAATCTCATTTTTGTCTTTCTGCATAAAGGTCACTGCATAAAGGTCACTTTATTTTTCAGAGGTTCTTGTCTCTTGGAGTCATAACTTGGCTAGCTACTGTTGCTTCAGCTGTCTTCAAACAGATGATTTCTGTTTTTCATTTGGCTTTTAAAATTGTTCTAGGAGGGAGCAGTGGTCTACTATTGACTAGTCCCTCCTGCCTAAAGCTGAGAGACTTTCTTTTAACTGGTGAGTTTAATCTGTTTATATTTATTGTGATTACTGATATACTTACACTTATTTGTAATTTCTATGCATCTAATGCTTATTTACATTTTTTCTCTAGTCTTGTTTTATTTTGGACTAACAGCCTTTTTATTACTATCCTTTTTTCCTTGACTAATTTAGAAGGTGTAGATAGAGGTTCCATTTCTATTCCATAGTGATTACTCAGCTAAACACACATAATTTCGTATTTGAATCAGAATCCAAATTGTATACCAAGGGTGCCAAAAAAATTTATACAAGTTGACACTTTGGTCCGTGTTGCTCAAGCAGTAGTTCGCCATAATCAGAAGTGTCTGGACACTGATGGTAACCACTTTGAGCACCTCTTGTAATTGCAGAAGTCAAACGCGACTTGTATTCATCTTTTGTTATCGGTATATATTGAGAATTACAATTTTAATACAGTTTTCCTTTCTTAAAATGTGTATACATTTTTTGGTGCCCTCTGTATATATGGAACAAAATACATTATACATAATACTGCACGAATGTATGTATATTCTTGTACACATACACAGGAAACTCAATATGTTTTCACGTCCCTCAGAAACTTCCACTTCCACACTTCCCTCCACTCCCACACGTATATGCCCACAGACAATCCTCCATTTTTGACATTTATTATGTATTTTTAAAGATTGTTTTTTTAGAGAAGTTTTATATTCGCAGTAAATATTGAGAGAAAGTACAGGGACTTCCCATCTATCCACTGCCCCCACACGTGCATAACCTCCCCCATTATCAATATCCGCACTAAAGGGGCGTATCTGTTATAATTGATGTACCTATGTTGACACATCATCATCACCCAAAGTTCATATTTCACATTATGATTCACTTTTGGTGTTGTAAATTCTATGGGTTTGGGCCAGTGTATAATGACATGTAGCTGTCATTATAGTATCATAATCATAGTTTCACAGCCATAAAAATTCTCTGTGCTGTGCCTATTTATCTCTCCCTCCCACTAGCCTCAGGCAAGTACTGATCTTTGTACTGTCTCCATTGTTTTTCCTTTTCCAGAATGTCATAGCTGGAATCAGAGCATATGTAGCATTTTCAGATTGGCTACTTTCGCTTAGTAACATGCATTTAAGTTTCCTCCATATCTTTTCATGGATTCATAGTTCATTTCTTTTTAGCAGATATTCCATCATCTGGCAATACCGCAGTATTTGTTTATCCATTCACTTACTGAAAGACATCTTGATTGCTTCCAAGTTCCCACGAGTATGAATAAAGCTGCTGTAAACATCTATGTGCAGATTTTTGTGTGGAAAGAAATTCTCAGTTCCTTTGGATAAATTGCAAGGGGCACAATCACTGGATCATATGGTAAGAGTATGTTCAGTTTTAAAAGAAACCGCCAAACTATCTTCCGAAGTGGCTGCAACATTTTGCATTTCCACAAGCAATGTACGAGTGTTAAGTTGATTCACATCTTTGCTGGAATTTGGTGTCACCAGTGTTCCAGATTTTGGCTGTTCTAATATTTGTGTAATGGTATCTTGTTATAATTTGCATTTCCATGGTGATATATGATTCGGAGGATCTTTTCATATGCTTATTTGCAACCAAAATATCCTCTTTGGTGAGGTGCCTATTAAAGTATTTGTCCTATTTTTTTTTCTGTTCTGTTCTGTTTATCTGTTTGTTTTGATTTTTAGATTCCACATATAAGTGAAATTACATTGCATCTGTCTTTCTCTATCTGACATACTCCACTCAGCACAGTACCCTCCAGGTCCATCCATGCTGCCACAGATGTCAAGAACCCATTCCCATACATGGCCAAGCAATATTCTAATGTATATATGTACCACTCTTCTTTGTCCATTCTTTTATCAACAGGCACCCAAGCTGCCTCCACATCTTAGCCATTGTAAATAATGCTGCAATGAATATATGGATGCACATATCCCCTTGAAGTAGAATTTTGGGTTTCTTTGGATAAATACCCAGAAGTGGGATTAATGCATCCATCTGTGTCTCTTGTCTATTAAAGTCTATTTTGTCTGATGTAAGTATTGCTACCTCAACTTTTTTTTGTTTGCTTGTTTCCATTTACCATCCCTTGCTTTCAGTCTGTGTGTGTCTTTCAATCTGAAATGAGTCTCATGTAGGCAGCCTATGTGAGAGTTTTGCTTTCTTATCCATTCAACCACCCTAACTTTTGATTGGAAAATTTAATCCATTTATATTGAAAGTAATTTTTGATAAAAATGTAGTTATTGCCATATTATTATTCATATTTTTAAAAAATTATTTTAGTTGTTCTTCTTTTTAAAGAAGTCCCTCTAAGGTTCCTTGTCATTCTGGTTTGGTAGTGATGAACTCCTTTAGCTTTTTCTGGTCTGAGAAGGTTTTTATCTGTCTTTTGATTCTAAATAATATTTTGCTGTGTAGAGTAATTTTGGTTATGGGTACTTGCTTTTCATCATTTTGAGTATTTCCTGCCAATCCCTTCTGGCCTGCAAAGCTTCTGTGAGACATTAGCTGAGCCTCATGAGAGCTCTCTTGTAGGTAATTAACTGCTTCTCTCTTGCTGCTTTTAAGATTCTCTATTTGCCTTGAAACTTAAGAATTTTGATTATGATGTGTCTTGGTGTGGGGCTCTTCAGGTTCATCTTGTTTGGGATTCTCTGCACTTCCTGGGCTTGTCTGTTATTATTTCTTCAAATAGGTTTTCAATTCCTTGCTCTCTCTCTTCTCCTTCTGGTACCCCTATGATGCGAAAGTTGCCAGACTTGATGTTGTCCCAGAGGCCCCTTAAACTATCCTAATTTTTTGATCATTTTTTTGTTCTTGCTGTTATGATTGGGTGTTTTCTGTTACCTTATCTTCTAAATCACTGATTCAATCCTCTGCTTCATTTAATCTACTATTGATTCCCTCTAATGTATTCTTTATTTCAGTTATTATATTTATTTTGGACAGGTTATTTCTTATGTTTTTTTTATCTCCATTTTTATGTTTCCTATCTCTTTGTTGAAACTTTCCCTGAGATCATTGAGCATCCTTATAACTAATATTTGGAATTCTGTGTCTGGTAGTTTGCTTGCCTCCATTTTATTTAGTTCTTTTTCTGGAGTTTTGTTCTGATCATTCATTTGGTATATTTCTTTGTCTCCCCATTTGGGCTGCCTCCCTGTGTTTTTATCTATGTGTTAGGTACGGCTGCTATGCCTCCCAGTCTTAGTAGAGTGTCCTTATGTAGTAAGTGTCCTGTGAGGCCCAGTGGCACAGTCTCTCTGGTCACCTGTGCTGGGTGCTCTGGGTGTGTTCTTTGTGTGTGTTGTGTGTGCCTTCCTGTTGTAGTGGAGCCTTGGTTACTGTTTGCATGTCAATGGGAGTGATAGACCCACAGGTTTATTGGTTGTGAGGACTGACCCTGACTATAGTGGATGAGCTGTGGTGCAAGGGATGACCCTATAGAGCAGGAATTGCTTTGGCAGGGCTCTGGTTCCTGCCCAGTCTGCTCTCTGGGTGTGTCATCTTTGGAGGCAGTCAGGTGATGCTCCATCTTGGTCCAAAGCTGGCCACCAGGTGTGCCAGCCCTGGGGCCTCCTGAAAGGAAACCAGCTGCAGGCCAAGTTTTGCAGCAGCCTGTGCTCTGCCTGGGGCCACCTGGCATGAGCCACAAAGCAGTCCACAGATGGCTGCCACTCACACTGGGCTTGGAGGTGCCTCAGAAGGCCAATATGTGAATCGAGGCTGACTGCTAGTGCTGGGCTTAGGACTGCTCATCCAGAGGTACAGGACATGCCAAAGCCAGATGCTGTTTGATTGGGTTTTGTGGACTTTTGAGAGATTTTAGAAAGTCTGTAGTATGAGTTAAGACAGGTTGTTTTATAAAGACAAGCCACTGGGAGCAGCTTGGTTGTGCCTGAAAGTTCACTGGGGTGGGGTCTCAGGGAATCACTAGGATGGGGCAAAAAAAAGACGATAGCCAGTTTGATGGAGACTCAGATATTGTAGCCGTGTGTATCTGCATGCTGGGATGGAGGGGGGAAGGTTTAACAAAGACACAATGGCTTCCTCTAGTTCCTCCCTCCAGTTGCAAGCTGCCACTCCAGCCCTCGACCTGGAACCAGACAATTCAGTTCTTCCCCATATGTCCCTGGTGCCTTTCAAGCTGCTGCCCCAGCACTGTTGCTCAGAGCTAGTGATTCTGACAGTGAGTAAGTCCATACAGGGGTCCTTTAAGAGGAGCACTTGGAGCTGTAGCCACCCTCCATCTCCCTTAGCCACAATCTCCATTGGTTCTCACAGCCAGAAGCCATGGGGACTTCTCTCCCTGGCCTTGGAACCCTGGGCTCAGGTGCCTAGTGTAAAACCAGGACCCCTTGCTCCTCCAAGGTGGGGGGAACCTCCACACCAAGATATGCCTCCCAATTTTTAATAATCATGCACTGGTGTGGGACTAGCCCATTCCGTGTCTCTGTCCTTCCTAATGATCTGGAGTTGGTATTTTCTGTATGTCCTTAGTTGTAGGGTTTCGGCTCAGCTAGAATTAAGGCGATTCTCAATGATGGTTATTCTGATATGTAATTGATATGGTCCTGAGAGAAGGTGAGCACAGCATTTGCCTAGTCCGCCATCTTGACAAGAAAAAAATCTCTTTGGCATTTTTTTTTTTTTTAGTGTGTTTTTCCAGGACCCATCAGGTCCAAATTAAGTAGTTGTTTTAAATCTAGTTGTAGAGGGTGTAGCTCACAGTGGCCCATGCAGGGATCGAACTGGCAACCTTGTTGTTAAGAGCACCATGCTCTAACCCTGAGCTAACCGGCTGCCCCATCTTTGGTCTATTTTTTAACTGAGTTGTTGGTCTTATTGTTGGTTTTTAATTAGTTATCTTTTTATATTTTGAATAACAGTACTTTATAAGATGTGTATTTTGGTATTTTGCAAATATTTTCTCTTAGTCTGTGGCTTTTCCAGCTTTTCTTATTCTCTTGACATTGTCTTTTGCAGAGCAGAAGATTTTTTTTTCTTAATTTTAATGAAGTTTGAATAGTCCATTATTTTTTTTTTGATTTTTGAAAAATATTTATTTCTCATTTGATAAAAGGAACATTTTTCAGCAATGTACTTTTAAAATCCTCTGGGTGTAAATTGCTTTTTAAATACCCATAATGTACCATTTGTACACCTCAGCATATATATAGATCATGCCTTTAGTATTATATCTAAAAAGTCATCACTGCACCAAAACCATCTAAATTTTCTCCTGTCATCTTCTAAAAGTTTTGTAGTTTTGTATTTTAATTTAAGTATGCAATCCATTTTGAGTTAATCTTTGTGAAAGGTTAAGGTTTATGTTTAGATGCTTTTTTTTTTTTTGTGCATATCTAGTTGTTCTAGCAGCATGTGTTGAAAAACTACTTTTGCTCCATCGTATTGCCTCTGCTTAAAGATCAATTGACTATAATTTTGTGAGTCACTTTTCAGGCTCTCTATTTTGTTCCATTGATCTATCTGTCTATTCTTTTGTCAATACCACTCTCTCTGGATTACCACAGCTTTATAGTAAGTCTTAAGTAGTGTCAGTTCTCCAACTTTTTTCTTCTCTTTCAATATTGTGTTGTCTATTCTGGACCTTTTGATTCTCCATATAAACTTTAGAATTAGTTTGTTGATATCTGCAAAGTAACTTGCTGGTATTTAATTGGAGATATATTGAATCTATAGATCAAGTTGGGAAGAACTGACATCTTGACAATATTGAGTCTTTTTATCCATGAACACAGAATATCTGTTTGCTTACTTCTCCTTGATTTTGTTCATCAGTTTTATAGCTTTCCTCACATAGATATAGTACAAATTTTGTAAGATTTATACCTCAGTATTTTACTTTTTGGATGTTAATGAAAATAGTATTGTGTTTTTAATTTAAAATTTCACTTGTTCATTGCTGCTATATAGGAAACTGATTGACTTTTTTATATTCACCTGTATCCTGCCACCTTACTATAATCACTTATTAGTTCCGGGAGCTTTTCCTTACTTCTTTCACATTTTGCACATTGATGAACATGTCATCTGTAAACAAAGACAGTTTTATTTCTTCATTCTCAATCTGTATACCTTTATTTCCTTTTCTTGCCTTATTGAATTTAGCTAGGACTTACAGTATAATCTTGAAATAGTGTGGTGAGAGGGGACATCTTTGCCTTGTTTCTTATCTTACAGGGAAAGCTTCAGATTTCTCACCATTAAATATGATGTTTGCTGTTGATTTTCCTTTAGATATTCTTTATCAAGTGAGGAGGTTCTCAAATCATAGTTTACTGAGGGTTTTTGTTTGTTTGTTTGTTTGTTTATCATGAATGAGTATTGTCAAATGCTTTTTCTGCATCTATTGATATAATCATGTGATTTTCTTTCTTAGCCCACTGATGGGTTGCATTAGTTGATTTTTAAATGTTGAAGCAGCCTTCCATACCTGGGATAATTTCTACTTGATCATCATGTATAATTCATTTTATACATTGTTGAATTTGATTTGCTAGTATTTTGTTGAGGGTTTTTGCCTCTATGTTTATGAGAGATATTAGTCTGTTGTTGTCTTGTAAAGTCTGTGTGTGGTTTTGATATTAAGGTAATACTGGCCTCATAGAATGGGTTAGTAAGTTTCCCTCTACTTCTCTCCTCTGAAACAGGTCTTAGAGAATTGGTATAATTTCTTCCTTAACTGCTAGAACTCACAAGTATTTATCAGTTTTCCCCCCTTAAATGGGACAGGATGGCTAGAGTGATCTGAAGTTCAGTATTTACCTTCTTCCACATGGGGAACTGGGGTTGGTTATTTTCCTTCCCTAAAATTAGTTAGGCTCAAGTTAATTAGTTTCTCTTGAGAGCAAGGCTTCTTAAGAAGAACAGAGTGCTTTGGTATATTTAAAAGTGGTTCCATTTTTAAGTGGTTCCATATATTTAAAAGGGTCCCTTCCCCTTGCTGGAAGCACATGGTGTTTGTTTGTTTGTTTGTTTGTTTGTTTGTTTGTTTGTTTTCCCACTGATATTTACTGTGGGAACCTAGTTAAGCTCCTGGAACTAAATCTCACAATATTGTGAGGCCTCCATATGATTGGGTCCCCTTGGAGGTTTATAACTTTAGAGTTGTCCACACTGAGCCTCCAACAATTCATTAATTATAGTTCAGGTTTTCCTACCTTGGTTCCTGTGTTTATTCTCACTCATGAATCTCTGCTTCAGTAAGTCATGACTCCCTGTACTTGCCTGTCTCTCGAATCTTGGGGACAGAGATTACTCTCCTTTCTGATGGATCCAAGACTTGTTGACTAGTCAATCTGTCCAGCTTTTTAGTTGTTAGGTTGGAGTGGTGACTTTCCAGCTTTTTACTGGACAAGATGTCCCTCCATTTTATTATTGTTTCCACAGTATGTTTTTTAACTTACAATAGTAATTAATTCAATTGAATATTTAGGCTTGCCAAAAATTTTATGGATATCTTCGTACATCATTGCTTCTCAGTTTTCTTCTTTTTTTTTTTTCCTGGTGTTTTTAAATATAGCCTTTATAGATTTTTTTCAGTAGACTCTTTGAATGATACAAAATGTGTTTGAATGATACAAAATGTATTTATTTTGCCCTCAATTTGTCAATTCTGTATAAGGAAAGTGTGTGTGTATGTGTATCATGTATATATATTTGACTTTGAAAGTCAAATTGAGGGCAAAATAAAAACATTTTGTATCATTCAAACACTAAAGGAATTTTATCTCAGTATATTAAAGTATTTAATTTTTTCCTTCTACATTAATGGTGGGTGACAAGAAGTTTACTGTCTTCCTGATAGTTGTTTTTTTTTTTAAATGTTTTTTAGGTAAACATTTTTAAATCTTTGATAGCTTTAAAACTTTTCTATATATCTCTGAGATTTAATATTTCACTAAATATATACTTAGAAGTACATTGTATGATTTATACTTCTTTGGACTGTACCTTTTAAGTCTGAAGAGTTATGTCTTCCTTCAATTACAACAATTATTTCTTTAAGTTTCATTGTATTACTTCTCTTCCATTTTCTCTACTCTTTTTATGGAACTCTTTCCAATGCTATGTTAGAAATTACACCCATTCTTTGTGTCCTTAACTTTTTTCTCATGTTTTTTCCCTCTTTAATTTTCAGTACTGTGTTTTTGTCATTTTTTTTTAGATATGCCTTCCAAATGTATGAGTGCTGTTCTTTCCCTGAGTTGTTTATTTCTCCTAATGAGTTTATTTTTTAATTTATAGATTTTCACATAACTACACTTGTTTTATAATATCTTTTGTGTGCCTTTTGAATATTTACACATTCTGTACTATCTCTGTATTATCTTGAACACTTTATATATACTTCCTGTGAAGTTGTTATCTTTCTCCACAGTGTGAATGCTTCCATTGATTAATTCCACAGGCTATCTTCCTTGGTGTTACGCTTTTTGATAAATAACATTGTAGTTGTGCATGATTTCCACATATGCTCAGGTCGTTAGAAGCCTCCTTATTCAAAGTTCTTGCAGGTGATTCTGCCTAAGTTCCACGGGATTCTTATCTGTTACCCAACTTTCAGGCTAGGTGTTGACTCTGGATGTTTTGAAATATTTATTTAGCATAAACTTGGGATCAAAGGTAGTTTTCTGATACTGGTGGCTAATTCTCTTTCCAATCACATCCTGGAATTGGCAGGTCTGTGATCCTGGGAAATAGGCAGGTTTTATCCAGTTCAGTTGATGCCCACTGCTGAATCCCTCTGACCGGCGAGATCAGTGGCCCCATCTCTAACATGCATGTGGAAGTTAAAGCTCTAGTCTCTAACGTGTGTTTCAGATGCCAGTCCCTGTGAGCTCCATAGCTTCCAGTACTGGTCACCACTACATCTAAGTGTTTCTCATTCGTTCCTGGGACCTAGAAAATCCCCACCTCCTTTTTTATTTGAACAATAAAACAATTTTAGTTCTGATAGTTTGAAGTTGGAGGAGAAGCTCTTGCACCTATTATGCCGCAGTTTCACCCATAGATGTCTATTAAAGGCCATTAAAACATTGCCATTTACTCCACTGCTAAGATTTCCTTCTAAGGAGGTAGTTCAAGGGCATAAAGTACTTGAGAATGTCCATTGCAATAGCAAAAAATTGTAAAGACCTAAATCACCTTTAAGAAGGACAGCTCTAAATAAACAATGTGCAAAACCACAGTGGAATATTATAGAGCTAGTATACATACTGTTAAATGATATTTACTTTCATGGAGACACAATATTGTTTCTCTCAATGAGAAGAAAGTATCATTAACAACAAACTCAGGTGACACTTGTTGCTCATATATTTGTTGTTTTCATCTAGGGGCAATTGTCCCTCCCAGCATGCTCTGCTGGGGCTGGGATGACTAGCCTCATGGTCTGGGGATAACATGTTCTTTATGGCTTTTGAAGCAGAAATATAGGCTATGCTATAAATCTTATCAGATTTTGAATAGATGCTTTCACGTTCTCCTTAAGATAAGCCAGAGTTTTATTCTTTGAAAAAAAATGAGAATTTGGCTTGTTTATTGTGAAAACATAGGTTATCTGAAAAGGCAAACAGTTTTCAAATTAAAGATGGTATCTTGCTTATTGGAGAAAAAAGGAATGTGCGAGCTGCCAGAGTTGCAGGAAGAGCTTGTCGTCTCTGGTTGGGAGCTAGTGCTGCCTCATTTTGGGAACTATGGCAAGTCACTTCATCTTTCAGGTCCTCTGTGTTTTAGCATCCAAGTGAGAAAGACAATTTTCTTGTATCTTGCCAAGGAACAGATATAAGATAATGTAGACGGATGTGCTCTGTGAACCCTATAGCACTGGCCACGTGTGCACGAGTGTTCATATTACAAACAAGCATTGACAGGGTTGACAATAATTGAGCTGGGAATTTGAAGGCCCAAAGCTGAGATATGCAATGTTAAAAACTGACTTTCTCTGGGACAAGCAGTGGAGGATGGGGAGGGGGCACTGGCTTCTCCCCACCTCTCGCGTCTCCACAAAAGAGAGTTTGAAAGCCACTGTCTTAGAAAAAGCAGAGAACCATATGATTTCACTGATATGTGGTATATAAACCAAAAAGAACAAGACAAACAAATGAGAAACAAAAACTCATAGACACAGACAATAGTTTAGTGGTTACCAGAGGGTAAGGGGGATGGGAGGGTGGGAGATGAGGGTAAGGGGGATCCAATATATGGTGAAGGAAGGAGAACTGACTCCGGGTGGTGAACACACAATGGGATTTATAGATGATGTAATACAGAATTGTACACCTGAAATCTATGTAACTTTACTAACCATTGTCACCCCAATAAACTTTAAAAAAAAAAAAGAAAGCCACTGTCTTATCTTGCTTGATTCTCACTACTCACTTACGTTTATTATTAATCCTACATTAGAGATTACAAACCTGAAACTTGTATGCCTTGCCCCAGGTCACTCAGTTTTAGCTGAGCTAAAACCTCCACACAGGTCATCTGACTTCATATTACATGTTTCTAGAAGAGAATGATGATTTTATTCATTCTATGATAACAGCAGCTAGGGAATAACAAACCTATGCATTTATAAAAACAGACTGCTTTAAAAATAGGGAGTTTAGTATGATTCTAAAAGTATAAATCCTCTTGTGTTTGTAAAGTTGTAAACACTGAAGAGGATGAATTATTTAACAGGCAGAAACAACTTGTCATCTATCATTGCAGAGTGAGAAGAACTGTTTGCTGGTAGAATTTAAGAACTTGGTGTCTCAATCTAGAATGTCCCTTTGGAACATCCTGAATTTCTACGCTGAATTTGTGTAATCAGCACCCACACAGTTTCATATATGTAAATAAAATATGTTTTAGAGGAAAAATTCCATTTTACAGATACCTATGGCAAATCTGAGTATTCTTAGATTTCTCATTAAAATTTTAGACTGGAAGAAACCTTAAAATTCTTTTAGTTCAATATCTGTCTGACACTTTAACCATCTCTCTGAAATCACTGGACTGTGTTCACTCTACCTCTGTTTGCTCTCCTCCATAGTAAAAGGGACAGGGGCACAGTGCAGTAAGGCTATGGGGACTAGAACCCAAGACGTGAGCTGAAATCCCAGTTCTGTCTCATAAGATACATGATCCCTGGCTTTTCACTTAGAAATTATGTTCATGCTTTCATTTATTCTTTCATTATTCACCTACAGATATCAAGAGAGTACTCACCAGGTGCTTGGTACTGTGCTTAGAGCTGCAGGCGCCATGTTCTATAGGAGTCACGGCACTTGCTGTCACAGAGACTGAGGGCAAAATAGAAATGATATGATAACAGACGTGAAAGTGCTTTCGCGATGGGAAAGTCTGATAAGATGTTAGATATCATCTCCCAAGGTAGAACATCAGTTACGATAGCATTAACATATTATTTTATAGCAAGTGAAATTTTGGTTTAAATAAACGATGGGAACAGGACTGGGGAAAACAGACTGCTCTGTGAGGCTGTGTCAAGACAGACACGTGATAAGAGCAAGGTGCTTGCCTACCATCCCAGGGGGTGTTGTGGGAGGTGGAGAGGGTCCAGAGTCTCAGCAAAGATTTGGAAGGCTGTGGAATATGAGCAGCTCAGAAACAGTGTTAGCAGAAGACTGTGCACTGTGCGATATGATCCAATCTCTCAGCCATGCAAGTTTTCCTGAATGTAACCAAAGCCGTGAGCTAGTAAGTATGATTAGATTTCTTACAGAGAAATAGAAAGGTGTGTGGTGATTCTAGGTTTTACATGGGACAGAAGCTTGGTGACACCGAAGTGAAGGCAGAGAGGAAGTAAGGCATGAAACCATCAGAGGGACTTTAAATCCACACTCCTGGAACTGGTATTTGAGCCTATTTAACCAGATCTTTGTATTGGGCTATGTCTGCCGAGTAACCTGCAAAAGCAATCAATCTAGCCCACGTTTCATGGGTGTGAGTTTACTACAGTTCTGTACCACACAGTTTTATTCTGTCCTCTAAGCTGAGGGAGCAGCCCCTAACTGGGGCATGTTGTTCTCATGGGAAAAGCAAAAGAATGGAATTAGGAATTATGTGATGGCTCTTAAAGCCTCTGCAAAGAAACGTTACTTCTGCTCACATTCCATTGGCCAAACAAGCCCCACAGCCACGCCTAATGTCAGTGTGGCAGAAAAGCATGATCTTCTTACATGGACCATGAATAATTTAGAACTCTAATCAAGCTTCCACAATACCTAAGGGAAGGGAGACAGTACCCACCATCGAGATTGCGCAAATGGGTAAACAAAGTCACCTATGGAGAGTTAGGGGTCATCTAACCCTCAAACTGGACGAGATGATGGAGTCGTGGGCTCATGGAGAATGGAGTAGCAAGAAAGGATGCAGATGAAAGGAAGATCGGGAATAATTTGTATAAGTTTTGGGGACCATAGGGAGAAATGTACGTTTATTTATCACAGATGAGTAGTTATTAATTTTTGTGCAGGTAGCTAGTAATTTTAGGGCTGTTTTCTGATGTCAGTGTGGAGAATAAATGGAAGAGATGAGAAATGTAGATAGAAAAGTCATGGGTATGGGTAGTTATATATGGGTAGAAAAGTCCAGGAAAGTAATGACAGTGGTAAAGCCAATGCAAAAGAAAAAAATAAGGAATAATCGAGATTGTCAGAGATATGTTTGGGAAGACTTGGTTGCAGGTTGGTTGTCAATGAGCTGGGGAGAATTTTACTGTCAGACAATTATATGAACATAAGGTTTACAAAGAATATTAATAGAGCAAATAATGGAGTGACAGGGTTTACTTGGCTTCCTTAGAAGCAGAAGCCCCTTGTAAGACACTCTAGAAGCATATTAACAGTGTCATCCAGTAATGGTCACTTGGAAGGGTAAATCAAACTCACGGACGGGGTAGAAATTCTCCTGTTCCCACTGGTCTGGCTGGAGCAGTTCTTCATGGCTTGTGTGCATTCTGATTGGCCTCTTCTGATTGGTTGAGGTCCACGATCTACAGGCTAAGAAAAATTTGAATACCCTCCTTGCCCCAAGTCACTTTACTTATCCCTTCATTCTTCTAGTCTACATGACAGCACTGAGTGGGGATGGAACTGGACATCCAAATTCAATGCTTTCACCCCCTTCTCCCTAACACAAGGTTGTTTTGCTTTATCTCCTCGTAAAGAGTAAAGATCTCATGGGAGAACACACCAACCCATATCTGAACATTCTTCCTTCATCAGTGGCCTCCTCATTTCTCCATCAGGAGATGAATAGAGTTCCATCCTTACTCCCTGCATAACTCATATTCATCTTCAGGAGTCTGGTGGTGGTCAAATATTCTCAGCTCCCCCTGTAGCACGACCGTCTCTCATCTTCCTGGAAACCTACTCTCTTCCAGATTGATTTGGCTAAGATCTTACTTTCCATTTGCCAAGAATCCACAAGTTTTTACACATGATCATAAATACTGCTTCTGTAAACTTTGTTACTAAACAAGCACCTGAGTCAAACAATGTTTTCTGATATGCCCAGAGGTAGCGAAACTCCTGTTTTCTTCTTTCCTGTTGAGATCAGGGCTATTCACCTTGTCCTTATTGAATTATTTTCTTCACACACTGTCCTCTAACTCCTTTTCTTTATTGCACACTGAATTACAATCTTGTTTCATTAATGATATGCAAATAACATTTTAATCACATAGCACTCTTATCCATCAATTATATCAGATCCCCTAAGGCCTCTTCTTACCCAGTAGCTTATTATTCTAATTTCAGTTATGTTCTGCTATCTCTTGAAATTCCTTCTGAGGCATCTTGTTCTCTGTCCATTTTTCTTATATGTTGGTGTTTTTCAGGATACTTACTTTGTTCCCCCCACTCGTTCTGCTTTGTCTAGTTCATTGTCTGCATGTATGTTGAGTGAAACTGGAATTTTCTAATTTTAATCAGAACACATATTTGCTTTCATTTGTGATGAGCTAGGCAATTGGGTTTGGTTTCTAGCACTGAGGGAAATTGGAGGACTTTTGTGTAAGATAAAGAAGCAACTGCTTCTTCTGGTCATCTACTCTCATAATCCCGTTTTCTGCCTGATGTATAATTTCTTCTCTCTGTCTTCTCCATGCTTAGTGGGAACCTTCCATGCTCATTTATGGCATAATCCATGAAATGCGTGTGTGTGCGTGCATGTGCGTGTGTGTGTGTATGTGTGTGTGTGTGTGTGTGTGTGTGTGTGTGTGTGAGAGAGAGAGAGAGAGAGAGAGAGACTGTGTTGCTTGCTTTTTTTTTTTTTTTTTCTGGTGCTGCTTGTGGATTACCCAGCAGAAATATCACTATCATGCTACAAGAAAGTTCATTTCAACTTGTCCAACTTACTCCAAGAGTTGATAGTCTGTTTTTAACTTCTAATTATGTTCAATTTTATACTGTTCTACATTGCATGTGCTATTTTTGTCCTCTCCAAATAAGATAAAACCTTTTTTTCCAAATGAAAATATCATGTTCCTTACCTTTTGGTATCCTCTCTATGTTAATTCTGGTGCTAGGGATATAAATGTATAGATTAGAAGTTGAAGTTCCTTTTAAGGGGTCTGTGACATTTTTCTTCTTCATACATCACCTCATGCCCCACGTATCAAGGCTGAAATTGGCCCATTGGTTAATTGAACTTGTGTAACTCTAAAGCAGTGCCTTGTAGTATTGCCATGCTTTAAGACCTCGGAAAATGTCAAGTGAGATCAGAAGCAGCCAGCTCTTAACTTTTCCCGGGCTGCTGTCACTCCTGTGGGTATAATGTCTCTGTTCATCAAAAGACATTTTTTTCCTACTTAATGTACTTACCATGTGGTTTTATTAGAATGAATAGCTCTGTCCTTGTAAATGGATTTGGTTGGAAATCCAATTTCTTTCAAGGCAAGTGGGAGAGGTGGAAGGGCCATAAATATTCCTCTTCTACACTGTTTATAAGTAAAATGGCATTGCTGCAAAGGCCCAGCAAATGTCCTCCTGTAGCCTTCATTATCTACAAATCTCTGGCAATCTTCTCTTTCTTTCTTTGATGAAAACAGATGGCACTGCTGTCTTTAGTTATGAGTTATGCTCGTGGGTGCCTTAATGGATAGCAATGTCTATACGAGTGACAGAGGATCCCCAGGGCATCAAACCGAACTCCTAGTCTTTCTCCAGTAGTTGGGAAATAGAACTTCTCATCAAGCTTCTCTTGTTGTTTAATCTGTTGCTGGACTGAGGAGATCTGGATAGAACCAACTAATCCCTCTGCCTCTGATTTGTGTGACTTTGGGTAAAGCCCGTGACCCCGTTAGTGTGTTTTTTTCTTGTAGTATGTAAGAATATTATCTTCTGTGCATTTTCCACTTGATTGATGTAGACAGATTTCAACCTTTTGTCAAAATTAGTACTTACTCCATTCCATCAGACAATTAGTTTCATGGAATTTGTTCCTACCTTTGAAAGTGGTTGCTGGCCTTGCACATGAAAGACACTCAATTAAATCGAATTGAGTCGTAAAGAATTCCAAAGTAAGGTATCCAATTAAATTGTAGTATGAAGAGTTTAGTAAGGCTTCATTCTGCCAGACTGAAATGTGCGAAAGTGAGTGTAAGACAGTACATGAATACCCACTCTCTGAATGAGGAATCCGAATTTTGATATGCTAATTGTGGGCCAAATGTGTAGAATAAAGTAATTTCTGAAGGAATAAGAGAGCTCAGCGTGCTGGAGTACTCTAGTAGGACTACTCATCTAGTCAAATACCTTTTATGTGTAGTTAGTTATTTATACTACATTTTCTCTGTTAAATTGAGAGATGTGACTCTGATTTTATATATGCATGATCACCGACTACCTGGTGGTATAATTCTTTGGTCTGTTTAATTACTTTAGTAATACAGAGTGGTTATTTTTAGAAGTGAAATTTCTTCGTTGCATTTGAGAAAAGGACAGAAGGCTCACACTGAAATATTAATATTTGCTAATCACTTCCCATTGTATATCCAGATTGGTTTTATAAATGACAAGGCATAAAATGACATGAAATAAAGTGGCTTCCAAATCCTGAGGTTCAGAAGGATTCTGTATTGCTAAGAAAAAATAAGTTGGCATCAAGCTTTCTTATTAGCCAATAGTTTATGGCTTCACCATCTAAAAAAGGATCACATTTCAGCTAAACGTTAGAAAAAGTTTGTAAAGATAACCCTAAATCCACTATTATATAACGATTACCTCATGGGCTTCCTTGAAATGCGGCAAAATCCTTGATGTGGCATTCAAATGCATGACTGACTTGACCTTTCCCCACTTTTCTAAGCATTTTTTTCCATTTTACTCTTTTTGTTTTTATTCTAAAACATGTGGCTGCCTGCCTCCCCCATCTGTCCTTCCCTCAAAGCATACTTTAAACAGTGCAGGCTTCGGGTACCATGAAATCTGGAAAAATTCTGCAGAGGCTACAGGACAGTAGGAACATTAACTTCTCTTATGGTTTCTCAGTCAATGAAGAATAGACTGCTTGTTAAAATGGGGAAAACCTCTCTAATTCAGAATGCCAGTAGTCACAAAATTTAACTAGGAAATGGAGAATTCATCATACTGGCATAAAATATATCAAATTGTCATATCACAAAGTAAATCTCAATGGCTCAGCTTTAGTCTATCCATCTTGTTCAGTGTGGTCCTTGGCTTGGAAATATCCAGACCTCCCAGGAGATACATATTTGGCTTGTCTCAAAGGTTAGCCATCCACCCAGAGACACTGTTGTCACTTATCTTCTTCCATGTCTTTTTGATATCTTTGCCTATTGCTAGATGTATTTTTGCCCCAATTAGTGATGTTCTAGTGATGTCACAATTTTCTTCATTCGTTTATTTATTTGTTTCTTTCTTTATTTCTACTCAGTGGCCTGGCAATGCTGTTACTATGTGAGTTTTTCCTGGTATGGTGGTAGGAATATGTTTTTCAGGAAGGCACATTGTTTGTCACCAGATCCTTGAATCACTACAGTGATGAGTTAGCTAAGAGACATGCTATGGCCTGAGTCGTTTGGACCGAGAATGACATTCCAGGAAGTGAACTTGAACAAAGAACCAAGGTGACATCTGCTTATCTGCTTTCTACTTAGCCTTCTAACTGCAATGGAATATATATATATATACATACATACATACTGGGTAGAAAAAAAATATATATATATATACACACACACACTGGGTAGCCAAAGTGTCTGGAGAGTCCACTACTAAGTTTTCTCTTCCTATCACTGAAACAGTGAAATCATTTTTCGGTGTTCATTCATTGATTTGTGAAAACCTTTACTGAGTGCTTACAGAGTGAGAGGTCCTTTGCTAAACACCAGAATAGAATTATCATGGCTGAGTTCTGAATCAGTCAGAAGTCTGTGTAATTTGTCACATATTTTTATACATGACTCCCTTTTTCTATATGGTTAGTGGAAAGTCATACCTACTTCTCCATCTTCCTTACCAGTCAATCCTGCTTCTACTTTTATACTCTTTAGAACCAGAGAAGTGTTTGCATTTTCCTGAACACAGTACGTTGTTTCTTTCTTCCATGACGTGCTTGTTCATTCAGTAACGGCTGTTTGGATTGCACTTGACTGTCTTCCTGTCTGTCCAACTTCTAGTTAGCTTCTAGTGTAAACTGAGACCTAGCTTTCCCGAAAAAAAAAAAGTTCTGATTTCCCAGACAGTGGTAGGTATACTTTTTCTCACCTCTGAGGGCAACCTGTACTTAACAGTATTAAAACATTTTCATGTTCTGTTTCGCTTATGCTTCCCCTAGTAGAAGAAATTTCCTTGAACATAAGGGGCATCACTTATTTTGAATCTGGAAGGCCCGACACAATCAGCATCAGAAACAATTTAGAATTTTGACCTAAATGAAACTGCACACAGGCTGCTTCCTTTCTTGCTCAGAGAAAATATCTTCCACCTTTTCTTCCTAATACCTGGAGCTACTCCCAGACTTCACTAGTCTTCTCTCAAGTATCAGTTCACCCTTGCCCAGGGAGGAATGCATTATGTCCTTTGAACACCAGAGTGTAGAGACCTCCGGCATCAGTTCAATGCCTTTCATTATTTGGATTTTGAAGTCACCTTTGCATAGTGTACAGGATTCTGAATTTGTGAGGGAGTTACTGGGTTCAAGACATGAAATCACCAGGATTTATCAAGTGTAGTGCCTGGCCCACAGGAAATATTTCTTTTTAAATACTTGTTCTATTGAAAGAAATAGAAATATCACCTTTGGTAAATTGCTTACCCAAGCAGAGCGTTTTTGGCATTGTCACATAACCCAAATTATATCACAAGGGCAAAACCAATTTGTTAAATATTGAACTCCTGAAAATGTCTCCCTGTGATTTCTGAGAGTTCCACGTGGTGTGTTCCAAACTCTGGGAGGCCTTTCCTTTCTTCAGCTTCCTCTGGAATCTACTGCACACTTGCCTCTGCAGGCAGCTGCTGTTCCTGCAGTTCTAGGAGAGGAAACTGCTCTCCCACGTTGTCCCTTGGAGTCCTCGTTGGTCTGCAGAGACCAAGCTGTATCCTTTAATGAGATGTTATTAAAACTTGTCACACAATGGAAGAGAAACATAATACAGTCATTTGCAGCCCTGCAGCTTTCCCTAGCCTGTCACAGAGCTGACAGTTACTGATGGGATGTGAAGCAAGGATGCAAATGTGCCCGTCCAGGCCCCTCTCCTCTTAGGGAAGTGTTGGAGGTGGAGTTCAGAGCACATTTGTGTCCTTTATCATCCATCGTTAGTGATCACATGACACGCTCTTTACACGTCTCCTTCCAGAGGCTCCAGAACGCAGCTTTTGTCATTCTCAATTCTTTCATTACCTTTTCAAAATCCAGTTAATGACCTACTTCCAGGTATGGGTATAAATAAATATCTTGACCTTGTGGACCACACCTGACTCCTGGTGCCATCATTCTGGGGCTTAGATAAACATCTTTTGTGTCATACTACATCAGCCTGACTTATATTCCGTATGTCTGTGTGGTACAGACGACAGAGCACTGTGTTGGATAAGGTGTGATTGACTTTCTGGCAACTAATAATCAAGTAGGTGAGACACTAAGAAAACATTTAATATTCTTTAATGGAGGTATAATATTAGGTTGGTGCAAAAGTAATTGCGGTTTAAAAGGTTAAAAATAATTGCAAAAACCGCAATTATGTTTGCACTAACCTAACAGCTTAGAGGAGGGCGAGAGGGAAAATTGTTTGGATGGGTAATGTGGATAGTATTTGCGCAAGATCTTAAAAGACGTGTTGGGAGAAGGAAAGATTTGGGCAGAATTTCATGGGCCAAAGAGCTGAGAGTGTATTTGGAGAATGTAAAGTAGACGGATAGGGCTGAATATATGGGAGGGGAATGAGAGGGAGGATGGTGGGCTCAGAGGTGACGATAGAAGGTCCTTGAGGGCCACGTTAAACGTGGAGACTTTTGAATTTCAGGCTTAGCCGTAAGAGCCAGGCTGACTGCTCTAAATCAGACTGAGTCATGTGCCAGGACTGTGTGGCACCCTAGCCATGATTGGCAGTTGTCAGAAAGCCTCTATGTGACTTTTCCCTTCCCATGGCTCTTGCAGATTTTGAACACAATAGTGAGCCCCGGGTAGTTTTCAAAGAAGCAGTGACTCTGTGCCTTACCCATTGGATCCACACAGGCTCTGAGGTGATAAGAGTGAGGTGAACCAAATGCCAAAGCCACGGGAAATCAATGGCTGTAAGTGACTGCAGCCCCCAGCTGTGGATTGTTCAAGTGGCTGCAGCATTGATTTCAGCTCCACCTTCTAATTGGTGCAGCAGGCAAAACAAATGCTTCACTCTTGAGTGTTTAAGGTTCTACCGATTTTCCTGCTGTGTGAGCTAGAGCTCTTTTTGCATCCAGTGTTTCTCATTTGGGCATTCCATTAAGTCCTGATCTATTTGAAACTTCTTTGTTTCACAATTCTATCCTGTCTTCTAGGACACAATGTGGTTTTCAAGAGGCTGTGGCTTAGCTATTCTAGTATGTTCCATAAGTTGAGCATATGCTTAGTTGAACAATCCTTGATAAACTGAATTAAATATCAATTTACTCTGTGATTATTATTAAAGCCTTACAGCTATCATATGGAAGGAGATTTTTAAACAGGAAAAAGTATAACCCATAACCCCACTTACGTAACACAAGGATTCTTTCACTTTTTCATGCTCTCTTCTAATTTTTTGTCATTTTCATGCCTATCTTGACATGACAGCAATCCATTTCTTCATCTAATAAGTATTTACTGAGTACTTGTTAAGTATGAAGCACTGATAAGGAGATACATATAAGATGCAATTAGTAAAAATCTATCATTTTTAGGATTTTGTCCTCTTGGTGTTATATCAAAAGGTTTTGCATATTATTTCATAATTTTCATAACAACATATCAAGGTAACAAATCGGATACCTTCCTTTGCTCCCAAGCCAGATGTCGTGTTATGGAGAGCCAGAGATAAGTGCATTCATGTCATGCTGTAATGAAGTTTGAATTCATAATTGCCCTCATCAGTTCGAAGAGGTTAGACAAATCAGCCCTATGGTGGATGGTCATGACGCTGACGCTCTTCTCATACCACCTGCTGTGCTTAAGAGAAAAGACACTTCTTTCTGTAAGAAAATGTTCACTACTAAGATTTACATAAAAGCTAAATTCAGACTTTTATGATTAGTGCTCGCATTTAGAATTACCAATATCTGAGAAAATAGGTGACACATGAGTTTAACTATGTGGACATGAAAGCAAACTCAACTCTTCATCCTACCTAACCCTTCCCCCAGGTAATCACTCTCACTGAATAAAAAACGTTTCTACCTAAGTGGGTACACTTCTTTCCATCTTGGGTCACCCCAAATCAGCTGAGCAGGGTGAAACTGGAGAATGCGAATTATTACATCCATTTCTACTAGTCCCAACCCTTGGATACTCATGAACCAGATGGGCATCCATGAAAGACACATCCACAGCTAGTTACCTGAAGCTCAGCTGTCTCTTGTTTGTGAAAGTGCTACTATTTCTCGCTGGTTAATATGTAGCTCACATGATCTTAGACAGGCATGATGAAACAGTAATGCCCTGAACAGTCCTAGTCCCAGTAATTGTCATGTCCCAGTCAAGATTTACTTTCATTCTGGACCCTGACAGGGGTTGGCTTTCCTAACAAATAGAAAAATTAAAGCCTTTTTCCATCTCCAAAGAGTACAGAGTGTGATCACAGCGCAGCGTAGAGAAAGCCGCTAACAAGACAAGGCCTAGGGTATGGGAAGATGCCCCGTCACTCAGCCATCCCTATACTTAACACTGAAATAACAGTCAGGCAGTTGTGCGGACGACACATTGGAGGAAAGTATAGGTTGGCATAGTAACACCTCAACAGCTTAAGCAATTCTGTTTAGGTGTATTTTTCATAAATTGTATATAAAAGATTAGGCTTTCATTTTAATTTTCAAAGTATAAAATTAGAACATAGAATGAATTTTTATAAAACATACCTAGGGTTACCTAGATGTTTTATAGGAGCCCCTGAAAGGTCCATGTCCTGATGCTTAAATCTTCAAGTTAAGCATGTTTAACCAGATTCCTAGTGATGAAAAATTTGAGATGAAACCCACCAAATGTCCATTTTTGTTGTGTTGCATAGTAAACTGTATATATTCTCATTCCATAGGATGTATACAGGTTTCACTTTCTCTGTGTTATTTGTTACGTACTTTTCTAAATTAAGGAATTGCCTTCAAGTATCATTACAGCTAGATTTCTAGCTAGCTAGATAGACTTAGGTGTAGATAGATATATAGACACTTAGGGCAAATGAACCTGATCTGACCCTTAGACTCTAGATTCTTGTATTAAAACTTAGTGAGCTGATTAGAAGATCCCATTACAGAAGACATTTTTACTAATCTTATTTTTTGTCTATATGTTCAGAGAATTAAAAAGAATTCGTGTTTGTCTAATCCCCCTGATTGCACATTTTCTTTCTTCTCATAATGTATAAAGTCCCATATTTCCCAAGACATTGAAGATTATTTTTTCTAGTCAGCTTGAGTCAGTTTGAGTGGCAGTGGAGTTCAAGTCTTTAAATGGGTACATATAGAGGGACGGTCATCATATTTAGATGCTTTAGAATGTTTTTCCTGGTGAGCAAAATTAGTTTCAGAACTGCTGGGCATTATAAAATTAGTTTTATCTGATTAAAAATTATATACACATTGTGGAATGTCCTGAAACTATGGAAAAGATTAAAGAATGATCTCCTAATTTACTACTATGCAGGTTGTTTTTTCAAGTACCAATTTTTATTCATTCACTCAATAAACACTTGCCTCATACTTAAAGTGGATCAGAGTGTGTGAAGAAAACTGAAATGTTAAAAGACAGGAAAGACAGTGCCTGCCTTCAATATTTCAGTTGAGCAAGGAGACAGCCAAGCACTCAAATAATTCTACCTTCAGGGAGAGAGTTGTAAGAGCTATAAGCCTAGAGAGGAAAACTCATGAGGCCGAAAGGTAGCAGGTTATCAGGAAGGGATCAGTCCCACAAACACAAAATTCTATGGGGTCCAGGAAACCAGAACCCTTCTCACTGAGAGTTCTGGGAAAATTTCATAAAGGAGGAGGCATTTGCATGAATTTGAAAGACTAGATAGTGTTTCTATGGGTGAAAGTATGAGAAGGGGTGTTCTTGGTAGATGGAATGCCATGAGCAAAAACACAGAGGCAGAAGCATGCTCAGGAAATGGTGACAAATCCACTTTGGTCAGAGTACAGAAAGGGAAATAAGCAGGAAAGATAGGTGAGGATCAGAGCACAACACAATAAGGATGCTGAATTGTTTTCAAACATAGAAGGAGCCATCCAAGTTTTCTGAGCAAGGTGGTTACATGTTACAGGAATGCTGGGAAGATTAATCTTTATTCATTCTTAAATATGGATTAAAATCTTGACAATCCAAGATATTTGACTTTTGCTACAATAGTCTCTTAGCAACCGTGTACAGAAAAAAATCAAATTGCAAACAAGAATAACTTCACTGTGTGTTTAAATGCTATTAAATAATTTATAATATTTATAGTTTAAGACACATGTCGGTATTATTCTAGTATAATTGTACCTGGTTTGGAATCTGGATTTATATAAAGATGTCTTAGTGAGTCAATTTTTACTTTATTGGGATTATAATGGAAACTTTAATAATGTGCTTTCATGCTACATGTAGACTATGGCTTGTTTTTACAGTATTTTATATCAATAATAAAGGACATGCTAATTCATGCAACATGTAATCAATCTTATCTTCTATATAAGTTCTCCAGTGGTTGATCATCAACAAAGGGATTGTGATTATATTTTGAGGCAATATTTATTCTGGAAAAACCTTTTTTTTCTTATTCTAATTATCACGACTTTACTATAAAGTGGATGTGCTCTTTCAATGTCTCTCTTTTCCACTTTTATTCCAGTTATTTTTATTTGTACACATATCGTACCATTTTTAAAACCAGTGGCTCTATGAATGGACTTTTCTGATTTATTTGTGTTGATAAGAGACCGAAGCTCAGCAGGTCCTTTGCAGTTGCTCAGTAATCTTTCTCTTATTCTTGTGGAGAAATTTTCATTCTTCCTCAAGGTCCCTGAACAATCCCTTTTTGGTGTTTACAAACGAATCTTTCTTCACACACACAAAAAACGGAAACTTCTAAGGGCTAAGTTCTACCCACTTCCCTCATGCATTAAGGATTAAACATGTCTTCCATCCTCTCTTGACTCAAAGTAACCCACGGTTTTCTTTTCCAAGGCTAAAATGTGCTACCGAGTCTCATGTCCTCTTACATCCTCCTTGGTCATGATGTATTGATCAGGCCCTTCCTGATACCTTCACTCTCTCCCCCATCACTGGTTTGTGTCTCTACAGAGAAAAATGGCCAAGAGTGCTTCATTCTATGAAAACCTGTGTTAAGCTTTCCCTTAAGTTGTACTGTTAATTTCTTTTTTTTCTCCTTTTGTACTTATACACTTACTGCTCTTATTTCCCTCCTTTGCATTCATTTCCTCAACAGTTTTACGTTGTGTTTGCCTTTTCTACTCTGCTCAATCTTCTCTTAAATGGTTCCAGGAATTTTCTGATTGCTGAATCTGGAAACATCTTATTGCTATTTCCTTTTTAAATTCTCTGAAGCTTTTGAAATTACTGACTGCCCCTTTCCTCCAATCGCTTTGCTGCAAGATCTTCCCAGGCCTTTCCTGGTAGTCTGATCATGGCTTCTAAGTCTATTTAACTAGTGCTCTGGTTTCTACTTATTGATTAAATGTAGGCACTCCCCACAGTTACAGTCTTGGCCTTTTCCTCCTCTCCACATGAGTCAAACTAGTGTAAAGGTTAAGAGTGGGTTTGGGAGTAGACTACACTGGCTATTTATTTTAGTGGTGTGTCCTTTAAGTAGTTACTTAACCTCTCCATGACTTAGCTTCCATTATCTGTAAAATGAGGTGAAAATAACTGCCCACATTTATTGAACACTTACCTTGCACCTTTGTTACCTTGAACTCTTTATAAACACTTTACATGCATTCAATCATTTCTCATCTCAGTGCTATGGATTATTACCCCATTTTACAGGTAAGAACACTGATACACAGAGATGTTAAGTGATTTGCCCAAATGACACAGATAGTAGACAGCTGAGCCAGGGTGTGACTATTAGGTAGTTCTGTTCCAGATATTAATCACTACATTATTCTGTTCCTTAATAGTGATATTCTTTACTCATGGGATTCATAGGCAATTAAATGAAACAAAGCATGTCAAACTCTTAGCATAGTTATTGGCATAAATTAAATACCTAGCTAATGTTAACTCTTAATATTCCTCTTATTATCAATTTTTCCTTGAGGGGTTGGTCATACCATATTCACCGATTATATACTCTCTTCTGCAGTTGACCAGTCAAATATATCTCTAGACAATATTTGTCTCCTGAAATACCTAACTGAATACAAGGTGTGATGAAACAATACAGTGAATGTTTACATAAAAAATAACTTATTACAGTAAAAGACACATTGGCACGAATCTCTTAAATACTCCCTCTTGCTTCAAACACCCTTATCCCATTGTTCTTGGCACTTTCTAAAGCAGTTCTGGAAGTCCTCTTTCATGAGTGTCTTTAGTTGCACTGTCATGGCTGCCTCAATGTCCTGAATTATTTTGACTTTGGAAGAGCCAGAAGTTGCATGGTGCCAGATCTGGTGAATACGGTGGATGAGGACACACGGTGATGTTTTTATTTGACAGAAATTGCCATATACCAGAAGCAAAGTGTGACACGGAGCATTGTCATGATAGAGGATGATTTATAGCACACTTTAAAACACACCTCTCTCAACCGTAGCTTACACCCAACTGACTGCACTGAACAAGTTGAAACTTGTCACATACCATTACTAAGGTTTGAAGAGTCATTTCCTGTATTGAAGATCCCTGCTTTTCCTTTGGATGGTACCGGGCAGTAGCGTTCACTGTATCCTTTGATCTCAATGAAAGGCTCCGTGTCACACATCGCTTCTTGTATGGCAATTTTTATTAAATATTCATTAATAACATTATATAAATTTCAGGTGTTCAATTCTATAATACATCATCAGTATATTTCAGGGTGTGCTCACCGTTCACAATCCAGTCATTGCAGAAACCAAAATCTTTGAGGTCATTATTTGTAACTTGAGGAATGAGTCAGGTTTTTAACTGAAGAAGAGCTGTGCACCTATTTTTAAACCAGAAATGCTCTCTAATGATCTCCTACTAGAGAAAGACAGTTTTTTCCCTTATTTCTTTTTTTTTAAATTAGTGTCAGGTGTACAAAACAACATCGTGATTAGACATTTATATACCTCACAAAATGGTAATTCCAATAAGTCTATTACCAATCTGACACTATGCAGTTATTATCATATTATTGACTATATTCCCTATGCTGTATTTTATATTCCCATGACTATTTTGTAACTACTAATTTGTACTTCTTAATCCCTTCACATTTCTCAGCCATTCCCACCAAGCTCCCTCCCATCTAGTAACCATCAGTTTGTTGTTCTCTGTATCCATGAGTCTGTGTCTGTTTTCTTCGTTTTATTTTGTTCCTTAGATTCCACATTTAAGTGAGAACATATGGTATTTGTATTTCTCAATGTGACTTATTTCACTTAGCATAATACTCTCTAGGTCCATTCATGTTGTCAACAAACTAGAAAGACAATTTAAGATGGGAATTATTTCCTGAAACTTTAAATGCTTAGCATAACAGCAATCACTATTAACTGACTATATATATGAGCCAGCACTTACCATACATAATTTCTAATCTTACAAAAACTCTATAAAACTGGGAGAGCAAAACTTACAGCAATTGGCCTCCCAGGTGTCATCTTCGGTCTCTAAAGACTCATGTAAGAAAGAAAAGATTCACGGAATGAGGCTCATGCATTTATACAGTCTTGCTTCATTTGAATTTCAAAGGTAAATTGGGTTCTGAAAGATAGATAAATCATTTTCTAGAGATTAAACAGTGACTTACAATAAGGTAAGCTCTTAGATGTGTTAAAATTTAACAGGTAGTAGAGTTCTATTTTTTCTTTGGGGATAAGCCAAAGGCTGGCTATGATGGATTTGTTGTGTGTGATTAATATTGCATATGTTTGTGCTTCTCTACATCTTTGCAGAAATGTGTAGGGTCAGTCAAAACCTTCCATTAGCCTAGCTCCTAGGCCCTGTCCATACAAGAACAGCCTTCTTCCATGTTTCAGAGTGTAGTTCATCTCCTTTGTAATTCTACTTAATGCTTTCACTTGATTTTCTTTCTTTTATTTATTTATTTATTTATTTATTTATTTATTTTTTAAAAGAGTTTATTGGGGAAGGGGAACAGGACTTTATTGGCGAAAAATGTGTACTTCCAGGACTTTTTCCCAAGTCAAGTTGTTGTTCTTTCCATCTTAGTTTTGGAGGGAATAGCTCAGCTCCAGGTCCAGTTGCCATTGTTAATTGCAGGGGGCACAGCCCACCATCCCTTGCGGGAGTTGAGGAATCCAACCTTGTGGTTGAGAGCCCACTGGCCCATGTGGGAATCGAACCGACAGCCTTCAGCATTAGGAGCATGGAGCTCCAACCGCCTGAGCCACCAGTCCGGCCCTAACTTGATTTTCAATTTGAAGCCTGTTGCAATAATGTTTCTGCTCCTTCATGTCTAAATAAAATATGTATTTCAACTACAAAAACTCTCTTCTGATTAACCTCATGCTCTTGTTCATCACACAAAAGAATCAAAGGCTAGGGAAGCCAACTTCTGCTTCGCTAATCATCAAATAAATGAATGTATACTGATATCTCAGTTTTCCAGTCAGGCCTGCCAGAAACTGATAATTCCATGAACACAATTTAAAAATGAGTACAAACTAACACCTCGAAGAAGCAAAGACTTTTTAATGTTTAAGTGGTTTTGATGAGAAATTTTGTAGCATCATTACATGTTACCTTACCACACAGTAGTTTTGGATCATTAGAAGAATTAATTATTATTCTTTCCTGTTTCATGTGAGCACTCTGGTAGCTGGATATGCTTTCACTGGAGGGAGCAGAGGATTAGTAACATGATTGTTAGATTTCTGGTTATTTTTCTTGTTCTCCGCTAACACCTTTCCTTACGTGGGTCCCCAAAAGACTACTGAAAACTCTTTGTTAAGTGAGTAAACTTGATGTCACATGGAACATTTACTTTACTAGGTTTTTGGTCTGAAGATGGTGTCACTATTCCATGAAGAAATCAAGTGTAGGGATTTGTCCGAGTTTGCCCCCAGGCTGAAGAGCCCTTTGCAGATTCGTGGCCATGTTCCAGATGCTTAGGATGGCCAGATGGTAGAGGCTTCATGGTTAGTACTTGAGGAATGCTAGAACTGTCTGTCTGAATGACAATTATTCTTTGGAGTTCCCTAATATTCTCGTTTTTTCATGACTCTGTATTTTCCACATACTCTTCCTTCTGCTGGGAATACTCTTGATGTTCAAATATATTGGAGCAAAGCCCACTCATCCATCAGGACTCAGCTTCAATGTCACTCCCCACCCCCCACCCTGGCATTGCCCTCTCCTCCCAGGAATGGTTTCTCTTATAGCATATAGAACTTTTCTATTTTAAAACTTACCATCAAATATGCCTTCCTTCTTCACTAAAGAGTGTGATCTTTGAAGGCAGAAACCGTATTTTATTCATTTTTCATTTCTGCCCTTTGGCACAATGCCTGTCACATACAGGCCTTCAATTTATACACATTAAGTGGGCAGCTCACGCCTTCATTTGTTTGTGTAATAGATGCTGCTTAACACACCTTACTGGATGCAAATAAGCTATGTTGTAAGTTCCTGCAAGCAGATGGAGTATGGGATTTAGGGTCTATTATTACTCCTTAGGCAAGCTGAGATCTGCTTTAATCAAGGGTCTCCTTTGGCTGCTTACCTTAAACGCTGGCTTCATACCCACACCGCTGCCCGTGTCCATGGCAACTGAAATGCGTGAATACAGGTTCTGAAACATGATCCTTCTAGAAGGTGAGGCCTCTATGAAAACTGTAGTTTACCTCTGCATCCTCCTCAGAGAGATATTATCACAGGCCTGCATGGGTGACTATTTCATCTAAGCAGGAGTGACTTCATCCAACATCATATCTTCAAAGCAGTTTTCCCTTAGGACATAGTGAGCTGTCACTAGATCTAGTGTGGTGAGGTCACAGGATCGCCTCAATTCCTGAGAGGGCTGCTGACAATGGAAGTGTAGCCTGTACCACTGCATTTATGCATCCGGTGGCATCACAATCCTCTGGCCCCATCTTAACAGAGGTAGCAACTCCATCTGCACTTTCTATCAATGTCTGGGTGGAGGGTGGGGGCAGTGTAATAGGTGCCCTGTCCCTCAGTGAAGGACTTCTATGTGGGGTTATGGAAACAAGAGATGGAAAATGCCACTTGAGATGAGAAAGCATTCAATGGACAGATGTTAGGAATATATCGTTAGCTCTTCACATGTGCGTCATTGGGCAGTGAGTTTAACCCATGCTCCATTAGAGGACCTTCTAGATGGGAAGCAGGAACTATAGAGAATCGTATAGATTTTGGAATATTTGTTACATCCCCATGACGGTTAATATGTAATCATTTCTTTTTTCCCCAGAGAATTTAGTGGAAAATCCTTACAATGTAAAAAGGATGTGGCCGTGTCTTAAGGTGCAATGGGAAAGTGGTGAGCTGTGGAGAACGGGCATGTTCTTTAGCCTTTCCTGCAGGGAGAATAAGTGGCCTGAATAGGTGTTTGCAGCTTGAAGATGGAGTTTGCTGAGCCTATGCGGCCTTAAACCTTTAGTTTTTGCATCATGGGGGAAGCCCCTTGGTCCCAAGAAAGAGGTTAGGGTGAGGAGGGAGGCCATGAGTGCCTTGAAGACTCAAAATAGTGATACAGTGTCTGTGCACCAACTAGAAGAAAATCAGGTCAGTATTTTGACAACGGTCAGCTGTACCAGGGCATGTTGACTATAGTGGTTTCCTAGGGCAGCCATAATAGGGCAGCACAACTGGGTGGCTTAGAACAGGGAAATTTATCATCTCAGAGTTCCAGAGGCCAGAACTTCAAACTCAAGGGGTCAGTAGGGCCATGCTTCCTCTGAAGATGCTAAGGAAGCATTTATCCCAGCCCTCTTTCCTGGCTTCGGGTGGTTCCTTGGCTTGCGGCGGCATAACTCCTGTCTTCACAAAGTCTTCTCCTTGTGTACACATCCGTCTCTTCACGTGGCATTCTTTTTATCAGGGTGCCCACCCTATTGGTTTAGGGGTCTACCTTACTCCACTATGATCTCATGTTAACTCTGCAAATTCCGTCTGCCACAGCCTTATTTCAAAATCAGGTCACATTCTGAGGGCCTGGGGGGTTAGAACTTCAACATATAAATTTTGAGGGGACACAATTCAGTCCAAGTAGAAACTTTCTTAAACGTATTTCCTGGTGTACATGCTCAAGAAGTCTTCTACAGTAGATGCCTAAGAATGAATACAAAAAAGAACTTGGGAGTTGGTTGGAAGCCCAGATGAAGTGATGGGATCAACTTGGTGACAGGCCTATATGTTTATTTCCTGATACCAAACAGCTGTTTTATACATGGGGTTTGGAGCAATGCCTTCTCTTTACTGAAGAAGTGCAGTAGAGAAAGGGGTGAAGAAGTCAACATTTTGCGAGTAATCCCATAACACATTGAAGTTGGGTAACTTACAAAGTAACATTTGGCAACTCACCAGTCGCCAAAGCGTGGCTGTGTCCTCATGCTTCTGCTTCAGGAAACAGAATCAATGACACAGGCTCTAGTCTGTGTTTCTCCTTCCTTTTTACCTTCCTTCTTCTAACGTCTTTCTTAATGGTTTTTGGTGTTCTTTTTATTCTCAGGTTTCTCCAATTATCTCAGTAGCTTTCAGAAAATTATTTTTTAATGCAAAATGCATTTTTAATTACTTTTATTTTTTACATAAGTTTCAGGTGTGCAAAACAACATAATGATTAGACATTTACACCCCTCACAAAGTGATACCCTCCTCCCCCAAGTCTACTACCCATCTGACATTTATTTTTAAGGGCAAGAAGAAGCAAAACAAATGCTTACTCAGTGACTCTTGTAAGTAAGGTGTATCTTAGGCTATCGTCACATCATCCATTAAGAGGAGATGATTTTATCTCCCTTTTTACAAACAAGAAAATTAAAACTCTTAGCAATCAGATAATTTCTCTCAAAACAAACAGTAATTGAGCAGATTTGAATTGTGATCTTTTCCACCCAAAACCTTAACAGTTACATCATATTGACTATTTAAAATATTTACATTCTGCAGCTTGGTTGATTAAGTGGAAGGTAGTAGTTTCACGGTTACTACAAGCCAAGCTAAGATATCATAGGCAGGAAATACGCAAAAAAGAATCAAGCCTTTAATGAGGACCTATCGTACGATGGGTGCTTTTCACCTCAAATTTTGTTGGGTGCTCCTAAAACTCCTATTCCTCAGTATTGTTAATCCCATTTTATAATGAGGAAATTAACATTTAGAGAGATACAGTGACTTGTTTAATATCATGTTACAAAATGGTAGAGATGTGCCTTAAACTCAACCCTTTAATGGGAAGTCCCATGTTTACCCCTTTGTTCCATTTTTCTCTTGTTTATAATTTATTAGAACCTAAATTTAATTAAGCTGAGACTATTATGTTTATATCCTGCACAGAGTGAATGTGAAATAAGCATGTTTTGCAAGTTTTAATGAATACAGTTTGCATGTTTTGTTATAAGAGCAGATTAGGGTCAGAATGGAGGATTTCAGGATTGCAGGGGACAGCATCTCGCTGTGGTTGATAGTTTATGACAATATTAAATATATGCTATCCCTAATCAGTTGTGAATCATCCTGTTTCCAAAAAATATCTCCGGCTTTCCAAAATCAGGTTCTTTGAGTCCAACATGAAAAGCATGTTCATTTTATAGCAATTTTCCATATCTCATCAGAGAAGGATGTCTTCTCACACAGTGTAGACATCAGGGTCCAAAGAGTGCAAGTGGAAGAGACTCAATCTGGGGAAATCTGACCCTCTTGTGTTTACCTGGGTCATAGGTGAGTTCTGTTCTTTGTGAATTTGGTATTTCATAAGCTTTGCTCTCATATAAGAACTTCATGTCGCTTTATATAAAAACCTTACTATGACCAGCCTAATTTTTTTTTTAAGAACTCCCTCTTCAGTTACCATCCCCAGCTTAATTTAGCTTTTCTTAATGACCTCTTAAGAAAGAAAAACCGGCCTCTATATTGGGAGAGGTGAGGAAGAAAGCCTCTAGGGGGGTTAGAGAGTGTCAGCCCCTTTCATTCTGTACGTGTGATAAACGGGTAGCTCAGGCACCGAACTTTTGCTTTGACTTATTTTTCCACCTAAATTCTATTTTAAATAAGTAATCCATACAACAAAAGAATGTCCAGTGAAAAGTAAGCCTCTTTTAATTTTTTATCCAGTTTGCTCAGATATCAAATCCCTCTCACCAAGGAAAACCTCATAATAGTTTTTGGTGACTCGTTTCCAGAGATATTCTGTAGAGGGTAAGGAAGGATTTTAAGAGTGTCTTCACAGAGCTAAGGCCTAAACAATGAGCGAGTACCCACCAGGCAGCATTCTAGGCGTAATAGAATATATGCAAAACATTAAAACATGAAGTAATATAGTTCTTCAATAGCAGACTTAATGCTTAGCTCCCAGGCTCTGTGCCTCCAAGAACAGCCTCCCACTGGGCACATTCTTTCTCATCCTCTCCCTGCTTAGAGTAGTTTTACCTGTTCTTGAACTTCATATAAATGGAACCGTTCAGTATATATACTCTTTTATCACTTGGTTCACTCACTATTTTGTCTGTGAGATTTCTTTATGTTGTCATGCAGCAGCAGTTCATTTATTTCAATGTTATGTAACATGCTAGCGTATGACTATAACAAAATATATTCATCCATTTTTTTAGTATTGGACATTTTCTTCCATATTAGAGTTTCCATCACGCTGCCCTGTATTAATGACTTCACACGTGTTTCTCGCGCAAATCTGACATAGTTCCCAAGGGCCCACTTCTTGATAGAAGTGAATAAGACGAGGGTTTGGTATTGGGAACCTGGAAGGCTGTGCCCTGATTCCTTTGCTTATCCCTTTGGCGTGGATGGCTATGACAGCCGTGATGATGTGCTTCAAATTCAGCGTTCATGCTGTTACTACTTATTTATTCATGTTGCCCACCATTAACCAAATCATTTCCAATGGCCAATAACCAAATGATTTCAGCATCCTTAAGAATTTTATTCCAGTGATCCAGGGAGTTCTGCCTCTGCCAGATTTGTGGATAAAAGTCTGTCTTTTACATGATTCTTCTTAAACCATAGGACCTCAGAACTTGCACTTGTCTTCTTCTGCAAGAAGTAGTTCTGAAGTCTGTATGGACTATGTAGTTTGGGGAGCTACACTCCTTCTCAGTGAAGGCCTTGATCGGAGATCAGGAGTTTTTATACAATATCGATGTTCAACTAACTCTCCTGCATTTAGACTTACAACTTCTACCACACACTTTCTGCAAAGCATTTGTGCTGAGAATTGCTAAGAGAGAAAATGTGGCTATATTTTCAGGTGGGGTACTGCAGTTTAGCTTCCTGATGGTCGTGACAGAGGCAGCCATCCCAGGGCCTGTCACTGAGAAAGATGGGTCTGCAGAGATCTCTGCTCAAAGCATTTCCTGAGCTGTGCCCTCCTGGCAAAAGCCAACAGCCTTTTTAGTAGACCCATCTATTCTCTGAAATGCTTTTCAGTCTCCTGGACAAATCAAATTCCCTCCCCACTTTCTATCACAGCAAATGCATGAATAAAAGCAAACCCAGCCAGCTTTCCATCATGATAAATTATCTGGAGACATAAACTCCAAGGAGTTTATGCAAATGCAATTGCTAAAATATTGAAGTACAGAGTGAGCTGATGTGTTATAAAAACTCAAAAGGTCATCTAGATAGTTCAAGGATAGATCCTAGAATTTAAATTGGGTGTCCATAGAATCCAATTAAATCCAACAAATATTGACTCAGTGTCTAGTTCCATTGGGACAGGTTAGCAGCAAGATAGGGTATGATAGGTAGGGTAGAATGAGAGGTAAATGAGACATAAACCTTGACCTCAGGAAACTCTCAGGCAGGGGTCTACAGGATGGTGCTGGGGAGATAAGAAAAATGACTATGATAAAGTGTGGGGGCAGAAAACCATAAGGTCACCCAGGTGCTGGGGTCACACTGCATAGGTTTGAAGGCTGGCTTTATCACTTATTGCTGAGTGACCTTGGGTGACAAGCCTCAGTCTCGTCATTTGTAAACCTGGGTTTATGACACTGTCTACCTCATAGTGTTATTTTGAAAATTAATTCTGATAACCTGTCTATAGCACTTAGTCTGGCATCTGTCACACAGTAGATGGCAGCTATGAAATGTCAGCAGGGAAGCACAAAGCAAGTAGGAAACATCACACCTCAATGAAGAGTTTAGAAAAAACTTCAAGGAATAAGTAACATTTGGAAAAGAGGGGTAGGATGTCAACTGATGGAAATTGTGGAGAAAAGCATATGTTTGTAGTAGTTGCCTGTTGCGGTATGTAGTCTCCGAGGTAATTTTCCATGCCGATCCCATTCATCAACATATACCAAGTTCTCAGCACCATACAGGGACTCCTTTATGAATGGAAGAATGAATGAATTCACAAGTGGATGAATAAAAAATATACCATGAGCTGAGAAAGGCAAAAGGTGTATAGGGGTACTGTGCGTCGGTAATTCTGTCAGTGAATGCTTTGTAGGTAAGGCTGGGATGTCAGGCTGAAGCCGGGTAATGTAGGGCTTATGTAGAGCTAAGAGTCACGTCCACAGGCAGTGAAATCACGGTGCTTTTATCACTTTTCCTTTAAATTTTGAAGGAAATAAAAACAGCCGAGCTGCACTGCAGAGTCAGCTAAAATGTTACATGCTCATCTTTTATTTTATTGCCATCAGTTATGGGCAAATCAGACATTCTCTGCTGCCTGTAAATTGCTTAGTCAAGTTTGTGCTGCAAATGATACCAATAGCTTTTGAAGCTTCTGTTGGAATTAAAAACGAGACTGATAGATGCTTTGAGATTTATTTTCTAGATGAGGCGAAGTCTGCAGTAACCAAATGTGAAACGATCCTTAGATTAAAATATCATGTGGCTTCACTGGTCTCAGGCACCCAGATGTCAGGATTTTTATAACCCCTGGTTTGCTCTATTCAAACATGTCATGGGCTTCTTGTGAGGTTGGTCAGTCCAAGGAGATATGGTGGTCATTCCCCTTCTTTGTTTTGTCAGCCTCCCACGTTTTCATATTTATGCAGGCTTTTACAAGCTTTGTCTGAATATACTAGGTTGGTGCAAAAGTAATTGTGATTTAACAGGTTAAAAATAGTTGCAAAAACTGCACTGACTTTTGCACCAATCTAATAGTATACCATTTAGTTCCCAGAACCACTTTGCTCAGTGGGTTTTGTCTCCGTGACAGAGGAAGATCCAGAACTCACCCCTGTGTTGTCTGACTCCTGGTCCCAGGCTCTTGCCCCCAATCTCTGCAGAGATTTTCTTCTGACCTCACCAGAATTCTTCCTGCAGTTACTGCTTATGTGTGCGATGCTTTCTCTTCAAACCCCAGAAAGGTTTTCTGCCCTTATGGCACCTCCTCGATGGATGCTTCATACAACTCTTTTTACCTTGATTTCTTTTTATTTTAAAATCTAGTTATCGTTCCTTAGCTTATGCACGAAAACAACAACAGAGAAAACAAACTGATAATTAATTTGGTTTCCTTTTAGAAGGCCTCTTGATCTTTTAATAGTTGGTGGTCCTGCCAAAACTTATGAGTAAGGCTCTAATGCAGATATCAAAAGGCGTTCATCTAGATCTTTGTGTGGAACGATTAGGAGAGAGAAGGTAGATGCCTGCCTAACAAGTGTGTTCTTACCTGAAGATGACAGAGGGGCAGTGTGGTGTAGTAGAAAGTTCATGGTCTCCGAGTCAAACACACCTGGGGGAATTGGTTCAGCCACTCTCAAGCTGTCAAAACTTGATCTTGACCTTTGGCTCAGACGCTGAGTTTCAGTTTCCCCATTTGGAAAGGGTGTTTAGTAACAGTTGTATGATAGTCACTCATTTCAATCATTCATGAGTCAAGAGTTATTTATTGAATATCTCCTGTGAGACAGGTATTGTGCTAGCTGCTAGCACCATGTTTGAAAAGAAAATAGATATGATTGTTATCTGAACAACTTAGAGTCTCGTGGAGAAGGCAGATAATGTATAGATAACTACGCAATCACATACTGAAAACTGTGGTAAAGGCTATTGAGGAACAATACAAGATAATTTGGGGGGTTCTAGTACAGTTTGGGAGATCACGAAGCCCTAAAGTTGAGACAAAAAGGATTAATAGAATGAGTTGCCTTGTACAATTATTGTGATGATCAATAGATTATACTTGTTGAAGGGCCTAGCACAGTGCCTGGAACTAATCATCAATAATCGTAATGAGAACAATAATATTAAACGAGGTGACTGCCCACTTCAGATTTGTTGAGATACTCCAAGGAGAGCTTCCCCATTGTCCTCCTTTGCCCCAGCCCTGATCCCTTTCCTAGGGAACAAAGCCCTGTTTCACAGGCTTCGATGGCAACTCCTCAGAGACTTATTCTAAGTTATTCCAAATCATGCTATGTTGTTACCGATTGATGGAAAATCAGTCCTGAGAGTTACTTGTAGGAATGAGTATTCCAGTGCCTGCTCAGTTACTAATAATTGATACAATATTCCATTATGAGAACAGATTTTATTAAATGGGACAGCACATAAGAATGGTCTCTGAGAATAGAAGAGGGTCCATGTAGTGTGGATCTGTGGGGGGAGAGAATGTCAAATAGAGAGGCTGGGAGCTGTTACACAGAAGTTAATAGAAAGAGGTTGGAGTGCTTGAAAATATGCTGGCTTCCTGAGGAATTCTATTCAGAAAACCTGTTGGGTGTCTATTTTCTAATGGCAAAAGTATTCCCTGCCACATTCATATCCATAACATCTTTTACTTGATTATAATGTCTGTGCTCTCTCGGTTTTCTCAGTGTTTCTGACTGAAAACGTCTTCCACAGCCGTGATTCCCTTTGATCATTTCCACAAGATGGCTGCCTATGCCATTAAGAAGAGATGGTTTCTGTACTGCTGGGGCTTTCTGGGGTCTTCTAAAGACTTAGGCAAAACTATATCCATTTTTCCATCTTCCATCTATCTAGACCTTTTGAGCACCAGTTAGTTCGTGGTGCTGAATTAGAAGCTGTGGGAAAAGAACACATCAAAAATAGTTTCTACCCTCAAAGAGTTCATAATCTAGTGTTTTCATGGAGCAATATAGCAGGAGTGAGCGCAGGTGAAAGCGTGGTTAAATTGGCATGGGTGTAGTGAGGAAAGTTTTCCGGTGGAGGGGCATGTTTGTAAAGGCCATAAATGAGAGCTCCCTACCAGAGCTGGGGTTGACAGGTGTTCTAGGCAAGGAGTTACCTGCAGAAGTGCAGAGCAGAAAGAAAAAGCAGAATGAAAAAGCAGAACACATTTGAGAGATACGTCTCAAACATACCTAAGAATCATTGATTTAAATTAATTTTATTCCCTTTGGAGGTTTTTTGAATGATGGTAGAAAGAGGTAGACAGGAGGGAGGAAGAGAGAAACAGAGAGAGAGAGAGAGAGAGAGAGAGAGAGAGAGAGAGAGAGAGAGAGAGAGAGAGAGAGGAGAAGCAGAACAAGAATAAGAAGAAGAAGAAAGAAAGAAGAAGAAAGGAGGAAAAGGGTGGAGAAGAGAGGAAGGAAGTGTAAGAGGGTGAGGAAGAGGGCAGAGAGTCGCTGAGTCATAATCCTTCTCTTTCGTATTAAATAGATGAGTGTGACACTGTACACCTTTGATTCAAGGCTTCACAGGTTAGAGCGAAGCTGTCCAAGTTCTTGTTAGTCTCACACACTTGACTAGGTTGTCAACCTCACATCCCTTGTCAGCTTTGACGAGACAACCTAGCAACATACTTGGATCACGGAGGATGTGGATCGTTGTTCTAATTCTAAAAAGCAATGATGTTAGAACTTGATAACTCAAGGACTGAGCCCCACGCTTCCACTCGTTTGCCATATGAATGTGAACAAATGTCTTAATCTCTCAGGGCCTCACTTTCTTATGTAACATGAGGATATGATTCTTCTTTTGTGTTGTTGTTGAAAGGATCAGGTATAATTTGTCTAAATATCTAATATGGTCCCTGCTTCATAGGAGGCATTCAGTGAATGGATATTGTTGTTATTATTATTTCTGTCATCAATTTTATTTTCAATAGTAGTTCTTTTAGTATTAGTTTATTTTTTCTTCTTGTATTTGTTTTAATACTAGATTGTAAAATCCGTGGAGAAAGATGTTAGTTGGACCCTACCCTTCCCTAGGCCCTGTTGCTTAGTAGATACTTGACATTTGACTGATAGAAAATTCTGTGATGATTGAAAATGTGGAGGTGAGAGAGTACATTCATGTCTACTTCTGTGGTATTACTTTTATCTAATGTTTTATGTGCTGTATTTAGAATTTCCTGGAACTTCACTAAAAGGGAAAATAAAGTTCAATCATAAAAGGGATAGGCAGTCTCAGAACGTCTCAGAAAGAGTCCTTAGTCCTTAATGCCACCAGGGAATGGAGAGTGGGTTCCATATACACAGAGAGATGGGATGTGGGGAAATCCTTTTCAGTCATGCTCACTAATTGATTGGTGTTGTCTGGATGGCAGGATACCAGAGATTCTCAAAAATTAGTGGATGCAAGAGTCACATGGGAAAGCTGAGCAGATGGCGCGGGGTTCTGACCCCACAGGTACTGACTCAGAAATGCAACCCTGTTTTGTGTCTGCTGTTACCCTGAGGTTCTACCCGGGCCACCTCCTCAGCTTGGGCCCCGGCTGTCCTGCCCCTGGCTGGGACATGGAAGCGCTTGTGTCCACACAAGGGCCACTCCAGTCAATACTGTCACCTAATACCGTGGCCGTCTGAGCCAACGGAGCATTGTCCCTTTTCTCGGCCCTGCTAGCAGAGCCACGGTTCAGGAATTTGCTAATTACTGTTCCCCACTGACTGATTATCTACATCAATGGTATATATCCTTGGAAAAATTTCTATCCTGCCACTGCCACCGCCACTGGCCGCACCGCTAACGCTGCCATCACTAATAACACAGCTGCAGAAGCAGCTATTGTCTAGTGTTGCCTCCCACACCCCAGGAGCCTCCCGGGGGCTTTAAAGCGGCAGTGGAGGTGGATTAGTCCCTTACTGTTATATAGAATCCTTGCTCAGAGGGATTAAATGTCATGCTCAAGGTCACAGTGCTGGTAAGTGGCAGAGATGTGATCCAAACCCAAGTCCACCTGATTCCAAAACCCCTGTGATTTCCCCTAAAATTAAGCAAAGGCCAATGATCTCTTTTCATTATTTGTACCAGAAATCTATGAATTGCAGTATTTCAAATCTTGATGAGAGAAGAACCAGTTTTGCTTTCTCAAGGTGAGAACTGAGAATGATTTTTCACACTTAATGTTTTAGATTCTTTTTGTCCGTTTAGCACAGAGATTTGATGGGAGGATTAATCAATGCTCTGCCATGCGAAGGGGCACACACATCTTTGGGCTTATCGTGAGCTAAGGTCTCCAAAAGCAGATGTTTGGCTCCAAGAGGCAAAGTACAACCTTCTGAAATCCTCTCTTCCCTGTGAATTGTTAAAGCAAAGAATTTCTTGCACATGTTTCCAGAGAGCTTAGGAACCGTGTTGCTGGCAGCTTCTCTGCAGAGTACAGCCTGCTAGTCCAGTGAGAATGGGACAGGCCAGAAGCTGGTCAGTCGCAGAAACAACTTCTACTGCATTGCAGCGTCCGAGGAACTAGTGCGTGGAAAACAACAGCTGGGAGCCGGGAGCTAGGGCTCTGCTGGAAAAACAGGGAAATGCAGGTGCAGTTCCAGACACACAGAGATGGCGTGCGCACAGAAATAATGCAGAGAGAACATTTGCATCTCTCTCACAAGATGAGCAGAAAAGAACTCCCACCCCCCCAAAAAAAAGTTTAAGATGAAAACTTCCTCCTCGCTGTTTGGGAATGAAATGACAAAAATAATTTCTCATACTGAAGAAGCTGAGTGCCCGCAAACAAATGACCTTTGAGAGGAATCACTCACATCTAGAAGTCGCTCAGCAATGAGTGCTGGAAAGAATAAGATGCAAGGGTGAAGGGCACGTGTGCAGTGAGATTTTAGGGTCCTGAGGGCCAGGTTTCCGGAAATACTCACCATTGGGGTCACTTCTCAAGTGGGAAAATTTTTGTCACAGGCCCCTGCTGAAATACCAGTATGATGCCTGTGATGCTTCATGGTGTGGAGGAAATCAGGTCCAAACCAGAAAAGGAGTTTATTCCCTGGGCTATTCAGGTCCTCTGTTGGCCTGTTTTTCTGTAACAAGAGGGGTGTGGACTATCTGAGTGTATAAAATTACCTAGAATCTCATCAAATGTGGATTTTTGATTCAGTAGTTCTGGAGTGGGGCCTGAGACTCTGCATTTGTAGCTAGGTCCCAAGTAACACCAGTGCTGCTATTTTGGGGTCATCTTTAAATAGCCTGGAACTGTATTTTCTTCAAAACCTCCTCGCCTTGACATTAGGTTAGGAAGATCAGGAAGTTAGGTAAATGGATCAATAGAATTCAGTAATCTCAGGATTTTCAATGTTTTTAAAAGTCTTATTTATTAATTCTTTCAAATATTTATTGGGCCACTATTATGTTACTGGTACTCTTCCAGAAACTGAGTAGAGTGGAAATAGGGAAGAAGAAGACGGCCAAGTGGTAATATAGTGGAGAGAGATAGGTACAGACAAACAAACAAACAAAAACACCCCAACAAAAGAAGTGAACGTGATAATTCAGAACCAAAGTGAGAATGTTAACTGGTGTGTAACTGCCAGGAGGGCATGGACTTTGTTCTCTTGTGCACCTCTCCATCCCCATTACCTAGAAAAGCGTTTGAAACATAGTAAGTACTCAATAAATATTTTCTGAACAAACAAATAAGTCAAATATATTAAGTGCTATTTAAAAAAAAACATAAAATAGGGCAATGTGATTCAGAGAGACCAGGAGCGTCATGTGGGCATTTTAGATTGGTAAGCGGAGAAGGCTGCCGAAAGGGGAGGCATTTGAGCCAAGCATTGCATGACAAAAAGGAACGGACCCCGTGCACACAGATTTTTCTAGACACAGGGAATGGCAAGTACAAGGGACGTGGAATGAGTTTGCTTGGCACATTCAAGACTCAGTGAAGGAACTTGGAGAGAAAGACTGACACAGAGCTCGGCAGGGACAAAATCATGTAGGTCTCGTTAGTGGTGGTGAGGGATGTGGATTTTATTTAAATGACGTGAGAGTTTACAGAGGCTCTTCAGGAAGAAACTGGCATGATGTAATTCATATCGTAAAACACCAATCGCTGTTGTTGGAAGATGGAGGAAGGCAAGTGTGGAAAAAGCATGTCAGGAGGCTGATCTTCATGAGTGGGAAGGCCATTTCAGTGGGGAGGCTGTTCCATTTGGGGTGTTGGCAGGTTGAATTTAAACCTGCCTCCCGGACGCTTCTCTAACCGACCTGAGACCTAGCTTTTGAAATTGTGTAGTCCAAGTCTACTGCCTCTTCCTTACAACAATCCCCAAATATTTAACGGCAGCGATTATAAGCCCCACCCTCCCCTGCACACACACTGTGCGTCTGCTCTCCTCCATGCTAAGTACGCACTGTGTGTGGATGTGAGCCTCTCACATCTGGTAAGACTTGACTTCGCTTCTCCAACTTACTTGCTGCCTGAATTAAAATCTCTCATCCTCCCTGCCCTCTCGATGAAATTAGATGTGGACTCAGTGAGATCTGGAATTCTTAATCAGTGTTTCACAAATGCGCTGTACTTTAGAATCACTGGATGAGTTTTAAAAAATAATGTCTTTGTCTGTCCGCAGAGAGTCTGATTTAGTTGATACGGGGTGCAGCCCAGACATCTAGAGTTTCCAAAGCTCCTGTAATTGATCCCAATGAGTAGCAAAATCTGAGAACTGCTGCTATTTTGATCCTTGCTATTCAGAGTATGGCCACGGAGAGCAGCACTGGCCACCCCTGGGGCTGATTCTTCCTGAATCAGAATCCTTACTGTTACATAATTCTTAGGTTTGTCCTTGCACATGAAAGTCTGGGAAGCATTTGTCTAAACAAATGATCTTAAAGCATGAGTGCATATTGGAATCACATTGGGAACTTTAAAAAAATATGATCTCCCAGTTCTATGCCCAGAGGGGATTCAAATGTGCAGCCCAATGACAACCATTGTTCTAGATCTGGCTTGGCTAGTCGCCTTGGGCAAGCTGCTTCTTTTCTCTCGGTTTCCTCTTTATAGAAAACAAAACTTGGCTCTGCCACAGAAAACCGTGTGTGTGTGTGTGTGTGTGTGTGTGTGTGTGTGTGTGTGTCACTTAAAATATTTTCTAACAAGGGTGACTTTATATCTAGATAATTATAAGTTTAGCCACCAAGAACATCCCAAGACTGAAAAATAAGGCTGATGAGGAAAGCTAATACCTGGGAAAGAATTTTCCCGGAAAAGTGGAGGTTGGAGATTGGCCATAATGTTTCAGTTCCCAGTGAGGTAATTTAATGGTAAATGTTGCCCAGCTGTTCTTTGCCACCAGAACTACAGCCAAGACTGCAGCATGACAGATGTTGTCATGGTACCCAGGATTATTTTCTGATGATTACTAGGCTGGGCACTCATGTGCTAGCATCCTTAGAGCAGCTTGTGCCAGGCACTACAGGGGTGAGAGGGGCTCCTCTGTGACAACTAGGATTTCCAAGGAAGATATGCAAGAAAGATTCTGGGGGCTATGGTAGCTGAAAAGGGATGAGCACAGTTTGATTAATATCTGTAAAGAAATGTAACCTTTTGGATGTTCATACTTTCCTTTGAGGATCCTATGAAAGCAAATCTATTATTTTCCATCTAGAGAGTCAGTCCACAGGAGGTTGCCTTCTTGGACTCATTTCTCTGGGTATTACTATTTTCTCTAGTAGATTTGAGGATGGGCAAAAATCAGGCTGTCCCCATGGAGTAAAAGAAAAACAATTCACATCTGTATAAACCTTTATGTGCAAAATCCAATACTTCCTTTGCTCTGCTTATATATTCTGTGCAACTAGTATTCTCTTTTATGTATAAGAAAATTAAGAAAGGACGTGACATGTCCCCTGGATAGAATACTAAGTGGCAGCTCCTCCATTTGAACCATGCCTTCCAACACAAATTCCAATTTACTTCTGAATTCTAAGAAATGAGCCATATTTTATCCCTGAAATGTTTTACTTATCAGCTTCTTAGGAATTTGAAAAAGAAGTAACCTGGAGCAGAATGAAGTGACCCTCACATTCATCCTTGACGATCCTGGCTCTGCCCTCGTTGTCATGATGCATGTTGGCCTCTACCACCAGGAAGGTGGCCCTGAGAGAGAACAGGTGTGACTGTGAACGGATATAGCGTTTCTTTTTAAGGTGATACAATATTTTGGAATTAGTGGTTGTACAATCTTATGATTATACTAAAAGCCACTGAATTGTGTGTAAAAAAAATCATATACTTAACTTTATACTTAAATTTATACTTTAATCAATCATATACTTTAATTTTATGAATGATATAGCAATAAACAAACAGTTGGAGAGTTCAATACCCCACTTTCAATATTGGGTGGAACCACTACATAGAAGATCAACAAGGAAATAGAAGACTTAGAAAACGTTACAAACCAACTACCTAACAGATATCTGTAGAACAGTGTACCCCACAAAGATAGAACACACATTCTTCAGGACAGACAATATACTTGGTCTTAAAAGAGGATTTAATATATTTGAAATGATTTAATCACACAGTGTGTCCTATGACCACAATGGAACAGAATTAGAAATCAATAATAGAAGGAAGTTAGAAAAATTCACAAATATGTATATATTAAGCAATATACTCCTAAATGGATCAAAGAAAAAACCATAAAGGAAATTAGAGACTACTTTGAGATGAATAAAAACAAAAAACTCAGCAAACATAATGAGCTGTAGCTAAAGGAGTGGTTAGAGGGAAAATTTGTAACTATAAATGTCTATGTTTTTAAAAAAATTCCAAATGAATAACCAAACCTTGCATTACAAGACACTGGAAAAATAAAAGCAAATGAAATCTAAAGCAAGTGCTTGGAAATAGCAAAGATTAGAGTAGAAATTAATAAAATAAAGAATAGAAAAAATAGAAATGAAATTAAATGAAACAAAAAGTTATTTCTTTGAAAAGAGTAACAAAATCGACAAACCTTTAGCTAGTCTGAAATGTTTTTGCGCTGTGGATATTTTCCAAGATCCCCCCCAAAAAATAAGCCATGTAGGCAGTCTGACTCCTTATGGAGTAAATTTTATGAATGAAAGCTCAGAGATTATATAGACTAGGCACAGTTGGAAAGCAGGATATTTAGGTATCTTTGAGCTCAGTCCTTATTGGAGGGAACAGAAGAAATTATGTCTTAGACTCTGCTATGGTCTAAATTCAGGTCACATAATCCGAGAAAATGTACTCTGAGAAGAGGTCATGTAAAAATGTGCAATGATTTTAAGAGTTAATTCCAGAATAGAAGGATAATATAGCAACAGAGTAACCTTAAAGGGTAAATGGCTCACAAGGTAGGCAAGGGAAGACAGGTAGCAGCCGATTGCATTTGTTGATAAGTGTTTAAGGCTGTAGGTTGGTGAAAATAGGTCCTGAGCTGTCATAGATCTGATCAGAAAATGACATTCAAATCAACTAGCTGTGGACACGAATCCTAGCCCAGGCACTTACCAGTAGATGACTTCAGACAGATTATTTAATTTTTCCGAGACTCATACTTTTTAGTTCTAAAAGACAGATGGTAATTCTTGTCTTACAAGGTCATTCGGATGTTAAAATGGGATTATATAAAAAGTGCCTTTTGTAGCATTTGGCACCAAGAAAGATGTTCAATAGGTGGTAGATGTTTTTGTTATCATCGTTATTGCATTATTACAGTAATTTCAAGGACATGAAAGCTCAGTGGATAATTCAATCAGAATTTCGTTTTTCAGATTTATGTTAATTTAAATACAACTGCTTTATGGAATGTGACAGTGGAAAATGTTCCTAAATTAAAATATAATTTTCTAGTATGTATACCTTAACTCATATCTGAAATTAAATTTTTGAAAGAAAAAAAATTCTTTTTAACAAGCAGCGCCATAGAAGAGACATGAGTTTCTGACCGGGAGGGGCTCAATGTATGTTTGTCAGGATTGATCATTACACAAAGGTCATTCCACACTCAGAGGTTTTCCTATGTGAGATTATCTCGGATCATCGATTTTTCAAATTGACCCTGCCATACAAAGTAGTGGCTTTAATAGCACAATTGGATGAGCCCAAAGTATCATTCTATTCAGACACACACTTTAAGAATGAAAGTTTAATTCTAAAAATGCATACTTAAACCAGTTTTCCTTTATGCCAAGCAAATAGTGGTTTTCTAGCATGGCAGTGGTCAGTTTTTGCCTTTGGGTATTGCCTCTCTTAAATTTAGAAACATATACTCAAAAGCAGTGTTACACATGCCTAATCCGTGTCTTTTGTTAGATAAAAATTGAATAAATATGTGTTTATATTAGGAAAAATTACTTCCAAGAACTATTATCACTCCTTCTTACAGATGGAAAAATAGAGACTTAGGTATTTTGTCAAATATCATGTAGCAGGAGTCAAGCCCAGGTGTGTTTTATTCCAAGGCCTTTTTTTTCCCTCCTCTATCATCTCTACGGTTTCACATCTACATCCGAAAATAAGACTTCAGGTCAGAGTAGGTTTGGTGAAATGAGCACAGTCAAAAAATCATTTATGAACAGTTGTATGGGGGAGTGATTATGCCTAGGAAGAATGAAGAAGTGTGCACAGAGGGAACATATTTCTATACTACATCCCTAAGTCTAACTCTTTCTCTTATGTTCATCATGAATTAATTCATTTATTTATTCATGCTCTCATTTATTCAGTTGTTGAGTACCTGCTGTGTGCTGGATATTATGTTCTGTGCTAGGTAGGGAGCCCGCAATGCATAAGACAGATAAGCAGATGCAACTGTGCTCCCGTTGTGAAGCCTTCCTTAATCTTCATGATGAAAAAAAATTTCTCTCTCCTCTGAAGGACCATGCCAATTTTACCTAACTTTTATGATACCCAGTGCTCTTGGCAATGGCCTGTTGGAAACCATACAGCCTGCTGCTACGAGAAAGAACACTGCTTCCAGAAAGTCTTCCCTGCTCACATTTTGCTTACCAAAATCTTGTAGTCCTGATACCTGACCCTTCCCCCACACCCGGACCCAAACAACCTGGGCTCTAAGATTGTGTGCATGGCAGCTAAACAGAGTGGGTTTTGTAGTGGGATTCAAGCTCTGTCTTGGCTACGTAATAGCCATGAAACCTTTGGAAAACAACTTAATTCCTTCGAATCTCAATTGCCTCATTTGTACAATAGGGATAAGGATAGTACTTACCGCATAGAGTTGGTGTCCTAATTAAATGTGTTAACATATATGAATTTCTTAAAACTGAGTTTTACCATAATTCCTCCTTCTTGAGGTATCTTCACTGAGTCCTTCTTGTTCATTTAATCAAATCCAAACTAAATTTGGTGTCCGAAGTACTCCCTCCTCTGTATTATCTTTTTTTCCTTTTCCTAAACTCACCAGAACTAATAGCTGTTCCCTAAAAGACATCCTGAGCTCTCTGTCCCACGAATCTTTGCTCAGCCTTTTTCACCGAGATTGCCCTTCCCTTTGCTCTGCACTGTACACCTTACAAATCATCCAAGGTCTAACTCAAGTACAACTTCTTCCACATAGTTTCCCCAGATGCTTCGGTCAGAATTGGCCCTTCCTTCTTTGCTTCCACCGCCATATTCCCATCTGCCCTTTTTTGTAACTACTTGGGTAGATGTTTGCACATCCTACTTACTCAGTGGTGAGCTTCTCAAGGTCACCAGGGAACATGTTTACTATTCTTTGTTGAATAAAATGAAATCAAATTCACTCTTTAACTATCGGTAGTATTGACACTGGGCGGGTTCTGACTCCAAGTTAGGGTTAGTCAACTTTAGCACCAGGAAAACTAAGGAAGGTCACTCCAGCAGGAAACTGGGATCCAAGGAAAAGCTGGTTTGCATTGAAGGAATCACCAGGTCTCCCATTTAAAGTGGAAAAATCAGGAAAACACAGGCCAGCAGTGGTGGTTAGATAAGCTCATGCTTCACTTTTCCAACCAGGATTTTTCTCAGCAGCACGGGAGCAGAACTCTAAGCTTAAAATTGGATTATAAGATGATATGAATTGAGATTCGATTCTTATCAGACTCATAGTCAAGGCCCTAAATAAGAATGAAAGATGGTAAACATCTCTCTTTTTAAGTTCAGCTGGCCATCACCAGATGGGAACAGCCATTTTTCTGTCAGATTGACTGAAAGACATCAAAACTGACCCAATAATGACAACCTCTGTAATAGGTCCACCTCCCAACCGACTAGAGCTGAATCAGGAGAAGGAAATTCTGCCTTTTGAGGGAGGATACTTCCCTAGAGAAAAGTGCTTCTCTTTCTACAAACCAGTGGCGGGGATGAATTTCAAGACAATCACTCAACATGGAGACCTGGGAGATGGGGACACTGCCGTTGCACCCATTTCCTTGTACGTCTGCTTTGCTAGTGACGTGGTTTACCAGCCTGAACAGCCAGAAAGAATTAGTAAGACACCATTTTCCAGTCCTCACTAAGCTCTTAGGATTTACCAAGTAAGAGACCAAGTAAGAGGCTGAAGCACAGCAAAAAGCATTCTCACTGTTTATCCTGAGATGAATATGTAAATCCTAAGAGCTTAATGAGGCCTGGAAAATTGTTGGGTTTAAACTGTCAGCCAAGATGTCCACACGCTAGGTGAAGGGCTCTGGTAGCAAGCGGCCAAGGGATGGCCTCTCTTTGAGGGGACCGAAGAGAGGCTGGGAGAGGACAGGCAATAGACCAATTCGTCTGCAAAGCTCACTCATATGACCCCAAACAAAGTCACCCAAAGCGCACTGATAACCACAGAAGTAACATGAGAAGCAGCAACAACCAAAAGACAAAGGATTGTAACCTGTCTAATCAAGTATGAGAAAGATACCTGCCCTCATCCTATCCTTCCATAGCATCTGCAACATTTGAGAAACCGTTGTCTAGAAGAGGGAGAGGGATGGCAGGAAGCTTGGAAGCTAGGCCAACCCCTCACTCCCCACCCCACGCACCTCACTCCAAGACATGGTTCTTTCCTGTCTCAGGGAAGGTGGGGAGAAAAGGGAGCTTTAATCACAACTGAGATTGTCATTTAAAATGAAATCTTGTGTACCAGAATAAGACTCTTCTAATAACTTAAAGTGCCTGGAAAGTAAAGGAATCAGACCAAGATGTTATGAAAGGAGATATTCTCATCGGGAAAGGGGAGTGACCCTGCACAGTGGGGAAGCACTCTTTGGAAAAAATAAAACCACTTCATGTTCATAACCAGTGAGCTGAGACATAGCAATAAACATCAATGTCACTTTTCAAAACTAGTATAAAGTTAAATAGAAAAGGAGGGAGGTGACACTGAATGATGATTCACTTAGCTTGGATTCTCAGCAAATTTTACAAGGGAAATGTTTGGTTAAGGGGAGTTGTTTTGTTTCTACAGCCTAGAGTATTAAAATAGCAAATAAACAATGAAAGAGGGAATTTGAGCTGAGGAGATGGGCTGCGGCTGAATGCTTCATCATGTTTTCTATTAAAAAAATCACAATTTACAGCCAATTTACTACCACAGAGAAAAACAGAAATAAATGCTTAATGTTTCAGGCTTAACTTGAGCCAAAATTCAATGATTTCCAATTAATAATAATTCTACTCTCTGCCATCAGATCGGAGCAATTTATGGCCACTCTCACTTTCTCTTTGCAGATGCTGCCAAGTCTGGATGTTCTAGTTAGAGATTGTGGAGATGGGTGGTTCAAAATGGATAAGGCCAGGTTTGACTTCTAGAGAAGCAGGTTTTAGCTTTTAAAACCCACAGGAAGACCAAGAGGAAGCCTGTTTTACGATCAGTAAACCCAGGTATTCTTGTTTGCTCCCCTTTCCAGGTTCTGAGAAAAGCAGGTGGTGGGAGGATTGTTTGGAGCAAGGGGAAGGGAGGGACCAAAGCCCTACTCCAGGAGGTGAAAGTTCTGGATTCCCCCAAAGCAGAGGCGAAGCAGAGGAAGTCATAAAGCTAGGGTATAGAGCAAGGGAGCTCAAGTGTAAATATGAGAAAAATAGGTGTGTGTCTGAGGTGCTCTGGATATGAAAGCTGACGGTTACAGTGAAAACCCAGAGAGCTTGTTTCAAGCACTTCGTGTGTGTTTGGTGGAATTGTGTGTTTATATGCACATCCACAGATACACAGTGACACGCACAGGTGTGCACCCAGCACACACTCACGCACAGGTGCGATGCTGTCATGATAAACAATAGACACGTATTCTTTCTCTTTGTTCCAATAAGAGATGGCCTTTGTAATCAGGAAAGTGGTCGAAACTCAGTCTAGAGAACCAACTGAGACAAGAGAACTGGAAGTATACTATCCCCTGTAACCTCTTATGTTATTTGCTGATACTTTGTTTTTAGCTCCCTTTTCTCTCTCTGTGCCTGCTATGATGCTAACCGATGTTGCAAGGTTAAAAGTCAGTATCAACCTTTGTTTGTAGCTGATCTTCCCACATCTTCCTTGACTTTAGTCAAGGATAGCAATTGCTGTGGCATGCCTGGACTGACTGATGAGTAAGGCCACATGCTACATGTCTATGGAAACTGTGAAAACAAAGTGACCAGGGCAGGAATCTTAGATCTGTCATCTGACATCACAGTTCCTGTCTCTGAGTTTTCTTTACTGTCTGCAGTATGGAGACCAGGTACTAGATCTTTGATGATTACCTAGCAGGGCAAGAGAGAAGTGTTAACCCAGACCTTGACCTTTTTCCAAGGTTACTTTCAGTTTTATAGTCACTGGTGTGTACAGTAGTCCTTTTGTAAAAAGTGCCCTTTGGGTAAATGTTATATGTCTCCTCTTGTTTAAAAGAGAGACATTTGGAATTCACTAATACTTTTGGAGAACTCATAAATAGAAAAGATGGACTTGCAAAGGAAGAAGTAATTTTATTTAAATATGAAGAAAAGAACAACTCTGTTAAGATTTAAGTAGATGACAGAGATGGAGGTCCATGCTGTTGAAACACATCTAGGGGTCAAGAATGGTACAAGTGTCTGCACACATCAGTCTGGGCTAAATTGTCGGGGACAGAATATATGGTAACTCACTGAGCTGTGAGGCATTAAAGAGAAAGAAACGCGAAGCCAAGAGCATGGCTCCTGGAGTACAATAAACCTGAAAAACCATTAGCAGCCCTCATCACAGCACAGCAGGTTCTGGATCCCTGAACGGTCATCCTTCCTAAATTCTTCCTGGTCTCTAGCTTTCTGGCAACAGCTTTATCCGTGTCAACCTTGGCTTCTGGCCTTTTCCACCTTGTCATCTCAGGCTGAGCCAGCATTCCGCTTCCCCTTGCAACTCAGTTCCACATGGCCCTGCTTTCTTCCATATCAGTTTAGGAAAAATCTAGAGTTCAAGGAAAAAAATGCTGCCAGGCTGGGAATTTCCAGGCAGGCCCCAGGACTCATCTTAATGAAGTGACACCAGGAGGTGGTGTCCACGTTTGGCTCTCTTCCCTGCGTTATTTCTATTTCTGAGGAAACTAGGGCAGCTAGATAACAGGGGCAACTGAGTTTCCCATGAGGTCTCTTGTGCAGGCGAGTTTCCTATTCAGTGGGTCAGTTTTAAAAAGCCATTGTCCTCACCACCACCCAGGAGTGACACAGAATGTGTTAACATTCCAAATCCTGGAGCCCTGGGAGATAATTGATCTGAAGTCTTTGAAGGGGTGGGTATCTATACACACCTGGATCTTTATTTGGCAAGCTTTGAAGTACTTGCCATTCCTCAAAGATTCCTAAAGCTTTCTGCTTCATGTCCCCTGAAGGTCTCATATTTTTTTCAGATTGGTTCCATTTAATAAACGTCATTGGAGGCTGCTTCTTGTATATTTTAATGAGGACGGATGTGAAGCTAGAGGTTGAAGACTGGTTCAGATTTGTGGTTGTTAAAGTGCAGTTTTCTAGGTAAAAATGGAGAAATAAACTCCAGAGACTAGTCGCATGAAAATCATTTCTCTCAGAAATTATTTTTGACTTATATTTCTTTTAAAAAAAATCTCAATTCTCCAGTTAATTTCAGGTCACTCGAATAGTTCAGGTGGGTGGTCACAGTTTTTCTCTATAGTGGCCCAGTTCCCAGAGTGGCAGATTGTGCCATCTCAATCTCATTGTTAACCCTTAGTCGTTAAACTGAAAACTCCATGAGGGCAAAGGTGACTTCTGATCTATTCTTCATTGTTGGGTGTTCACAGGGTAAATGATTGATAAGTCCTTGCTGAACAAGTAAATGCTGATTGCATAATAATGTTTTACACGTCTTGTTGAAGAATTCGTTTTGGTAAGTTTTATTTAAATACTAATCTTCCCCCGACTTATTTGTAAAATTTAATGCTGTTGGGTTCTGTTTTCTCTCCTGAGTACTTTTGTGTTTTAATAAGAAATGTTCGGTTAGTAGAAGGTTAGGATCCTACTGGGCTAACAACAAACCTTATATTTGGTAAAGTAGTTTTACCTCCCGACCTCACATTGAAAACTAACAATGGTAGAAAGTTCAAAAATTGCCCACATTCTTTCTGATCTGTAGGTAGAACATTTTCACCTCAGCTTTCTTCTCTGCTTAAGTTTATGAAATCCCCAAATGAATTTTTAAAATGTAAAGAGAAAGTGTCTTTTTTGAATGACCTGTTCTGTAATCACAACGTGAATTATGTTTGGGGTGTTCTGGTAGATACAGAAAAAATATCAAAGGGAAATGTTAATTTTTATTTATTTTCCTTCTGCCCTAAACTGTGTGATCGACAGCAAGTCATTTATTTCAACTCCTCTGGGTTTCAGTTTCTTCATCTGCAAATTGAAAGTCTCAACCCACTGACTTTGTTTTTTTCCAGCTGTAGTATTCTATTATTCTTGATTTCTTCAAAGCTCTCGTGACTTGCCACTGGTGTTCTGGTTTGGTTTCATTCATTCATTCATTCATTCGTTCATTCGTTCAACAAACATGACTGAACACCTATAATGTACAAGGGACTGTGCTAGATTCTATAAAATTGTGGTGAACAAGCTTCCTACCCATAAGAGTTATCATTTCCTTATTTTGCCTTTTCTGATTTTCTCTGAAAACATCCAAAATCCATTAAGAGATGGATAGAGGACTATAAATAAGAAACACAGAGGTCAGATCTTCATGTATAGGAGAAATATTGTGAAAAAGAGAGCACAATCCCCAAAGGATGGGTTGGGGAAGCAGAAGTTGGCACCAAGTTCAAATTTTAAGTCACATTTATAAATTGCTGTTTTCTTTCTTTTTAAAGAAATTTTTCTTAGTATTGTATTTTGTCACATTTTCTGATATATCCTTAATTCTTTTCTAATTTTCACTTTTTAATTTGTTAAGAATTTAGATCAGCACATGAAGGTACATCCATTTAAGTTTCGATTGTTACTCACCTACAATATTTTGTTAAATCTTTCTGTTTCTCACTGATTTGTTGGACTGCCTTAATTCCGTAGAAAGCTTTCGTGGAGGAAATATTTATCCTTCTCCATCCATATCTACGTACTAGTTCTATAATAATTATTTTAGCTTAATAATATTTTAAAATATAATTCAGAAAGATTTCTTTCTCGTTTCCTTCAGGATTTGTACTGTAGATGAATTTTATAAATTTTTAGATAACTAGCAAGAAAAATACTATTGGTATTTTTTATTGGGCTTAGAGTTTTTGAACTATGGAAAATTGATAACTTTTTGATATTTAACTTTCTTTTAGGAATGGGATCTGTTTTCTCATTTATTCACCTATTCTTTTATAACTGCTAATTGTAATTTGTATTTTCCTCATTTAGATCATGCTTTATTCTCATTAGGTGTATTAATTAATTTTCTCTTTTTTACTGCAAGGATGTAGCAGACTGCAAAATATGCTTTAGACAGCTTGATTGGAAACAGGGTTTTATAAATGTTTCATTTCTCTTCTCAAGGAACAAATTGAATATTTTGAAAATATTTGGCCAATTTATTTAGTTCTAAATCATCCATCTAATATCGTGGCAGGACTAACTATTGAACTTATTATTTTCTGAGTTACATATATTCTGGGCAAGAAAACAAATCACTTCACATTTTAAAATGTATTAATAAATACCATTGTAAGAATGGGGCCTATTTCAATGGGTTCTTCCTTATACTTGAAAGTAATTGCTTTTTCTATATCTCAGCTGACATTAATTAAAATTAATGTGAGGAGAAGTGTTTTGAAATGGCCAGATAATAATACTGATAGTTATAGGACACTTATTACAGACATGGGCACTTCACATACATTAACTATTTTAACTCTCACAATACCATACTGAAATAAATGTTAAGACCTCCTTTTACAGATGAGCACTCTGTCCAAATCATCCAGCACAAACTTGCTCTTATCCACCTCCAAAATCTGTGTTTTTCCACTGTAGATATTGCCTCCCTTTAAATAGAAAACTAACTTAATAGCTGAATAGAAAAGTCTGAAGCATCTGCAAGGACATTTCAAAATATTTCTAGAATTTGGTCTCTGTAAAAGGAAGGACCTCCCAGTTCTTTCTAGATAGAAGATGCGAAGACAGTCAATAGCTTTTGCATCTCATTTAGACCATAGTTTTTTCACCTTTTTAGTGAAATTTATTGAGGTGACGTTGGTTAGTAAAATTACATAGGTTTGAAGTATACATTTCTATCATATATCATCTATGTATTGCATTGCGTGTTCACCACCCAGAGTCAATTCTCCTTCCATCACCGTATATTTGATCCTCCTTTCCCTCTTCTACCACCCCTCAACCCCCTTACCCTCTGGTAACCACTAAACTGTTGTCTGTGTCTATGAGTTTCTGTTTCTTTATTTGTCTTTTTCCTTTGTTGCTTTCAGTTTTATATCCCACATATGAGTGAAGTCATATGGTTCTTGACTTTTTCTGTCTGACTTATTTCATTTAGCATAATAATCTCAAGATCCATCCATATTGTCCCCAATGACAGTATTTCATCTTTTCTTATGGCAGAATAGTATTCCATTGTATATGTATACCACAACTTCTTTATTTAGTCATCTACTGAAGGTCACTTTGGTTGTTTCCATGTCTTGGCCACAGTAAATAAAGCTGCCATGAACATCAGGGTACATACATCTTTACGGATAAATGGTTTCAGATTTTTTTTGGTAGATACCCAGAAGAGGAATTACTGGGTCATATGGTAGTTCTATTTTTAATTTTTTGAGGAATTTTTCCATAGTGGTTGTACCAATTTACATTCCCACCAACAGTGTATGAGGGCTTCTATTTCTCCACAGCCTCTCCAACAATTCTTAGTACTTGTCTTGTTGATAATAACCGTTCTAACAAGTGTGAGGTGGTATCTCATTGTGGATTTGATTTGCATTTCCCTAATAGCTAGTGAAGTTGAGCATTTTTTCATATATCTGTTGGTCATTTGTATGTCTTCTTGGGAGAAGTGTCTGTTCAGGTCCTCTCCCATTTTTTAATTGGATTGCTTGGGTTTTTTTGTTTGTTTGTTTAGTTGTACAAGTTCTTTATAGATTTTGGATATTAGCCCCTTATTGGAGGCATTGTTTGCAAATATCCTCTCCCATTTGATTGGTTGCCTTTTTGTTTTGTTGATGGTGTCTGTGCAAAAGCTTACAGAAAACGAAAACCTTCCCATAAGTGCTTACCACACACAAACGTGCGCGCGCGCGCACACTGTATATTAACTTTATAAAGGGTATGGTTACTCTTCCAAAGTCAGAAAAATATAATATTTTAACTTGTATTGTTTTATTTAAAATTAAAATGATTCTTAGCTCTCGGCTTTCTGAAACCAGAAGATGGTGTTGATTTATTAAGGATATCTCTTCAAAACACCATTTAAAAAAAAAAAATTTCCCAATAACTAATAAGAATACAAAACCTTTTAAAAAGAGTGTGAGAGTAAATTACATAAGTATTCTAGTAGCACACACCAAAGGGTGTTATTTTAGGAAAAATCATTGCTCTCCACTTGAGTAAATTCACATTCTTATAAAAATTAGTTTCACATTCTTATAAAAAATAAAAGTACATTTGTGTGTTTATTCACTAGTGTAAAATAAAGATATTGGGTTTGGTTACGGCTAACTATTTCCTCTCAGCCTTCTCTACTCAACTTACGTTTTAGAAAAACATTTTTGAGACCACATGCTTCCATCATGGGACTTATCACCTGGTGTTATAATCACCTCTCCACTGTTTACAACACTGAGGACACAGATATATAAGGTCCTATCAGTATTGCTAGGGTCCGGCAGAGGGCTTGCTTCGTAATAGATGTAACTGAATGTTTTATCACATAAGATAGTTATTCAACTGAAAAGACCATTTAGTTTACTAATATATTTTAATTTGTCCAGAATATGGTAGTGACTCTGAAATGAGCAAATTCAAGTGTTAGAACTGCTGAGACATTAAAAGAATGACAAGGAACTGAGTCAATGATTTTCAACTGATTTAAGTGGGTCAACTAATTTATCCCTTGCAATAAGAAGTACTTTGAGTTTTTTTCTACATGAAATAGTGACAGGTCTCCTTCTGATGGGAAGGAGGATTTTCCCCAAGGAGTGACTTTGTCCAATAATGCAGACAACTAAAACATGTAAGCCCCATTTCAGAAGAAAGTGTGTGTTTGAGATGTTAAATGCACATATGTATAAGTATGCATACATTAAATATGTATCTACACACATATATACATACACACACAGACATCAGCTTCCTCTTTTAAGAAGTGTACTATTTTGAATCAGGAAATTGCTTTGCTAGCTGGAATTGGTAGGCCAAGAATATCGACTTCAAATCAGATTGCAGTTTTGCTTCATGCTGTATTTTCTCTCTCCCTAAGACTCAAGATACAAAGCAGAAAAATATAAGACAGTTCCTTTTGACACTTTGCAGTTCTCTTAAAAGAAGGACACATATAAGTTTAAGACCCAGGACTTAAACATATTAACATAAAGTTATGCAATGGCTAGAATTAAAAAAATGCAAACTTATAAATGGAGTCAGTTGGCACAAATGAGTCAGCAATACCTTAACTTCCTTTTTGCAGCTCTTTGTTTTTAGAGCTCTAACGATTTCTGTTACTGGTAGTGGAGCTGAACACACTCACTTGTTCCTCTTACTGTGACATTCAAATTTATTAATATAGAGTGATTTATAAAAGCATTCCTGAAACACCACAGCAGCACTGTTTTCTAAAAATAAATGTTGATGATTGTGGCTGAGACTAATATTTGTGTCCTCAATAGTCATTCTTCCCATCTTTCTTACTAACAGAATGCTGTGAGAGGAGGAACAAAAATGTGACCAGTTAAAATATATCTCTATATCTATCTATCTATCATCTATCTATCTGTCTATCTATATGTACTATGGATAGATAGATAGATATACTGGGGGTGCCAAAAAATGTATACACATGACTTGTATTCATCTTTTGTTATCGGTATATATCGAGTATTACAATTTTAATACAGTTTTTTCCTGTCTTAAAATGTGTATGCATTTTTTTGGCACCCTCCGTAGATATAGATACACATTTTGCAGCCTCCCTTAAAGATGGGATAGTGACACAGCAGTAGTGTTTGGCCTTGGAGATGGACCACATGTGACACCCACCAAGATGTAAATGGAAGTGTTTGGGTGGAGCTTCCAGGAAAGATCCTTAAAAGAAAGGCAGACTCAGCTGGTGCAGACCCCTTTTCCTCTACTAGTCCTTTCCTTCCGTGTAGGACACACATCAGCTCTCTTAAAAGACTGGAAGGGAAAGGCACAAAGGGTTACAGAGACTTTGCTGAGCCTCAGAACCAATATTAATCACAGCTTGCCGCCAGACTTTTTATTTTCATGATGAAAAAAGGCAGACTACCTTAGTTTTGTTTGCCAGGATTTCTGTTGCCCCTAGTGAGAGCACCACTTCTAATTGATAAAATGTATCTTCAGATAAAAATACCTTCAGAAACCTGGAAAGAAAAGACTGATGTCTGGAAACCAGCAATGAGCAAACTAGTATATTTTGGTCTTAAAGTCACATTTTTTAATAGAGACACGTTTTTATTATACACATTGTCAAAAAGATTTTTGGAAAGTGAGTCCTCCAATTTTATGTATGTTTTCTTTGGTCCTGGGTTGATTTATGGCTGAAGAACTGAATTAGTGTCCAGGCTCTGACTCCTCTATTTGGATAAGCTAACACAGAATGTGCCTGGAGGCGTGAATGGGGAATGTAAGACTGAGTGTGGCCCCTAGGACCACGGAGAATACAGTGATGCACCACTCGTCTTTCCTTTCTCCCTCTGCCCACTTCCTCGGAGGTCGCCTAACGCTGGCTTTGCCCTTGCCTCGCTGCCTTGTAGTCATTTATCCTCATGGCTTTGCCCTCACTGATCGGTGGACTCGTTGAGAGCAGGATTGCCACTTTATTGATTGATCTATTCTGAATGCCCATCACACTATGCAGTCCACAGGAAGTGCTCAGTAAATGCATGTTGGATGGATGAATGCGTGCAGTGGGGGCATCCCCGGTCATCCCCGGCCTGTCTCTGAGGCACTGAGCCCCTTCCAGCATCAGGAAAGGGCTGAAATCTGTGCTGTGCTCTGGGGTTCTTTCTGATAGAGACGGGCTTCCGCGGACCTACATAAACAAAGGCGTTGGTCTGATGTTCTCGCCCCGGGTGTTGGCCTGATCCTGGATCACCATGGAGCTGCTAACAGGGAACAAGCACTTGCTGTGAGCAGCAACAGGGTACAGTCTGTCATGCCCTTTCCAGGTCTTTTTTAAGGAAAGGCCATGAGCGGAGAGACTTTTGCTCAGAAGGCAGGGTGACATGGTAGAAAGATCGTGGGGTGGGGGGGAGGGTCAGTCACAGGGACAGCAGCTTGCATCTGAAATATACGATTTGACTCTTACCCTTTCTGAGTCTCTCTTTTTCTCTCTCCAGAATGAGGTTATATCTATCACATAGGGCTGATGTAAGGACTGAAAGAAGTGATAAGTTTACAGTGCATGCCTGCCGCGTAAAAGCCACTCGATCAAAGGGAATTATAATGCTTTATTATGTCATAGGTCATGCTGGTGTTATACAAAACATTGTCAGCATTTTCTAGGATACGTGATGAGGAAAGACCACACTTCAGGCTCCAATACTTCTGGACTGGGACTTCATTTACAGTATAGATTACAGTATAAAGCAAGGAACTTCCCGTTCTCTGGGGTATCTCTTACTACTCAAACCAGTAACTGCTTCTCACAGGGGATGGGGCCAGAAGCCACAGGGCAGGGCATCTAACATAAAGGACGCCCCCCCCACCCAGGACCTTGCACACCAAAGGAAATACGGGAAGAAACCAGGTACTGTTGTTTTGACAAACGTCTTTCTTGCCAATGCCCCTTTCTCTTCCCTCCAGTACTATTTTAAGAGACAGCGAATCAAATTATTTCAGCAAGAATAGGCTTTCATCCCGACATTTCAAAAAGATTGATGTTCATATTAATTATGGACCAACTCTGCCTCTCTCCACTAGCAGCTCTTTTATTATTATTATTTTTTCCTGCTTCAAGCATCTTTATTCAGTTGAAAGTCATCTCCTCATCAAGTTTCTAGTTCTAGAAGCTTTCTGGAGACTGGAAGCAAATTTTGGAAACTGTAATCACTACTATTTAATGTGTTCTATGGCTTTTTCAATGCAGATCTAATGACAGTGCCATTTTATTTCCCGGTTGTCATACACCTGCTACTTAAATCCACAAAGGTTAGACCATATGTTTGTAAATATCTGGAAATAAATACGCCTTCACAAGTTCCTTATAATAAAATGACACTACGAGACCTCTGCCGCTTCCTTCTCTCCGGCCCCACCCCGGCCTCCTCCGCCTGTCCTCCAGGTCGCAGCAGGCGACCCTGACCCTTGGTGTTTTCCTCCACGGGTCCAGGGCCTCACACAGGTGTTTTGTCTCCCTGTAATAGCCTCAATCAATCATTCCTCTTTCTTTCTTCACTTCTAGTGATCCCACCACACGTGGCTCTTCCTCTCCAATCCTGCTCAAGCCATTTGGATGAGTCATGTCCATGTCCGGTCTGATGGCCACTGCAAACCCTGACCTCATTGGTTTCAACTGCACTTCCTGTTCACCCCACGTCAGTCATCCCTCCTGAAACTTGCCACCTTGAGGAACTACTCGACATCTAAGATCTTATGTTTAATCCTGCTATTCTCTAACTAGAGTCTCCTATCTTTCCTAGTGCCTCATCAATGATTTTCACTAACTGAATCCTATGACTTTACCAGAATCGGTGGCCTGCAGACTCTTACACTTGTTCCTCATCTCTCAGCCTCCTCCAGTGTTTGTTTCATTCTTACATACCACGGTCTTTCACATACATCACCCTTGCCAATAACCTCAGCTTTCCTTCCTATTCTCTGTCACATTCACTTAAAACACCACTAATATGAAGGAATGGTCCAACTTCTTTCTCCTTAGCTTATGTTTCTGAACATTGCTGAACCAAACACACAGCCATGTTACTGAATGCCACACATATACCAGGTGCCCCGCACGGCCCAGGACCTCAAGGATTCCCAGCCACTGTATGTGCTTCTAATTAGTCTTCTCAGTTTTTTTTTTTTAATTCAAGTTTATTGGGGTGACAATTGTTAGTAAAGTTACGTAGATTTCAGGTGTACAATTCTGTACCACATCATCTATAAATCCCATTGTGTGTTCACCACCCAGAGTCAGTTCTCCCTCCATCACCATATATTTGATCCCCTTTACCCTCATCTACCACCCCCCTTACCCTCTGGTAACCACTAAACTATTGTCTGTGTCTATGAGTTTTTGTTTCTCATTTGTTTGTCTTGTTCTTTTGTTGTTTTCGGTTTATATACCATATATCAGTGAAATCCTATGGTTCTCTGCTTGTTCTGTCTGACTTATTTCGCTTAGCGTTATAATCTCAAGAGCCATCCATGTTGTCACAAATGGTCCTATTTCATCTTTTCTTACCGCCGAATAGTATTCCATTGTGTATATATACCACAATGGAATACTGTTCAGCCTTCCCATTTTTTTAATACAGCCTATTCTAAAATTTGCTACTGTTAATGTATCATTTAATTCCCCAAATGTAATTTACAAAACCCAAGTTCCTGCTTTTGCATCCAGCTTTCTTTCTCCCCTTACTCTTCACCCACCAGCACACCACTCCTGTGTTCTGCTCTCAGTCATCCTGAAGGTCATTGGATCCCAGTAATATGCTGCTTCTTTCTCTCTCCCCAGAACCTTTGCCTGTGGTTTTGCTCTTTCTGCCTGGAACGTCTCTACTATACTTCAACATCCCTCCACTCCCCACCTTCCAAACACCACACCTTATTCCTTCACCTGGTTAATTTCTGCTTAGCTATTAGGACTCCATTTAGATGTCACTCCCTGAGTTAAAACAGACGTATGTCACCTTTAATTAATGACTATACATCCTCTATTTACCCCCAGGACAGCTCTTCTCACATTCAATTGTCAATGTAAATTACCAGATAAAAATTCTTCGAGGACAGGGATCTGCTTAATTCTTTATTCTCAGAGCCTCGCTTACTGCCTGTACATAACAGGGACTAATAAACGTTTGTTGATTGAATAATTATAAATGCAAGTGTATAAATAGACTGTTCATCGAAAGCAAATAAATTTGTTCAGTGTTTACATCCTTTAAACCATTTCCATGTTTATATTAATTTATAGCATTTGATTATCACAACGACCTTGTGTTGTACAGAGAAGTTTTAAATGTTAAAGATGTGTAATTTACCATTATTCAGTTTTATATTTAGGATAAAGCTTGTTGTGCACTGTCTGATAAATCTTTACCCACCCTAAGTTGGGAAGATATGTCTTACATTTTCTTCTAGAAGTATTACAAAGTTAGCTTTTACATTTAGATTTATATTCATCGTAAATTAATTGTTGTGCATAGTGTTAGGGAGAAGTTGGGATTCTTTTTCTCCATACATTATCAAGTTGTTCCAATAAAAGTATTTGAAAAGACTTTCATTTTCCAATGGAATTGCCCCGGCATTTTCATCTAAAATCATTTAATCATATATATGTGCATATATATATATATATCTTTTTGTGGACTCTATTTTGTCTTATTGATCTATTTGTCTACCCTTTTACCTATTTGTCTACACTTTGTCTTGATATAGTAGTTTTATAATAAATTTTAAAATCAGAGAGTGAGTTCTATAAATTTGGTTGTCTTTTTAAATATTATTTTGTGTATTGGAAATGGTTTGCATTTCTACAAGAAGTTTAGAATAGTCAATTTGTATCAAAAGCCAGCTGAGATTTTGATTAGATCTCGTTGAATCTATCGACACTTTAGCAATATTGAATCTTCTAAACTATGAAAATAATATATCCCTCAACTTAGCAGATTTTCTTCAGTTACTTTTAGCAATATTTTATAGTTTTCATTAGAGGTTTTGTATGTCTTTTGCTAAATTTATTCCAAAGAATTTTTGTCTTTTTGTAATTTTTTAATACATTCATTCTCCAATGATACTTGAATATAGAAATATACTTAATTTTTTATGTTTTCTTTTTATTCTTTGACCTTGCTAGAAAGATGTATCAGGCAGAAAGATTTTTGTATATTTCCTGAATTATTTTCTTTCTTATGTCTTTGATAGAATTTAACCAGGAAGACATCAGGGCCTCAATTTTCCTTTCTGGGAAAATGAATTATTATAAATTCAAAGTTTTAAATAAATCTATTGCTGTTCAGATCTTCTATTACTTCTTGTAAGTTATTTATTAATTAGTTTATCTAAAGTCTCAGATTTATTGGCAAAAAATTATTCACAATAATCCCTATCATCTTTTTAATGTTTGTTTTAGCGACAATATCTTCTTTTCTTAGTATCTTTTATTTTTTTTAACTTTTATTTATCCTGATCTGTCTTGAGGAGATTTATTAATTTTACTAAAGTTTTCACAGAAACAATTATATATTTGGGATATTATTTCTGTTTTGTTTCGTATTTCATTAATTATTGCTCCTTTGAATTCCTTCCTTCTTCTTTTAAGCTTAGTTTTTTTTCTTTTCTAGATTCTTATAGTAAAACGTTAAATAATTGTTTATAAATCTTTCATCTTTTCTAATATGAGCATTTAGTTTCCCATTAAACATTACCAGCTGCATGCCACAAATTTTGGTATTTTTATTTTCATATCATTCAGTTCAAAATATTGTCTTTTTCCATGTGGCTTCTCTAATTTATAGATTATTTAGAAGTGTGTTGTTTAATTTCTAAATATTTGGAGTTTTTTAAATATATCTTATTTGTATTGATTTATCATTTAATGCTATTCAGACAGTTTGTAATATTTTAATTTTTGAAATATACTGATACTTTATGGCCTAGTGTCTGAACTAACAGGGCATGCACTTAAAAGAAAAAGTATTCTGCAGTTGTTGTGTCCATTGTTCTTTAAATGTCATAAGTCAAGTCATGATATAGTAATGTTTAAATCTTCTATATTAATTAATTTATAGTTTTGTCTATTTGTTTTACTAATTACTCAGATCCACTTGATAGCCAATGTATTCTTCATGGCCTTCACTGCCATGTCTCATCCTGTTTGCTCTTCGGGTGTTAGCCTCTGTCGTTACTGATGCAATTTGTCAAACTTGGTCTTTGGTCTTTTCTACAATATGCTGCTGAATGTGTTATATGGTTACCACCCTTGTCACACTCCCATCCCCAGTGCCACGCATACGTCAGTCTGTGAGCTCTTTTGACATGACTGAGTCTTCCACTGTGTTGCGTAAAAAATTCTGCATCTTCTTGAGTCTATGTTTAGGTGAAACGCCCTATTTTAGAGCTGTCATTTCTCCCCTATTTATTAATAAATCGTTTCTATTCTCAATACACCAAAGATTTTTGGTTTATTCTCACAACTGTTTTTCCTGCAATAAACTTGAGAGCCTATCTTTGAAGTAAAAATTAAAACACTAACTCTTTTATTCTGAGCTGAGTTCTTCCCTTCCTCTGGAGAACTCAGGCTCAATAAACAGAGATCAGTGAACAACTTGAATAATCATAATTAAAAATATATAAGATTATATATTTAAATATTATCCCCATACACTATACAAGAAAATCATGATGCAATTACAAAGGAAACAGAATTGTATCATGTATTTTATTAATTGATGTAGTAAAGGTAAAAAAGAGAATTCAATGACCTTGAAGCCTGAAGTGCTATTCCTTGAGTGGCAAGTATTTAAAGATAAGCTTACATTTCCTTCTCTAGGGATCGATAACTAATAAATATGCAATACCTAATGTTGAAAAATTATAATATTTTATTTTACTCAGTTTTTTATTTTATTATTCTCCTATAAATAATGCTTGGGTATCAGTCATAGTTATGAAGCACAGTTCAAATGTTATAAATGTAAGAATGTGAAAATAATATTAGGGCTGAAAATAGCAGTAAGTAGGACTAGTGTTGGATAAAGAGTAGAGGGCATTTCTTTCCTCGTTTTATGCAGTGAGATATTAGACACAATCTAAGAGCTAATGGTCTAATGGATGAAGAAATATAGGTTTAAGTATGTTATTTTTAACTGGAATGAAATAATAACTGGAAGCTTTAAATTCATAACAAATAAGAAGATTGGAAGGAGGAGGAACAAGATTAAATAATCTGGTATTTTCATCTTTTACATAGGAAGCCAATATTTAAACAAAGTTTATAGCTCCAGAAGTAGAGCTGCAGGTATATACTTTAGAATTTTGTGGAGAATTACAAACTTTATTGTAGTACACAATACAGTTGTAAGGGAAATTAAATAGTGGGACTGTGAGTACAAGGAATTGGGTGAAATATTTTAAATATTCTTTTATCCTTCTATATGGATTTATTTATTTTTACTATGCAAATATATTGATTTTATTATATTAAAATGCAAAAAAATATTCAAAATAATTCTGTATAATTCCTGATCTCACATTTGCCATTTTTTCACTTTTGTCATATAATATTTTATAGATAAATTTTCTTAAAAATAAATTTGAACATCTGCAAGTTAATATCTGAAAAAAACATAATCCCTAGCAGATGTTTCCATCTGGCTCTGGGCCCAGAGATATTAAATTATAATGGAGAAGGGCTTGAGCAAATGTATTTGTCAGTCTGCCTGTGCTCTTGGTCTTAAATTGTACTGAAACAGATGATAGGGTGGCATTAAATAAAACTGCAATAGGGCCTCCGCAATTTATCTGAACATCTGGTTGATTCTATTCTCTTCTGTTCTCTTCTTCCAAAGCCAAGTTTGTCCTTGTACCATATTATATAACCCAAGATTCAGATTGGTCTTGCAAAGAATTTTAAAACTTTTAATTTCCATATATATTTGAATGTGCACTACACCTTGGGCACTTATGATCTCACACATTTTCTTTGTTCCTATCTACTTGCAGCTACTTTTTAATATTTCCCCTCTACCTTGGCATGATCAAAGAGAAATAGCAACTAATTGCTGTAAATATACTCAAATGCCATCAAAAAAGACCAATGAGAATCAAACAGTATTATTTTCAGCATTGTTTTTGAGCCAGATTTAATTATAAATTCTTTTAATCTACTCTGTAACATTTTGTGTAGTCAGTTTTTATAGTGATTTATTTAGACAAGACACCAGTAGTCAGGTAGTTCTAGGCTCTGTATAAGCTCCTTAATGCCTCTTGGAGATGGCTGAGTTCCCATGAGGTCAGGCTCCAAGACAGTCTTTAATAGCAGAAAATTCCCTCTGTTGTTATTGTTCAAAGGTGATGGAAGGGGATAGCAGGAAGAATTTGACACTGGCTTTTTGTGCTTCTCTCTTTATCATCCTAATCTCTCTCAAGAGATTATAAATTCTTTAATAGCAGAAATGGGTTTTTGACTTTACCTTGTAATTCTTTAATTGCCTTGGACACATTACAATTTCTGCAAACATTTTAAGATGAATCCATTTGTTACAACTGAAGTTCTCAATGACTTCCAGATTGGTTTGATTAGCATAGATAGATAGATAGATAGATAGATAGATATGTATATATACATATATATACAATATATATTTGTATATGTATAGATGTATGTATATATTTGTATATGTATGTATATCTGTATGTATATATTTGTATATGTATATATATACAAATATACATTGTTTTCATTGCCTTAAGAAAATAGTGGACTTCCAGCTTCCACTTAGGGTATAGAATATTGGAAACAGTATTGCCCCCACCATAACAACCAGGAAAAGCCAGATCATATTTAAAGAATCATAATTGTTATCAAATTTAAAGAAGTGAGGTTGCAGAGCAAGCAACTAGCCTGAAATGTAAGGAAAAGCAGGCATATCCAATGAGAGATGGACCACAAGAAATGACTAACCTATACAAAGAAGGGGAGGAAAATAGGTCCTCCATTTACATGGGAAAGAACAATTCAGCTAATATGCATAATGACTGGGTAAAGCCCGAGTGTGGAATAGTGTAAGGCTAATGGGCCTCAGGCACAAAGGGAATTTGTAACCATTCTTAGGTTCTTTGCCATGGATCTCTATCAGGAAATCATGGAAAATATTGATGGCAGGGCAAAAGACCATAGAAAGCATACCTTGTAGTACAGGCCTAGAAGATATAAACACTCTTTACTAATGGCCAAGCAGAAGAGATGTCCATAGGTTCAAACATAAATGCTCTTTACCTCAGTGTCTACTGTCCTATATATTAGGTCTGGTTTTTCAAGAAAGTATACCTATCATACACACACAAAAATTAGGAAAAACAAACAAACAAACAGACTGTCAAGAGGTAAAGTAGTCAACAGCCAGATAAGAACCAGATATTCAAACTATAAAACATAGAATTAAAAATTACTATAATTAACATGTCACAGAATTTCATGGAAAAAATAGAAAACATGCATGAACATGTGGGGAATTGCAACAGAGATAAAACTATATAAAAAGGATCAAATTGGAGGCTAGAATTAAAATATAGTAATGGAAATGAAGCATGCCTTGACTAATTCATTTGTAAACTCAACAAAATCAAGGAAAATAAAAATGAATGAATTGGTCAATAGAAATTATTCAAACATAAACACAATGAGAAACAATAATGGAAAAACAAAAATAGGACAAAGTATTCAAGTACTGTGAGGTAACATCAAAAGTACTAATCTAAGTTTGACTCCCAGGAAAAAGACATAATGAAGTGTATGAATTACTTAAAGAAGTAATGACTGATAGTTTTCCCCAAATAACAAGTGACAAAAAACCCCACACTCCTACAAATTCAGAGAACACCAAATACAATAAAATCAAAACCCAAACACACACAGTGAATACACACACACACACACACACACACACACACACACACACACACACACATCATGTTCAACTGCTGAAAATATCTTTAAGGCAGCTTAGTGGAAAAGGCACATTATACACAGGAGAACAAAGGTAGAAATATGAAAGACTTCTCATCAGAAACTATGCAAGCCAGAAGACAATATACTGAGAGAAGAAAAAGGCCAATACAGAATTTTATATCCTTTGAAAATATCTTTGAAGCAGTGAAGAAGAAATAAAGACTTTCAAAAAAAAAAAATGATATAATGTTTGATCCACAGACCAACACCAGAAAAAATGTTTTAAAAAATCCTTTAAAGCAGAAGAATATGGTAATACACAGAAATCTGAATCTACAAAAATAAACGGGTCTCCAGAAAATAATTTAAATGAAAAATTAATTCAAAATAGATCATAGATTCAAATGTAAATCCTAAAACTACAAAGCCACTAGAAGAAAACATAGCAGAAAATCTTTGTGTCCTTGGGTTAGGCAAATATTTCTAAGATACTACACTAAAAACATGATAAATTAAAAAAAAATTGAACTTCAAAATTAAACACTTCTATTATTTCAATTTTTTTTTTTAAGAAAATGAAAAGTGAAAGACTGCAAGGAAACATTTGTAAAACACATATCTGATAATGGACTTGTATCCAGATCTAGTTGACTTTATTCTAAGATGATTCCCTTAGTTTTCATTCCTTGTAATGTATAATCTCCCCCCCTTGAGTATGGGCAAAGCTTTTTAATATGATGAGATAGTCCTTTCCTTGATTACATGGCATCATATGGGAAATGTGATGCGACAGTCACTTCAGTGTCAAGAATCCATCATAGAGACTGGAAAGAGATGCTGCAATAAGCAGCCACGTTGTTGGGGAGCCACTTGGCTAGGACCTGAGAGTGACCTGTAGTTGCTGAGAGCAACAACTGGCCAAGATCCAGCAAGAAAGTATGATCCCCAGACCCACCTACAGCCACAAGGAACTGTATTCTGCCTACAACCTGAATAAGTTTGGAAGTGGATCCTGAGTTCCAGCTGAGACCAGATGTGAATGCAACCCACCGACACTTTGAATTAACCTTGTAAGACTGTGAGCAGAGAACTCAGTTATGTCATGGACAGACTTTTGACACACGGAAACCATGTGATAAAAAATGGGTACTGTTTTGAGTGACCAAGTCAGTGGTAATTTACACAGCATTAGGAAGCTAATATACCAGATAATATACGCTCAAAACCCAGTAATAAGAAAATAAATAACCCAGTTAAAATTTGGCAAAAGATTTGAATAGGCATTTCACTAAGTCAAAATCATTAATCATTAATAACAAATTAAAAACTACAATGAAATACTGCAAATGTTTATGAGACAGACAAATGAAAAATTCTCTGTCCATTTCAAGTGCTGGTGAGGACTCAGAACAATTTCAACTCTCATACATTAATTGTGAAAATGCAAAAATGATACAGTCACTTTGGAGAACAGTTTTGCAATTTCTAATAAATGAATTATGCACTTATCACAAGACCCAGAAATTCTACTCAGGGGAAATGAAAGCTTAAGTTCACATAAAAACTTGTACTTTGTTGTTTATAGTGGTTTTTTCCATAATTACCAAAGACTGGGAAACAACCCAAATGTTCTTCAACTTGTCTGTTAGTTTTCTATTGCTGCTGCAATAAATTGCTTCAGTCTTAATGGCTTAAAAAAGCACAGGGTTATTATCTTATATTTCTGGTAGACAGAAGGCTATTGCTGTTTCGCCAGGCTAAGATCAAAGTGTCAGCAGGGCTGCATTCCTTTCTGGAGGCTTTAGGCTCCAGCTGTTGACAAAACCCAGTTCCATGTAGTGTAAGACTGAGAGCTTGTTTCCTTGCTGGTGGGTGCTTGGGTGCCACGTTTAGCTCCTAGAAGCTCCTCTCTGGTTCTTGCATTTAGACCCTTTCCATCCCAGAACCAGCAACAAGGTAGCACGTTTTCTGACACTGCCCTCTCTATGGGATTATATTTGGCTCAGGATTTTTTACATTCCAATCCCCAGTTCTGCAACGAAATTGCATTAGCAAAGCCCTTTTTACCATGTAAGGTGACATATTCCTGGTTTCCAGGGATTAGGGCATACCATTTTTAGGGAGTCATTAGTCTGTCTACCATAATTGGTGAATGAAGGCAGTGTAATAAATCCATACAATGGAACACTACTCAGCATTAAAAAATGAGCTAGTGATACACATGAGAACATGAATAAATCTTAAAACATTCTGCTAAGTAAAGAAAGCCAGATCCAAGAGGCTGCATATTGCATCATTTTATTTATTTGACATTCTGGAGAAGGCAAAAGCCCAGATACAGAAACCAGAGCAGTAGTTGCTCAGCACTGTGGTCTAGGGGAGGACTTCGTTACAATGGGCACAGAAATTCCTGAGGTGATGGAACTGCACTAAATTCTGATTACGCTGGTGATTACACAACTGTATGCATTTGTCAAAATTTGCAGAACAATACACTGAGTATAATGTGTCCACATTATATTTTAAGAATAATGTCTATTTTTCACTGAGAACTTACTGTATGTAAAATTTATCTAAAAAAATAGAAGCAAAAAATCTAAATTTACCAATACCTGTAATTAAGCAGAATGAGCTTTTAAAATCGTGAACTGACAAAAGTGCATCAGACATTGAAGATTTTGTGGATGATTGCATGAGACATTTGCAGGTGTAAAGTCCCCACCAAGTAAATGAAGGGGACAGATATAAAGGGGACATTTATATCTGGGGCAGACATAGAATAATAAGCAGAGCAACCCAGATCCTTTTTGAGGCCAGTGTAACGGTGATTAAAAAAATAAAAACGTAAACGCTAAAGATAACATAAGACAAATATCTACCACTTCAATATATACAGAGGCTACCAAAAACAAAATGTATACACATTTTAAGAAAGGAATATACTGTATTAAAATTGTAATACTCAAAAAAAAAATTGTAATACTCGATATATATCGATAACAAAAGATGAATACAATTCATGTGTATACATTTTATTGGCACCCCCGGTATATGAGGTGTGATTAAAAAAATACAGTGAATGTTTAAATTGAAAAAATATATTACAGTAAAAGACACACTGCCATTATTCCCCCTCAAAATACTCCCCCTTGTTTTGAACACACTTATCCCATCATTCTTGCCATTGTCTGAAGCAGTTCTGGAAGTCCTCTTTCATGAGTGTCTTTAGTTGCACTGTCGTGACTGCCTCAATGTCCTGAATCATTTTGACTTTGGGGAAGAGCCAGAAGTCACACGGTGCCAGAGCCGGTGAATAAGGGGGATGAGGACACACCATAATGTTTTTATTTGACAGAAATTGCCATACCAGAAGCAATATGTGACACGGATTGTTGTCGTGACGGAGGATGACTTATGGCACACTGTAAAACACACCTTCTCTCGACCGTAGCTCATACCCAACTGACTGCACCGAACAAGTTGAAACTTGTCACACACAGTTACTAAAGTTCAATGTGCTGCTTCCCGAATTGAAGATCCCTGCCTTTCCATTGGATGGCACTCAGCAGCAGCATTCATCATATTTGTTTACCACACCGTGTGTGTGTGTGTGTGTGTGTGTGTGTGTGTGTGTGTGTGTGTGCATAAAACAAATATACTACATCATAAATAAACTATTAATGAACTGGGGAAAAAAGAAAAAAGTAAACTATTTGGAATAAACTATCTTCTCTATTTAAATGTAATACTTTTGTAAACTCAAAACAAACTAGTGAACAAATAAAACTGGAGGACCACACAGTTCCTTTATAAACAGATAAGCAATAAGGCAAATAAAAACATGTACTGAGCACGGTACATGGCAGCCATGTTCAAAGCTGAGGATAAACGTATGTGTCAGATACAGGTCTTAACTAAGTAAGTGCAGAGTCTCAATTTGGGGCTTAGAAGGGTACTCATAAAACACATACATAAACACTTTTGTATATGTTGCCGAAACAGAGGGTAAAATCAGGTTCTCTGTGGCTTCAGGGTAGAGATGACCCACACCTAGTGAATATTTTCACGTATGGTGGAAAGATGAGGGAATTCACATCACAATAGACTTCATAATATTAGCTTGGTGCAAAAGTAATTGCAGTTTTTGCAATTATTTTTAACCTTTTAAACTGCAATTACTTTTGCACCAACCTAATATTTGAGAGGCTGCTCTGTGTGTAGTTTTGTACTACGCTCAGTGAGAAATATAGTAGTCTCATGGACCGGGCACGTGGCGATCTAAGCACTGCTCTGGGTACTGGAAATACATTGATGAAGATTGACAAGCTCCCTACCTTCTTGGGCAGAGAGACAGTCAATTTAAGGGTTGATATTAATACACAGTCATACTTCAGTATCTGTGGAGGATTGGGTCCAGGACCCCCCACGGATACCAAAATCTGCAGATGCTCAAATACGGCCATATGATTGATTGACTGAATAATTCACCCAACTAGTATTATTGAAAAGTGACTTTTATATATTATGCACCATTCTAGTCTTTGTGAATACCAGTTTATAAATAGATGCAGTCTATATCCTCTTGGAGTTCACATTTTAATGAAAAGGTATAAAAACAAACAATCTGACGGGTAGTTATTTTAGGTTAGGTGATCAGACAAGTTCTCCCCAGAAGTATATTCGCTATGCAACCTTAATCGTTGAGAAGAAGCCATTCATCCACATATTCAAGCCAGTCCAGGTAGAAAGGACACTTAGGCAAGAATGTGTGGGAAGAAAGTGTTTGTGCCGTAGGGGAATGAGAGAAAGTCATTACTTCTGCAGCACAGTAAACAAGAGTTATTGATGAGCAAGAAGTGTGAATGTCTGGTGGCCTTTCCCCAGACCTGAATTGTCATCTCAATAATGGTCCGCTACTGATAAATTGTAACCTGGAAAAGGAATTAGGATGTAATAGATCTTCAGATGATCACTTTGTTCTGTGGATAATGGGCTGAAGTTAGGAAAAGTAGTAGGAAGGAGATGACTTACGTTTTTATGGTAGTTGGTGCTACCCATTATAGTGACTTTGTTTACAGTCCTGGAACTGGGTGAGGATGCAGACATAGATGGATACCACCTATGTTCATTTATTTGTTTTGATTATAGCAGCCATGTTTTCATGATGCGTTCAATGTTGGTGGAGAGAGAAGTGACAGAGAGAGGTCAGGGTTTACTAACTGGTGGGGGGCTGGGAGGAAGACGATATCATTGACTGAGATGGAAAATACCAGAGGAGAATGAAGTTAGGGACCGGGAGAAGGGAGTGAGGATTCTGAGTTTTAGACAAGTGAGATAGAGAAGTCTATGAGACATTAACCTGCAGGTTTCAAGTAAGCAATTGGATCTTTGAATTTGAGTATGCAAGCGAGGTATGAGCAGAAGTTATAAGATTCGCAATTATCTTACCTGTCAGAGGTCTAAAAGTAGAAAAGCAGGCAATGAGGTAGGAAGGGAAGCAGGAGAGTGTGGCACTATGAAAACTCAAAGAGAAGGGGATTTCAGGAGAGAGGAGTGGCCAACCATGCTGAGTGCTAGGTAGGAGTTTGAATAAGATTAACTTGTCTAAGATGGCAGCATTGAGGTCACTAGTAACCTTAATAAGAACCAAATTCTGCTGACTTCAGTGGAGGGAAAGAATTAGATTAAAGTGGGTCGAAGACTGAATGGGCGGTAAGGAAGAAAAGACAATGTGTGTGAGCAACTCACCTGATAAAGAGACTTAGAGAGGAAGAGACAGACAGGACTTCTTTTGAGAGGGATGTGTGATCAAGGAACACTTTTGTTTTCAATGGAAAATACTGCAACATGTTTGCATTTTTATAGGGATGATCTAGGAAAGAGGAGACATTAAGGGTACGGGACAGAAAGGAGATGTCGAATCAAAAAAAAAATCTTTGGGTGGGAAGACAAAGCAAATGGATTGGACTGAGGCAGGAGGATACTTTATGCTTCATTGTAACAGGAGAAAAGGATGAGATGGATATAGATGCAGGCATGATTGTAGATTTTATGGTAGAAAGATAATGACATTCATACTACCTAAAACGTGGCAATGTACATTACATCTTTACCTGCAAATATCTCCCCTTTAGCCCCACCACACCTGTGTGAGGAAGGAGAGAAGTTATCATGATGTTTAAGTCACAAATGAAGAAACTGAGGTCTGATAGACCAAATGACCTTCTCAAGGTCATAAACTAGTAAGTAGTGAGTCAGGGTTTGAACTCAATTTAAGTGTCTTCTCTCAACACCAGGAAAATGCATCAAATTCTAGACATGTCAGCCATGAATTCTTAGTCCCAGGATCAAGCAAAATTATTCTTGGATTTATTCCCAGGTCTCTGCTCTATACTCGTTTTTCTGCCTTCTACTTACTGGAGTGTGCAAATAGTGTGAAGTAAGTTTGTTTTTGGTATAGCTGCAATTAGACACAGAGCTAGACACACAAGAGGTATGAAAGATGAATGTTGGGCAGTCAGAACTCTGAATGGCATGGGGCTTTGGCTCAATTGAACTGGATAGGTTTTGACTTGTGCAAAGGAAACCAGTCACGACCATGTGAAGAAGGGAGGAAAACCAGGTTTGATTGGAGGCTGATAAATTTAGTCATGGATATGTCGAGCACGGAATGTCGAATTGGCTGTTGAATGAATGGAGCTTAATTCCGACAGATTACGCTTAATCTTGACACCTGGGTTGGAGGTAGAACTTGGGGAGTCATCACCATATGGATAGCATTTGCTCTAAATTAGAAGGTGGTAATAACTTGCCTTTGAAAAAAATTGAAATTTCCCTGAGATTTATGAACTCTCTCCAACTTCACCTATTGGAATAAAGATCTTTCTTGTGCCAGGAGATCCTGTTGATGTGGTAATTTTAAGGGAATTTTCTCTTTCTGAGCAAAGTTAGTTACAGAGAGTTTCAGGGTTTTTATTTGTCATATCTAAATGGCATTTCTTTCACACACATAAATGGTCTTACTGACAGGAAGCCATGCAAATGTTCCCCTTTTGCAATTTACTGAAATTGCTGGTTATTTTTAGAGGGAGTCAGGCATTTGTGAACCCGGTGCTGAAAACAAGCCTTTGATAAACTGACAGTTTAAAATTCAACCTAAATTGCACCACTTTCAATGCCAATAATTCCAGCAGACTTTTACTTTCTGTGTTATAATTCATAAAAACATGAAAAAATATATATCCTCAAGAATTCTGTGTGTTGTCAGGGCAACCATCATCCAGTTTTAAAGATGGGTAAACTGAGGCACTGGAGGGTGAAGTGACTTGCTTAAGGCTCTGGAGAAGCTACCAAAGAGCCCAGCTCACTTGATCAGCTCTGTTTTATACCCTTTTCAGTCCCCATAATAATGATGAGCGCTCTTATTATGTATTCAGTGAGTAAATCAAGACGTAACTGTCATTTAATTTTAATAATTTATGATTATTCATAAAGTTGCAAGCCTGTGTTCTAGTAGATGTCAAATAAACTCTGAAAGTTTAGGTGATAAGCGGTTTCTTTTAGAGTTCTGGACTCATAAGCTTACGGGAAATGAGGGTGCAGTGGGAGTACAATAGAGGTGGAGTATTAGTCATTTCTTATTGATAATACAGTGTGGAACTAATAACACTAAATTTTGTTTTTCCAGTGGCTTTTCAATGGGGCTGTCTATTCCCAATACCTGTTGACAAAAACAAATTAATTCCTATACTTGCTTGGACTTCTCTTCGAAAAATTTACCGTCAAAGGCCATCAGGCATGACTGTAGCTATTGATTACCAATGTTGTTTTAATAAAACAGCCAGACTTATCTCAGAGCCACACTATTGTTGGTCCTTTGAAGCTATATTAAAATGAGTTCCATGGAATTAACAGTTTATCAGAGAAGCACAGGCACCAAAAGTAACCACAAGTTTCTCTCCTAAAGATATAAAACTGAATGATAAAAACGAACGGCCCCAAAAGGGAAAGTTTTGGTGGACTTTTTTTGTGTCAGATAACGAGTGCCTCAAGCCCTTCTTCCACACTTTGAAGGCTGCAGAGAGCTGGGATCGCGTTATCAAGACCCTGTGCTTGATACCTTCAGGCTGCAAGAGCTGCTCAAGGGTAAAGGTGAGGGAGAGGAATTCACGTGTCTGAACTGGGTATGACGCATCTATATCGTTGTTCTATATTCTCCACTTAGTCTACGAGTATCTTGCTTCGCCCTCATAATGCCTTATGACATAGGTCCTAAAATCCCCATTACAGATGAGGAAGCTGAAGCTAAGATAATTGAAATAATATATTCAAGTTCATACAGTTACTAAATGATGGAGTTGGAGTTCAGTCTCAGGTTTTCTGTCTGCAAAGCCCATGTTCGTGCCCCTACCTTTTCCTGGGAGTATTATTTTCCAACCTTGGTCCTTGATGTGTATGTCTCTTTTTATCCCCATTGACCCTTCCCAGACTTTTTTCAAGAAAGAGAACTCTTCCCGTGGGTAATGAAGGCAGTGCTTCTCACTGGCTCTGGTTCTCCTTTCCAAAGCCACTTCTCAACAGCTTCTTTTAACTCTCAAGATACTTCAGCTATACCTTCCATCTTTCCTCCTAACCCACAGTGGACCTGGCTTTGTCAGCACTTTGAAAACTCCACACAAACTCTTCCTGACCAATGGATCAAGGAGTCAGCATTTTACTACAACAGGAGGCATCTTATTTGGACAGCATTTCAGGTGTCCATCCAACATAATAAACTGTGGGATCTTGAACTTGTATTCCCCTCACTCTTTCCTCAGAACATAGCTCTATGAAATGTGTAGGCCCTTTATTGAACATTTAGATATCTCCAATGGAGATTTTCTTCCTGTGGGGATTGTCTTGACCAGGATACACACGCACCTCACCTATACCTTTGCAGATTTCTTGCTGTCCTGTTCTATGGTTGTATTCTGATGACGTGTCTCTCCCCAAACTAATATCCTTCTATTCACCACTATCTTTGGGTTAATGTCTAAACTCCTAGCGTGCCATGCAATGTTCTTTGCAAACTGAGCTCATTGTTTTTTCAGCTGATCTTTTTACTCCCATTCTTTCTTCTGCTCCTTGCTTTAGATTTCCCTGCTTCAAATATGTCGAACTACTCACCCATGCTTTTTTCCCCCCTTTCTAGCCCCACAATTGTTTTTTAATTTTTAGAATCTCCTGTACCACTCCCCATTTGCAAAACTGCTACTCATCTTTAAAGCACTAAATCAAAGGTCAGTTTCTCTGCAAAGCCTTTTCTACCTCCTCCGTATAGATGTAGTGACATTTTCCCTTGGGCTTTCCTAGCACCTAACGTGTGCCTCTGAGGTTGGATTCAATGCATTCCCTTACACTTCCTCTGTATGTTTGTCTAGATTGTGAACGCCTATTGGGCAGGTATTTTAACTTATTTCTCTAATCCTTTCTGCCTATAACATAACCTTATCACTCCTTATAAGCTAAATTTGCAGTTTTCAACCTGGCTTAACAGACCTCAACCTTTTATTGTTTATACAATTGTCTTATTTTTAATAATACTTTAAAAATTGGTATCATGTATCAAGCACTTACTAAATGACAAGCACTTTTTCAAGCTTTTGACATGCAATTTTAATCTGATTTTTAAACAACCTTAGGAAATAGAAAGGATTGGTATCCTCATTGTATAGACAAGGCATTTGCAGCTTACAGAATTTGAGTACCTTGCCCAAAGTCACGTAGATAGTAGGGGACAAGGGGACATAATGTTTCCTGGGGCTCAGAAGAAAGACCTTGAGCAAAGGAAGTATATCTAACACAGCTGTCTGAATAGTCCACACATAAACTTTTCCATCTTCTAAGTATTAAAGATTTGGAAAGCAAAGGGACAAGCATGATTTTATGGATTTTAATGGAGTCAGCTCATCTTTTCCCTTCTAAGTTGTAGCTTCCCACTTTTGTAGTCTGTCTATACAAACGGTAGGTTTGTCAGTATCAGTTTCTGGGTCTTCTCTATTTGCATTACTTTTCTTTGAATTGTAGGCAACATAAACAGAAAAACTTTCTTCTGGGAGGTTGGTTTCCCTCTTCTAAGCTGAATATTGTGTGTTTTGTTTACCATCACTACCCAGCCATTTCCAATTTCTTCTTTTGGTTCTTTCTCCCTAGTTTATAATGCCATCCAATTTAGAACAACAGATTTAATTAATATGATTTATTGTCCTTAAGATTAATGAAAATGAGAAGACCAAAGGCAGTGTCAAGCTCTCTGACAGCTCATTCTAAGTTAAAATGTTGACCAAATCAATCTTTGTGCTATTTTATTGTTCATAAGAGTTTCTGTTGGAGTGAAAATAGCACTCTGATTTTTTCTTTTTTCTTTTTTTCTTTTTATCATTCTAGAGATAATATGCTTGGTATTAGGGTAAGGAGATCAGTCTAACACAGAGTCCAGGAGAAGGTTCAGATAACATTGAACCCGACTATCAGCAAAGAACATAATCTAGAACTGTGGTCAAGTTACCAGGTCAGAGTCTGGATTTATAGTTCAGGATTAAAGCAATGAAAAAAGGCATTGGGAAGCATGTATTCCTCATTTTATGGAATACGGAAGTTTGGAAAATAATAGCAAACTTAGTAGGAATCTATAAAAATATCAAATTATTCATCCTTGCGTTGTGTATTTGGAAATCTGATCAAATCTATTCTAAAAATATTTTCTAAGTGCATTTTTCTTTCAAGGAGGGCACAGCTCTCCTTGCTGGGGATCAAACCAGCAACCTTGGTGTTATTAGCACCGTGCTCTAACCAACTGAGCTAACTGGCCACCACAAATAGGTGATGTGGGGACAGAGTCCCAGAGAGCAGTTTCCAGGCTCTTGGCCTCATGTGGAAAGGTGCTGGCTCGGGTAGTAGATGGCCATCAGCTGTAATCAGATGGCCATCCACTGTGGCTGGGTGGCCATCAGCTGTTACTAGTTACCCACTGGCCACTGATATAACTGCCGTGGCTGAGGTAGCAAGTGTGGATTGCAGTTAGCAAGGGGTTGGTTGGTTGGTTGTTGGTTGGCAGAGAAGCAGATGGCGGATTGTAGCTAGCAAGTGGGGTTAGCAAGCGTGGATGGTGGATTGCGGATCATGTGGATCCTACTTCCTGTGTCTACAACCCAGCCGCCAGCAAGTATGTAGTGGTATGACTCCGCTACCCATGGCTCCGTTGGTGTTCCTTTTTGGTCTCACCATGTCCTGCGTTCTTGTGCGGCGAGCGGGAGCTGAGACCCTGCTTGACAGTGACATATTTTGATCCATTGAACTATTTATGAAATCTCAAACATATGGTTATAATGAAAGATATCCAATAAATTATGTTAAAAGAGTTGGATGTAGTGAAAAAACCCTCCACAAATTTTACACTGTATACTGCACCCAAAATAAATTTCAGATTTGTAAAGTGTTTAAGAAAAGTGAAATTATAAGCTATAAAATATACGCATGAACAGTTAATGGATGTTGCAAGGAACATAAACTTTATAAGGATATAAACAATAAGAAAAATCATGAAGGCAAAGCTAATATATTTAGCTACATTAAAATGTAATACTTGAATATATTAGTATTTGTATCACATATAAAATGTTTTGATATTTTTTTTGTGAAGCATTCTTACAAGCCAATAAGAAAAGCACTAAAACTGAAAAAAGGGAACGCAAAGAAAAGTTACAGAAGGAGAAATACCAGTTGATGATAAGTACAAATAAAAAACCTACAATATTATTAGTTATTACAGATGCAAATTTAAATGACAGTACACTGTTTTTACTTATTTAATGGAAGAAACAAACAAAAGCTCAATGACTTAAAAACTGTAATAAGAGGGGTATGTAAGGAGTATAATATATAATTGTTGCTGTAAATTGTGCAACCTTTTAATGAAAGTATGTAGTAATATGGATTGAGCCTTAAAATATTCATATTTTTTTGCCTATAATCTTCATCTTAAGTACTACACTCCAGAGTATTAATCAGAGATCCATAAAAAATGAACCTACATGGAAATAAAAAAGAATATGCTAAACAGTATAAAAATTGTTCATTAAGAGTACACTTATATGATGGAATATTATGCAGCCATTACAAATATGTTTTCAAATAACCTTTACTATTAATATCTTAATAATTAAAAAATTAAAAGTCAAGGAAGTAGGTAGAAAGAAGAGAAATAAATTAGATTGTAGAGCAGGAATAATATATCTACAGTGCAGACCTGGGAGAGATTAAAGAGATTGCATCAAAATACAGTAGAGCTGTAAGACTTCATTTCTATCTGTTAAACAGGAAGGAATTATAAAGCATATGAGGGCTTTAATGAGCTAGGTTTAGCTGTGAAAGCTAGATGACTTGTAGGGGTGGAAAGATGTGTATAGAAACAGCCTCTGGCAGGCTTTGAGGTCTGTCTAGCTCTTAGTTAAATGTAGTGATAATTTTGAAATCAGTGTTGTTTTGTTTTGTTTTGTTTTGTTTTGTTTTGTTTGTGTATCTTGAACAACCAAGTTTTCTATGTGTCATACCCAAGGCTATATAACCAAGTGCAAATGTAGTGAAGACATGAGTAGAGCAGAAAAATTTAGAAGCAGGCCAAGGATATAATGGCAAGATATCATGGACAAGATGCCAGAGGAAGAAGGCAAAGCAGACTCAGGGACTTAACCCGGGCCATAATGTACTGCTCAAATGGGGGCTCCAAACCTCAGTAGGAAACATGGGGAAATCAGACTGGTGCCAACTCTGAGATCAACGGCAGCAGGAATGAAGTAGGAGTCAGAGACAGGGTCTAGGCTAACTAGTAGTAATAGAGCCCTGTGGGTACTGATCTATCCTGATTGCCTGGTTTATTTCTAAATGTCAGTGTCTGCACCTGGCACACAGTAGAAATGCAGAAAATTGGAAGGCACTGCTAAACTGAGCAATCAGGAAATGAACAGATTTGTTTATGTTGTCATTTAAATGATCAGTCTAATGCTTTGTTAAATGTTTTTATTAGGGCTTCTTAACAAATTTAAAGAATTTACCCTGTGGCTAAGGCAGTACTCAGAGGCAATTTGCATACTTAAATGAATTTATCCAATTAACAAAATTTAAAAACTTTCAAACAGAGATGGGAAAGAAAAACTAACAAGCAAACAACAAGACAAAACTAAAAGTGTAAGGAGGAAATAAAAGATAAAGTACAAGAAAACTAGTTTTTCTCAATAAAATCACAGACCAATTCTTTGATAAGACCAATTTACATAACTCATACTGACGCAGCCATTCATTCAGTATTTATTGAGACTCCATTAGGAGTGGAATCGCATGAGATAGCTAAAGATACAAAAACGTGAAGCCTAGGATATGCTCTAGGGTAGGCAAGAATTGCCAGGATAATGATTTATTGTCACCTGAATACTAAAATTAATTTTATTTTATTATTTGTGACTTCTAGAAACAGTCAAAAAACTAGGTTGGTGCAAAAGTAATTGCAGTTTGAAAGGTTAAAAATAATTGCAAAAACCGCCATTACTTCTGCACCAACCTAATAGATCACAGAAAATGTCATAACGAACAGTTTAATATTCTATGACATTAAAGGAAATAGCTATTCTTTTTTTTGCAGAAGAATCTCACTGTTCTTAACAAATAAGTCTCTAAAAGGGAAAGCTTTGGATTGCAAGGCAGTATTTTAACATGTTAATGTGTAGCTAATATAAAGAACAGGTTTTCCATTGAGGATCTCCCTGCCACGGAAGCTATTTACCCTGTAATTTAGGCAACTAAATTCACATTCTGAATGTTGGTTTCCTTATCAGTAATTTTTTTTTTTAATTAAAGTTTATTGGGGTGACAAATATTAGTAAAGTTATATGGATTTCAGGTGTACAATTCTGTAATACATCATCTATATATCACATTGTGTGTTCACCATCCAGAGTCAGTTCTCTTTCCATCACCATATATTTGTTCCCCTTTACCCTCATCTACCATATGTAATTACGATTATAAATGCCTAAGTAAATGCTAATGATTACACTGTCCTTTATAAATGTTAATATATTGTGGGTTTTTTGCAAATTTTTGTCATGACAGCTTCAAAGCTAAAAAAAGCTGAGAAATTTACAGTGAATATATACCCACTGCTTATATTCAACAATTATGTACCATTTTGCCTCACACGCATATACATGTATGTTTATACACAGGTATATATGTATATTTGTATGCACATACATATGTGTTTGTGTATCTGAAAGCAACTTGCATATATCGTGATTATTCATCCCCATATATTTTAGCAAAATCTCTCAAATATAAAGATGTTTTACCAAAATACTATTATCTCACCCATGGAATCAACACACTTACGTAACATTATCCAATAACTTTTGGGAAACCAGGATCCAATTAAAGTTTATGCTTTTTATTGTGTTGTTATAGCTCTTTTGTCTCTTTCAATTTGTCATGGTCCCAGTTTTTCTTGTAGAATGTAGTTGTCTACTAGAAGGCCCCATTTTCTGGATTTGCTTGATTGTTTCCTTACGGTGACTAACTTGTTCTCCTGTCCCCGTAATACCTGTAAATTGGACATTATGCCCAAAGGTTTTAGAATGCACGTTAACTATGTGGGGCAATATCGTTTCAAAGCCAACGTTTTGTACTTCACATTACATCATTTCCAGGGGCACACAGAGTCAGGCTGTGCTGTTATCAATGCTGAGTTTGATTACTTGGTTAAGGTAGTGATTATCATACGGTCATTACCGTCACATTACCTCTCCTTTGTTAAAGAACGTTTTCCCTTTTGCAAATAGCAAGTATTCTACATGTGATGTTTTGGCACCGTGCAAAAATTCTGTTGCCCTATATTGCAGCTAATGATTTTCACATTTGCACATGATTCTTGTCTGAATCAAATAGCCATTGAATGTGGCAAAATGGTAATTGATTGATTTTACTGATTTCCTTCTTTATTTTGTTGACATTCTTTTGTAAAGAAGAGCGTTACAATTGGAGATGAACTACAGATTCTCCTATAAAAGCAGGATAAATACTCATAATTCTTTCCCTTTATCTACTAGTTTTCAGAGTAAGGAGTTGGTGCCAGCTTACATCCAATGGAGGCAGATTTCCTTTTTATTCTTTCGATCATTCTCTCTCCTTTTACTTTACAGTTGTTATTGTGCTCATCATGTGCCTTCTCCAGCGCTTCCTGTGCTCTGATGCGTTTAGTGTCACAGTGAACTCAATTTTTCAGGCTTCCTGAACAACTGGCCTTCAGGTAAGTCCAACCAGTAAAAGGGAATATTGGGGGCTTGGAGGGCAGAGGGAGCAGGAAGCCAGGGCACGCCTCCCTCTTCCAACAGCAGTGACCTCTCCTTTGGCTCCAGCTCCCACTAGACCCCTCCTCCCTCTGTGGTTTCAGCTTATACCAGGCATTTCAGTTTAGTTTTCGCTCCCGCTTGTCACTCTAGGCCTGGGCCTGATAAAATAATATATTTGCATGTATCACTACTGGGTTTTCATGGCTTCTAGTTTCATTCAGTGGAAAGTACTAAGAAAGATGTTTTTAAAATCATGTGTTCGTATTGATATTCTCAGGTCTAGTTCACTTTATATATCCTTTCTTGATGTTTTGAATTTAATTTTATATTTTATTTGTATTCTCTTGCGCTGAAATTTGGTTCCTAATAGTATTAATATATTGTCTACATTTCCGTATCCTACAACATATATTTTTTATTTCCTGGACAACCTCTATCTACAACATAAAACAGTTTTAATATAAAAAATACTGATATTTCTATTAACAGAAATAAAATTGCTATAATTCTCTAAGACGTTTAAGTTATTTTGCTCTTAAAATACATCCCACTAAATGCAGAGTTTAACATTTTGTTTTCCAAATCACCTGAAATGCATATTCTTTTTGTGAGTTTTGTTATGAGTTTGATGTACTATTATATATTTGACACACATTTGTTTCTAATTGTTTTCATTTTTAGGGTTTGTATTTTCTTCTTTTTGAGTACATTTTATTTTCTGAATCTATAAAACTATGGTTCAAAAGGCAAAACTGGTCCTGTTCCCTAGTATACAAAACTCTAGTCCACAGAATTTCATTAGCTTCCAGGATGAGAGGTGGTTCAGTGTGTGTCTACTGTCATGGTCTCAGTGTTCTGACTTCTTTACATGAACAGAATTCTTTTATTTCTTGTATCTTAATTTCATCTTTTATTAAGGGCATTGTTAATAGTAGACTGAGAATTTTCATAATTGTATTAAAGGAGTGTTTCGGGATCTTCAACCCATTCAATTTCCAGAATAAGATCTCTTAGTACTGTGTACATTTATCTCTCATCTCAGAACCTAGGAGAAACTTCGTGCTTCTTACCAACTGGCCTCCAAGAAAATTCAACCAGTAAGAGGGAATAATTTCTTAGTAAATCATTATTGAATGAAGAAGTGAATTCTTCCCTCTCTAACACCATGCTTTTTTAATTAATAAAGACCAGGGTTTCTCAACAGTAATGCTATTGACATTTTGGGCTGAATAATTCTTTATTATAAGGGCTGTCTTTTGCATTATGGGATGCTTGGCAGCATATCCGGCCTCTGACCACTAGATGCCAGCAGTCCCAGTCATAGCGTTCAAAATGTCTCCAGACATCGTCAGATGTCCCTTGGGGAAGAAACAACTCCCAGATAAGAACCACTAATATTAAACCACATGAGAAGGCATTTTGTTATTCAATGATAATAGTATTTTGAATATCAGATATTTAACCAACATGGTTGATGCTTGTGAAGAGAATAAAATGACCTGCAGTTGCAATGAATTCCTTTTTTTTTTTTTTTTAAGATTTTATTGGGGAAGGGGAACAGGACTTTATTGGGGAACAGTGTGTACTTCCAGGACTTTTTTCCAAGTCAAGTTCTTGTCCTTTCAATCTTAGTTGTGGAGGGTGCCGTTCAGCTTCAAGTTGTTGTCCTTTCAGTCTTAGTTGTGGAGGGCGCAGCTCAACTCCAGGTCCAGTTGCCGTTGCTAGTTGCAGGGGGCGCAGCCCACCATCCCTTGCGGGAGTCGAACCCGCAACCTTGTTCGACTCCCACATCCGGGAGCTCAGCGGCAGCTCAGCTCAGGTTGCCGTGTTCAATCTTAGTTGCAGGGTGCACTGCCCACCATCCCTTGCGGGACTCGAGGAGTTGAACTGGCAACCTTGTGGTTGAGAGCCCACTGGCCCATGTGGGAATCGAACCGGCAGCCTTCGGAACTAGCAGCCTTCGGAACTAGGAGCATGGAGCTCTAACCGTCTGAGCCATCGGGCCGGCCCCACAATTAACTCTTCACTTGATTGAGTCTCTCCTTGACACTTCATTGAGGAGTAGCTCTGCCAGAGTAAAGGCACCCTTCTAAACCCCTTAGGAGTGATCAAAATAGGACAATGGGCATTAGGAAACATACTTTCCTCTGTGTGGCGGTAATCAAAGCCAATTAATTTAGGAAGCTGTCCTGCCCAGTATCTGCTGAGTCTTGCCATGCTTTGCATTCTCTTTTGAGACAGTCAGCATCACCCACTTTGTGTCTCCTAGCACAAGTTGACGAACCCCAATTTCCATAAAAAACTTAGTATCAGTGTTGAGTAAGCAGTTGACCAATCACATGGCAGGGATTTATTGATTCTAGTAACAAAGGAAATGAAAGTTTTTGCTGTGAAAATGCTGATAAGCCCCATTAGTAAAGTTTATATAGTCATTAATACAGCTTTTATTTTTTTTTTTGCCAAAACATTTGCTGTTTTCCTCCACTTGATGTATCACTCTGTTTCTATTGACTGATATTTTTAAACCCATCAATTATTTAAGAGCAAGGGAAGCATTATTCATATGTCAGAAACGAAGTCTTTGGAGAAGATATTCCATTCAGAGAAGAGCTGAGGGAAATGCCCACACACAGGCGGGAGCACCTGCCTCGTATTAGATTGGGTAGCAAAGTACTGTCCTTGTTCCAACCAACAAGCATCTGTTGAGTAAATTTTGCACTCGGGGATACCAATGAGACATAGGGTGTGCCTCACCAGTAGCTTGTCATTAGGATGACCAAGTTAGAGCACTTTGGAGAGTGAAAGGGACACTATGAATGAATGCACTGAATAACAGGCATGACCGAGAACTGTCCCAGGCAAAGCAGGATGAGTTGGCTCCAAACTATATCATAAGGTTGAGGAGATAAGTCATCCAATTGACCAGATTTGCATGGCCTTGTACTTAGAGGTAGGGCAGGTGAAGCAGTCTGACGTATTCAGGGCAGGCAGAAGAAGAGTGCTAAATCCCTGCGTGCTGGAAATGGGATGGGAGGAGGAGCTGCATTTCGTGAAACACCCTCTCAGAGGGACAACTCTCATCATTGGAGTACAAACCATGTGTTATCCTTGTGTCCTCTATAGTGTCTGCTAGACTTCTCATAACCTTCTAAGGGAAGCAATTTCATACAAGCCAAATGCTGCAACTTAGTGATACATCGCTGATATTGTCGTTAAGGCTGGATCACTTCAGTTCGAGGCTATTTATTGAGCATGTGTCACGTGTCAGGCATGTGCCATGATCATGACTCTAAGATAAAGAGAGCACCTCACTTCAGGAAGTTTACCAGCTGTAGGAAGAGCCTGTCGCCTGGTGAATGTTCTCTTTAAGGCAGATTTTAGAATCTGTTTTAGTAAAGGGAGTGACGGGTATCCTCACTGGATTTTAAAGTCCTAAGGAAAGTGAATATTTTACCTGCTTTCTGAAGCTGAAATGTTTTTACAAGCTAGAGCTCCAGGAGTATTTGCAGCTGCTATCTAATGGCAGCCTTTGGTAAATGCAGATGGCATTGTACCTATATTATTTTGTTTAATCTTGATAATATTCAAAGCATGTGCTATTTCTCATTTTATGGATGAGAATACTGGGATTTTAAATGGCAGTGACAATTTCAAATCAGAGGATACAGTAAAGCTGTAACTATAAACTGAGCTTATGTAAAACATTTCCCTTGCGTTCACTCTGACGTCACTTCTGGCTCTGTCCTGGATGAGGGACAACCACCATGGGTGGCTTCACAGTGGTGGCAGAGGAAGAATTAAGGGAGTTCAGGAATGCCAACAAAAACATGGGACCACTGCTTGTCACAGCTAATACATATTGAAGTAGTCCCATTGTTTTATATTCTATTAAATAAGTTCTATTTCTCTGAAAGACAAAGAGATTACATTCTCTTTGTTTTAGACAAGCACAATAGAGAGACTAGCCTGAGTTTTTTCTGCAATATGAGATAGACAAAGAACCTGCATAATCCTGCTTGTTTTGAGTATCCTTGGGATTACGTTCTTCCATAGTCTCTCACTTTTAGTGATATTTATGACATTATAATGTCTTAGAATTGAAAAATAGAGAAAATACTGTGTAGTCTCTATTTCTAACACCAATATTGGAAAACAACACCATGATGTAGGCATATAATAATGACAACACAATTCAATAGAATAAGGGAGGGATTTGGGAATAATTGAGCAAAGATGCTTTGCACGACCTCATGAGGATAGAAAATGACTTTCTGGCCTAGGCAGGAAAAGTAAAATGGCAAAGGAGTAATTAAATACTCCTTAAACAAGAAGTAATTAAATACTCCTTAGAAAGAATTTTGGTGACATTAGCACCTTGAGTAAAGAAAGTTAAAGAGTAAACATTTATCCTGTCTTTCCTATATAAACTATACTACTGGGCAACCAAATAGTAAATGAAGGAAAGTTCTTTTTATACTTTTTCCAGCTAATGCATGAAGAAATAATGCCATCATTAATGGTGTTAGATATTACACATCAATGGCTGCTAACATCACTGGAAGAGAAACATTAATTATTTTCCTCTGGGTGGAAGAACATACCGCTATCTAGAGAATAGTTTTGCCATAAAATGAATTCTGATTCTGAATAAGTCTCTGGGTCCAAGTATTAATTTACAGTAAAATCAAAGAAGAGAGGAATGTGTTAAACTAACCATAGGGTTACAATCAGCAAAATCTGGACAGATGATTCTATAGGATAAATTACCTGGTCTATTCCAAAGATAAATTACAAGAAAGAGAAAGAGAGATGGAAAAGGAACTTATAATTAAAAGAAATGGAAAAGTTGCCACACCCAATCATAATATGTGGATCTAAATTAGCTTCTTTTGCATACAAGCTGTAAAATTGATGATATTTAACAGACAATCGGATATGGTAAGACTAAAAATACTTGATGAAATTAGGGAGCTGTTAATGTTTTATAGCTTGATAGCGGTACTGTGGTTATGTTTCATAGTAATTTTTTTAGAGATACAATCTGAAATATTTAAGACTGAAATGATAGATATTTGGAATTTGCTTTGCATTAATACAGGGTGACAAGATGAAAAAATGAGATTTATTATTGTTATGGACTTAATGTTTGTGTTCCCCAAAATTCATATGCTGAAATCCGAACTTCTAAGGTGACATTAGAAGACGGGGCCTTTGGGAAGCACTTAGGTCATGAGGATGAAACACTCACGAATGGGATGAGTGCCTTATGAGAACAGACGTGAGAGAGCTTTCCAGGAACAAATGTTTGCTGTTTGTATCACCCAGTCTACGGTCATTTGTTATAGTAACTCCAACTGACTAAGATGATAATTATCAAGGCTGGTGATGGGTACTTGGAAAGTGGTCATACAATATGGTCGTGCATTCTGTCTACTTTTCGATATGCTTACACTTTTCCAGAATAAAAAATTATGAAAAGTAGTAACGTTGCCCAACCAAAGGTAACAGTTGGGCTTCAGTGGTACTGAAAACAATGTTCTGACTGTTTCTAAGACTTAGCGTCTCATTAGAATACAAAATCTGGCCGCTGCCCTCCAGGATCTCTACTTTTATGAAAAAAAAGTAAACTTTAATGAGAACAAGTTAGGGGAATGGGTTTTGCAATTTAAGGCTAGATAGGAAGTTGCGATTTCTGTGCAATTTTCGCTCTTTATGTTTCCTTATTTTTTATTAATGAATCTTCTAAATATATTTTTGTACCAAGAATATTTGTAACAAATTTCAGTTGCTCTAGAATCCTAGGAAATAGACACCATTTAGTCTACAACCCGGCAGTGATTTTGTGAAATGATGGGAGCAGGGGTGGGAATTGAAGGTAGATAGGAACAATGGAAAACTGCATGGACGGAGGGGTTCCCATCCCAACATTCCATTTCATTTACATTTAACAAGTTCAACGTGACTAAGGGAAGAGTGCAAAGCAAAACAGAAAGTTAGCTGGGACTGAAGGAGCCCATTCAGGCCGGCAAGTGCACAGAGGCTTGCTCAATAATGAGTCGGTCAAAGATGTAAGAAGAAAGCGCGTCTTAGGTTTGATCCCACACCATACCAGATGCATCCAGTTCTCGCTTTGGTCAATTTTCTGCACAAATTGCCTCATTTTTTTTCTCCTCTATTTTATGGAGGATAAAAGTCATACTCAATTCAAAGACATGCATTTCTTTTCATCATCTTTCCTCCCCGACGCTGCCCCTCCAGTGTGCTTCGCCTACTTAATATTAGCATGCAGGTTCAGAGGATATTACGCCTGGAAGCATTCTCAGAGAACATTTAGTGTAACTCCTTATTTTTCAGAGAGACACAGTGTGTCAGGATGACGGTAGCAGGCGCAGGTGTGGGGAGCGGTGGCAGGCGGAGCCACCAAGGTCACGTGTCTAGTTGCACAGCTGTTACCAGGATCTTACCCTCTGGACCTGCAGCACTCTTTTCTCCCCCCTGCTTTTTCACATTTGGATACCATGCCCCATCTTTCTTAAGGAATCCCAGTGATTATGGTTAATGTTCTATCAGTTCTACAGGCCAAGATACGCTGCCTGCGGTCATTTATGAGAGAAAAGGGGGCTTGTCCATTTCCCTGGCATAGCCCCTCAGCACCCCACTTTCTTACATCCTCTGCCCTTGGCAATCTCTTGTTATTTAGGATTCTGTGTTTCTAAAAAAAGTCGAGATAGAAATATTTGTTAATAAATATACTTGAATTATTCATTTGTGTGGAGCAATTGTGATTCATTTTTGTGAAAAATCTCGACTTTAAAGAGCAACCCGAGAATGCTAGTGGTCCCATTGGTGAGGAATAGGGCATGTTCCTGTGAGTCTCTGAGAAATAAATGGCGTAGCATTTCCAACACAATGTTTCCTGAGAGCAGATTAATGCCATGTCCAAGATTTATTTCTTTGCTGGAGCTTCTGGGCAGATGAATCGGGCAAAGACATGGGGAATACTAAGCTCCCAGGCATCCTTTTATCAAACTCTCTGACATATGTTTTGCTTCAGGAACATCCTGTTAGGTTAACACTGGGGTGTGAATGGGTGGAGTTAAGTAAAGTACAAATCGACAAGCCCTCCTCGTCTAAAAGGTGCGCCTGTGACCTGGTGTTGCAGGTACAGACTACAGAGAGTGTCCCGTTGTGGCACACGGCACCTGCTGGCACAAATTGTCTATCCTTAACTCCTGACCCACAATTTTCCAGCTATGTAAGCTTAAAGAGGTTACTTTTCTAGCCTGTGCCTCAATCTCCTCATGCTCTGTGCCTCAAGCTCTTAGAATAGGCCCTAATACCTAACAAGCGCTCAGTCAGTGTGTGTCCTTATTGAATACCTAGTCTTGTCAAACCTGCTCTAAACCATCCTTTGCCACAACTCCTCTCTGGATTACTTTTTTCCATATCCATTGCTATTCTCTGGTGCCATGGAACTGACAATCCCGACAGTGATGTTATCTTTGCACCTTTGTTTTATACCTCTAACATATGGCTATAGCACCTACCAATCATAGTTGCTTTGAGAATTGAATGGGGGCAGTGGAGGTAGTGCTTAGAAGAGGGCTAGTGAGTGGATTTCAGTAAACGCAAATAGCCCTCCCTTAGTGAGGGCCTTACCGTCTGCCTTATTGCTTCTGGAGTATTGATTCTTCACTGCTAGTGTTTTGTATGCTGCCCCAGATGAATATGCCACATCCACTGTCTTCTTTTGTCTAATCCATTCTTTTTGGGCTTCTGAAACGTGGGCCAAGTTCCATTTCTTCAAGAGTTAGTAAAGCGAAAGGAACAGATTTAATTAATGCATTCACCATTCAACATTCACCGAGTGGCAACTATGTGCCAGGCACTGTGAAAGAGAGACATGAGCTCCCATTGCCCTTAGAATAAAACTCAAATTTCTTGCCAGGGTCTCAATGACCTGACCCCTGCCTACTTTGCTAATGCAGGTCTCCTTTGGGTCCTAGAACAGAAGTTCTCGAGCCAGATGGTCCCTTATTGCAGGTCACTCTTCATCCCAGGCTGATGCTTCTCTTCCTTGGAGAAGTTTTCCCTGACAATCTGCGTATTTTCTATTATTACATTGGGTTTATTCCCTTCCGAACCCCCATCACAATCTGTAATTATAGGATTATTTGTTTACTTGCTTATTATACTCTTTATCTGCTCAGACTGTCAACGCTCAGAGGAAGGAAATGCTGTGCAGTATCTAGCATGTTATTTGGCATATCGTAAATGCAATAAATAAATACCAGTTACCATAATGCAGTTTTCCTAAGTGTCAATGAAAAAATAATAACTAAGAAAAATACCAATCCCCTTAGCAACAGTCAGACTTAACTCGTGCCAAAGCCATAAGGCATTGGGGCAAAGTCACAGGCAGCTTGCGGGGCTTCCTTTTTCCCCATGAGGGTCCTTCCTAATCTCCACGGACCTGGGGTCCCCTTACTTCCTGCTTCTGGACATTGGGGTTTTTTCCATTAGCAAGAACAAAAGGCTCAGGCTAAAATATTTTCATTCCTTCTGAAAGTCACACCAATTTGTATGTCGATCAACAAAGAATAGAACTTCTAGTTCTCACAGAAGAACAGCATTTTAAAGATGCCCTTCTTTACTGGGCACTCGTATTTTTTGAGGCTCCACCCTCTCATATCAAGTATATGAAAATGAATTCCTATCCCATATTTAATATGATACTCGTACTGTAAATTATATTTTAAAAATGTTTGTAATTTTGCTCTTGAAAGTTTTAACTGTGATCAACATTTAATTTTTGATTGGCTATTAAAGGGAAAAATAAGGGCGTGAGATCCATCAATCCAGAGCTTCCGCAGCCTTATGAGGAGCTATATAAACATATGTTTACACATGTAAAGTGTTCATCAATGCTCTTGGAATTACTGTGTTTGAATTCTACTCCAGAAATAATTTTAATAAAACATTTAATTTCAATTCTTAAGCACCTATAGGCTTTATTGTGTAGTGTTTCTAGATTTATTAATTACAGGATGTTATTGGAAGGCAGAGCGTTGTCTCATTTAAGGAAATGAACTGCTTTATTAGGTAGCGAGCTTGCAATTACTGCAAGGGTTCCCGCTGGCTTTATGGGACGCCTACTTCCTTGGATTTTGTGAACCATATAGCACTTCAAGATTCCTAAGCCAGAAAATGTCTCCAGAGTATCAATTCTCCAAGCTAAGGAAATATATACATCTTGTCGATTTGATGAACTATGATTATAGGTCGACAGAGTTGGTTTTGATAACTGAATGCATTGATTTTCCTGGCTCACAAGATATTCCTGCCCAAATTGAACTCTGTCATGTAGTCTGAAGTAATTTCATTGTCAAAATATATTCTGTCAAAACTCTTAAGACTCCCTTTCCACCTCAGAATGAAACTATTGAGGTAGTGAGGTTCATTTTGATTTTCTATATATCTATTGTGAGGGAATGAGTTTAAGGGAATTTATACTAATTCTAAGGGAAATGTGTGCCAGGCATCAAGAAACCCTATGTAGGTGGCTCAGTAGACTTACAGGGATTTTATCTGTATTTTGGGGGTACAGAATCTGCAGGTAAAAGCTTGCTAAATTAGAAGGAAACATGATCGTATGGAACTAGGAAACAGAATAAATGAAAGCAGACCTGCCTCTCTCTCAGACCTGCTTCTCTCTGCATTTCTCTTTCACTCCCTGCTGACTGGCTTTCTCTGTGACTTAGTGGAGATGGCAGGAGACTCCTGCCTCATAGCTTTGAGCTTTTACAGCTTCTCTGTTCTAGACACTGGACCACACTGGGATCGAGATCTCTAAGCACCATTCCAAATTCCTAGGAAAGAGACCAGGAGCTGTCCAGCTTGTGTTAGATGATTACCCTCGGCCTACTCAACCTTGGCCATGGGGATAAAGTTTTCTGTGACTTGATTGTAAGCAGCCTGCTTGTATGAATGGGGTAGACCATGCCCAGAGAAATAGGTGTCTGACTCACAGCCTAGGCGAACGCCTTAAAAGATGTCCGGTATTCTGTCCATTTAAAGTCGTAAGAATAACTGAGAGGGGAATTTACATGCTAAGAAAAAAATTTGTTCATTATAATAACAAATCTTGTGCAGAAATACAGAAGACCAAAGGAAAGGATAACGAAAACTGTGTTTTGCCTGAACTTTAAACTACTCCTCAAAATAATAAGTGTCGTCTATCTTTATCAAGCACCTGCCATTTATTTGCATGCCTTCAGGCATTCTCAGGATTAAATACAAGATCAGGCTGGCTTGTATTTCACCACAGATAAGGCTGCGAGGCAGGAACGATCCCTTAGGGAGACTTTCAGATAGAGGTGGCTAAATTATTTCCCTAAAGGATCACCACTGGTATCTGGGACGCACTCAGAGCCCCAGAGCGCCCCAAGGACAAGGACCCAAAGATGTCAGTGCTACCAAATTAATACTGAACAGAGTTTCCTCCTCGTCAACGGAAATTAGATGAGGGGAAGGAATCTCACTCAATCTGTCCCAATGCCCTAAGCTCTGTAATCACTATTAACTCTTTTTTGTCTTTATTTGCTCCATCTGCCTTCTCACATGTCTGAAATCTGTGGTCACTTCTTCACTTACATAGATCTTATCATTTTCTTGACAGAGTTACTGAAAACCTACTTTTATAATTTATTCATTCTTTAGTGAGCAAACATTCATAAACTACATTCATTTTGGGGTTGCCTCCGGGAATGAGGAAATTGAAAGAGGCTCTACTAGACTCTTTTCTGACTGAATTGAACAAATTTCGATTATTATGATTATTACTGATTCCCTGCTAAGGAGAGTTTTGGAGAGAGGTTTGGACTAAGACTCAGCCTGATTGGAAGCTTCATTGCTTCGGTCAGATTCATTTTTGACAGAGGTCAAAAGTTACTTAATTTTTGTTGCTTAATTGTAGCTCTCGTAGTTTCTGCCAGCATCTTGGAGTCATGTGTGTAAACATGTGCGTACGCATGCTTGCTTTGGGTTAATCTTAGGGTGTGGTGAATTGCTTTCACCAAATATCTGAAATATTTGTTTTACGTTTACCAACCTGGTATTCTTGGCAAGGACTTCTCAGGTGTAATTGGATCAAAGATAAATCACAATGTCTTTTGTGATATTTTATGATACTTTACAAGATCAGGATACAAGTTAATGGAAAATGGAAGACTTTCATTTGATGATCTTTGTAACTAGTTTTAGAAAGAGTGGAAATCAGGCTGGTTATTCCTCAGCTTCTGTCTCCCACCCTGTTAAACTCATCTGCAAGTGCACACACCATCCTTCTCTTCCCTCTTTCCCACTGACGAGAAATCTCCCTGCCTGTGTGCTAGAGGATATTCCAGCAAGACTTGGCTCTATGTGATAAGGCTCCATGGGACGAAATATACAAATATGACAACTTGCACATCCGATGATGTACACAAATCTCTTCCATCTCACAAAGGAAAAGCGAAAAGTTCGCCAATCTCTTCTGCAGCTCAGCCCTCTGCCTCAGCTCCATCTCTTTCCTCCCCTCACCGTCATCTCCTCCTTTCTTCCTGTTCACATCTCACCTAACTTTAATCCAGCTCTCATGTGCTCACAGCCTGGCTAACACCCCAGGCCAACGTCAGCAATAACTTCAGCTTTGCCCAAAAAGATGTTTCCATCTTGGTATTTTCAACCACTCCCACCATCTCACACCTAACTCCTCCATGACTTCTGGGCACCACCCACGCTGGGTTCTTCCCTGCTGTTTTTCTCACAAAGATGCCCTACCTGGTTTCCTCCTCATCTGGTGTTCTCACTACCTCATCATTCAATGTCTCCCAAATCTTTGTCTTCAGTCTACACTTCTCTTCCAGACACCAGTCCCAGATGTCTGGGCTTCTGAATTTTCCCACCTGGATACCCCCATGGGTCTCTCAAATCATCATGACTGGCCTGGTCTCATCCCTGCCTGTCCCTCTCATCAGACAGCTCCTCCTCCTATGTTCCCTAGCTCAGTGAAAAACACCAGCTTGTATCCAGTTATCTAGTCCAGAAATTTCAGTCACCCATGATTTCTTCATGCTCACCCCAAACATTGGGTCAGACACCACATTTTACCTTTCAAAGTCTCTGTGACTTATGTTAGCTATCAGTTGTGCATTGCCTGGATTATAGAAACGACACTGAACAGTCTCATTTCATTGACTGCAGTCTTTGCCCTTATATCCATCCAACTGCACTGAAGCCAAGGTAATCTTTCTGAAATACAAATGTGGTGATGCCAGTTCCTTGCTTAAAATTCTTCAAAAGCTCTCAGTCGTGAAGAGTAAAGTTATGCTCCTTAGCATGGTACAAACACCCTTAATCTGGCTTTTGCTTATGTCTCCAATTTCATTTCCTGCAAAGCCTCTCCCTCTCAGCTGTATGCTCTGTGGCTTGAGAAATGCCCCTCCCCCCTTTTTATCCCCAATTTGCCAATCCATAAGAGTTTCATTTCCTCTTACAGATTTGCCAAAAGCAGAGGAGCAACTCTGATTCTTGAGAATCTAATCAGTCTATAATTTGCTTCAGTATGCAAATGTCTCTGCTTCTGATATCCCTTGGTTATTTTCACTTCTCTCTTCTTGCCTGTACTGCCTGGAAGGGAGACTCAGAGCCTGCAGAATTGACGCTGATGAACGAGGAGGATTCTAGGCCTGGAGCCTAGAATCTCCCATCCATTCTTTAGTTTGTTTAGTCCTGTATTATCATGTCCGTGGAACTAGAAGTCTGGTTCTTGGGCACTCGGCAATTGGTGAGTCCAATCTCATGGTGGTTACTCCTCATTAATTACCACAAGTAAATGTTAAGCTCTCAGGCCCATATTACTTTGTATATGCCAATTCCCATGCGTAGAATTTCCTCCCAACTCCATGTCCTGTTTCCCCAATTCAACACCTGGTGAAATCTCACCCTTGCTTCTAGATGCTGCTCACACACCGCCTCCTCTGGGCGTTCTTCCCTCCCACTTGCCCTTCTCCAGGACATAGAACTGCTTTCTGGAAGCTCGCACAGAACCACTAGTGCATCGCTCTCGCCTTGCAGGTCACATGGCGCATGCTGAAGTCCACCCTTGCAGCCACTTCTCTGTCTCCCACACTTGGCTGAACTCTTCACAGGCGGTCAGTGAGTCTCCGTCATTGCTGTTTCCCGTGTCTCACCTGGGGCCTGGCATGAAGCGGTTGCTCAGTAAATGTCCGTGAGATGAACAGTGTATAACTACTTGGAAGAAAACAATGGAAGCTCATAAATCTATCGTCTAACTTTATGTACAAAGGCATTTCAAATAGAATGACGAGGCAGCAAAACCTTTGAAATCACCAGAGGGTGGTGGTAACTGTTTCCCAGTGAAAACCCTTAAACAGGTGTATGTGGATACACGAGAGGAACCTCTGGAAGATGTCACTGAAAGCCATTTTGGTTTCCCAGGGTTGGCTGGTCCCTGTAATGCAAACACAGATCTGACAAAGAGCCCTGAGCTGAACAGACATGCTCTTTCTTGAAGCCCCTCCCTCTGGGTTCCTTGGGCTCTTCAGGGGGGACCTCCCAGGCTTGGATGACAAGTATTTTCCCAGGCCACAACAGGGTGGGACATCATTCAGTGGTCTATGTCCACTCCATGCTCCTAGCTGTTTGATTTGCTGGAGCTCCAGCTCTGTAGAAATTCCTCCCTGATTCAGATGCCCGGTGGCTTAGACACTGTACTACTACCACTCTCCATGTCACAGGAGTCCCTTCACTCTCAGGGCCCGTGTGATGATGTGACAGCTGACTACTCCCAGCAAAGTGTGCCCAGCACAAAGTGGCTGTGAGGACGAGCCCCTCCCCTTATCTGACAAAGCCCCCCACACATTTGGCCTTTTAGGATTTTGTCTCTAGCAGTCCACTTGACCTTGGGGTTGGCTCCTCTTTCGCTGCTTTCATTAGGTTTGGGCAGGACTCAGGGTTAGGCATGCTGAGAGTCTTGTTTCCTCTTCTTCCCCAGTTCAACAGCTGTTTCCTACTGTCTACTGAAGACTGGACACTTGTCCAGGTTTTATACTCAAGGGTCAAATGAGGGAGATTTATGTTTAAACATCAGGATCCCACGAGAGAGGGATTTGCTTCCCCTCCTTCCTCTTCTCTCGGGGCAGCAGCAGGCAGCCCCCTGGCAGCCCCACTTTCTTACTCTCTTCAGATTCAACCAAAAAATAAATGATCTCAAGTTTTGTGTATCACTTTGGGGCTCACAAAACAGTTGAATTTATCAAAGGAGCTTGTAACTCCTGCCTTCTGAGACCTCAAAAGCCTTTCAGTCCCAAGCTGGTCCGGGGCCCTGCATGCCTCACTTACAGTGCTTTCTGGAACATAACACAAACTGCCTTCCTCCCTCAGAAAACGTGCATATTTTGAGAAAATTACTCAGCATTTAAATGTCAAGACAACTGAACCCACACCCTCACCAATAATTACGTAAAGGACAGAAATGAGGCATCAGCGCTGCCCGTCGTGCCAGGGACCTTCGGGGTCATGGAGTCCAGCCCACGCCTTTCACAGGTGAAGAGCAGAGAGGTGGCAGTGCTGGGCCAGATAGCTCCATCTGGCAGCTCCCACCTGCCTCTCATGAGGTCACATCTAAGACCAGGAAGCCCTTATATACTGGACAGCTCACCCTCATAAAACCCTCATTTCCAATTTGTTTTATTTTCCGAATTATCCTGCATCTCCCTTCTGCTGAGATGAAAGAAAAAGGGGAAGGGATGTTGATGAGACTTGAGGAAATATTGTGATGTTCTTTGGGTCCCGACAAACCAGACACCCTGATTCACTTCTTCCTGGTGGGAGGTAGCACAACATCACACAGCTGTTGAAAGCCCATCTTTGGTGTGGGCCCAGGAGGGCAGTGGCCCCGGGCACTCTCTCTCCTCTGAAAAGGCCTTCACTCTGGTTTCTAACGAACTGGGGACCTGACTTAATCAGTGAGCCTTTTCCTGGTATGTATTTTAGTGCGGCAGTGGCAACAGCAGCAGCAATTGGAGGTTTTCTAAGGATGAAGCAGCAGCAAGAAAAGACCGTGATAGTTACACACAGGTGGGAAAATGTTCCAATAGGATTAGTCGTTGGAGAGAGCACTGGGATAAAGAGAGCTTGGTTCCCCAGGGCCATTTCTATTTCAGAGAGGACTTCTCACAATTATTCTAGTTTCAGATAAACAGCTATCCTGATCCTGAACAACAAAAACAAAAAACAATAACACACACACATGATTGTATCATCAGGGAAGTTGATACAAATTAGACATACGCTAGGTGCTAGGCTCCCTGCTGGGTGCTGTGGGAGAACTGCCTCCTGCAGGCTCAGGATGAGAATACCAGCAGAGCAAGGTGTATGTGTCAGTGGCTCCTTGACAGTGAAAACCCTAACTGCTTTGGGCAGTCAGAGTGAGATCTGAACCTGGAACTCAATGTAATCTCAGAATTGAGTCGGCCTTCTCTGTTCTGTGACCTTACAGCCCTGTACACAATGTTATTCCTTCTGGGAAGCTTTCATCCCTTCATTGTCAAAATAGTGAAGGCTCATAGAGCTCTTGGAGCCCATGTAAACAGCTCCTTTGGAGAATGCAGTTTGGAACTTATCTGATTGTTGCTGCTTCTCTGAGCTTTGTAGCCGTACTGTGTGTTTCCCTGGCAGGTCATCAATGATCGTGCCGCAAATTCTATAGGTCATTTCTTGGGTTTGTCCTACTTGACATATCAGCAGCATTTGATGTATGGGATTACTTTCCTTCCAGGATACCATAGTCTCCTGGCTTGACTCATCCTATGCCATTCTGCTGTATGGAGTTCTCATCCACCTGAGCTCTAAACAGTGCAGGCTCCCTGGGTTTGGTTCTCAGATCTCCGGGGTGCTACACTAATCAATCCCAGGCACACTCAGAGATATCTACGTATGTGGTCCTCCCTGGAGTTGGGCAGGGCCCTGCTCTTCATGTAGACCTGTACTGTAGCATGGTCGCAGAGTGAACAGTGCTGGTCTGCAAACCGTTAGCAGTTCATGACAAGATAAGAACAGCTACTGAGAGAACACATCTAGAAACATTTAGAGTGGTGGGGCATTGTTGCCACAGCCACACCTACAGTCGGTGAACTCTTCTCATTGTTCATAGTCTGAGCAGGTATAGTTTGGGCATCATTGACCTCATGTGGTGAGTCACCTGCTGCATGCCTGAGTCACCTGCTGCAGTCCTGGATGTATGAGTAATGGGACCATGTTACAACATGGGGTATTTTAAGCTGAATCAGTCAACTGTAAAGGACATAAAATCTGAATCCATTTCTTTCATTGAAAGATAATTTAAATGGAAAGAAAATTTAAACGGTTACCAGATAAATTGTTGAAACTGAAAGCTACTGAGGGGTTGAAGATGTTGAAAACATGATGTCCTTTGCTTCATTGTGGATAAAAGTTAGACATGAATATTCTGAGCCTGCAGAAATTGCTTTCAAGTTTTTCCTTCCATTCCCCTCAACCTGCCGCCCCTGCCATGAGTAATATTAAAACAGAACAGAACCATTTTAGGTACGCATTGCCCTCAGCGAGTACTCTTGTCATCAATCCAACCTAGAGTAGATAAAGTAACAAGCAAGAAGCAAGCTCATTTATCACTTTAAAAAGCTAGATGCTGATATCCACAGTGTATGTTCAAAATGTGTATAGGGATTTTGAAAGTTAGTGTTTCATTCATACTAAGGAACGAATCACTATTTCCTCCATACTGTTGTGTTTAGTTATGAAATATGGATATACTCATATACCTCAGAGGCAGCGCAGCCCCTGTAATTGGACAAGTCCTTCTTTTCTCCATGTACACTGATTCTCATCATATCATCGAGACTCATGTCCTTAAATCCCACCCAAATGCCAATAATTTCTAAATGTACCTCTTCAGCCCAGACCTTTCCCTTTTCAGCCTCACTGGTCCAAGTACCTACTTGACATTTCCACCAGGATGAGTAACAAATCCAGACCTGAACTCCTGATCTTCCCCCTTCCCACTGCAACTTTTATGTCAGGAAATGGAAATATCTTTCTAGTAGCTCAGGCCAAACACTCAGCGCCATCCTTGGCTCTCCTCTTTTTCTCATAGTCCACATCCATTCTGCACTGAAATCATGTTGGCTTTACCTGTGAAATGCATCCAGAATTAGGCGATTTGTCACTACCTCCATTCGGATCCCAGCCCTATCCCCCACTGCCTGGGTTACTGTAATAATCTTCTGAACAATTTCTCTGCTTTCACCCTTGCTTCATAGTGTCTACTCAACTCGAATAAGTCTGTCCAGCTCAGGACAGATCTTGTGATACGTCTCCTCAGATCATCCTATTGAAGCACCATCTTACTCAGTCTACAAGTCACTTGTAATGCCTTTCAAAACTACACATGATCTGCTGTCTTCCTTTCCTCCCTCTGAACCCACCATGCTGGCTGGCTTCCTTATTGTTCAGCATGTGCCCTTTTCCTGTTCCTCCCTCGGGGCTTTTGTCCTCATCATTTGCTTTTCCCAGAACACTCTCCACCTACGGATGCCCTCAGCTTTCTCTCCCATTAGATGGTTGCTCCAATGTCTCCTCAGTGAGGCTTTGTTCCAGGCCCTTTTTAGTTGGCGCTCCTCCTTGGGCTTCTCCAATTCCCTTCCATGTTTTATTTTTCTCCGTAGAACTTAATGTTTTCTAAAAGACTGTGTAATTTATTTTTTTAAAGCTTATAACTAGAATATACACTCCACAAGAGTAGGAATTTTATCTCTGATGCTTACTGCCTACTGCCTCGCACCTAGAGCAGAACCGTATCCATAAAAGGTACTTACCCTCCACGTTGCAAGATCTGTTATTTGACTGGGCACCCCCTGATCAGGAGAGAGAACGCCCTGTAACATTTTACATTATCTGGGCTAACCCAGTGACAAGCAGAGAGCAATGATGAATGTGTACTTCCTAATAAATGAATGAAAAGCTGTCTGGGAGGCATTGCAAATTATGAGGCTGTACAATAAGACCTCAAGGGTTTGACTATCTCATTTTGAAGACGGTACAGCTGCAAAATCAAATGCCTTCACCTAGATGAGAGGTACAGGTAATAAATGGTGCATAGTTCTGGGAAAGAACATATAATTGAGGTTTGGGGTAGAGCAGGTGTGTTTTGAGATCTGGTCCTTGGCATGAGAGAGAGAAGGAAGGTTACCTCCAGATGCGGCAGGAACAGGCTTGAAGGAAGAATGTTTGGTGAGAATTTGAGCAAATTACCCAGGCTGAATATACCTTTCCAATACTGAGGACTCACACTGTCAGTCAGAAGTCTTTACTTTCTCTTTACTCTTTCAAAAACTAACATTTGGAAATAAAAACTCTCACCCACTGGAGAGAGAGACGTCTCTTCCAATCATTTGCCTTGAAACAACCAAGTGTTAGACTTCAGTTTCAAGAGATAGGCCTCAGCCCGATGTGTACATACATGGAGGAGATCTATTTTTCTACCTAGAAAAGGAAAGGAAAGGACAACAAAAAAACCCCACTGCCTTCTTTTAAGAACAAACAAGGGAAAATGATGGATACATTTTACGGAGGTGATAGGAGAGGTTATGGAAGCTTCCCTTTCCCTAGATCGTAAAGATATGGTATGGCCAGTGCAGTCATTCACACTTTAGTATAAATAAGCCTGTCTTCTTAGAGAGATGTGTACTGTGGACTTCATCTCTGCTTACAGAATGAATGGACTTAGGTGTCAGCAGTCAAGTGAAAGCAAGGGTCATTGTATTTATTAAATGCATATGTTTCTATCCAGCTTTCATAGTCTTCTTAAGATTTCCAAATTTCTGGCCAGATTAAATGGTCCATTTTAATGCAAGGTATCAATAAATGCAGATATTACTGTCAGGAGAAACCTCCAACACTTAGCAGTATTTGATTTGCACTCTCTTATTGAATAGCTTTAAAGATCAGGTAGTTTTCAAAGAAGAGCTTTTCTGGTTGCTGGTGTGTCGTGCGCCTTTGCTCCTATCAAACAGGACCAGTGTCCAAGATACGTGATATTCTCCACCATGAGCTGGGGCCTTGGCAGATCAGAGTGCGTGTTTCTTGAAACTCAAGAAGTAAAGATCTATTATTCATCCTGTCTGGTATTTATTATTCAGCCAGCTGTGAAAATGCCAAAACACTGATTATATTCACCACCTTCATGTTTGATACTCTGAACTGTGAAGTTGCTAAAGAGTACATGTTTCTATTAAACATTTATAAAAGAGGATTTGTTCTATGGAAAACTTGATTCCAATAAGTTCTATCTTGTGAAAGGAAAAGTGTCCGCCAATGGACATGTCATTCTGGACACTTCAATTTTCTTCTCTGTGTAATGAGATTTTTGAACCTGAGAATCGGACTTTCTGAGCCAAGAAAAAGAGCATGGATTTTAGAGCCTATCTCGGATAGCAAGGCAGTTTGGAAATGCACTATAGATGTTGAAATGTTGACATATGAGGGACAAGTTAGTGGTTTATAAATACAGAGGAGGTAGTGACATAGTATTTGAAATTAGTTCTGTGTTTTGCGAGCCTAGGAGGAATAGTTATAGTAATGTTAACACCCCACTAGCTGTGAGGGTTTCTGACTTTAAACAGCATCCATAAAACTTTCTAGAGATGTGTCCAGAAAAAAGACGGGCATAGTTAGGATATGAATTTGTTCTCTTCAAACACCAATTCTGCCTTTGTGGTCAGTTTATCTCTTTGGACTTTTAGTTTGCTTCCTTGGCAAAATAATAATCATGAGAATAATAGTAATAATAACAAGTACAACAAATGTTTATCTGCAATATGAAATACACTTTGTAATTCTAGGGAACGGCAGATAATATCTGGATTTTTGTCTTTTACTATAAGAGCTAATACTTATGTAGTGTTTATCATGTGGCAGAAGTTTTCAAACAGTTTCATATGTATTAACTATATTAACTTATTTCATCATCAAAACAAGCCCTCAATCCTATAGGCTGGATGCTATTATCACCTTTGATTTTTTGGTGGTTTTTTTTTTTGTGTGTGTGGGTGGGTGAGTGGGGGGGTTCCCGGCTTTACTGAGGTAAAATTGACAAATAAAATTTTATATCTTTCAAGTGTACAAAGGATGTTTGAATAAATACAAATGACTAATTTTATGAAAACAGACCAAGAAGTCCTGCAGGCTCTTCATCAACAAAAACCTGCCGAAAAAAGGTTTGATGGCACCACTGGCAGCCAATATCAGAAAAATGATACTGTTTTATTTATTTATTTATTTATTTATTTATTTATTTATTTATTTATTTTTATTTTTAATTTTAAAATTTTTTTCTCTTTTTGAATTTTTTATTAGTTTCACGTGTACAAAACACTGTAATAGTTAGACATTTATCGTTTATACCCCTCACAAAGTGATAACCCGTCCTCCCCCAATCCACTACCCCTCTGACATCGCATAGCTTATTACCTTTGTTTTATAGGTAAGAAAACAGATGCATAGAGAGGTTAGTAACTTGTCCAAACCAACACTGCTAATAAGAGGCAGAGGTAGGACACAGGTGCAGGCAGTCTGGTTCTAGAATCATGTCTATAACCATTATACTCAGCTGCCTCTTATTAGTAAGATCAAGCCTCCTTGAAAAGGTGTTATTTTTTGCTATTAAAAATGTTTTGGTTTTAGGTAAGTTAAGGCCATAAGACTCTATAAAAATTCCACTTGTCCTTTGCTTTCCCTCCAATGCTTCAATATTTCCTCCCCAAATCAAGATTTCAAACCTGATCTTTGAGAAATATCAATACAATTAATAAGCCTCTAGAGTTTGATAAAGAAAAGAAGACAGAGACACAATTTACCAAAATTGTGACTCAGAGAGATGCAATCACTATAGATTCTACAGATATTAAATAGGAATATTATTTAAAACATTATACATTAGAAAACAGATGAAATGAAGAGATTCCTTGAAAAAGACAAACTACCAAAGCTCACACAAGAAGAAATAGACAACCTGAATCTATTAAAGAAATTGAATTTGTGGTTAAAAATCTCCCCACAAAGGAAATTCTAGGCCCAAATGGTTTCACTGGTAAGTTCTACCAACTGCTTAAAGAAGAAATAATATCAATTCTCTACCAGTTGTTCCAGAAAATAGAAAAAGAGGAAATACTTCCTAATTCATTCTATGAGGGTAGCATTACCTGAAACCCAAATTACGCAAAGCCATTTCAGGAATCCCAAACAGACCAATATCCATTATGAATATAGAAGCAAGGTTTCTGAACAAGATATTAGCAATTCAACCTAAAAGTATATAAAAATATTATACATTTTGATCAAGTTTGGTTTATCTCAAAAATGCAGCATTGATATAACTTTCAAAAATCAAAATGTGTAATTTGATATAGTAATAAACACAAAAATTGACAAAATTCAACACCTATTCATGACAATTACTCTCAACAAACTAGGAATATCGAGGAACTTTCTCAACTTAATAAAGGGCATCTGTGAAAGACCAAATACTTTCCTTTTAAGGTCAGGAGTAGGATGAGACATTCGCTTTTAATCAGTTCTATTCAACATTACACTGGAGGTTCTAAGACAGTGCAATTAGGCAAGAAAAAATGCATAAAAGGTATCTACATAGAAAGAAAGAGGTAAAACTGTCTTTAGTTTCAAACTATACCATTGTCTGTGGAAAATCTGATGAAACGTAAAAAAATAAAAGAACACACAAAAAAACTAGAAGTAATGTCAGTTTAGCAAACTTGCCAGATTCATGGTGAATACAAAATTATTTGTATTACTATATACTAGGAATTAACAGCCTGAAATTGAAATTTTTAAAATTTCCCACAGTACCAAGCTATAGGAAATAATTACAGATAAATCTGACAAAAGATGTGAGAGTTTGTGCACTAAAAATATAAAAAATTAAGAAAAAATAAAGACCCAAATTAAAGAATACCTAAATACATTGTTCAGTGGTCAGATTGATTTAATACTGTTAAAATGTCAGTTACCTCCAAATTTATCTATGGATTCACAGTACTTGAAATAAAAATTCTTGTATGCTGTTTTAGAAACTAACAGGGTCACTGAAAAACTCATATTGAAATGGAAAGAAATTAGAATAATCAAAACACCCTTCAAAACAAAACAAAACAAAACAGCTGGAGAGTTAACATTACCTGACTTCAAGTCTTGCTAAATCAAGTCACCAAGATAGTGTGACACTAGCATCAAGATAGAGAAGTCAATCAAAGGAACAGAATAGAGTCCAAAAACAGATTCATACATGGAAGGAAGACTGATTTTTTGACAAAACTGCCAAGAAAATTCAGTAGAGACCTGTTTGTCTTTTCAGTAAATGGTACTGGATATCAAGATGCAAAAAAATGAACTTCAATGCATTCCTTTCAGCATATACAAAAATTAACTCATAACGGATCATAGACCTAAATGTAAAACTTAAAACTATAATACTTCTAAAAAAAAAATAGAAAATATCTTTGTGACCTGGGATTAGGCAAAGATTTCTCCCAAAATCATGATCTATGAAACAGGAAGTTGACAAATTGAATTTCATCAGAATTAAAACATATTCTCCTCAGACAGAAATTATTAAAGGAATGAAGACAATCCAATAAATTTTTGAGAGAAAACTTATTTGAAAAGTGTACATCTGATAAAGGACTTGTATCTAATTAAAGATCTTTTAGAAGTAAATAATGAGAAAACAAATGACCCAATTAAAATTTGGCAAACTATTTGAACATTTTACTGTAGAAGAAATAAGAATAGAAAAAAAGCACAGAAAATATGTCTGACATCATTAATTATCTGGAGACTGTAAATTAAAGGCACATGATAACGAAGTACTTCTACTAGAACAGCTCAAAGTAAAGGCAGACCGTATCAAGTGTTGGTGAGGATGAGAACTAACAATAATTCACATAGGCTGCTGGTGGGAATCTAAAATGGTGCAACATTTTGGCAGTTTCTTAAAAAAAAAAAATTAAACATATGCACAACATATGGTCCAGCCACACCTCTTCTCTATATGTACCTAACAGAAAAGAAAGCATATGTCCATATAAGGAGTTATACACAAATGTTCACTGCAGCGTTATTTGTAAAAAGGAAAAAACCGGAAATAACTCAAATGCCTATCAATGCATGAAAAGCTACAATGAAATACTGTTCAGAAATAACAATGATGAAATAGTGATGCATGGGACACTAAGAATGTTACAACACATGCAACAATGCTAAGTGAAAGAAGTCAGACAAAAAGAGTACATATTGTTTGATTCCAGTCATAGAAAACTTTAGAAAATGCAAACTAATCTATAGTGACAAAAAACCAGATCAGTGATTTTGAAGAGAGGGACAGAGTAGGGCAGGGGAGAGTGTTTACAAAGGATCCAGAGGAAACTTTTCTGACTGATGGATGTATCTACTATCTTGATTATGATGATGGTTTCATGGGTGTCTATGTCAAAATGTATCAATTTGAACACTTTCAATATATGTATTTTGTTGTATGTCAATTATTTTTCAATGACATTGAAAACACTAGATGACCAGAGCTGAACTACTTACAATAAATGCTAAGTAGCTCTATAAAATTAATTGCTTTCAACAGTCCCCTTATTTGAAGTTATGTTTGATATGGTGAAATTCTGATGCAACCAAAATATTTAGTCAGTCTGTGCGCTTGTTCCCGAGGCAGATTAACATGTATTTGGGGGACGAGTTGGCGTTTTGCTCTAATTTAAATTCTGTGCTGCAGAGGTGAAGTCATTTGTATGCAGCCCATGTTCTTTAGCAGCAAACACAGACTCTGTAAGTCTAAGAGTAAATCTGAGCAAGCATTCTGGGTGTGCTGCGAGCAATTTGAGTCTTGAATGACCTTGAGAATGAGCTTGTCTAACCTGGAGGGAAAGTTGCATCATTTTTTAAATTGTAAGTGAAAAGAATTGATTCATTTTAATCATCCATAGGAGTCATATGTTTATAGTACCTTTTAAAAATCGTTTCAACAATATTCATCAGCCCAGCAAGTACAAAATTCCCTGGGAAAGACAGAACAATTCTGCGAGCTGATACCAATTTCCTAACATTGAAATCTGGCCTGGGGGTTAAACAGGAATGACACATTTTTACCATTTAAAGCCTCTTTTTCATGTTACTTTTAAAGGCACAGCTAGCGTGTGTGTGTGTGTGTGTGTGTGTGTGTGTGTGTGTGTGTGTGTGTGTATGTTTATGCATAATCTCTTAATTCTTCTAAATATCTAAATAGATACACAAAAGTAATAATACCTCGATTTGAGGTCCCAGTGCCGCTACTGTTTAGCTTTTGAATTTAGTCAGGTCATTTTACATAGCTGAGGCACAGGTTACTTAGCACGTGAAGTGTCAGACTTGTCTATTCTGTGTGCTGAAAGAACACATTGTGCAGTCATGCACCTTACTGTATTTTTAGTAGCTGGACTGCAGAAATCTTGGATTGCAGAGGAAGCAGCGGAAAGTCAGTGCAGGACAGAGGGTAGGAGTGGGCCTCCTGGAGCAAGACTGATGGATTCAAATCCCAGCTCCACCCCTGCCAGCTGTGTGATCTTGGACAAGTCACCTACCTGTGTGAGCTGCAAATTCTTTACCAGTAAGATTAAGGACACCCTGTGTCAAAATGTTGCTTTGAGAAATTTAATAGCTGTACTGGGACCTCAAATCCAAGGTATTGTTACTGTTAGCTGAGTGCCTAATCCACCCCAGTATACTTTGTTCATATATTTGGATAGTTAGAAGAATGAAGAGATTACGCATAAACATATACACGTACACATGCTAGCTTTACCTAATTTTGAGGTCTTTAAAAGTAACATGAATAAGAGATATTAAATGGTAAAAAAATATGCCATTCCTATTTAACTCCCAGGCTAGATATAAATGTGTTAAATTTATTTAAAAACCAATTTATGATAATATTGAAGGTTGCTCAGTAAAAGTTAGCAATTATTATTATGAAAAACTAATAAAATTTTCATGACCAGCAAAAAATGCATTTTAAAAAGAAATTATTAAATTTCTGACAGGGTATGAACAATGCCAAATCTTGAACATTTAGAAGTAGATTGTGGAACTGAAATGCTTTTATTTTAAATGAGAAAATCTTCCCCTCATTATATAATAAGAAATTCTATTTCTGAGAAAAGATTGATATGCCATACACCAGTTTCAATGAATAATTTTTAATATAATTGATACAGCCCGTACTTCAGTCAAATGAATGTTAATACATCCTTCAAAGTAAACATTACGTATCTAAAAATTGCATGACTGGTTTTATTGACGCCATAAAAGTCAGAGAAATGAGAGACAATAAAAATCCTTAACTTAATGCCAGTCAATTTTCCCCAGTAATTTGACCTTGAAGATGTGGAATGTTTTCTCAATGGATCTGTCATTATTTAAAATAAACACAACAGACACTGTAGAACTAATGCTAGTACAGCCTGGCCTGTGTCTCTAAGTTTGCAGCATAAGTGAAACAATGTTACTTGGTAAAGAGTTCTGGAATGGTGAGAGAGAGACACACAGGAAACTAAGCAATTAAATTAGGGGGAGACGGGTACATAGCAATGGAGGTGGGTGTGGAGACGCCCAGGACAATAGGAATTTACTGTTTATCGGGTTCAAAGAAAGTTTCAATGAACAAGTAACTTTTGGGGTGCATCTCAAAGGGTGACTAGATATTTTCTAGGAAAATAAGGGAAAGGCATGGAAAGCAGACGGCAGGTCTGTTTGGGGGACAGTTAGCAATTATGTGCAAAGCTAGGAGCCTGCACAGCAGTGGGAGGGGGGCTGAAAGGGGAGAGCCAGGATGGAGTGCTGATGGTCCTTTGACATAAAATGTAATAAGAATGTTGCACTATTTAGGACTAAAAGGTGATGCTTGCAGGTGTCTGGTTCACCAACTGTTCTGGCATCCCAGAGTCCTTGCTGTGGGTTGAGGGACTGGTTTGGTGGATGCGGACAAAATCAGCCTTGTGTATCTGCTTGGGACGGAGTGTTGTACGTGGGCCCGTAACCATCAGCAGGAGTTGTGTGAGCAAGGCATCGAAGGTGCCCCACGGAGGGCGATCCTGGATCCCTGCAGTCTTATTTGCTAGGTCGCCCAGAACCAGAACTTTGTTAGAAAGGTCTAGTCTTCAGCTCTCCCACAAGCGTGAAAACTGCCATGATGAGCTTGTTGTCTCCTCGGTACATGGGAGAGAGGAGGCATTGTGAGCCCTTGAGTCTGAGAGTCTCACACAGATTCTCAGGTAACTGATGCTGGGAAACAAAACTACCCAGGGTGGTTTGTCCATCTCTTCTGAAAGGCAGCACAACAGCGATTTTGAAAGAGGTGGCGCTGAAAAGAGCTCCCTTTGTCTCAGAAAGTGTTCAGTCATTCCATTCATTTCTTCCTCTTGGGTGTCTGGAACAGGCTGATGTGTGAGGCGCTATAGGCGATGCCAAAAGCTGACCCCATCCCACCTGCCTGAAGCTACGTACCATGGAATTGGAAAGGAAGCCTCCCCCTTAGGCAGTTAAACGACTTGAGATGAACAGTTGCTGGGGGTCCAACGAGGGGCAGATTGCCCAGGCTGTTCGAACTCAGGGAGGAGAGAGGAAGAGCTCTGAGCTGTGGCGTGCGGTACAGTCGAACCCGGAACAGCAAACTAGTCATCTCCCCTTCCTGTAACCTTCCAGAGCATTGACTCTGCGCTTTAGAAATGTCGTCAAGTCCCTGTTATTTGCCTTTCTGTAGGAATTTGTACAGTGAGATAATTCTTCCGTGGAGCTGTGAGCTTCCTGAAGGGGAAGTCAGGGCAAAAAAAAAAAAAAAAAAAATGTGCAGAGAGATTTTATGAAATGGAGCATAAAACAAATATTTAAGTGCCTTGAAAATTTAAGAGTCGCCGTAGTAAAGGCTAATCCTAAAATTTTTATCTACATATATAGAAAAAGAAAAAAAAATCATTCAGGTTGCTTGAATAACAACTCCTGCCTGGATCCTGGTATGTGTCTCTCTTTGGGAAGAACAAAAAGCTATTTGAATTTGATGTAATTGAATTGCCCGTGTGGCCTGAATTTTACTTTTTCCCCTTTTATTTTATTTTTCTTTATTATATTTTATTTTATGCTTGTCTACTGACAGAGTAGCCATCAGCGGGAAGAAAATCTTTTTATGTAGATCAAACTCTGTGACTGCCCGAAATGCCAGAGTGAAGGGAAGAAGGTAGATAGATGCACCAGTAAACACCAAATGCCTTTTGAAATAACTTATCTAAAAATTGCAAGATCTTATTGACAGTTTTTAGAGATATAACTTTATAAAATTCGTTACTCTCATGCTATTTCTCTGAGATACTTGGATCAGTTCATTCATTTTATTTCAGCTCTTTGCCTCTGGTCTGGTTCTCACCAGCTGCTTTGCAGCTACCAGAACCCACAAACTCCATGGCCTAGCGCTTGTGTTGTCAGTGTTTATGCTCAGCCTGTACTTTGTATGTGACACTTATAGTTGCGGAGCTGATGTTTAGTATATGGATTTCTAGACTAATAGAATTGGTGGTTAATATTAATGATGATGATGATATATCGAATCCCAAGCTCCAATGTATTAACCTCTATTGACCCTTTCCACTCAGATTATAGCCTAAGGACGTTTTCTAAGTGTGCCTCTGGCTAACAGCTGCCTGAGTGCACAGCGCAGGTTAAGCATCCTCTCAGGTGAAAGTGGGTGAGGGGTAAGAAGATTGGACAAGGGGAAGAGAATGGCTTTGTCCCACAGTCTTTGTCCCGTCCATCAGGCTGGATTTGGGCAAAGGAAAACGATAAGTTTGAAAGGTGATGAAAACGTGAAGTAGCCATAATATCCAGAAAATTTTTGTTCTGCTCCAACATAAGCAGAAGGAATAGCATCAATTACTCAAATCACACTAATTATGAGGTTATTGTTACCTTGGAACTTTGTTAGTCTCATTTTTTTTTGTAGTCTGTGGTCAGTGGATTAAAAAAAGGAGGGTGAAGGCAAACGCTTTTAGCTGTAAGGATGGATCCTCTTGGAAACTTGTTTATCCTCTTCTTGCTACTGCTACTCAAACATAACAGAACCAAAATTGAATGAAGAAGGTCATAAATAAAATAAACCACATGATTTAATGGAGAAGTATATGGGCAATGGGATCTAAAGATATGCATTTATTTTTTTTCCTTTCATCTATTCACATATAGATGAAATACTTTTTCTGTTCTAGGTTGTATACTAGGCACTAAGGTGCCTGGTATATTTGTACCAAAATATGAAAGACAGGATCTCTGCTAGCACATATGTTTCAGTACACTAAGGGAAATAGAAAAATAAACCTATATACGGTTCAGTATGATAATTGTTATAAGAGATCTATACATTCATTGGGGAATAAGAGTACAAATCTGTTGAGGGTCATCAGGGAAGGTATCATAGAAGAGAAGTATTTGAGCTGAGATTTGAAGTTTATGTAGAAAATTTCCAAGTGGACAAGCCTGGAGAAGGCATTTCAAGCTCAGGAATTCATTGAACTCTAAGGACTTGATTTCACCTGAAATATAAACTGTAAGGAAAGGAGAAAAGGCAGGATGTAAATCTGAACACCAAGGCAGTCAGATTATGAAGGGTCTTCTTTGCCAAGCCAGTAGTTTTAGATTTTATGATGTAGGAGATAAGGTATCATTAGGGAATAATAATAATGATCGTATATTTGCATATTCAAATGATCCCATCGCATTGCTATGAAGGATGAGGTGGAAGATGTGTTTTAAAGACCACTAATAATCTATTGTATCAATAAGCTAGCTAAAAGAGAAAAATCACACGATCAGATCAATAGGTGTGGAAAAAGCACTTGACAAAATCCTGTGTACATGAATGGTTAAAAAGTCTCAGTAATTGAGGGAGAGGGAGGAACTTCCGCAACTTCATAGAGAATATCAAAAATCTACAGCTCCGTCAAATTTAATGGTAAGAAGCTTGAAGCTTTTCCCCGAAGATCAGGTAAAAGGCAAGGGTATCGCTTCTCACCGTTCCTTTTCTACATTGTACTGTAAGTTCCATCTAACACAATAAGACAAAGGAAATAAAAGCTATATAGATTGGGAAGGAAGAAATAAAATTGTCTTTGTTCACAGATGACACGATCATCTATGTAGAACATCTGAAAGATCAACAAAACAACTGTTGGAATTAATAAATGATTATAGCAAGTTTTCAGGATATAAAGTTAATATACAAAAGTCAATCATTTCCTATGTACCAGCAATAAACACGTGGAGTTTTGACATGTAAAGTACAACACCATTTACATTATTACACAAAAATGTTAAATACTTAGGTAGAAATCTGCCAAATTCTGTATAAGATCTATCTGAGAAAAAAAACTACAAAACTCTGACAAACAAAATTAAAGAAGAATTAAACACATGAAGAGACACTCCATGTCTATGGCCAGGAAGACTCAAAAATGTCAAGATGCCAGTTCTTCCCAACTTGATCTATAGATTCAATACAATCCCAGTCGAATCCCAGCAAGTTATTTTGTGTATATTGACAAACATGTTTCAAAGTTTATAGCGAGAGGCAAAAGACCCAGAATAACCAATCTAATATTGAAGGAGAAGAACAAAGTTGGAGGACTGACACTAGCCAACTTCCAGATTTACTATAAAATTCCGGTAACCAAGACACTGTCGTATTGGAAAAAGATTAGATAAGTAGATCAATGGAGCAGAATAGAGAGCCCAGAAATAGATCCATATAAATATAATCAACTGATTTCTGATAGAAGAGCAAAAGCAATACAATGGAGCTTAGACAGTCTTTTCAACAAATCGTGCGGGAACAACTGGACATCCATGTGCCAAAGAAATGAGTATAGACAAAAACTTTACACTCTTAACAAAAATTAACTCAAAATGGAGCATAGACCTAAACATAAAACACAAAACGATAAAACCACTAAAAGATTACATAGGAGAAAACCTAGAAGACCTTGGGTATGACAATGACTTTTTAGATATAACACCAAAGGCATGATTCATAAAACAAATAATGGATAAGCTGGACTTCATTAAAATTAAAAACTTCTACTCAGCAAAGTCAATGTCAAAAGAATGAGGAAACAAGCCACAGACTGAGAAAAATATATGCAAAAAGCATATCTTTTGAAGGACTGTTATCCAAAACACACAAAGAACTCTTAAAACTCAATAATAAGAATACAAACAATCTGATTAAAAAATGGGCCAAAGACCTTAACAGACACCTCATCGAAAAGATAATGCAGGTGGCAAATAGCATATGAAAAGATGTTTCACATCATTTCACCAGGAGAAATGTAAATCAAAATAATGCTGAGATATCACTACACAACTATTAGAATAGCTAAAATCCGGAATACCAACAATACCAAATTGTGGCAAAAATGTGAAATAACAGGAACTCTCATGCATTGCTAGTGGGAAGGCAAAATGATACAGCCACTTTGGAAGACAGTTTGGCAGTGTCTTACAAAACGAAACATACTTTTACCAACAATTGCACTCCTTAGTACTTACGCAAAGCACCTGAAAATTTCTGTCCATGCAAAAACCTGCATATGGATGTTTATAGCAGCTTTTTTCATAATTGTCCAAACTTGGAAGCAACCACGATATATTTTACTAAGTGAATGGAAACATAAACTGTAATACATCCAGACAATGGGATATTATTCGGCCCAAAAAGGAAATGAGCTATCAAGTCATAGAAAGACCTGGAGGAATCCTAAATGCATGTTACCAAGTGAAAGAAGCCAATCTCAAAAGGCTACACATGGTATGATTCCAACCATGTGATCTTCTCAAAAGGGCAAAACTATGGAGACAGGGAAAAGTTTGGTGGTTGCAAGGGATTGAACAGAGGAGGAATAAATGGGCAAAGTATAGAGAATTATTAGGCCAGCGAAAGGACTCTGCATGCTGCCATAAGGATGGATACACGGCATTATACATTTGTCCAAACCCATCGAATGTACAACACCAAGAGTGAAGTGCAAAGGAAACTATGGACTCCGGGTGATAATGTGTGTCAGTATAGGTTCATCAATTTTAACCGTCGCACCACTCTGGTGGGGGAGTTTGATAATGTGGATTGCTTTTCAAGTGTGGGGGCAGGGGCTATGTGAGCAATTTTTGTACCTTCCTGTCAATTTTGCTGTGAACCTAAAACTGCTCTAAAATATAAAGTCTTGATAGAATAAATAAAGTCTTAATTTATAAAAAAACATTAACAATTGTTTGATGAATGACTGGAATATTACGTTAGTGAGCAAAGCTGCCTATCTGATAGTTCTTAGACCTAGCTTTCACTGGAGAAAAAATAAGGTCATACCTGGAGGGAAGGTCCCTATTTTGTGGTTAGACAACCTTGGTATTGAGAGTCATGATGGCCTCTCCATGGCTAAGTCTACCGGAAACTGTTTAATTGATTATCCCATCTGCTGCTCTTTCAAGTTTCCTGTGTGAAGGTTGTAACTCTCTTCCATCACAGCTGGCTCTTAAAGAAAGATTCCTTTTTGGAGGAAGCCCATTTAGCCACTAGCCTCTCCTGTCTTATACTCCCATGGCTCTTTAGCTGTCTAATCACAATCTGTTTTCCAACTAATTAGTGTTGGGACAACTTAGCCTTGAACCTCAACTTGAAAGTGTTGGTGTCACGGGGAGAGAGCACTTCATCAAATGACTTGTGATTCTTCAACAAAGACGTCTTCTCTGATTAAGCCTGTCCCCCTTTCGGAGGCACTTGGTCTTCTTTCTTACAGTCTTGGCTTGGGCTGGCTGTGCTGTGGCAGGACTGCTGGGGGCACCCATGTTTTCCTGAAGGGGAAAAGACAGATCATGTCAATATCATGACAAGGTCTGCATTGCCATGAAAATCAAGGGTAATTTTACACAGTTCCCTACTGGCTATTAAGTTTAACAAATTCAGTCTCTTACCATAGGAACGATTAAAGAACTCATTCAGTTTTACATGCTCTTCAGGTTATAAAGATTATTGCAGGTATAATTGTTTTAAAACTTTTTTTAATGTTTATTTGTTATCAGAAGGGACATGGGTTTTTATAGATGGACTTGACAGTGAGCAAACTTTTAACTTGATTTCTCCTAGACATTACTTGGGAGGGGTGCAATTTGGGAGCAGTGGAGCAGGGTCCAGGTCCTTGAGACAGGATGGCCTTGGTGACAATTGAATTCTTTACTTACAGTGCGATCTCACACAGGTACCAAACCCCACCTTGTTTAAAATGAGGCTAACGTATGCATAGTAAAGTACTCATGATGGTAGAATGGGGTGCCTAAAATAATTCTTGAAATATTTGTTGACATAGGAAGCAAGTATTTCGTAACAGTTCAATTACAGTTTAAATAGAAACCAGAAGGGGTTGTTTTTGGCCTCCCATAACCTCCGCCGAATATTTTCCTTCTCACATGACTCTTTCTTACTAGGTTTCATGGACCGGAGGAAATGACAACAAGTTCCCCTAAAAGAAAATAACTTCTTACTACAATAAATATTCCTTACCAGGTAGTTCTGGGAGGCTTCTGACGACCCTCAAAGTGGTAACTATACTCACAGCTCAGATGCTGTATTTTCCTCCTCCCTGCAGACTGCAGGGACCTCATGCAGGAAACGGGGTGCCCTCCAGACCTCAGATTCTGAGGATGCTTGTTCAAACAGGTTGTTTATTATCCGCCCCCGACCCCCAATCAGACATTGCCGGCCTCTTAATTTGTTTCTATCTGTATGTGAGAATGAAGCCTAGGATTGGCTCCTCTAAAGCAAGTTCAAGCACGTTACCTGCATGTGGTGAAACAGCGATGATCTCTTCCCCCAATGGCAGCATTCCCGGTCCAGCAAAGTAGGATGGAGACAGTGAAGAAGACATATCTCTTTCCCCGTATATCCCTATGCTGAAGACATTCAAATTGAAGGGCTGTTTCTAAGTCATCTATGTTTATCGTGGACGGATTGAGAAGTTAACGTAGCAAGATATGGTGATAAGATTAGGGGTTTTGGAACAAGGCAGACGTGATCTGTAGTCCCGTTCTCATCCTCACTAGCTCTGTGACCTGAGACTATGAACTGACTTACTCATAGTTCCAGTTTTATCATAATCAAAATACAGATAACAGCCCTGGTTTACAGAATTGTTTGAAGAAAAAGAGAAAATGTGCATGTGTGCAGTGAAGAGCCTCGCCCTTTGTGGACATTTAATGAGCAGTAGCTGTTATTACTGTGATGTTATGGATTTGACAAGGGAGAGGAAGGGCTGTCACCCCGACATCATGCCCACTCTTAGAGCACGTCCTCTGCCCGCCATCTGCTTCAATCCTGAGGAGCTGCCCATGTGGGGGGACATTCCGAGGAACCCCAACACAACAGCTCCTTGTTTTCCCTTCCTAAAATTCCCTAATTCCTGCACCAGTGACAACTGCCTGCTGATGAGGGTACGTCTCACAATGTGACGTGTGACACAGAACAGCCCTCTACTTCTACACTTTCTATGCCTAGAAGGAAGAAAGGGGGACTGAATATTTAAATGCATCCACTTCAGAGGTCTCTCTTCCAGATCTTCCTAGAATATATTCTCCTGGAAAGGGGAAGATGATGCTCTCAGTAATGCTGAAATGACACAGGTTCAGGAGGCAGGGCAGAGGGAGGCCCTCGAGTGCCAGGACCTGAGACTGTTTCATCTTTATCTTCCTAGCGCTAATCATCGTATGAAGTACCTTCCTCCCTTAACTCTACTCTCCAGCCTAATTAAACTACTAGAGAACTTCAAATTGTTTGGATATTTTTCTGCTTTCTTGATTTGAATCACACCAGTCTCTTGGCCAAGGATACTTGCCTCTTATAATCAGCCTAGGTAATTCTACTCATCGTGGATTATGGAGCCTCACAGATTGAGCTAAAATTCTGGCTCCAACACTTGCTTAGCTGTGTAATCTTGGGCAAATTACATACCCTCCCACTGCCTCAGTTTTCTAATCTTTAAAATTAGAAAACAGAACGGTCCCCTTGCCTGCTCGTGATACCCAGCCCAGCAGCACCAGCATTTTTTGGGTATCTGTTGGAAACACAGAATCTCAGGCCCCACCTCAGATCTACTGAATTTCAATCTGGATTTTACCAAGAACCCCAGGAGATTTATATGCAAATTCAAGTTTGAGATGCTCTGATGATGTCTACATGATAAGTTATTCTGGGGATTAGACAAGGTGATAGATGTAAAGCGGAACCTGACACAAATGCTAAGTGCTGAATAAATATGTTATTATTTGTTCTACCTTACATCAGCATATACCTCAAGTGGCAACTTTTCTATCAAACTCCCTATGATTTTGCCATTATCCTCTTCTTATTTAATTACTCCGTCTTTTGTTTGTGCTCTGCAAAGATCTCTAGGTACTTTGGATAATTTATTTGCTTGGACCTGTCTCTGTAAAGTCAGAGATTTTAAGGACACATAGTATTTTTTATCTCTCTGACCTCTGGGCCCAGGACAGTGCCAGAACAGACCTACAGAGGGTGCCAAAAAAATGTACACACATTTTAAGAAAGAAAAAAACTGTATTAAAATTATGCTGATGGTTACCACTTTGAGCAAGTCTTGCAATTGCCAAAGTCAAACGTGACTTGTATTCATCTTTGGTTATTAGTATATATTGAGTACTACAATTTTAATAGTTTTTTTCCTTTCTTAAAATGTGTGTACATTTTTGGCACCCTCTGTATATAGTTGAATACACATTACACACACACACACACACACACACACACACACACACACAATAACAATCACAATAAATCCGAACAGTACCAACGGGATGCCATGAAGATTACTGACTAAAAATCTCAAGGAATGCTGAGGTGCTCTGAGAAATTTCCTCAGTGAGGGTGAGATTTTAGCTGTGTTTCTTTTTTTTTTTTTTTTTTTTTTTTGAGCAGCATAGATATTCAAGAGTTGAAGAGCATGAAATGGTGTAAATTCTAGCTGCAGGTAATAATGTGAGTGAAACTTAAAAATGGGGGTGTGAGTAACAGGTTCAAAGAAGAAGGAATTGATATGTGTTTCTGGAACAGAGAATTCTCTGCAGAATTATAATAGAAAGCGTAAGTTGTGAACTCTCATACTGAGTACTGAGCTGAGGAAATTGAAAGTTTTCGAGTTGGAAAGTAGCATGCTTAAACTGTCTTTTAAAAAGGAAAAAGAAAGAGAGAGAGAGAGAGAGAGACAGAGAGAGAGAGAGAGACAGAGAGAGAGACAGAGAGAGACAGAGAGACAGAGAGAGAGAGAGACAGAGAGAGATGGGGGAGGGGGAGAGGGAGAGGGAGGGAGGGAGGGAGAGAGAGAGAGAGAGAGAGAACAGAGAGAGAGAAAGGAAAGAAGGAAGCAAGGAAAGGAAGAAAGGAAGGAAGAAAGGAAGGAAGGAAGGAAGGAAGGAAGGAAGGAAGGAAGGAAGGAAGGAAGGAGAGCTTGTCAATTGTGTCTGCTTCCTAAGTAGGTCTATAAAGAATGAGGTGGATTACGCCCACCCAGACTCATGTGAGTGTTCTGTAAGAGAATGCATGTGGATGTAGGAGCAGTGATGATGGAGCCTGTGCATACTAGCAAAGCAAGATTAATTTCACTCATGCTATGTTGTCATTTGTTTTTGCCAAACTTAAGGAGGAAAAAACAGGGATCAAATCCATGCAGTTTGTCACTTATGGATTGTTTCAAAATTGTGGTTTTACTTGTCACAGGTGTTATTGTTGTTTTCTAATATGTAAATACTCTGAAAGCCTATAATTTCCTCTACAACATTACAGTGAAATAGGACTGAGCAATTCAAGTGACCAGCTTAGGTCCCGAATTTGAGTTGTTGCAAACTAGTTACGAGTAGTAAATCGCAGTGCTGGACTGGTGTGGTCAGTTGGACTCTCTCACTGGCTCCTTCTGTGACTGTCTTGCAGATTTATTTAAACTTGGAGCTTCAGTAAATTTCCCAGTATCTCTAGGCCATTGGTCAGAAAAGCAGTCCACAGAGCACGTCAATGACTTTGCAGATGTGCTAAGGATGTTTGATGTGGATTCTCCAGGATGAAATGAGGGCTTTGCAAAGTTTCCATTGGAGTTGAATTTACCAGAAAGAAGTTCTAAGAACACTTAATCTGCCCTTAATATTCTGTACTTCCTTTGTGTTATAGATAAAATAAGAGTCAAAGAGGATCAGGAATAAATCAAATCTCTTACACCTAAATTGTTTATGTTTTCATCCAGTTGACTGATTCTTTTCTGGATTATACTCCTTTTGGGAAGTGGTGTGACCTTATTTTTTTCCTTATTGTGCAAAAGATGTGCAGGCCAGACCTGAATACATGGAAGGAGTTCAATGAAAACTTACTAAATGGTTGAAGTTCAAAAATGTCTTCAGTACGTTTCCATTTGGTCGTCATACTGATTATGCTCCTGGTGTTTTATGTAAGCAAGTGATGCCGCTGAGTAGCCTGTATTCTATCTTGGGCTTCAGGCAGGGTCTCTGTTCATAGCTCCTTGAGGCCATAAAGCCCCCTCTCAAAGACCATGCTGACTGTGCTGGTGGAGAGACAGTCTATAACTACAAGCTTCTTAGGAGGGAATGGAGGGACTGAATCACAGAGATGTTTGAAGAGCCTTTCTAGAGAGATAGGGGAGAACACTGGGGTAAAAAATAGTAACATACACATTTTTTCTATAATGCAATGTAATATTTTGTAAATAAGAGCTGATAGCTATCGTATGTATATTATATGTCAGCCATTGTGTAATAGTTCACATGCATTCTCACTTGTTATTTATAAACTCTCTGTTAAGCAGGTATTAATAATTTCTTGATTTGACATAGGAAGACACTAAAATCCTGAGAGATTATGTAATTCAAAGAGCTTACTAAAAATGAATTTTTGTTTGAATTTGTATGATTTCTAGGGAATTTGCACATTTATTCCCATATGTTTATTGGTCATTATTTTTTCTGATAAGTGACTTCTTAGGATGCTTCTAGATCTAATATTTTGTGATTAGTGAAACATTTGCCTATAGGCTTTTCTGGATGTTGATTTTTGAGAATGATAGTTCATTTAATGCAAGTCAAATTTTTATTTACCAAGTTAAAGTTGTTTTATTCACACAGGTAAAGGTCAAAGAGATCAGACTTTGATGGAGGCAGTCACATATGTAGCTGACTCTTCTGATGAAAAGATATAGATGCAATTCCAGGGAGAAAGGCTGATTGAAAAGAGAAGTAGGAATTTGTGTCAATGGAGGAAAGTAGAGGGTTTAAAACGGGAAAGCAACACTCACTTCACTAACCTATCCTCTCAGACCACATCCGTGAGTCGTCTATATAGAGGGTGAGAGAGTAGGTGAGAAGAAAGCCACTGGCATAGACTGTGCTCTATGTGACTGAGAAGGGAAATGACAGGAATGGCTGTCGAGAGAAAGATCCAGCTTTGTTGTGCCTTCAACAAAATTAAAAGCTTCAGCTAAACCACTTAAATTCCCTGTACCACAGGTTTTTGTCAGAGCAAATATTATCTAAAAATATGAGTTATTACTAACCTTGGTTTAAAAGGAATATTATAATTAGCCTTCAAGGTGGAATAGGCAGGTAAGGCATGGTCAAAAGCTGTTGTTGTTGTTGTTTTTTCAGTTGATGTTTATTGAGTTCCTGTATGATAGATGCATTTTTAATCTGTAATTTACCTAAGTAGAATAATGTCAATTTATTAAGCTCATTTAAAAAGCAAATGAGAACTCATTCAGATATTTCCAGTGAATCATTTAATATGAATGATTAACTCAATGTCACCAAAGCAGAATAGAAAATAGAAAAAAGAAAAACACTTTTCCTTCTTCTGAAAAAGGTTTGATGCCAGGATAATCTCTCTTATTTTCCAAACACGGGAAGTAAAAAAGACTAGAGAATCTGTTAGAAACAGATGTTCTTGGAAACAATGGCATCTGAAGGCTTATTTCCTTAAGGGAAGCAAACTGCTGAAGAAAATAATTTGTTCAAAAATCATATTTGGAATTTTAAAAGTGACTCCATTTACAAAAGCATAAAAATCAAATAGAAAAAAAATCTAATAAAAGAAGTGCTGAACATTTTACCATTGCTACTCAGACTATGATTCACGGAACACAGCCAGTCCATGATTTTGTTTCTTATTTGTTCTCAATGAGGTAAGTACAGAAATTAAGATTATGTGTTTAGAAACTTTTATGGTGATTTGCATTTTTGTAACCTCCAAGCCTGTGATTCATGGATCTGATTCATTGAAAAGGTGTGTAAACTAGTTTATGTATTGTTGGACTTAGTTGGTAAGTCATATGTGGTGCAAGCTACGACCTAGTCATGTTCTGTCGTTGTGCTTCTATTGATTTGCAATGGTTAGAAAACAAAACTGGCTCTTCATCACAGATACAAAATCTCCAGAACTTTACTGAATAGATTAAGAGGACCTAAATAAGAGCAGGGATAAAGTATGTTCATGGATTGGAAGATTCAGTATTTTGAAGATGTCAATTTTCTCCCAGATTAATGAATAAAGTCAATGCAATTCCCAGTAAAATCTTGGCATATTTTTTTGTGCAAGTGGGGAGACAGAGAAAATGGTAAGCTGAGTCTTATTTCATATGGTCTAAAAAATAACCAAAGCAATAAAAAAGAAGAAAAAGAAAGCTGGAAGACTTAAACTACCAGCTACCAATACCTCGTATAAAGATATAGTAATATCTATAAGTAAAATACAGTGTGATACTACGACAAAGAAAGACAAATAATGCTGGAACAGAATAGTCAAGAAAGAGACCCCACACCTTTGTGATGACCTACTTGTGACAAAAGTGAGGCTGCAGAGCAGGGGGAAAGGGCAGTCTTCTCAAAAAATAGTGCTGAGTCAGTTCATTTAAGGGAGAAAAAATTCACCTTGGCTGTTACTTCAAACCATACAAAAAAATCAGTTCTTGATTAATTGTAGATCTAAATGTAAAAATTAAAACAATAAAGCTCAGGTGAAAACATCGGCTTACATCTTAATAAACTTGAGGCAAATAGATATTTCTCAAATAGGACACAAAAAGTATTAACTGCAAAAGAAAAACTTGATATAGTTACCTAAATTAAAATTAAGGGCTTTTGTTCTTCAAATCACATCATTAAGAGTACAAAAGCAACACCCAGAATAGGAGAAAACATTTACAGCATATATATTCAACAAAGGACTCATATCCAGAATATGTTTTTTTTTAAAGTTCTAGGAATCAATAAGAAAAATGACTGACAATCTAATGGGAAAATAGGCAAACAACTGAAATGGATACTCCACAAAGGAGGCTATCTAAATGGCCAGTAAACAAATGAAAAAGTGCTTAGTTTCATTAGTCAACATGAACATGCAAATTAGATGTAAAATGGCAAGTGTTGACAAACATTAGGAGTAACGAGAACCCTTATATATTGCTAGTAAGAGTGTGGTGCAAACAAAACTGTTTGGCTATATCTACTAAAGCTAAACATATACCTAGCCCATGAAATGAAATCTGTTCACATTCTACCAGAAGACATTTATGGGGATGCCCATAGTAACACTTAGCCCCACATGGGAAGTCACCTGATGCCCATCAAGAGTGGAATAAAAAATAAATGACGGTATAGTTGCACAGTGGAATGTTAGACTGCAGTGAGGACGAATCACCTGCAACTATACCTGGTCATATAGAAGAACGTCACAGATATAGTTTTGAATGAAATGAGCCAGACATAAGTGAGCACATATCGTGTTATTCCATGTATTGCAACAAAAATAGGCAATAGTAGTCTATTCTGTTCAAAGCCCAAATAGTGGTTCCTTTGGGGAGAAAGTAATGACATAAAGGGAACATAAGGAAACCTTCTAAAATGCTGGTAACTGTTTCTCAATCTGCTTACATGAGTTCATTTTGAGAACATTCAGTAATATGTGCTGTCTTGTCAATGTATATTTTATACATCAGTCAATCAATCAAGCTCTGAATAAACAAACACAAACAAACATATGTACACACAGAAAGAAAGAGATGGGGCAGGTGTCAAATAAAGAGTGAGTCACAGTAGCTTGGAAGAGAAAGATTAGAAGATAATAATTCAAGTCAGATTTCCAACTCTGAAGTTTCACTGAAGTTGTACTAGCACTCTGAGCTCAATGAAAGTGACATAAGAGTCATGCCCCCTTTAAAAAGAGAGGCTTAAAATAATAGATTCTCCACGTACAAATTGCATTTTCAAATATAAATCTAATATACATATATACCTAGTAATACCGAAGAAAAAGCAGCAGGGACTGTCAACTATATGGAACATAAAATGGTTCAGCAACCGAAGAACTCCCAGCTTGAATCTTTTTCATCCAAGGAAATACACTGTGTCTCAGGCTAAGGAAACCCTGAAGGTACTGCTGATGATAGTGTATTAGGAGCAGGGAGTGATAAGAATCTAACAGGATCGTTGGTAGTCCAAATTGAGGTGCCACATGTGAAGCCCAATACTCTAAAATATGAGTCATTTTTGGTCTTGGTTTAAAAGGAATATTATCCTCAGCTTTCTAGCTGAAATAAATGGGTAATGTGCAATCTAATGCTGTTATCTAAAAATAATAAACGTTTTAATTCAGTTTAGAATAGGTACCAGGATTATATTTCATTATGTCTAAAAATGAAGACTTTTAGACCCCTACCAAGACAAATCAATACATGGGCCAGGCTGATGGACGAAGTCCTGTGGTTTAATGAATTACAGATGATGATAACTTGCCTTGTTCAGGGTTAGAAGGTGGGTGGAGGCAGTCTACTGAAAGGTTTTTGTTTCCACCCCATGCTCTCTGGAGTACTTCTCTTGGTCAATCAAATTTAAGACACCTTTTTTGTTAGATATTCAGTTTTTCCCAGGATGCTGCCACATATTAGCTGCACATTAATTTTTCTTGCATGGATATGCATTAATACCACTGCCATTCATTCAGTTATTTGTTCATTATTTTGGTCACTTGATAATTTATGTGATTGCACGTTGACTAATTACATTGTATGAGGGCCTATGGGAGACCCAGAGATGTTTAGGAAATAGTCCTTGCCCTCTAGGAGAATGAATAATAATAAAATTTTTATAAATATAAAAAAAGGAATATAAGGTAAAATGCAGTAAGAGAAATTAAAAGACTGGTAATGGAGAGAAAGGAAGGCTTCCTTCAGAGAAATTAAACAAGGATTTGCAGAAGTTATGGTTTTTGAAATAGCCCACAGAAAGGAAAAACTTTTGGACAAAGTAGGTCTTTGTCCGAAATCAAGTAGGTGTCAAATAGAGGGAACAAGACGAGCAAATGCATGGGTATAGGAAAGTGTGGGTATATATTGGGAACAGCTAGTCATCGCGTTTGCCGGGAGCACAGGCTGTGACAAAGGGAATAATATACAGGAAAGGAAGATGGATGTGGTTTTGGAGTGTCTAAACTCAACAGAGAAGACTAGAATTGAGACTCCAGGACTAGGGAGCTGCTGAAGACTCGACTGAGGAGAGAGGGAGGCTGGTTAGAAATGGTCCCACCATTAGAATGTAAGTTACTTAATGACAGGATCTGCTGTATCCCTCGTACCTACCAGAGTTGACTCACTAGGCTTTCATTAAATGTAGAATATTATACTGAATGTTCTTCAAGTATGGCATTAAGGACATTCATGACACTTCTATTCATTTAAAATGTTTATTTTCTGAATGGGTAATACATGCAAGTGACAGGAAATCAAAATTGTTCGGGTGAACATACATTAAAAAGAAAATTTTCTCTGTCCTATTCCTGCACCCCTGTCTCTCCACCATTTACTTCCCCTCCAAGAAGCAATCATCGTTACCAGTTTCTTGTAGAAACTATGTCAAGAGATGTGTGTGTGTATGTCTATACACTTTTATACATAATTTCTACTTTTTATACAAATTAAGACATTCTGCCCACAAGATTATGCAGGATGCTTTTATATTTGTTTATATATCAGTGATTATTTCTCATCAGTACATACAGAACTGCCTCATTCTCTTTAATGAGAGAAAAATCTCTCTCCTATTTTTACTGTGAATGAAGGCAACGTAACTTATTTAAACACTCTAAAGATAGATATTTTCTTTATTTTCTCAGTTAAAACTTATAGCTAGTATAGAGGATGTGTCTATTATAGCATTTTTCTTCTTAAAATATTATCATGAAACTTTTAAGCATAAGAAAAAGTATAAAGAATAATTCAACAAAACTATTGTGCCTTCCACCTGCCAAAGAAATATAATATTTACAATATGGTTCAATCCCATCGTGGCCGTCTCCAGTTACATACTTCTCTCTCCCTTAGATAAGCATCGGCATAATTATGACTACAGCTCAGTAATTCTACAGTATTTCAGAGCCATTTTGTGCTTCTCCTTTTTGATGAACTTTCTGTTCAGAACCTTTGCCCATTTTATAGGGTATGTTGGTCCCTTTATTGATTTATAAGAACTCTTTGTATATTGATGAAATGAGCTCTTTGTGTGGAAAGACAAAAGAGAATGTTTGTGGTAACCCAGGCGGCTCTTTCTTGGTTGCCTGGCCGTGAGTCAGCGGCTCTTCCTGGGCTTCCTCTGTCTCTCCTTTCCACAAGGTCACCAGGTTGAAGTACCTTGCATACCCAGCAGTGATATACAGCTCTGCTGAACAGCTGGCGCCCACGTGCATACTGTCCTTCCTTGGACTTAAGGGACTGCTCTCATGCTGTCCCTATAGAATGGGAGACCAACAAGGAAACAAAGCCGCTGGCCTGCAGCACAGCCCCAAAGAGAATCCATTTGTACCTGACCCAAGCACACATCCTTCCAGTTCTCAAAATAACACGTGTAACTGGCTGACCTTTTGCTAATAAGTCACCAAAAAATGCACAAGTACTTGTCCTGATCCTTTTACACGATAGCCTGTCGTGTGGGTTGCACTTACTTCCTTTCCCCGTTTACCATTTGTCTTTGACTTTGTCTTAGGCCTTCAAAACGGTTTTGAACTTTCTGTAGCTCATTTGATTTCAAAAATAATGTACTAAAATGTGTGCTTCTATTGACAAGTACAGAGTAGTTTTTTTCCTGAACTTAGCATAACTTCTCGCATTTTGCCATACCCAACGTAAAGTTATTATCTCAGCTGGGTGTCTCTAACTGCATACTTCACTCCACTGACTTCCTGTTATACAGTTTAGTATCTAGTAATATTCCACAGAAACATGTAATTCTCCTTTTATACTCTAGTGGGGGTGCTCATAAATTCTGTCTTCCTAATGGGAAGAAGCATTGATTGATTATTTATGTGTTTATGCATTTACGTATGTAGGTATGTATGTATGTATTTGTTTATTTATATGATATAACACTCTGTCTTTTTAAAGCTTTCTGTTATTCAAACTTAAAACATAACAAAAACAAAGAAATATACAATAAGTTTCCACGTTCTTATCATCTATCTACAACAATCAGCAATTCATGGCCATTATTGTTTCATCCTTACTCCTGCCCCCGCTATGACCCACTCCCTAGTCACTGGGTCAGTTTATCAGTCCTTTATGTTATGATTTCTCAGACTTGTATTATGCTTGAAAAGGCTGTTGCCATGCCAAAGTTATTAAAAATAATTATCCGTGCTTCTTTCTACTACTTTTGTAGTTTTATTTTTCAAATTGAAATAATTGTTCGAATTATTTGTGGGATTTATTTTGGTCTAAGGTCTAAAGAATGTGTCCTACTTATTTTTTTCCAGATTGCTTTTTAATTGTTCTAGTACCATTTATTCAATAACCCATATTTTCATTAGTGATTTGAAATGTCAAATTGATCCTACAGTAAATTCCTATTTGTGATTAGGAATTTGTTTTTTATGGATATTCTGGCATAGTCCATTGATCTGGCTTAGTATATGATTTTAATTGCCATTAATTTATGTTTTTCCATCAATATTCATAAGTGATATTTTTTATTTTTATTTTTATTGTATTTGTCAAATTTTTGATATCAATATTGTACTAAAGTTACAAATGAACTGGGAAGGTTTTCTTCTTTTTTTAATTCTCTGGAAGAGTTTAATAGTGTTGGAGATATTTACTTTTCAAGTTTGGACAGATTTTACTTGTGAAATCATTTAGATCTAATATTTTTGGTGGGTATGTCTTTGATAAGTTTCTCTGTTTCTTGTGATAATGGATTGGTTTGGATTTGCTATTTCATCTGGAGCCAGTTTTCATATTTGATACTTTATAAGAAAGGTTTCTAGTTGTTTTAGATTCTTAAGGTTTTTTTGTTCCCTGTGATCCAGTCTAGGTGGTAGGAACAAGTACTTCTCCAGACCCTGTGAACATTTGAGCATCAGATGCTATTTGCTGTAATCCTTTCAGATGATTTCATCCACAGCTTCAGGAAATTTCCTTGCATGTGTGCACTAATCAGTACTCTGCCAGATATTGGAAGGGTTCTTTGCTGATCTGCAGGGTCTTTTCTCTGTGAGGCTATCTCTTCTCCAGTATTCCGCCCTGACACTTCAGCCTCCTTTGTCTCCCCAAAGTGTTGGCTCCATTGTTTCAACTCAAGAAGCCCACAGGGCTTTACCTGGGATCTCCCTCCATGATCTGTGGTCTGGCAACTCTCTCAAGGCAGTAAGTTGGGCAATTGTAGGGCTCACAACCTTTATTTTCCATTTCCCATTGGTCACCATTCTTCCTTGTCTGATGTCCGGTGCCTTCAATCTGTGTGATTCAGGCTTCTTTTAATTCTGAAAACATATTTTGATTTATATCTTTGGCTTTTTTATCCCACTCTTTCTCTTCCTTAGGTATTGTAATATTTCGGGGGCATAGTTCAAATGCCCCTCTCCTTTTAGTACATCTGTCATTTCTTCCTGTGTTTGAAAATTCCATGTTGTTTGCATTCATCATTCCTGTTCTTCGTCGTATGTTTGGTGTTGTCTTCTCCATTTTGGGTTCGAATTGCTTGCATGTTTGTTTTCCCCGGGCTCTGTCAGCTCATGATTTGTCTCTTTCTGTCCCTAAGTTTATATACCTCTGCTTGTGTTCTTGTATTATGGACATGATTGCTTCTTAATATTTTTTTAATCCGTGGTGATATATTTGGTTACAATTTTCATCTACTAGGTCACGATATATTTTCTGATGAGTGTTCTTCATCTCCTACTTTTCTCCCTGTTTTCTTTTTTCTCATGTTATAATTGCAGAGGGGATTTTTTAAAATTATTATTATTACTATCACTCCTTATAGACCAAAGCTATTTTCTTCAGGATAGCTAATTTTAGGAATGCAGGTGGGGGAAGACCCCGAAGCCTGTTCAGGTGAGTGAGACTTCTCTTTATGACCCAGAGGTGTCACTCCGTGACTGCTTTGATCCCTCACTGCTCTTTAACCAAGATTGGAACTGGTGGGCTATGGACACTGCTGTCTTTCTCCTGCATTCTCCTCTACATTAGATTAAGTCCTGGACTTCAGGTTTTTCATTTCCTCCTAGGGTATTAGAAACCATAAATAAACACATAATTTAAAAAGTACATATATAAATATGAATTCATTTTAAAGAACATTATTCTTGACGTTCCGTTAGACTGGATCTTTTTGGTGAGGGTTTCCGAAGTGGCTTATCATCTAAGAAGTACAGTATGGAATGGTTTTTGATTGTGGAACTGGTGACTTGGATCACTACTGGTTTGGTACAGGATGATCATGGGCTGGAAGCCAGTTTTCGTCTGATTTCTTCGTCTAATTGGTTGTTAAAACTTAAGCAAATGTCAGTCTTTAATAAAAATTGCTTTTAACTTAATATTTATTTTCTGCCTCCTCACAAAGCACTCTCCTAGCAATTGGGGGCAGGAAAGTCTACTCCTCCCATACCTCTGGAGAAATAGGAAAACTCCGGTGGATGGGTTTGAAGTGTTGAGTGGACATCTGTTGTTTCTGCCTTCCACTTTCTCCAACGTCAGGCCAGAACTTGCCTGTCAGTGTCCTGATATTGTTTCATTCTCAGCTCAATTTTTCACATGACCCTCTGTCTGCAGAGGCTGGCTCTGCCAATTAGAGACATCTTTCACAGACGTGGTAAATGTCGGCCTGGCACTATTACAGACAGGAAATCTCACAGTCGCTTCATATGCTGTGCTCTCCTGAGAAATCAAATTCACTATCAAAAGTAATTTTGTCTCTTCCCAAATATGCTCCATTACCATCTTGTTTGAGGACCTGGGGATTTTTAAGCACACAACATGGCAGCCCAGAAAGTTCTTTCCTTCCTTTCTTCCTTCTTGCCTGTCTACCTCTGTTTTTTTCTCTTCCTCACACACATTGTGGTGTTCAAATATTTTGAAATGGCGTATCAATGATGATACTTAGCACCACCATTTGAAATGTACCCAGCTTCAGTGAGAATCATCATTGATTAGAAAGGACATACAGTTGACAAATAGTCATCTCAATGCTGTGCTGCATGAAGCCAGCACCTGTAAGGGATACTCAGGTGTGACTAGTGAAAAGTTGTATCTCTCTTAGCTTTTATATCTTAGACCAGATGGTTACAGGATCCTCTCATTCAGTGACCTGGATACGGCTGCATGAAGGGCAGGAGTGGAAAGCTGGATATTATCATGTCACTTAACTTTACCCTGCATACTGAGATAGAAAACAATAAGGTGGAGGCATAATAAAAAACAGGATATAAAACTCAATTATCTTCCTCTGCTTTTCCTTGCTCCCTTCTGTTCCTTCCCCAGTGTCTGCACTCAGCTGGGTCTCCAGTAATGGCCCCATCTCCACCAGTTCTTTTCCTTTTTACAGTCTTTCATACTTAGCTTTAAAGAGGCTTGGAAAGTGCCTTTTGTTACTGCCAGCACTTAGCAGAGTCCCACTGAGTAAGCCATCTCCTGTGGGGCTGTCGACACTTCCTGCCGGCAACTAGGCAACTAGCTTCCCTACACGTTGGCAGTCGGATACCTCCCATGAAACACAGTTCTTTCTCTGCTGAATCAGGACATGGAGATGAAGGAGTTGGCACAGCTGGTAGGATTGTTCATTAATGGTAGGGCTTCTACAACGTGGATGGCTCTATGTCCGAGTTGGGACTGAATCCACAAATGGGTGGATAAAGTCCTGATTAACTCCTTTGGTGTGCTCAGAGGGTGGCTTAATCAGCAAAGAATCAGACTCGGGCAAAAAAAAGTTGGAAGTATAGCTTTAAAAATATATTTTCTGAAACATTCAACTGCTCACAATTTCTGAAAATGTAGCTGTGACTATGGTACAATAGAATAGGAAGCAATTTTAGAAATCAGCCTGTGCAGACATTTTACTGATGGATATGTTGAGGCACAAAGAGAAGGGGCCTTCCCAAGTCTGTGCATTTTGTGGACGAGATCCTGAATCTGGAATGTTACAGTACAGGGTTTTTCAACCTTGGCACTCCTACATTTGGCCCTGGATAATTCTTTGTCTTAGATGGCTGCCCTCTGTGCTGTAGCATGTTTAGCAGTAGTCGTGAACTCTGAATGCCCAGAGCAAACCTTTCAAAGTGTTATCAAACAAAAATGTCTCCATGCAGTGCCAAAGGTCTGGAGGGGCACAGTTACCCCCAATTGAGAACCACCGTTTTAAAATAGGCAGATGATGAGCTTGTCCCTGAATAGAGTTGTTTGCAGGCCCTCTGCATCTGTTGCTTGTCAGGGCATATCGAAACTTCTCAAGCAGACTTTCATCAGGGGATAGACAACTGGCCGGACTCGAGAGAGATCATGATGGTGGAAATATATGTATATATATATATATATATATATATATATATATATATATATATGGTGCCAAATAGATGTATACACATTTTAATAAAGGAAAAAATTATTAAAATTGTAATACTCAATGTACACCGATAACAAAAGATGAATATAAGTCACATTTGACTTCTGCAGTCACAAGAGGTGCTCAAAGTGGTTACCATCAGCGTCCAGACACTTCTGATTACAGCAAAACTACTGCTTGAGCAACGTTGACCAAAGTGTCCACTTGTACACATTTTTTTGGCATCCCCGGTGTGTGTGTGTGTATGTGTGTGTGTGTATACCAGAGGTGCCAAAAAAATGACTTGAATACAACATGACTTGTATTCCCCTGTTGTTATTGGCATATATTGAGTATTACAATTTTAATACAATTTTCCTTTCTTAAAATGTGTATACATATTTTTGGCACCTTCTGTATATATCCTCAATTCAGAATTCAAGCTCTTGTCCATCCCATTCCTCTCTAAAAGCCAGGTTCCTTCCCCAAGAGAAAGCATGAGGACGACACTCCATGTGGGATCTGTCCTGTCTCTGCCACCAACTCATGTAATTCTTTAAGCCAGTCATCACTACTCTGGATATCAGTTTTTCTCTTGTTAAATGAGAGTATTTAGAGAATATGTTTCCCACATCTCGTCTAGCTTTGATAATATTACTCATTTATGTTCCAAAAGTGGAAAGCCCATAATGGTTTCCAAATTAAGAGAAAAATCTGTTCTCCCAGGACTTCCTAGAAGCCAAGTCCTTAGGACTATCTAATTTCTGAATTAAGCACATTTTCCTAAGCGAGTTTGAGCTTTCATTTCTGTCTAGGGCTCAGATGAGTTGGAAAGAGAGCTAAGATGCCAGGTGTCATAGTAGTTATTAAAGTAAGAAGCTGAAAATGAAAGTAAAAATCAAGCCTTGAATCACTTACTGTGATAGCGTAGGCAAGAGGCTAAATTGGATAAAGCCCCAACTGCTCTCTATTCCATTTTTAACCTAGAAACTGCTGTAACCATGTGGGTCAGCACAGATGTGGGAGTCATCTCACTACCAAGGGACCCCCAACACAGGCTACTGCAGTTTTATGGACTTGTTGGCTTGGGGAAGGTACTTGGCGAGGACTAGGAGTGGGAAGATACGGGGCACTGAATCAAAGTAGAGAAATATGTCTTCAGTGTTCCCTCCTGCCATAAGGAAGTCGCACCAGATACCTGAGAACGACCTCAGCCGAATGGCCCAGTTAGAGACCTCTGAATGGAGGCACCTGTACTAAGAATGGAACCAAGCATGAATAAGAGCACGACTAGACAAAAGCGTCTGAGTCTTTGACTACAACTCCCCTTGTAGGACTGCACCAAGTCTGATATGCGGAGGGACTTCCCCCATGAAATCTGCTGCATAAAGTCTTCATAACTGTCTATGGTCCAGTCAGAAAAATAATCCCACATAAGATTTTCGGCCAAGAAGTGGACTGAATTTCCCTTCTATCCGCTCAATTTTCTAGCAGGTACATAGACTGAGTCTCTTTATGTCTATTCTGATTTTAGTATTCAAAATACCTACCCTGGTTTCTTTAAAGTCTTAGATACTTGCTTTTATTTGTGGCTGCTGGAGTTCTAATTTGCTATCAGAAAGCAGAAAAGAATTTGTGCCATATAAAAAAACCCTGAAATTTATCCTTTATTCTGTCCATGTCACATGATTGATTTTGTGTGCACCAATTAATGTGTATTACATGAATTGATTTTCATATGTTGAAACATTCTTGCCTCTCGGGGGTAAATCCCAGTAAGTCATGGTGTATGATCCTTTTAGTATACTGTCGGATTTAGTTTGCTAGTATTTTATTGAGGATTTTTACCTCCCAAATCAGGAATACTGGCCTGTAGTTTCTTTTCTTGTGGTGTGTTATTCTGTGGCTTTGGTATCAGGGGAATGCTGGCTTCAAAAATGTATTTGGAAGAGTTCCTTTCTCTTCAATTTTTTGGAAGAATTTGAGAAGAATTGGCATTAATTCTTTAAATGTTTGATGCAATTCACCAGTGAAGCCATCTGCTCCTGCTCTTTCTTTGTTGGGAGTTTTGATTATTGATTAAATGCATATTAAATATGTCTGTTCAAACTTTATCATTCTTAATGATTTAATCTTAGTAAGCTGTATTTCTAGGAATTTATCCATTTCTTATAAGTTGTACAGTTTGTTGACATATAAGTATCCATAGTAGCCTCCTATGATCCTTTTTGTTTCTATGGGATCAATGTTAATGCCTCTTCTTTCATTTTTGATTTTTATTTATATGAGTCCTCTCTCTTTTTCTTCTCAGTAGATGTAGAAAAAACACTTGTCAAAATTCAGCACTCTTTCATGATAAAAACTCTCAACAAACTAGGAATAGAAGAATATTACTTCAACATAATAAAGGCCACATATGAAAAGCCCACAGCTCACATCATACGCAGTGGTGAAAACTGAAAGCTTTTCCCTCCAAATCAGGAACAATGCAAGGATGCCAACTCTCACTACCACTTATATTCAAAATAGTACTGGGAGTCCTAGCCAGAGCAATTAGCCAAGAAAAAGATATAAAAGACAACCAAATCAGAAAGAAAGAAAGTTGTCGCTGCTATCAGATGACATAATTCTACAGAGGATGCCAAAAAATATATATACACATTTTAAGAAAGGAAAAACTATGTTAACATACATCGATAGCAAAAGATGAATACAAGTCATGTTTGACTTCTGCAATTACAAGAGGTGCTCAAAGTGGTTACCGTCAGTGTCCAAATACTTCTGATTACAGTGAACTACTGTTTGAGCAACACTGACCAAAGTGGTAATATCTCTTAAAATGTGTATACATTTTTTGGCACCCCCAGTATATGTAAAAAATCATAAAAACTCCCTACAAAGCTGTTAGAACTAATTAATAAATTCAGTAAATTTGCAGGATACAAAATTAAAATACAAATGTCACTTGTGTTTCTATATACTAACATCAGACTATCTGAATAAAGAAATTAGTGAAATAATCCCATTTACAATACCACCAAAAAGAAAAAAACGACCTAGAAATAAACTTAACTAAAAAGGTTAAAGACATATACTGAAACTTACAAAATATTGCTGAAAGACATTAAACATGACACAGACAAATGGAAATATATCCCCCTTTCATGGATTGGAAGACATATTGTTAAATTGTTCATAATACCAAAAAACGATCTACAGATTCAATGCCATCCCTATCTAAATACCAATGGCATTTTTATAGAAGTATAAAAATAATTCTACAACCCACATAGAACCACCAAAGACCCTAAATAGCCAAATCAATCTTGATAAAGAATAAAACTGGAAGCATCATACTTTTTTGTTTCAAATATATTACAAAGCTTCCATAATCAAAACATTATGATATTAGCATAAAGGCAGACATATAGACTAATGGGACAGAATAGACCCCAGAAAAACCCACGCATATCTGGTCCACTGATTTGCAACAAGGGTGCCAAGAATACACAAAGGGGAAAGGATGGTCTTTTAAGTGGTGTTGGGAAAACTGTATGTCCACTTGTAAAAAATGAAACTCAACCCTTATCTTATACCAAATACAAACACCAACTCAAAACAGATGAAAGACTTTAACCTAAAACCCAAAGCTGTAACACTTCTAAAAGGAAACATAAGGGAAAAGCTTCATGTCATTTGTCTTGGCAATGATTTCATGGGTATGATACCAAAATCATATGCCATGAAAAAAAAATTTTGAAAAATGAACTAGATCAAACTACAAAGCTTTACACAGCAAAGGAAAAAAAAATCAACAGAACGAAAAGGCAACTTACAAAATGAGAGAAAATATCTGCAAACCACATATCTGAGAAGGAATCAATCTCCAAACTACATTAGAAACTTCCACAATTCAAGAGTGAGAAAGCTAACAACCTGATTAAAAAATGAGGAAAGGAACAGAATGGACATTTCTCCAAAGAAAACATACTAGTGACCAACAAATACATGAAGAATTGCTCAATCTCACTAATCATCAGGGAAAAGCAAATCAAAACCACACTAAGATATCATCTCCTACCTGTCATATCGATAGGATTTTTCTAGTATCCTAGAAGAAATTACCTATTCATTTGCCATTTACCATCCCCCCAGAGGAAAATTTACGAAGGCTAGATCACATTGAGGTGGGGCACTCTATTTGTGCACAGACGTTTACAGAGGGCCTCATTTTTCTCAGGCTCTGTGCTAGGTGGAAGGAAATTAGTAACAGAGATTTCCAGGCCAGACTTCTCCCTTGGGCTGCAGACTTGGAAACTCACCTTTCTCCTGTGCATCTATACCTAGATGTCTCACAGGTGCTCCAAACTCAACATGTCTCAAGTCAAATCCTTCGTCTTCATCCTTCCCCCTAATGTTCTTAGCTCTCCAACCGGTAGCAGAAGACTTCATTTCTTCACACCCCGTTTTATCTTGGGAGTGTTCACCAATGTGTGCATTAGCCATGCATATTAATATTAGAAATATTGATATTATTAAATCTTCTCATCCAGGAAGAGTGTATACTGCCCCATTTGTTTCAATCTTGTTTTATGTCCTATATAAATTAGAGCTTTTATCTTATAGGTCCTATACATTTTTGTTAAAATGTGACCTAGGTACATTTTAGAGATTTGTCACCAATGTACGGGACTTTTGTCTTCTTTGATTTCTAATTTGTTATTTTTAAAAATAAAAACTATAGAACTTTGACATTCATGTCTTAATCTAAATTCATCTCCTTCCGTGATCATTTCATTTAAAGGAACCCCCCCACTCCTTACCCAGACTCTGTCTCTGTCTCTCCCTCTCCCCATTTTACAGCCCTGCTTTATTATTATCACAGCAGCACTATCTGATACTTTATTGATTTTTAAAATAGTTTAAAATCTATTTCCCTTCAATTAGGATATAAGCTCCACGGAAGCTTCTGTTCGCCTCTGTATTTCTAGCACATAAAATAATGTCTGACATAAAATAACCATTCAAAAATATTATTTGAATGAAAAAGAATGCATTTATGTATATTTATCACATCTAACATCTTTTTTATATCATCCTATTATCGTTAGGTAGGATTCTTGTTCTTATATTTTGACCAGATTTTTGTTTTGTTTTTTCTAGGTATATAATCATAGCATCTGAAAATACATTTTTGTCTCTCATAATCTTTATATTTATTATTTAGTTTATTTTTTGTCTCTAGCTCTACTAGATAGACACATCAAAAATATGAACTATAAGTGGTTATGCAGGATATCCCTGACATATTTTGGCTTCTATGGAAGTAGCTTTATTATTTCACTATTTATGTCAATGTTCACTGCTAATGTTTGCAAATTGTTAGCCTTTGAGCTAACTTACTTAGCATTTTTATTAGAAAAAGCTGCTAGATTCTATAACGTGACTTTTTAGTATTTTGACTTAATTTTATGGTTAGTCTCTTTTTTTAATGCATGGTATTATGTGTATAGAATTTTCTGATGGTAAACCATGATTGCACTCCTAAAATAAAATCCTCTTAGTTTGATACGTTATGCTCTAATATGCTTTTGGATTTAATCTGAAATAGTTTGTTTAGAATTGTTGTACCTATATTAGTAAGTTAAACTGAACTATAGTTTTTTCTTCTTTGTACTTTCTCTACTAGGTTTTAATAATAAAGTTACACTATCATCACAAAATGAACTGGAGATTTCTTCATCACTTTTATCTGTGGCCTGGAATAGAATAACTTTGAAATTATCTGTTCTTTAACACTGAAAGAGAAGTCAACTCTACAATTTATAGTTTTATGTAATCTCTGCATTTACTATCCAAGGTTATAACATGGAGTTTTTTTACAAATCTTAGGTGTCATTGATAGTAAGAAGCCTATTATTTCATATACTGCCAAGAAAATAAATTATATGAAGATTTCTTATCGTATATTTTTTTGTTTTTGTTATTGAAATAACTTTTTAGAGATACAGAACATTTTATCATATGTGTCTTGTGAATAATTAAAAAGAAACTGAAGATAAATAATTTGATAAATGTTATCTTAAACACTCTTCATATTCAAATTTGACTCTTCTGAATCTCTTTTCTTACTTTATGAACACATCAGTGTTCATATTGACTATATTAGCAAAGTTTTCTATATTCTTTCTCATTTCATTTCTGTTAACTTATTCTTTAATATTTGATTTGCTTGTCTATGTAATTCTTAGTGGCAGGACATACTATGTCTGTTGTTTCTAAACTGCAATTTTCATCATCATTAATATCTCCTATTATACTTATATAACCCACACTCAGAAAATAACCTCTGATCAGTCATTTTCATTTCTCTTTTGCATTCTCATATAGATCTCTTTTTTGAAATTTGTGTTTAAGCTTAGTTTCTCACTAAGACTTTTGCCCTTAATAAAAGGATTTCAGGCTTAGCAGACATGTCAGAAAAACTTTATTTTAGTATTATCATCCAAAACCAAATAAATGAAACCCATCTCTACCTCTCCTTCCCACCCAGGATGACAGCCGACATCCTCTTGCTTTCTTGGTCTTTACATCAAACTCAGGCTCTCACCGAGTAAGAAAAAGACTGATGTTGCCTGAAGAAGAGACTGAGGCCTCTGTGAGAATATTCCATCTTTAGAGATTTGGTAGAACCTGAGATTCATGATAAAACTGTCCAGTCCAGGCTACATCTTCCATCCTCCCTGTTAGAGAGGAAGCTAGAGACACATCATTTTGGTCTCCATTTGCCTTTCTTAAAAAAGAGACCATCATCGTTGCCTTTTGCCAACTACCCAGAGTGCAGCGGATCCTGCCAATATTGTCTGGCCCCCAAAAATTCATTTTCTTTTTACCATACTTCTTGAATTGGGTTGAGATCTAGAGATTGTAATCCATCAACATTGACACGAAATAAATAAGTCTGGGATGGTTATCATTAGAGCTACTCAGAAAAAAAGATCTTTTAGAGTTATTGCTTTCATTATTTCCAAGAATTACAAACCCTGTCATCTCTGTGCTGTGGCAGGGAGGAAGGAGGGAAGTAGGGCCATTCTTCTCAGGGGCTTCTCTACCTTACCCTCAGGGTCAGATTTCCACTTCCAAACTGGAGTTACCACATCCTGTTCAAATACTTCTAAGAGGGAAAATGGCGAGCGTGATGTTCACCTTTCTCACACACGATTTTGGCAGAAGGGGAAGAAAGAGTGATGGCATGGCGGGTCGGCAGAGGATGTGTTGGCTTATACCGCTGGGAATGCTTTCAGGCTCAGAGGTGAGGAAGCAGCCTTCAAGCATCCAGACAAATCTGAAGTGATTTACCCCTGAGGACATACAGTGTCTGTCTAGTCCGCTAAGTGAGAGCCCCTTCCCTTCCCTCCCTGAAAGCACTTTGCTTCTCCTCTCCTTATATCCTCAGCTTCTTCCCCCAGGTTAGGCCCAGTTTATTAAATTAAGCAGCAGACAGCCCTTTAGGAAACAGACATCCCAGAGAAAAGAGTTAGGTAATTCACCAATTAACAGGAAATTCTGAACTTCTCCCCACCCCACCCCCATGAACCATGAGTTCACATCAATACTTTAAATTCTAATCCAACTGTTAGCTTCCTTCTCACTTTCATCCTTTCCATCTTTCTGTCACAATCTCTAACTATTTACTTCTTTTGCTCTCCCTACCTACATGAGATCAACTGGGTTTCTGTCTTAGTTGCCCCCTCACTGGGTCCAAACCCCACCTCCCCACTGTCTTGCTTGACCATGTTTTCTCTTGGTCCCAAATCCCACAGGCCTGTGGCCTCTCTCGGTTGTCTGCTGTCCATACCCAGACCCTGATGTGAAACCCCAGCTTAAAGTTGCTGAAAAGTACCTTTATTATTTCCTACCAACATATTTTGGCTATAAGTCACTTTCTGTCCTAGCTAGAAAGCAACTGAGAGGCTGCGTATCCCTTCTCACTTGGAGTATGAGTGAGATAATTTTGTTCCCACTCTCACCTTCACACTTTCAAAGGCTCAGAAGGAGTCTGTCGGTGAGACCTCATAGCAGCAATTGGGCTTGTTTCATGTTTCAGAGATGAATGAATAGATGTGGAAAGAAATTCAAGCAATATTTCTGGAGCACATATTATTATGCTGCTTGCGATGTTCTCACCATTGGGGATAAAAGATAAATAAGACTGCGCTCCTGCTCTGTAGAATCTCACAATTTGCAGTGAGACACTGACAAACATGAAATAAATACAAAATAATATGCGATATGCTGTGACAGACATACATGGAAAGTTCAGCAACAGCAGAGAGAAGAGAGTTCCCAGCCTGGGGCTAGGAATGGGGGTAGAGGACTCCTCATAGAAGAAATATGCTTTGACATAAGCCTGGCAGGGTAAAGAAAAGTTTATCAGACAAAGACAGGGAAATAGCGTGGGCAAAGGCAGAAAGATTTCTTCTCATTTGAGAGGGTTAGGGACTGAGAAGAAATAAGAGAGGGAGAGAGCGTTTTGTTTTGTGTTTAAGTAATTCTAAGTCAGCTAGCTATTCTTGGTCAAGCAAGGTTTTATGGTCATTACAAATGTGCTACTCAGAGACAGCAGGTTCTAAATTCTATGCGTGCACTTAGCTTTCTGGATCTTCTTGTTTTCTGAGACAGACTTCACATCTTTGGATAGAAATGGAGATTATGTAATCCCATGAGCTCTTTAAAATGGGTTTTTCTAAAAGTGATGATAAGCAAACAAAGACCATGAGAAATGTCAGTGAAATTGTGAGAACTTGAACAAGTTGTTCAGCCACTCTAGTCTTCTAATCTCACAAGAGAAGCTGAAGGGAAGATGATTGCCAAGCCATTTCGAAGTCTAAGCTTCCATATAAATATATATGGAAAGTGTGTTATCATGAGAGAGCTTCACAAATTTGGACTAACTGAAGAATGGCAAGAATTTTGAATTAATGAAGACTCTGGAGAGAATACTTTCAATGAGTTTTTATTGCTTTCAAGTACTCTAAGGAACTCCAACTGGGCTAAACATGTAAGCAAGTGCTTTCATCACTACATAAGCCTGATTTTGAAATTCAGTTATTTGTACACTGAAAAGTTATCAGAATCTGCTTGGAATGTGCTGGATGCCCCAAATAAATTAAATCTCTAACCAAACGAAAGATGTTCATTCCCATGTTTGGAAAAGATCTCAAGAACAATCCTCTTCCTAAACATTATTACTTTTAAAGTAACAGGCTGTTCTTGGATAGCCAGAGCACTTGATGAAGGTCACCCAAGCACAGAACACGGGATGGACTTAGTGTTGTGAAGAAGAAAGAGTCATTGAGGGCTCATGCTCTCTACCTTAAAATGGAGATAGGCTGAGGCTACCTTAAATAGCAACACACATTACTGACTTTCCTTCAGGAACCATCAATGTGTCCTGTCTATTAAGGGAGGGGTGGGGCAATGGTTGTATTTTACTTCTGAATACCATACCAGAAAGGAACAAGAAACTGCATGCGGGGAAGGTGCAGGATGGGCATTGAATTACAACCAGCAATTGTGGGTTCTCGTCCTGATTCTGCCACACATTCATGGCAGGTCCTTGACAATGTCTCTTCTTAAATGGGCCTCATTTTCCCCAAATATACATGAAGAAAGAAGTGGGCTCCAAACTCTGCAGTGAGTCTAAGAACTTACAGTAAGGAGGCTCCAGCAAAATTGCATTGGATTCATTCTTGCTGTTAAATTCCCAGGAGTAAATATATTTGGCTAGTCCATGAGGAAATGATATTGAGTAATTCAGCCATATTTCTGAAGTCAATATACCTGATAATAGAGATTTTTATGACCTCTCCAAGATCACACTACAGGTTGTTGCAGAAGCAGAAATTCCATTTCCCTGCTCTTTCATCTACCAGGTGACCCACCCAAGGATGTCAAGGTGATTAACTGGATCCCATGAAAGCCACAATCGATGAGACAGCTTGCACAAAGCAGATAAATGAACAAATAAATTTGCCCCAGTTTCTTTGGCTCTTTACTTTTTCTTTTCTTAGTGTTGCTCTGTGCCTTTTGTTGATCTCCATGGTCTCCATTTAAACTCATCGGCGGTCAAGACTTAGAAACAGCAATTCTCTAGAAACAACACCGATGACTCATTGATATGACTGTCCACAGCTCCAGTGACCACTCCAAATATTTGCTTCCTGAGTCTTACCCGGCCGGATCCCTGGAGACTCTGATGGAAATGTGTGCTATCCCCGATGGAAGGACAAAGACAGCTCTGGTCTCCTCAGGCTGTAAGAATTATGAGCTCTCAGGGGTTGGATTCACTGGACAATAAGTTTTTCATGTTGTCGATTTGATTTCTGCCTCAAAAATAGTACCTCAGCAGGAATAAGGGGATGTCTTCCTATCAAAGAAGAATGCAGAAATAAATAGAAACCTTAGTGTTTTTTTTTTTTTAAATCACTCAGTTTCAAAGTTTTGGAGCTGCACTTATATTTGATGAAAATAATGCAGTACACATCCCTCCACTCCAACAGCAAGTCAAAAGTGTGGAACAGAGAGTCGGTTATAATAGTGAAAAGAGGGAAATTTACATGGAGAAACTGAGAGGAAAGAATTGATGGAAGTTGGAACCAAATAAGAATGATGGGGTGGGTATGAATGAAGATAATAGTCAACTTCACATTTCATAGAGCAATTTTACCCACTTAGTCATTTTGTTTAGTCACCATGTTTATTGCATACCTACTGCGAGCTAGGCCTTCTTTTTCTAACTCTATGTAGAAATGGATCTTTTAACAAGACAGACAAAATCTTCACTCTTGACCTAGTGGTGGGTTGAAGATATCTATTAAATCCATAACCAAATAAATCAACAACTAGATAATCTCTAATAGTAAAAAATGCAATTATATGACAAAAATGAAAGCACAGACAATTCCAAATGCTGGTGAGGAAATGAAGCAGCAGGAAATCTCATTCATTGCTGGTGGGAATAGGTGGAACAAAATGGTGCAGCCACTTTAGAAGACAGTTGGGCCGTTTCTTAGAAAGCTGAATGTAGTCTTAACGTATGATCCAGCAATCACACTACTAAGTATTTACTCAAATGCGCTGAAAACATGTGTCCACACAAAGACCTGCACATCTGTGTTTATAGCAGCTTTTTTTAATAAATGCTAAAAATTGGAAGTGACCAAAATATCCTTTAATAGGTTAAGGGATATATAAACAAACTTTGGTGCATTCATACAATAGAATAGTATTCAGAACTATAAGAAAATGAGCTACCAAGCCAGAAAAAGACATGGGGTAACCTTAAATGCATATAGCTAAGAGAAAGCAGCCAAACCGAAAAGGCTACAGACTGTGATTCTAACTGTATGACATTCTGACAAGGCAAGACTAGAGAGACAGCAAAAGGATCAGGGTTTGCCCGGAGTTCAGGTGCAGGGAGACAAGAATATGTGGAGCACAGATGATTTCAAGGGCATTGAAACCATTCTGCATGGTACTGTGCTGGTGGGTAAATGGCATCAATTATGCATTTGTCAAAACACAAAGAGTGAACGCTAATGTAAACGATGTCTGTAGCTAATAATCATGTATTGGTAGATCTACACCTGGGCTGAGAGCCTGTATTTGTAACACATTTGCAGGTGGAGTGGGTGCATGGAGTGATGCAAAATAAGATTTTTCTTCAAGTTCTGCTAGAGAGACAAGGTAGCACCTGTTGCTAAGCATTAAGACAAGGAAACAAGCCCTGTCAGCGCCCTTGGCACAGTCATTCATAGCTGCTATGCAATTCACTCTTGTTCCTTCCACCAAATCACTCTGCAAGTAACTGGAAGTTATCTGAGGGGGAAAATGGTGAATTTCTTTCCCTAATCATAATAATCACATTTACTAAGTGCATACTTTGTGCCAGACATAGTGTCATGGGATTTAGATGTATTTACTTGTTCACATTAACGACCTATTATATAAAACTCTTTATTTTGATTTTGCAAATAATGAAACTGAGACAAAAAGAGGTTACATCGTTGCCCTAAGGGATCTAACTAGTAAGAGAACCCACTTTCAGCATCTGTATGAATACAAAGTCCATGCTTTCAACTTCCCTGCCGATATGCACTAGATTACAAGAGCTTCTTTGCACAAAGTCTGGGCATTTCCAATATGCCATGGAACAAGGTACAGGTGACATGAATTATAGGGATTCTGGAATCAATGAACAATGCTTATGAGTGAATAAGGTGGGGTTTAAATGTTGATGATGATAAATCTTGGATTCTTGATAGGAGTTTCTGGAAACATCTTAATGTCTTGCTAATATCTGTGATTTTTTAAAATATATATAGGGAAAGAAAGCCAATGTGAAGTCTGGGGAGGGATATTTAGCTAAGAGTCAGGAGACAAAGATTTTTGTCCCGACTCTGACCCTAGCTTTATGGTTTTGAACAAGCCATTTTTCCATCCTACCCACAAGTGAATTGCTGGTTCATTTCCTATTAATTGACAGGGTATAGAACTACTCTGATTTCCTCCAACAATTTAATGATTTAGGATGTGCTAAGCCATTTTTTCCCTCTATTTTTAGCTATAGTTTCAAGGGAAAGCTTGTTTTTAATAACGAATGTAGTTTAGTCATTAAAACAATCTGCTCTTTGCTACAAGTATAATTTCATCTTTGGAAATAATTGCCTCCCAGCTTTCCAGTCCTCCCAAAACAAAGTCCTAAAAATATTCTAAGGAGTAATAAGGGATTCAGATTGTTGTACTCAGACCTAGTCATTCATGAAACAGGAGCAACACAAGGAAAAAACAAATTTTGGCATCCCTTCATCTCCATCTTCTCATTTACACTAAGTGAAAGTAAGTAGAAGGGTCAAGAGTGGAGCCTGGTCTACAGGCTTCCTGGCCAGGGTTTTGCCTGTTGTACTTGACTGAGAATCGTAAGGCAGCTAAAGTCTCTAGATCCAGAGGGCATGAGAGGAAGCTTTGGGTTTGCTCAGGCTCAGTGCTTGGAGCATCAGCCAGTAGTTCATCTCTGCTCCCCTTCAAGGAACTACCGTGTTTCCCCGAAAATAAGACCTAGCCTGACAATCAGCTCTAATGCGTCTTTTGGAGCAAAAATTAACATGAGACCCGGTCTTATTTTACTACAAGACCAGGATATAATATAATATAATATAATATAATATAATATAATATAATATAATATTATAATATAATATAATATAATATAATATAATATAATATAATATAATATAATATAATAATACCAGGTCTTATATTAATTTTTGCTCCAAAAGACGCATTAGATCTGATTATCTGGCTAGGTCTTATTTTCAGGGAAATGGTACCAGAGGGAGGACACACCTGAGGAAAACTAGCCAAATGGGTATTAAAACCAGCTTCATTGATAGCTGGGAAGCACATGATAGCCCAAACTTAGTACTCTTACCACCATGAAGTGTGGCTCTCCAAAAAAGCTGGAGTGGAGAATATGGCTTTTCCTGAGGCTGATGTGGATTCTACCCACCTCGTACGCCGCATCTATACAATGAAGCATGGAGTCAGTCATACAAAGGCAGTGAGAGCTCCATGGCCCAGAGCCCAAATCCAGTTTCCATACCACTGCATGGGCGAGGGCTGAAGGCCAGTTTCACAGCAGTCAGAGGGCGGAGGAGTGAAAACCTCACTCCAAAAAGAGCCACCACCTGAACTGTGGGCAGAGTCATCAAGCTCAGGGGCCCACCAGCCTGAAATTCGGCTGAAAGGGAGGCATACCTGTGTGTCGGGGATAGCTGACTCTCTCCCCATACACCTCTTTTGTCACTGAAGTGATTGCAGGAAATAACAAACCCCAAACGCTAACTTTTCAGTAACAGACCTTCTGAACTCCACCAAAGGAGAAATTTCCAACTGAACAGATGCATTGTTAAAGAAAGTTTTGTTCTGGCTGAAAAGGAAGAGCTTATTATACAACAAAAAGTTATACGAACTCTTTTTACTGTCTTTAGAAAGCATGTTGCATTCTGAGTGGATCATGAGGTCACTAGAATGTCGTGAAAGAGATGTGAAGGAAATGTGTAGGAAACAGCCGTTCCCTACATGTGTGTACAACGAAGGAAACACAATGGAGCTACCACCTGTGCAGCCCCGTGCCAGGCACAGTGGGCACAAACAGTGTGAAGTCCATGGGCCCCATCATGTGGGATCATCGATACAACAAGGAGACAGATGCTGACCCGAGAGCTTGTTATAGAAGGCAGACGATCAAGCATATAAAGTCTGACAATTAAGTTCGCGAACTTGTTGCAACAATATCGCTAACCTTTTTTGATATCAGAGGGATTATGAATTTGTACCAACTGGACAAACAGTTAACCAAGTTTACTATTTGGAAGTGCTGAAAAGGCTGCATGAAAAAGTTAGACAACCTGAGCTTCATGGCTGTTGCATCATGACAATGCACCAGCTCACACGGCACTGTCTGCGAGGGAGCTTTTAGCCAGGAAACAAATAACTGTATTGGAACACCCTCCTTACTCACCTGATCTGGCCCCCAATGACTTCTTTCTTTACCCAAAGATAAAGGAAATATTGAAAGGAAGACATTTTGATGACATTCAGGACATCAAGGGTAATATGATGATGGCTCTGATGGCCATTCCAGAAAAACAGTCCAAAATTGCTTTGAATGGTGGACTAGGCGCTGGCATTGGTGCATAGCTTCCCAAGGGGAGTACTTCGAAGGTGACCATAGCGATATTCAGCAATGAGGTATGTAGCACTTTTTCTAGGATGAGTTCGTGATCCTAATTTTCTGACTTCATGAGTGCTGAATGACGGTGCAAGTATAGTGGTACAAGGAAAATCTGGTCCAGAGAAACCAGTAAGCCTTTCTGGTATCAAGATTTAAACTGGGGGATTTAGAATTCTAAAGGTGAAATGAATCTGACTGGCATGAAAATGCTAGAGCGTCACCACTGCCGTCGCCATCTGCAGTGCAGGCGAAGGATCTGCCAGGCCGTTGCTGCTTGTGTGCTGTGTTATGGGTTAACCCCGGTGTCTCTTTGGAATTCAGTTTTGTAACTGTTGAAAAACTGAAAAGGAATTTTGAAAACACTTAGTCCAGTTTACCTCTTTTGTCCCCTTGCCAGTTTAAAATGGAGGATATTGGTTTAGAAGGAGAAGCGTAGCCAGTCATTTAACATCCGAGCTAGACCTAGACTTGGGTTCTTTCTAGATCAAATTCTTAAGAGCTGGATGAAGAATTTTCATTATAGGGGCTCTAAATCCATGTTGGTCTTTATGCCATAAACCTTCACTAGTAACTTTGAACCGTATTATTTTTATTCTACTAAAAATGTTCTAGTTTTTTAAAGTAAATAATTCTTTTTCTTTTTACTTTTTTTTTATTTAAATTTATTGGGGTGACAATTGTTAGTAAAATTACATAGATTGCAGGTGTGCAATTCTGTATCACATCATCTATAAATTACATTGTGTGTTCACCACCCAGAGTCAGTTCTCCTTCCATCACCGTATAAAGTAAATAATTCTTAACTGAGCAAAGTCTAAAAAAAAAAACCCTCCCTTATTTGAATCATGCTGCATGACAGTACACACTGTAGGTTTGGGTTGCCATCAAAGGCGTTTCCTTTTTCAACTCCAAACTCCCTTTTTCTTCCCCAGCGATTTCATTGCTCAGACCAGAAGTTTGATGTCAGTTTGCAAGAAATATGGCTCTGGGGTGTAATCTAGCCAGGAATTTTTCTCAAGGAGAACTGAAACCTAAGTTATTAAGCTGCTAGAAGATTTATTTCTAAAGGATTTCCTTTCCCCTAATGAGATCAGAAGCTTCTGTTAGGGGCCTGAGTTTCTCCTGGCATAAACCTTCAAAGGGATCAATTACTGATACTCAGAACTACTGTCTCACTTTTGCAGTTTCAGCCTGAGTATTTTTAGCTTTTAGATACCTGTTTTTTTTTTTCCTCCTTATGCTATCAGACAGCAGGGTCGGGGAGGCATCACAATAACCAACGTGGAAACATCTATCAAAAAAGGACTGCTTATACCCTTTTCTGCCATCAACCATTTATTTTTCCCAGATTCCTCCTCAGTTGTCAATCTTCTTTATGTTGTGCAATAAAATTCAACATTATATGTTGAAAGTGAAAGAGACTGTCTATGTTTCCCCACTTATTTTTGAAGACAAAACTCTTCTACACACATTAATCATGATGAGGAAGTTTATAATTATGAAGATGATGACAACATAGCTAACATATATGTAGTTCTTTGTGTGTTGGGCGCCAGGAAAAGGCTTTAATTCATTCATTTCACAGAAGTGTGATGAGTGCTGGATGTGTGCCAGCCAGGGTCAAGTATTGAAAGTACAGCCGTGAGAGAAATGAAAAGGATCCTGCTTTTTGGGGTAGCTTACACGCCAATGAATGTCTTTACATGAATTACCTCATTTATTTGCAGGAGTACATACATTCATTTAGTCCTTAGCCTAAACTTAGGATGCAGGTAAGGCTTTGTCTTTCATTTTACAGAAGAGGAAACTTAGATGCTGGGTTTTGTATCATGACAACCTTTCCTTATAACCAGGTTATAGAAGCATTTTCTTTAATAATTGGATAGCTGCATTGTTTTTACATTTAAGTATTTGATCTATTGGGAGTTTATTCTTGTATATGATATATGAAAATGATCTAATTTAAATTATTTTCAAATGTCTATCCAGTTATCCTAACACCATCTATTATAAAATCCTTTCCCCATTGATACAAGATACTACCCTTATTATATACTAAATTTTCATATGTAGTTCAATTTTTTCTGGACTTTCATTCCTTTGGTCTTCTGTCTATTCATGCATCAGTATGTTTTAGTAAGGTGTGGCTGTATGTTTTAAGATGTGTTAAAACTAGTCCTCCTTTCCTTATAGGTCTTCTTTCACAGTATTATTCTAACTATTATTATACGTTATTGTATGTTTAATTTTCCCATATGGACTTAAGTATCAAATTATCTTACTATAGTAAAAATGTTTGTTTGTCTTTTTACTGAAATAAATTAAAATTTCCCCCAATCAACCCTCAGTTGCCTGGAGCCCATGCTTTAATATATTTCTCAGAAAGAACGAGAATACGGAATTCCTTGAGTTCTTACATGTTCAAAACTAGCTTTCTATGGCCTTGAAAGTACAGCAGTGAAAAAAAATGAAAAGGATCCTGCCTTTTGGGGTAGCTTACACGCCAACGAAAGTGTTTACATGAATTACCTCGTTTATTTTACATGAATTACCTGAATGATGGTTTGGCCTGTTGTCCTTGAGTGACTAATAAAACTCCCCCTGTGGCAATGCTTTGTATTTGTTCTTGAGACAGCTGATGGATACATGTCATAGATTTGTCCAAACCCACAGAATGTTCAACATCAGGAGGGGTGATCTGTAATGTAAACTAGGAATGTTGAGTGATTATTATGTCAATGTAGGTTCATCAGTTGTAACAAATGTACCTTTTGGTGAGGGACGTTGATAATGGGGGAGGCCCCCAGTGCATGTTTGGGGGTAGTGGGTATGTGGGAAATCTCTGTACCTTCTTCTCAATTTTTCTGTGAAGCTAAAACCACTCTAAAAAAATAAAGTCTTAATTAAGAAATTCCTCTGGCCATTGGAATGAGGGTGGAGGCATATATTACAATGAGGATGTTATCAGGAATCTGAGAGATCATGGAAGCTTAGACTAAGTTTGTGGTCAAGGCTATCGTAAGAATACTTTGGGATCCTTGATTAAAAAGTCTAGCACATTCTATGCATCAATTTTTGAAACAATTATAAAATAAGTGAACTTTAGTAATCTCTCTTGGGGGGAGCGGGTACCTGTACTTTTATATTTGATTTTCAAGTGACATTTCTTATGAAGTACATATCAAAATTGGAATCTCAGTGCTTCAAACTTTATAACTATAATCGGTCATCTTTACTGGAGCTTGAAGGGCAAAGCTCATCATGAATCTTAACAGTTTGGTTATAAGCTCATGGACAGGTTACATGGGGCTTTCTGAACAAGTTGTGCCTGTCTCCAAACTCTAATCAGGCTCTTACTTCCTCCAATTCTGCCTCCTTCATTCTAGATAGATGCTGAAATATCCACAATGAAATATAGACTAATGCTTTATAACATTTTGTCAACTCCCTAGTTGGAGCTGGAGAGCTGGAATAACTGAGTTTGAATCTGTGTACAGTGTGTACAGACCCGTTTGGTGGAGAGAATTGAAAAATCAGACACTCTGTATGAGACATTTTAATCTTCCTTATTTTTCACTGGTGACTCAAACATTCTCTAGAGTAATCACTTAGAGTGTAGTTTTTACCAGCACCTATTCTATTAGGTCTTATTATTTGTCCACACATTTGATTGTTAGGCACAGTATAGTGTTTTGGTATTTAAAGACATGCTATGGTGAATAAGGGAGAAGAAAAGGAACTGAAATGATAACGTCTGATATAAGCCAAGGGAAGATAAAAGTGGAACCCCATGTATGCACTGCCCATGCTATTGGACATTGGCCATTTATTTCAAAAGCCGTCAAAATAAATCCACACCCAGGTTAACTCAGTAAATTTGCTTCTGAGACTTTATTCTTAGCAAATAACTTCAAGACAGGATGTGGAGGGGTAAAAAAAAAAACAGTACAAACCTGGGTACATTTAATTACAAAATTTTCATGAAGGAAATGGTTCTGGGCTCCACACGGAACCAGCCAGGTTTGGACATGAAGACTGGGCTGAAGGAATGACCCCATGCCTTGCCTTTAATTTTCCTGCCCTGTGACCAAGGACTTCGACACAGCCTCCAAATTGGTCTCCTTGGCCTCGGTATCAAACTCTGCAGTCCGTTCTCCTCACAGCATCCAGGTTTGGCTTCCGCTGCCTAAACCCCTCCATGCGTCCCTTTTGTCTTCAGGATAAAAATCTGAGCATTTTTGCACAGAGAACCTTTCACTCCTAAGTTTGCTGACTTAGCCAAGAGCACCCACCCCATTTCCCTGTCCTACACCTGACATTTTCATGAGACAGAACCTCTTACGTTTACCGGAACATCCTTCAGCACCTTTTTGCTCAAGCTGGAGCCACTTCCTAGAGATCCATCTCCCCACATCCACAAATTCTTACAAATTCTAAAGACTCAGCTCAAACCGTTAGCTTTCTCAAACCCACAGGCTATATTCTCCACTCGCTTATTAATTATCCCAGGCCTGTGCCCTTCCTTGCATCTCTCCCACTGTAAGATGCTTTATTCATCACATCACCTACAGTGTTCACTCCGGGCCTGGCACAGCGTAAACTCTCAGTTAAGTTTTGCTCAGGTGGCACTGAACTGAATCAGGGAAGGCACTTTCTCAAACCTGGGCACAGCACTTCACAGTTTTTACTACGTAGTTTGTCATGAGATGATGTTCCATGGTGTGCCTACACTTCTTCTCTTCATTTTTGTCCCAGACTGTCCTTTCAAAACTGTTTGTGTAGCAAACAAGCCTGGAAGATAGTGGTAGTGTGTCCTGCTAAGACAGAGGGAAGAAGATTGCTTTCCTTATTAGTATACTAGGTCTCCCTCTGGGCAAATATGTGGGGGGCGGTAGATTTGTGAGCAGCACCTTGTAAGATTGGGGCTTCCTAACCCAGGTCCCTCAGCAGTGACACCAACCCACTACGTGAGCAGCGTCCACTTGAGTCCCTTCCTATCATCCCTGTGGGACTTGGGGAGCAAGGGGGACTGATGCGAACATGAAGCTCACGGGACCTGCTGTGTTGTGAGTAACAAAGTCCTTTGTCTCTGACCCAGGAAATCGCTTGTTTTCTGCCAGTATCTGTGAAATGGTGGCAGGCTCACTTGCTGGTTTTCAAGCAGGGTAAAATTTCAGACGCTCCACAATTTTTTACAAGTTTTTGACATAATGTGCCAAATAGGAAAATAACTCCCCTCCAAAGCCATAGACATTTTAGGGCTGCCAGCTCCTTCATTTTTATAGAGATCCAAAGGGATAAGGTAACTTTTCCGAGGTGATTCAGCTTATTAATTGCTATGTGGAAGCCAAACAGTGTCATGCAAAGCGGATGGACTCTGGGGTCTTCTCAGATCACAATATTGTTACTTCAGAGCTTCAGCTATTTATTTAACCTCTCTGAGCGATAGCTTACTTATTTGTAAAGTGTGGTTAGTAGATCTATGTCAGAGGGTGTTGAGAGGGTAGAATCAAATGGGATAATGCGTGACGTTTAAGGAAACAATCCAAGGGCATAAGTCTCCTTCCTTTGCAGGTACCAAAATAAAACTAAGTTCTGCTGAGGTCATCATCCAAGATTTCTGGATCCTTCTTTTCTGTCGATCCTCAAAGAGTTACAAAGTCTTCTTTCTCATTGATTCCAGGTCTATTCTACCAGCTGCCATTCATTCTTCAGGAGCCCAAGCAGAAAAGACACTGACCAGCACAGCAGAGGAGTTGTTTATAGATTCTGTGAGAGTAGATGTCATGTTTTTCCTTGCAAATGATCTAGGTAAGACTCACTTCTCTCTGAGCCTGTTTTCCTCAGCTTCTATGACTCTTGAGCCATTCGATATCTCTCTGTCCCTGTATAAATGGGATTAAAAAGACGAATTTGCCTAATAGAGGTGTTAAATGCATTAATTAAGAGCTTTGATAATTCACAGATTGTCACTGGCTAAAACCCAGTGTGAGTGGAGCCTACATTGAGTTCCAAGCATGTTGTTTCCTGACACTTTTCTTTCTGCCTCTTCTGAATAGAGGGGTGATTCTTGCCAGCTCTGAGGCACGTCCTGCCATTTTCACCAAGTGAGAAGTTGGATCTTACTTAACTTTGAAAGCAGATTAGTTCTCTCTAATGGTGGAATTCATTATCAGTGTTCAGGTTGGAAAGAGGTCCATCACATACAACTGTGGTTCTTTTAAATCTCAGCCTTAAGAGAAGTCATGACTCCCTACAACTCCCCGACTACAGAATCTACCACCATTTTCTGTGGAGTTTACACCTTAGAAGACACAACTTCTTTGGGAATTTCTACTGAAATTCTGAAAACAGCCACCCTGCTAAATAAAATAGATCTTTCCATAGAGAAGTGTGACCTTTCTTCTTCCAACCATAGGAGGAATAATGACCCTCCCCCCCAAAAAAAAAGTGAAGCTCAACTAATTGTCCATTTAGTCCCTTTTCCTGGGCAAACACCAGTGTCAACTGTCCTTAAATGACACAAAAATTTTAAGGGCCAATATGGGATAATTGAGAAAATCCTGGAGGCCCAACCCATGCTATGTGCTGGAAATATAAAAGAGAAGTGTGGAATTCAGTTCTTCCCTTCCTGAAGTTTATAGTTGAGGTAACAGAAATATAAAAGGAGCATAATACATCGATTAACACTACATGTATATAGAAGACTTTGTGAATTGCCAGTGATTCTCTCAGACGCTCCCCTGAAGGGCTTTAAGATGAGGGAGTGATCCCAAGTGATTTGGGAGAAAAGGGGTAGAGAATGCATTTTCCTGATTGAGGTCAAAACCTATGTACTATTTAATTCAACAGTTGTTTGGTTTTTTATTTTACAGCAACAAACACTGTGTGTAGCCCACAAGAAGGCAACAGAAAATGTCTGCTTATTTAGATTGAATGTAACTTAATTGAAACAATTACCTACTTTGTAGGTAATCTAAATGGAGGAGGAGATTTATATATATATACTCGGTTTTTTATAAATGTGATTTTAAACATTTCTCAAGATAAGTTTCCAGCATCATTTTTGTCACAGAATATGGGAGCTGAAGGGAAATGTGAGGCTAAATTAGATAAGTGTCCTGGTCCCCTCAAAGTGTAGGTGAGGAATTTTGGTTTCTGTGCAGGCAGCCCCCACCTCCACCCCTGAAAGCCTCTGGCTATTTTTACCCTCCTCTTATTTCTCAGTGATTTTTGCTTTCATGGACCACAGAAGCCAGCGTCCCGCAGGAATACAGAATGCATCTGTTCGGTAAAACGTTACCTGTAAAGGTTGTGGCTTCAGGCCTCGACTGGCCCAACTCCAAAATGCTGAGTCAGGCCTCATTTAGGGGTAAAACTCTGACACTGGTGAAGCTTCCCTGAGTTGCCTACAATTTCACTGTCCTTATCGTTATCAGCCATGACACTCAACCTAGTTGCTTTGCGCTTTTTTTCCTTGCTCATGAAAACATCCTAGAGTAAAGGCTACAAAATGAGGGAGGCTGCAAACTGAAACCGTTCTGCAAATGGGTTACGTTTGGTCCTCATACATAGGGTTTTGTTTGTTTGTTTGTTTATTGGAGGTAATTACGAATATTTATAAATCTAGAGATATCATTTAAAAATCCGAATTTGGCGCTTCCTAAAAAAAAATCGAACATATTGTGACATTGGGCTCACCTTCTTTCAGGGTACCTCTTGGCCAGTGCTCAATAGGCGCCATCTCCTTTGCATGAAATGTATACTTTCCTAATTGCTACAGATCGTTTCAATCCCTGATGTCCTCACAGCAATGTTGGGTGTAGATTTTAATTTATTGGAATGATGAGTTATTATCTTCTTATAGTAGTGTTCAGAGGAAAGTAAAATAGTTTGTTTCTCTACACTTCTATAAAAAGTGAGAAAACAGAAGATAGGCAGCAAACACATATTTAACTAATGCATCCTAAGTGTCAGTGACTAATGGGATACATCAGGGAATAAGAAGGAAATATGCTTATGGAATTTACATTCAAGTGGGAATTTATAGACAATAAACAAATAAACCAATAGTTAAGATACATTTGAGGGAACAAGAGTGCCATGTGGAAGATAAAATAGAATAATGTAGAGTGAACAAAGGAAGAAAAGTGGACGGGATGATTTAAGAAAGGGAGATAGGGGACAGAATGATCAAGAAACACCTTGCCAGGACAGAATTGTGTTATATTCTAAGATCAGTGAGCAGCTATTTCAGAGTTTTAAACAGGAAGAACCAGACCAGATTTGTTCTTTGAAAAATTACTATGGCTGCCATGAAAAAAGGGACTGTCGGGGGAAAAACAGGCAACCACATAGTCCAGGGAGGTATGGTGGTCGTTTGTGTTGGTCTAGTAGAAGTGGAGATGGTGAGAAACGGTCATATTTAAGATATAGTTTGGAGATAGTAGCAACAGGGCTTAATGTTAGCTTGAATTTGGGCTGTGCAAGAAAGTGAAAGATGAAAGTGAAGTTTTGGGCTTGAGCAACTGGGTGGAAGAGATGGAGAATGCTAAAATGGGATTGGAAGTGGGGCTAGATGAGCCAGGAAAAGCAGATTTAGGGAACTGTAGAAACATTGTCACTGTTTCAGCCATATTGGGACAAAGATGATTATTCTGCATCTACGTGTAGATGTTGAGTAGGCAGTGGACTATCAGAGCATGGATCTTAAGAAAGAGCTTTGGGCTGGAGGAACTTAGTGCCTGGGGTTGAATAAGATCACCTAGGAGAGGGTATAAATACAGAAGAGAGAAAACATGTGGGCAGGGAAAATATTCTTGGGTCACCCCAATATTTAAAGTGGAAGAGAAGGAAGATGTATCAAAGGTGGTCGAGAAGAAATATACACTGGGACAGAGGGAAAATCAGTGGAAGACACTTTTACTGACATCTAGGTAAGAGCATATTTCACAAAGGAGAGACCAACGCAGGCATAGGCTACTGAGAAGTCACATAAGTATGACTGAAAATTGATCATTATCTTTGGCATGATGTAATTTTTAGTGAAATTGCTGAAAGCTGTTACAGTGGTACAGAGGATGGAAAAGCTGAGAAGTGGGAGGAGTAGGTAATGTGAGGGGATAAGCAGGAGGACGAGTATTAACATTATTTTGAAGGGTTTTGAATTTAAGAAAAGCGGAGAAATGTACCTTTCAGAAGCGTATTAATATGATGACAGAAGTGATCCAGGAGAGCCTGTTGTTAAATTTCAAAAAGGAAGTGAAAGGAATTGAGAATTAGGGGTCTAGGCCCATCTGTATACATATCCATGCTGCTGAATAGCTGATGACTCTGGGAAAGTTCCTTAGTCTCTCAGCATTCAATTACCTCACGTTTATTAAAACTTATCCACACAAGGCTATAACAGAGGTTGGATGAAAGGTCACTTGTGGATGAGCTTTATAAATGGAACGGCAAAGTGCAAATTTAAAGGAGTATTACTTTTCCTTTATGAATAACACATGATTTTCATCTCAAATTACTTAGTGCTATTATTGTTTAAGGTCATAAAAGAATGTCTTTAAAAAAAAAACATTCAAATGTAATTTTCCAAATAGGTAATTGACATGAATCAGAAATGTACTAATGTAACGCTGTGAGGTTTGCTTTTCTGGAGTTAAATTTAGATTTTCTCATTTTTCTGGACACGAGGAAGAGCTTGTTCTTCCAGTGTATTCTGTAAGAAAATTTTAATGCCTACCCAAAAAGGTCAGACTTACCAAAGGCAATACTAGATGTAGAAAAAAAAAAAAAAAGATACTGTCATTTCTATTTCCCTGGCCAAAAGAAATCTTTTTTTTTTTTTTTTTTAACTCTCATCTCAATCTTTTTACTCAGTTTTCTCCTTTTAAAAATTCAAATCCAGTCTTTATCAAGATACTGGGGTAAGGAGAGTAAAGCACTTCTCAACATCAGCATTTATTCACCAAATACATGGATCAGACTAAACCATACAATGCCAGTGGCGTATTTATTTTTACCTGTGGCCCAGAAGATGATATTTTTTCAGAACAAATAGATTGCCATTTAAGCCCTCAACAAGATAGGTTAAAGAGGGCGGAAGCATTCTCCTACATGTGGCTAATAAGTGAATCAATTAAGCCTATTTAAGAACACGCCCGAAAGTAGTCTGTGGTTCCATATTTAAATTTAAATTGGAGTGATCTCACAGGGGGCAGTCCTTTTATGAGGCTGTCATTTGTAATAGAGCATATTAAATGCCGTGCTCAAGAAAAAATCATTTTCCTTTTTATGTTATTATATTTATTACAATTTAGCTAAATAGTTCTTAGATACCAAGTGGCTAGTGTAGAGTGTGACAATGCTTGTTTAGCCAGGTGTTTGATCCGGAACATAGCTGTGATGTGTGACATCCTCGCAAAAGCACGTGCACTTTATTTATAGAAGAGATCTTTGGAAACTGATTTAAGTTCATTCATTCATACTTCAGTTATAATAAAAAAAAGAGATCTTTTTTGTGGAAAAACAACAACGTTAGCATCTTTTCATTTAAACTTCCTATTATACTGTGAGGTAGAGTGAAGCAGGTGTATTTAAATGTATTTGTGGCATTTGATGGAAATGTGACCAAAATTTAGGGCAAATACAGCCCTACAGAGCATCTCTCCTTCTCTTAGAGATATAAAATTGAACTCTTTAAAAGCATGGCAAAGGATGGCAGAATGAAAATGAAAACTATACTACTTCGTTATCAGTGTGTCAGTGCCCACATGGGCTCTCTGAGACAGTTGTACTCGTCTCCTTCCTCCAGGTCTAAAATCCACATTTTGTCATCCTTTCACCCCTAACGGAATAAGGAAAGAAGAGGGAGATGAAGCTGGCTGTCCTCCAGTAGGACCCTCAAGCCTGTACGTGTGACCACTTACCCCGCATTGGATATGTCTACTTAGTATTAGTAAAAGGGGCATAATTATACTCCAGACTTTGAGCCATCTGATGAGAGACTCCCCTTATGAGTGGTGGGGGACCGGGGCAGGGGCGGTAGGCAGACAGTTAGGAAGAAAAATAGCCTTTCCTCTTCCACAGATGCCACTGGTTTCATTGTGTAGTTGCAAAAATAAGCTTGCGTTGGTCACACGTTGTTCTGAGTTTCACAGCTGGTAAGATGCAGAGCCAGATTTTGAAGTCAGGTCTGCGTGATTCTAATTGATTCCAAACATCCCTGCTTGTCCTTTTCCTCTGTGCTGTTTTCCCAAATTAGTCTTTATTTGATTTCCTAATGTACAACGATTGAAGAACCAAATAGATGTCAAAGGCATTGCTATAGGCACACTCCCAGACAACTGCCCCAAGGGACAGAAATGTCGCAACAGGGTCATGTACATGACGTATAGCTACTAGTGAGTGGAATTTTATTTTTTATAAGCATACAAAAGAACTACACTGCTACACACACACACACACACACACACACACACACGCACACGTCACTACCTGGCATTCAATGGAGGGAGAAATCACTCCATATTCCTCAATAGCATCTGAGGTTATCCATCATGATACAACTCAAAATTATATTGATCAGCAGAAATATACTGGTCACCAAGAGAAATATTCAGTGTCGTTTATTTTAAAGACAGGAAAGGGTATAATAAAGAAATGCCACAAGCATATTTCATGACATATCCATCCCACAAAAACGCATTGTCTTATGACAAGATATGGTTTTGAACTACTACATTTTTTGTAAGACTTTATATATGATTCATACTGTGTATGAGAATGTAAACTAACAGGTATGGTGATAAATAAACTTTTGCATTTTTGCATTGTTTAACCCAGAATTGCCCAAACTTATTGGACCTTAAAATTCTTTTTTATCACCCCGCATAATACAAGCCATGGGACTGGATCTCAACAGAATTCACTATGAAAAAATAGAGGTATCAAAATTCTGAAAATATTTAACTCAGAACATGTAAATTAAAGTTTTCTCCTTTAAAAATCTTTCAGAAACAAAAGTTCTGGTATTTAGGGTAAACTTCGGTTCCCTGGAGCATTCCCAAGAGGGCGTCACTCGTTCACTGAATACACAGAGATTTGCTTTGTCATGTGACAGGATTCTTAGAGAAATTCAATCACATTTAGGATGAAATGGTTGTTTGGGGTCTAGGAGTTGAATAGATCTATTTTCCAATAATCTCTCACTTAAGTAAAAGGTCTCAGAAACGTCTACTGCTTTTGCTTATAATAACCAAATTCAATCAATGATTGCAATGCAATTGATTTTCTAGTCATTGTACACGAACCTCGCAAAATTGACCTCACGTTATCGAAAACCTGCTTTCTCAGAAAAGCTCCTTTTCCCCCCCTCAAATATTTTTTAATTGAGTTAATAACAGGGAAAAGGCAGTTTAAAATAAGACCTACAAATAACACTTCTCATGCCATCTCACCATCTAAGTCAGAAGGGGTGGAGACCAAGGGGGAAAAAAAAAGATTAGCAATGGTGTCATCACTTCAAAGGCCTTATATTTCCTCATTCTTCCCAGATAAAATAGTTACAAGGACCATCTTTACTCTAGCAGGCTGTCTGTTCCTCTTGTTTTCAAAATATTTATTTAGCCTCAGACCTGTCCTTCACACATAAGAGGACTGACAAGCCCGATGTGGTAATTAACATACAAAAAAAGAACATTATGTCCAAACTGCAATGAACATCACGAAAAAAAATAGATGGGCACTATTTCAAAGCAAGTTTTGTAATAGAGCATCACAAAACCAGCAATCCAAGGACAGGCACCTTTTTGTTGGATGTGTTCAGTTCTTTCTGTTGTGAATAAATGCAGTGAAGCGTTTGAAACTGCCAAGTGACAACACGGCGCACTTGCAATCTTTTCTGTCTGTCTCTGCAGCAAATCAGCAGACGATGTCCTCCTCTCCTACATTTTGTCTGACAAGTAGCGTTTATTATATAAAGACAGATGAACGAGTAAATGAATTCAGTGCAGAGACAGCGCAGATAGTCACCGCCGGCTGTGTTGGAACCTGGGAGAAGTCAAATGGTCAGGGTCCAAATAGCCTGTATCAACTCAAACTCGAAGGGTTTCGAAATTGCAGTGATTGTTTTATGTCTGATGGCAGAAGGTCACAGTGATTCTTCATTGTCACTAGGTAGCAGTCACACTCTGAATAAACCTATGAAACAACTTCCAAGCCCCTTGTGCCTGGAAGTTTTTCTCCCGCAGGATTCTGCAGGCTGATGAGGAGTCCCGCCTGAGCTGCAGAGACGTTGACGTCGTTGTGCCGTGGCCGGAGTGACAGCCCATCAGAAACTTGTCAGCGTCCTTGATGCTGCCCCGCCCCATCTTCGGAATGAATCCTCTTATTCTTTTCATGCTCTATTTTAGACAAAGTTTCTAGGACATCTCTGACACCCCCACCCCCCCCGCACTTCTAAAATTGTCCCTAGCCTGTTACCCGGGCATCCTTTGATTCGCCACACCTGGTCCAGAGCTGGAAAAGATCTGATGTACTACCGTGTTTCCCTGAAAATAAGACCTTCGGACAATCAGCTCTAATGCATCTTTTAAAGCAAAAATTGATATAAGACCCAGTCTGATATTATATAAGAGCCGGTCTTATAGTATAGTAAAATAAGACCGGGTCTTATATTAATTTTTGCTCCAAAAGATGCATTAGAACTGATGGTCTGGCTAGGTCTTATTTTCGGGGAAACACGGTATATAGTTAGATGCGATGTCCTTCCCTAGGGGCTGCAATTCTATGCCTATGACTTGCTGACCTGTTGAACTCCTCCTCCCTCTAGCATGCCGTTGAATTAATGCTGTACTGTGGAATGTTCCAGTCTCCTGTAGGAAGCCAGGAAAAGGCACAGGGGATGGGTGTCAGAGAGAGCAGGATGGGATTGGGCACTGAATATAGACTTTAGATCATGGTACAGGACAGTAAACACCTCAGGTACCCTGTAAATGGTGATATGAAAGGGAGTGAAATACTGAGATTAGGAACTGAAATAGAGCCAAAGTAAAACTGGTACAGGCTAAGAATACACTAAGGGAATTTTAGGGAACTAGAGAGAACAGTCTTGGAGTATCCAGATTTATTGGTCACACTTGGGCAATAAACTGGCTTAAAGATACAATGCCTAGAATACACATCATAAATAAATTCTTTTTTTTTCCTTTTTTTCTTTTTTTAAAAGAGGATAGTTTATTAGAGGCAGGAGAAGAGGTTGTAGCTCCTGAGCAGGTGGGGGTCCTGAATGGGGGGGTGCCCCCCATAAATAAATTCTTAAAAGACAAAGTTGAAATTTTGGGGAACTGTCTTTGAATAACAGGATAATAGAGCACAGCAAGTTAATATTCTTAAGGACTCTGAATAAAGAATAAATCAGAAAATGTCTCTGTCTCAAGGACGGACCCCAGAGCTGAGGTAGGATGTCAGCATGCACACAGTTGTTACAATACCATGAGATAATCTCTATTAGAAATAGAAGTCAAGTGCTGTGAAAGGGCACCCGCTAACTCTGTGTGCAATAATTGGGCTGGGTCATAAAGCAGAGAGAGGTTGCAGCATGTGAAAGACAAAGTCGGAGGGCTTTCCCGGTAGCTGGGTCAAAAGGACAAGGGCAGAGATGGGCAAGACACCTTCAAGGGATAAGACAGAATTTGGTCTGACGGGCATGAGTATCTTAGCATTACTTGTACTAACAAAAATGTGGAAATAACGTAAGTTTCCATAAATAGTGAATGGAAAATATATTGTGACATTAAAACAATAACACATAATCATATCTATGTTGTATAAATATAATATACAAGAGTTGGGGACATGTCTATAATGGCAGAGTGAAGACCTCCAAAAAATGTGCTCCTTCCTACACGTAAATAGAACACTGCCCCAAAAATGTCAAATCAATTTTTTCATAACTCTGAAAATTAACCTAACATTTGCAACCATCCAAAGAGTGTGTGTTCAAGAAAAGCAGCTGGGTTTCCATAAGAATAGTGAGCTTTTGGGCACCTTAAGTTGCCCCTTTCCTCCCTCTTTCTCTACCTCTGTGACAGCCTTGAATCCTAACAACCTCATAACTACAAGAGCTGTGAAAACCAGCGGCTTGTCAACCACTGTTGGGAGCCGAGCCGAACAGAATTGAAGCTCACCCAAAAGCCTGATCCCCAGAGAACTATCAATATTTAACCAGACTGACAACTCATACCCATTTTCAGAATATGTCTTTATTTGCTCTGTGCAAATCAATGTTATCCTTAGGACACGTATTGAAAACAATCAGTGAGAATTTTACATTGCAGATGCTTGAGGCAGCCATACCAGTTGGGACCAACAAAAGGCTGACTGGAACACTCAAAAGGAAAACCTGGAGGATGGGATGTCCACAGGGGCCTTGAAAATCTTGGACATATTCCTGAGAAGCTGGAAGTTCACATGTATGTGAAGGGCTGTGCACATGCCCAGGAAAGATGTGAGAAGGCCCCAATCTCTTACTTCCGGCTGACCTGGAGGCTTTGCATGAGCCGGAAGTAAAGACTAAAGCAGAGATGGAAACTGTCGGTGGGAGCTTTGAAGACATGTCTCAACGTATGCAGAGCCTCTCAGCAAGGATCATTAGATTTATTGGTCCAAGACATAAAAGGAAATCTCTGTCGCAGCGAACTGAGTCAAGACTTCAGAGGCTACACGCAAGAAAGAACAAACACTAAACAAACATCAGAAATAAAAACAAGAAGAAACAACAATTGTTGGAAGGCATGTCTGGTTTACAGAGTTGCCGCATTATCTTTTTTAAATGTCCAATTTTAAACAAAAGTTCCTATCATGAGAAATGAAGCTAAATAGGACTGTATGGCCCATGTACAGGGAAAAGAGCATCACTAGAAAACGTTCCCTAAGGTAACCCAGACTTCCACAGGCAAAGAGTTTAATTCAGATATTATATATGTTCAAATAATAAAAATATATCATGTCTCAGTCGCTAAAGGAAAGTATGAAATTGAAATTGATTTCATTTGTTACAATGTAAAGCTAACCTACCGGCGTGCTGTGCTAATTTTCACGTGGTTGCCTCTTCCCCTACAGTCGGCTATGGGCCTGCACTTGACCCATCGCTTTGCTTTGCACCATCTACCAGCCTTGGAGTGCGTCGTCCAGCTGGAGCCCTGGACTTGGCTGCATACGAAGTCCTTTCCGCTCATCTGGCACTGGGTATGGCTTGCCTTAGGATGAGTTTTTTTTCTCTTGTTTATTTACTGTTCTCAATCTAGCCTATAAAATCTTGGAAGTTGGATCCATTTCTGTCTGTCTTTGTCACCCGCAAATGTTTGCATAGTGACATGCACATACTCCATTCTAAAACGTTATCTGTAAATGCACTACATGAATAAACTGGGACAGCATCTCGTGAAAGTTTAAATCCTGAGTCTTAGCATATATAGGCTTATAGATAATAGTCTTAGTATATAGTGTATTTTTCCTGTTAAATATACTACAGAAAAAAATGGGAAAACACGTAGGAACAGAATCAGGACTGCAGCCATGGAATGAAGATGTTGGCTGGTGACAAGACCTTGAATGGCTCCACACTGTTTTAAGCAGATATTTTTAGGGAGTCCCATATAACAATAATAATACAAATGATAAATCAAATACTTAGTGTTTATTATGGTAGTGCCAATTTCTAGTTAAATATTTTACATGCTTTTTATCCCCATAAGAATACTTAGAGCTTCCTTTACCTAAGGACAAATGAAGAAATAGAGGCCAGAGGAATTACATAATTTGCCCATTGCTAATCAATGGCAGTTTCAGAGCCCTTGCTCGTGACTATGTGTACTACGCTTAGACCTTTCTGCGTGAATGTGAAATTGCCCCTTTCTGTATTTCCAGCTCACGTGGCCCCATTTCCAGAGAAGAGCTGTTTAAGTGTCTGTAGCCACTGGCAGCGTCAGACCTTTCCTTCTACTTAATCTCATTTATTCCTCAGGCAAATTGGAAATAGCTTCTCCACTGACCCAATGTAGTCAACAATGTTTTAAAAACTAAATCCCTGAGTTCCTTGTGTCCAGAAATTAACTCTCCTGGTGTGCAGAGATAAATCTTGAGAACACGAACATGAAGGACAGCAGATACTCACCCTGTGTAGAAGCCTTAAGTACTTTGTCAAAAGGAGAGGTGTACAAATCTTAATTCAAATGAATATTCCAGGCAGGATATGCAGAGCGGATCTAAGTCTTTATGATTTCCATTTCCAGATCAGAAAACGATTCAAGGTGGCTATTAAGACAATCAACATAAAACAGATTTCAGAGACCTAATTTGATTTGAAAATATCAGACTCTGGCAACCAATTTATGAAAGGGGATTGGTGTGAATAACTCATCAGAAAAATCTCATCAGAATATGGCTGAGATGGTCCTTCCAACCTGGCCCTTCTCAGTGTTTCATAGTAAAGCCTGTTGAGAAATGCCTTGCTACACATTCATGCAGACAGATTTTACCTCGCTCTGGTAAGAATTATCTTAGTCTTATATAATCTCTTCTTTATGAGAGCTGGGTTCTCTTAAGCCCTGACATGGTCGCCTGGGCCGCCCTAACATACTGTGGAAAGTGGCAACATGTGAACAGAATAATGTTCACGAGTCCTCGTGTAGAACTATCTGGAGGAATTCAGGCGCCAGCTTTGTAGGCCCTTTTAGGTTTCATGGGCCTTTTATGAATAGGACAGTGAGAATGTGTCAGGGCTATTCACTTAGCAGGCCCCGGGGTTCCAGGAAGACCACACATCCCTACAGGCTGTGCATTGAAGGATGTTTGTCTCTGCTGTCCTGTACTCATTACGTACTGACAGTTATTGGACCGCCTTTCATTAAGTCAGCAGTGGTTGTGAGAAGGAAACGTGTCTCTTCTTTCCTGTAGCTCTAACTTCCAACCTTGTTCCTAACCCTTTGCTCTCAATCCTCTCCTATTTCCAGTTACAAAGACTGTCACTTGCTTCTCAGAGCAGCTGCAACATCTCCACTCCCTGATTTTCAGCACCTCTCCTGCCATGTCCATGATCGTCTTGGGTGTTTCCTTTCCAGGAACAGGGCTTATAGTTTTTGTTTCAGCCCCACTAATCCTTTCCCTCTGTTAGAGCCTCTCTCTCTGTTTAGTGTGAATGAACTGCCCTTGTCAGACTTGGAATGTATCTTTCGTTTCTGAGTGTGTGTTTGTGGTGCTAAAACGTGTTCATTTTAACCTGTTGGGCAATGATCCTCCTTTCTTCACTGCAGTGGAGCCTAAAGCTGTCCTCTGGGAGGAAAAAAAATGACCCTGCGACTCATCCTCTTGGTCTTCCATCCGAGGTCCTCTCTGCCCATCCATCCACATGGGATGATGGACTAGAGGTGGCTTCTTGACAGTCCAGAGAAGTCTACTTCATTTCTAATGCAACCTCATTGCCTTAGCCAGGGTTCCCCAGAGAAACAGAACCGGTTGGATCTAAAGGAAGAGATTCATTACAGGAATTGGCTGACATGAATATGGAGGCCAGAAAGTTTGACAGTCTGCCACCTGCAACCTGAGAGGGAGAAGGTCTGAAATGCCAGGATAATGAGCATGAGGAGACTGCTATCATTAAAACTGTGATTGGAGACAATGAAGATGGGGGCAGGTGTCAGAAGAGAGAGGTAACAGATAATAGTACACTGCACAGTGCAATCATTTAAGTTTGAATTGCTAAGCGTTAATGCAAGAATAAATGGAAAGGAACTTTCTAACTTGTCGGACAGAAGTGTCAGCATTCAATTTTCCTTGCTTATGGAAGTTGTGGTACGACTAATGGGCTTGACTAATGCATAAGAAATTGTAATAATTTTCCATGCATCATCAGCATATTTCTGAAGCAATTGTACTACCTGATTATGGCCTGCTTAAGCTAGCACTAAAATGTGTGTTACATACTGAGGGAAGGCATGGCCACCAGGAAACTAGATGAAGTATAAAGACAAACTTCCTGGTGCTGAAAGTCAGAAGAGACAGGAGAAGGAAGGCGATTAAGAGGAATCCTCACTTGTTCTGCTGAAATGATGTTGATTCCAAATTCTCATCTCTCCAATTCTTGACAGGAACTGACTCATGCATGAGGCTGAAATTTGTGTAGAACGATCCACATCAGTTGAAACGATGGACACCTTTCCATCCTCACTAGCAAACACCAATTGAAATGAGCATATCCATGTGTCTCTAAGAGCATTTTCTTAAATGTAAAATGTTGGCGATGTTTATCTCACAAGGCCCTTAGAAATCGCAAAAGAGAATAACGAAAAGAATAAAAGTCTTTTCCACAGAGGCTGGCATATGAAAAGTGCTCAGGAAATACTGGTTGTTTTGTTATCCTACATTTGCACAATGAAGAGTTTGTACTCAAAGAGCTCTGCAGTCCTCTCCATCCTAACAATGTAACGCTGTAAATTCCAAGACTGTTGCCTAGCCACCATGGCTATTCAATTTGAATTTCAAATAATTAAAATGAAATTAAAGTAAGTTTACTTTTTCAGTTGCACTAACTACATTACATGTGTTCAAAAGTCGCATGTGGCTAGTAACTATGGTATTGGACAGAACTTTCTTCATCCTTGCAGAAAGTTCTTTTGGGCAGCATGAGCTAAGAGTTTAAGACATGACACTGGGGTTCATTTTTCAGAATTCAAGTTGTTGGGTTAGACGTACGTTAGAAGAATAACAAACATAACTTCAGTTCCAGTTGAGTTGAAGATCTCAGTGGCTCATTTGTTTTTGTTTTTGTTTTTTGATATACTCATGTTCTAGAGCCAAGGCTGATCTCTATGCTCTGCATATCTGTGAATCTCTGAATTAATCCATGCTTTCCTCAAGTGGTCGGTACACAGTGTAGGAAATGGAAAGCTTACTAGATGGGAGGGGGTTGGGAGGCTGGGTGAGAACGGTGAAAGGGCTAAAAAGTACAAACGGGTATTTACAAAAGAGTCATGGGAATGTAAAGTACAGTACAGGGCATATAGTCAATAACCCTGTTTCCCTGAAAAATAAGACCTAGCCGCACAATTTTGGAACAAATAATGCCTATTTTGGAGCAAAAATTAATATAAGACCTGGCATTATATTATATTATATTATATTATATTATATTATATGATACCCAGTATTATATTATATGATACATGGTATTATATTATACTATATTATACCCAGTATTATATCATATTATATTATATTATATTATATTATATTATATTATATTATATTGTATTATATTATATTATATTAATGTTATATTATACCAGGTCTTATAGTAAAATAAGACCGGGTCTTATAGTCATTTTTGCTCCAAAATAGTCATTATTTGTTGCAAATTTGTATGGCTAGGTCTTATTTTTGGAGAAACATGGAATATTGCAAAAACTATGTATAGTGTCAGATGGGTACTGGGCTTACTGGGCCGGTGGGTCACTTCATAAATTACATAAATGTCTAGCCACTATGCTGTACACCTGCAACCAATATAAAATAATATTGAATGTCAACTGTAATTTTAAAAAAATAGTCACAGGTATATGTAGTACAGCATCCAGAATATAGTCAATAATTTTGTAATAACTATGTACAGTGTCACATAGGTCATGGACTCATCGGGGTGATCACTTTGTGACGTATATAAATGTCTAATCACTATGATGATTTATACACCTGAAACTAATTTAAAAAAGGAAAGAAAAGAAAAGCTTGGAAGGGATCTTGTGATACAGAGTTCCAGAGAGCAGTCTTAGCTCAACAGCAGTCCTCACTGTAGGGAGAAATTCATCCTAATGATTGAGCGCTCATCATGGAGCCTCCGTCACCTGTCAGGTGTGGTGCTGGAGACATGGACACACATTATCTCATCTGAAACTCAGAGGTCCTCAGGAGTGGTATCCATGTTCCAGTTTTATAGAGAAGGAAACTAAAGATCAGAAAAGTTAAATAACTTGTCTGAATCATACTGCTGGTTGATTGATCAAACCAGGATTCATATCCAGGGCGTTCTACCAGAGTCCGTACTTTTTCCACTGCAAAAATTAAATGAAAAGCCAGAGTATGTTAAGCTCTGCAGGACTCATACAAGTGCTGTGTGAGCACAATAAAGGCTGTGGTTAGTGGGTATTATTTATTGGGTAATGACTCATTAAATAATACAGTTTACAATTTTGGGGTGTATGCATTTTATGTTAAGAATAGACGAATCGGTGTCTTAGTTTCCTCTGAGAAATGGTGAGTGATTTGGGGACTTCAGAAGGATTTCCAGGGACATGGTACGGCACTTGGATTCTTAGGTATTCTGAATATTAGGGAGAACTCTGGAGGCCTGAGTGAAGAAATGGCAATGGAAGGGCTGAAAGCACTGCTATATAGTCATTTACTGTCTCCTCTGGGCCAGGAGGAGAGAGCATCATGCTGATATTGTATGGTAGGCATCATGAGAGGGTTAAGTATAGCTCTGCCTGAAAAAGACACTGGGGGCTAATCACGGTGCTTTTCCAAACCAAGATCAGCAGGTATTGAAAAGGCAGAAGCCTGAAGAGGCTAAAGGAGATGTTGAGTCACTGTGAAATCCTCCAAATTAGTATTCTGAGCTTTCCAGCAGGACCCTGAGGGAAGCAGTACCCTGTGCCACACAATCACACCATGTCCCGAAGAAATGCAAAAAATGGAGCCTCTGTGAGTGTAATTGTTTCTGTAAGAATGCGAGAGTCAGCATTTCCTTCCCAAGACAAAAACAGGTCACAGGGAAGATGGTGCTCTCAGAGAGCATAATTGCCCAAAACTTCAGTGCTAGGGAGAGGAAAAGTTAAAACAATGAGAAAGTTGACCTCTCTGAAGATTCCATCTGTAACTAACTGCCTAGGACAATCCTGCAAATAATCACTGGCCCAGGGTCAGAAGTAGTACTGATCTGTCCCATGAAATGGCGCCGCCATTTACCACCTTGCCCTAAATCTATCCACTGACCTCCATCCCTCCAAGCCTCTCTTATGGGCTACTGGAAATAACCTACTAAACTGGTCTCTCTGATTTTGGCATTACCCCATTACATTGACTCTACGCAGTGCAGTCTTCTATATAAAACCTTTCAATGATTTTTAGTGATACTTAGGAAAAAAAAAATCCAAACATCATAAAAGGCCCTGACTGCCTTCCTGAACTCATTTACTGTCTTTATTCCCTTACTCTGCTCACTAAAATTCAGGTACGCTGCCAGACTTCTTTTTGTTCTAGAATATGCAAGTTCAATCTTACCTTTTGACTTTGCACTTGTTTTCTTTGCCTGGAATTGTGTGATTATAGATCTTCGTGTACTTGGCTCTTTCAAATCATTCATGTTGATTCAAATGTTACCTCTTCAGAAGGACTTGGGTGACCCAATTTAAAGAAGAATTCTCAATATTCTTACATATCATTGTTTATCTTCATCATTACACATTTTACTATCTGACATACCTTGTTTACTTTTGTTTGTTTGTTTACCTGTTCATTGTCTTATCTGTCTCCATCTTTTAGGAGTTAAACTCCATGCAGGCAAGATGTTGTGTGTTTTATTCTCCGTGTGTCTCCAGGGTCCAGCCTTGAGCCTTCCATAGCAGATGCTCAATGAATATGTATTTGTAACTAAATGAATGAAATAGATGACTCACTGATTTATGAAATTTCACAACCTGCTTTCTTCTTGGTGCCATTCATTCAACAAGTTCCTGTTTTAATCTGTGTAGTACTCTATCCTGCTTCTTATAACTTATCTGATTGTGAGTGAGCTATCTACGATGCCCTGAACACATCATTCTGTCTCATTCTTTTATGCACTTATCCATTGTCTTCCATCTTTGGGCCATGCCCTCCTGCTATTTCCTTGACAACTTTTCAACTCCTGTTGAGGCCCAAGCTTTGTGAAATTGACTAACCTTTCTTCCCAGTTCATCACCCCACCTTCTGTACTTCTTTGGAACTTTGTGCATTATTATACTCTATGATAATGCATTTCACATTATCTTGTCCTTTTTTGTATATCTATTCCTCTTAAACTGTAAGATTTTTGAGAGTAGAGATGGAACATTGCTTATTGCTGTATCTTCAGCAAGCATACCATGTAGGCACGTGATAAGGAGTCATTGATTCACTCAGAAATCATTTCCTTAGTGTCCACTATGTACTGTGGGTTGTTTAAAGTACTAGAGGAAGAATAAGAAACATGAGAAAGTTTCTATACTCATTCATGAAGCGTATGTTTTAGTGAAACTACAATAAAAATCTGTGAATAAACCCAGGTTCCAATTTTACATATGAGCTAACTTGGGCATTGATAGTATATATGACTTGGTACTGACTTTAAGTTTTTAGACTGTAAATAACTCACCTTTATATAAAATATTTTTGGAAATGCTTTTAGAAACTTTAGAAATATTCTAAAGTAAAAGAATGCCTATGTTTTTAAGTTTTAATGTTCATAATCTATTCCACTGCAACCGCCCAACACTGATTGTAGGGAAACTTGATTTCTGTTCTGTACAGTTGGACTAAATTTAGGACTAGGAATCTGGGCTTCACATTTATGACCTTTCACAGTTTTTCAAATCACAGGTACAATTCTGTTGACGTTACCTTCACATACACATCGTATAAATTTGATTTTATTCACTGCATGTTAATTTTATAGATTGAAACCTCAGTGTCTGAGGACCTTTCCATCATGTCTGGATGGTCTTCTGTGTGTCAAATAGTGAGAGTAGAATGGGGATTTCTGCACAGCAGAGTAGTTCAAATCCAAGTTTTCAGAACCAGACCGCGTTTAAATCTCAGTTCTGTCACTATCTGGCTATGTGACCTTGAGCAAGATAGTTAACTAGTCTATTGCTAATTTGTGTTTTTTGTAAAATGGGGCTAAATACAGTACCCACTATTGGGTTATGATGAGCTCTAAGTTGAGGGAGGTATGCAGCATGAGGTTTTCTGTATACAAAAAATAAAAAAACGCATTCATGGCGAGTCTATTAGGTTGGTGCAAAAGTAATTGTGGTTTTTGCAATTATTTTCAAACTTTTAAACCGCAATGACCTTTGCACCAAGTTCATACCTCCATAAACTAATAAAGAGTCAGTGGTCCATGGGTTGTGTTATGTCAAACCATTAACCTCACCTCTCTAAACACCGATCTATTCTGTGAAAGATAACTGCCACCTACCTCAGAGCATGGTGTATTTGTTGGCTAAAGCTGCCATAACAATACCACAAACTGGGGGGCTTAAGCAGCAGAAGTTTATTCTCTCACACTTCTGGAAGCCGGGAGCCCAAGATCAAGATGGGCTCTCTTCGTGACTTGTAGGTGGCCACCTTCTCACTGTGTCCTCACACGGCCTTTCCTCTGTATGCACATGTTCTGGTGTCTCTTTCTCTTTGTATAAGGACAGCACTTTTGTAGGATGAGGGCCCCACCTTTATTACCTTATTTCACCTTAATTCCCGCCTTACAGCTCCTGTCTCCTTATTACAGTCATATGGAGCGTTGGAGCTTCAATATATGAGTTTTGGGAAGACATGATTCACTGCATGATAAGTTCTGAGGACTAGAAGAGAACACATATGCAAAGTGCCTAAAGAAGTGTGTGGCGCATCACGGATTGACCTTCAATGATTATTGACTCTTTCATTCAAAAACGTAGCTGTTCTAGGTGGCAGCCGTTAGAACATGCAGGGCTGAGGTTCAGACGTTGGACGTCAGTGACCCCATGATGCCAAGGCCACACAGTTTGTCATTATAATTATCCCTTACTTTATAGGAGCAGAAATAGATTGGTTAGTAGATCCTAGGTTCATAAGGTCAAAGTCAGTTTGTCTCTCTGCAGAGCACTGAGTCTATTCATTCCATCTCCGGCCTGGACAAGCCATATTTGATTTCCAGTATACGACACAGCCAACCACCCCAGGGACTGACTGTTCCTGCTATTTGTCTTCACTGAAGCTTGGCAGCACCTAAAGGAAGGCCTGAAAAATAGTCCTCTACCAGGGAGCGTGGCAAAAGACTTTGGCCACAGACCTTGCTGCCATACCTGTGGGAACTGTTCCAACCATAGAGGGACATGGGCTGATTTAAAAAGAAAAGATTACTGCCCTTTGAAAATTGAAGACTGTGGTTAGTACATATAGGTGCTAGGGACATTTAATTTATTTTTAAATTTGACTTATGAAAATGTCTAGCTTTGAAGCTCTTAGCATAAAACCACTTAACCATGAAAAGGGCAAAGCTAACACTAACACTCTCGGTTCAGATGCTGGCAGGAGAAAGGCCGTTTCAGCCTCAGGCTTGGAGGGGCAATCTTGTGGCCTGGGGGTGCACACTTCCCTGAGGAAGGCTAAGGCTTTGAACGCCCAAGCAGAGCCTGCCTCGTCTGGACAAGGAAGGGCAGTTAACTCCAGTTTCCTGGTCCTTTACCCTCTTCTCTATTTTTTAGTGGCCTTTGGCTCTTGTTAACCTCACCCACTCAGTCTACTTTTCAGTACAGATATGCCATCAAACAATTGTACCTCAGGACATATGAATCATTAAACCAAAGAACCTAAGAGCTTGAAGGAAAATGTAATAATGTGTTCGAGATATTGAAAAGAGATAGAAACTCAGTAAGACTCAGTCTATTCCCTGAGAATTCTCAACATCTCAGCTTATGGCAGAGATGTGATTAAAAAGCAAATCTCCTGAGTCCCAGAGCAGGACTCTGATTAAAAACAGTGAGAATGAGGCTTGATTTAGTCGACACACCAAGCCTATTACAATTTTCATGGCTAAATAAAAAAACTGAAAAAAATAATATTATGAGAATGACATGGAGACACGTACTGGATCTTCATACTTGTTTGAAGATCTTTCCAAATTGTTGTAGGCAGGATTTTCAGATGTCTCCCAAGGTTCTCACCCTATATAACCCGTTCCCTTTGAGTGAAGGCAGGACCTGTGAATATGATGGGAGATCACTCCCATGAGTATGTTACCTTATATGGCAATGTTTAAGGGATTTTGCAGATGTAATTAGGATCCTTATCAATTGACTCTGACTCAAAAGGGAGATTTTTCCTTATCAAGCCCAGCTTTATCGGTGAGTTATTATAGAAGTCAGAAATCTGAAGGGAGATTTTCCTGCTCGCCATCAAGGAGCAGGCCAGTATAAGTTCTACAGATTCAAGAGAAAGAATCCTTCCAATCGTCATGCGAGATTAGAAGAGGACCCTGAGTATCAGATGAGACTTTAGTCCTGGCTGACACCTTGTGTGGACCTGAACAGAGGACCAGGCTCTCATGCCCGACCCCTGACCCACAGAAACTGCGAGGTAATAAATGGATGTTGTGTTACCTCCCGAATTTATGATAACTTGTTGTATGGCAATATCTAACTAATAGATTTGGGTACCTGGAAGTGGAGTGCTGCTGTAACAAAAATCTAAAAATATATGAGAGCTGCTTAGGAGTTAGGCAGTGGAGAGGGCCGAGAGGAATTCTGAGGAGTGTAACAGAGAAAGCCTGAATTGCCTTGAATAGACTGTTAGCAGAATACGAACTTGAAGGCTGACGTTAGTAAGGGCTTCAAAGCAATGAAGAGCATGTTTTTGGAAACTGGAGGAAGGCTACTTCTTACTATATAGTGGCAGGAAGCTTAGTGAAATTGTCTCCTGCAATTATGTGGAAAGCAGAACTTATAAGTGATGGACCTGGTTATCAGCAAAGGAGATTTCCAAGCTGCTGTTTTCTTCTCGTTGCTCATAGTGAAATATGAGAGGAGAAAGATACATTGAGAGAAGAACTATTAAAAAAAAAACAAAACACCTTCAGTAGGACTTTAGGATCTTGAAAATTTGGCCTGTAACAGGTTTTATACAGCCCTTGAGCTAAGAATAGTTTATATATTTTTAAAAAACTGATTAAAAAAAAAGAAAAGAAAAAGTAAGATAATGCAACAGAGACTGGCTGTGGTTTGCAAAGCCTAAAGTAATTGCTATCTGGTCCTTTACAGAAAAGATTTAGCTGCTTCTGTCCTGAAAGTGACAGTAGAACCTCTCAGAGTAAGTTAGTTGGTTTCTGGAAAGCCTTTACGGTCACAGCAGGGTGGGAATGGAGGGATGGGACAGGTGACAGGTGACACATTCTGAACAAAGGCGAAAGAACCAGAATCTTGACAACATCAACTCTAGCGATGGAAAGAAAATTTAGGAGACTCTGATCCTTTCTCCAGTGCTTAGTTAGAGCTGCATTTAATCCAGTTCAGAGAAAAAGTCATCAACTATAGCTTAGATCCATCTGCCTAATATATTGAAGAGAGGTGTCAGATAAGGCAATATCATGGTTCATTAAAATGAACTTTGATGACTTTGTGGCTATCTTTGGAGGCTTGGATTCTGGTGACCTCTAAAGACCCATGGAGAAAAAGATATGCACAACAAGGCTTGTTTTTGTTTCTAAGGTATGTCTTACTTGAGAACATTTTCTGAGTCTCCACCTACAATAGGTACAACAACGCTGACAAAGAAGAAATAGTGGTGTGGGGGTGGGGAGGGAGGTAGAGATGGGGAGTGTGATTAGTGGCAAAACCCTGGCCTTGCAATCAAGACACTGGGGCATGTCATTAACCTCTTCTTCATCTTAATTTCTCCATGTGTAAATTGGAGAGAGAGTTGAAATAGGCCTGTGGTTTTCAAAATGAATTCAGAAAAGCACAAGGGCCAGGAAGTGCTACAAGAACCATCATGGGGTATCAGCAGAAAGACTACCTGTAAGCTCTAGGTCCCCACTGCCTGTTTAATCAAAGAAGCTCTGCTGTTATATCTTATGTGTATCAGATTTTGTGTACAATGTCTTATTAAAAAAAGACTCTGTCTAAAAATGAAAATAAACATCCTTACGATTCTCTCTTGTACTACGATCACTTGTACTAGAACATTCTGTAATCTGTTATTCTCCCCTTCATGCCAAGTTGGTGGTAAGAAAGGAGCTAGTTAGAAGAGTAATGGGGAGGAGACAAGCTGAGTCTACAGAACAAGTGGAGGTTAAGGTGAAGCTCTGGGTCTGGAGCCATGGAGAAAGCAGATGTCTCTAAAGGACCTTCTTTATCTCAGCTCCCAGGATTCTGAGTCTATAGACTGCAGATCAGAGTCCAGTAAGCGATTGAAACCAACAGGCAGCACCCAGGAATTCAAAGTCTCTAAGGGCAAGAGGCGCTCTTTCCCCAGGTCAGGTAGATTTAGGATTCTAGACTAGTAATCTGGGCAGCAGTGAAGTGAGAGGCCAGCCAGGATGCCCAGGCAACAAAAATATTTAGTGTTGGGATATTTACTGCTCCTGTCAGGAAGCTCTTTATATTCTTGCTGTTGGGCTCAGTGGTAAATCCCAGGGCAAGGGCAGGCTGTCACACGGCATCTCCTTATACTTGTCAAGTTCCAGAATATAAATTCTATAGTGTTTAATCTGGAGACACCCTTAAGGTTTCTCTCTTCAAACCACTGCCTTTAACATATTAGAAATTCAAGAACATGGTCAGAGAATAATTTGTTATTTAGAGTATAGGGTAAGCTGCCATACAAAAATAGACTCAGAAAACAGAAATGGCTTAGATAATAAAGAATTCTAGTTCTCTATTTTGCAGGAGTACAAAACTGGGTAGCTCAGGGCTTGAGGAGCTAGTCTGCTGCTGTCCTTAACATGTGACTTCTATCTCTGGGACAAGGCAGCCAATGGAAGTAGGAAGAGGACAGGTGGTCAAATCTTGATCACATAAGTCAGGGTGGATAACCAAAGTCCTAAGACGAGAGAGGAGCAGGTGATAGGCAGGGCGGGCTCAGGGATGCAGGCAGGGATAGTGTTCAGCTTGAGACGGATGTGGCCACGGAGGAGGCTGAACTGGTGACAACCGGATATCATCATAGGGAATCTCCTGGACAAAAAGGGGACGTGTCCCCTGAAAAGATCAGATTTCCATTTATATTTAAAACTCTCAGAAAGTTCAGGACACAGAGAGGTTCACTATAGATAATTCATAACTCAAAAATCGATTCGTTCTTTCCATCTCATCCCTATAAACAGATTTTGCACTGGGACTGGATCCTGAGCCATATAGGATTTAGATCACTAGAGAGGAGAAGAGAGGCCATTTTGATTGAAGAGGATAGAAGAAGGTACATAATGAAGGCTTTGGCCTTTTATTTTTATTTTTTTTCTATCAGAGGAACTAATTGTGATACTAGGAGACATCTAGACATTGGGACAACCCTTCAGTCATCTGGAGATCACAGAGAGAGTGGTAAATCCTGGCTGCTTAGGTTTCTGACCAATGGTCTTAATGTGCCATAACAGATCATGTTCACACAATCAAGTTTCTCTGGTCAAGCAAATTCTAACAGGAAGATAATGAGACAGCAAGAATATTTGATGAGAGGAAGTAATCAACCAAACTAAATGTCCCTCTAAATCTCAATTGCCCTTCATAATAGCTAACAGTCATTCCCTTCAGCATTCTAGTCACTGTGCTAAACACTTCGCATGTGCTACTTTGAAATACTCTTATTATCCCCATATTTTAAATGAGAAACTTGCACCTAGATTAAGAAAGCTCTGTAGGAGATACTCGGTTCTTAAGCAGTGGAACTGGGATTTGAGCCCAGGCTGTTTGGCTCCATACCCTGCTTGTCTGACCAATAAACACTTCTGCTTATCAATACTGATATCATTTTTATGTTCTGGGCTTTTTTTAATCCATTGATCATTTCCTTTGGGCTATTCCGTCTCCTAAGTAAAAATATAAGCCTTTTAAAGGCAGGAGCCTGTGTTGATTTCCCTCGGGTCTTTACCTAGTGCCAAGCATAGAGTCGTTGTCTTGGAGGTGGTTGATTGATGAATTCTTGAAGTTAAACCCTCACAATCCAGCTAAAAATTATTTGCACATTATTGCTAAAGGCCAATGTGAGAGCATTTTCACCAATTTCCTTTTCTCCTTAGAAGTAAATTGCTCGGATATTATATTAAGAGCCAACAGCATAGTTCTCATCTCACTCCATGGCTAGAGAGGTCAGAGGAGCACCCATCAATAACCAGGTCACTGCAATACCATTCCGACCCAAGCTGCCACCGAGATCCTTGAAGATTGAGTTTCTTTTTGGCTTCTTTTATTTATAAGCATTTCACCCTTTAGTCAGTTTTATCCTCTACTCGCTGGGCTATTGCATTGCTAAGACCTAAGATTAGTTGCTTGTGGAAGAACGAGTGGGTGTTTGCAGCAGGCTCTGTTAAAATCATTACCCATTCTCCTCCCATCACTGCCTGGACCAAATGTCCAGATTCGTGACTGTGTTCAAAAAGCAGTGCTCAAATCCATAATCCCATTTTTTAAAATAGATCTTTCTAGATGAAGAAGAAAAAGGGGAAAACATTTTTGTTGCAGTTATTTTGGAAAAGTGACCTGAGAACATAAAGGACTCTCAGTAACTTTTTGTTGAATGAATGTGTGAATTGAAAAATGTTTGCAGAATTTCACATTAAGAAGACCCCCTTCCCAAAGGATTGGCCTTCTGCCAAAGACATACAAGTAGATTTCTCCTACTTAATAGTGACACCTTCCTCTTGTATAAAGCCACTGATTCCAGCATATATTTCCTTATCCAGCCTTTCCTTTTGTTCATAAATAACTTATTAAAGGCCTCCCATTGGTCAAAATTCATGTGAAATTGGAATGCAGGGTTGGCATAGATAAGGCCCTTGAGCACAAGATTATTTGATAGCTTCTGTTCTTTGACTTGATAGCTCTGTATGAAATTGTTGATTTGCATTCATATTCTGGGAAGGCCTTGAAAACTCGTAAAGTCCCTCGTCAAAAATCTCTCCCCTAAATGGCAGAAGTGATCATGAGAAGTAACTTTCTCATTTCATGAGCCTGATACCTTGGCCACAATTAATTGGATTAAAGATGAATGACTATTTATTTATTGGAGAACTTATCAGATTGTATCTTTTGGAAAAAAAACCTAAAGAGAGGGTTAATCAGCAAAAACAAAAATGGGTGGATAAATTATATAAATTGTTCATTCCACCAAAAAAATAATGAGTAGGCACCCTTTATTAGTCAGAAAGGGTTATGTTATTTTGCAGTATCAAATAACTCCAATCTCTCATTGACTTCACTGAACAAAGGTTTATTTCTTACATACACTTCTTATGCAATGCCAGCGATAATTCTGCTCCATAGAGTTACTCAGGGACCCAGGCTGATGGATGGCTGCACCTCTTTATTGTTACACCATCTGGAACATGCAAACTCCTCAGTCATGACCAGAGGCATGGGAGACTGGAGAATTATGCATGGGCTTTTTATGGTCTCAACCGGGAAATGACACATGTCACTTCTGCTCAAATTTATTTTCTGGGACTAATTGAATAAATCCACTTCATTGCATAGTTTTGGGAAATGTAAACAATACTTGGTAAACATTACTCTTTCTGGCATATACAACTAATACTATATATTTATGTATTTATAACTTAGATGTCTGTCCTAATTTATGATACAAGTAATCAGAAAACCAGTCAAAATTAAAAGAATAAATGATGAGATTAAAACGTAAATAGGTATTCTAATATATTTTCTCCCTGCACTCTGTCTCATCTTGCACACTCATTGGAGACCACAATTCCAGAGTTATTAATATATCATGACTTTCTGACTTCCCGTGAGGCATTACTGTGTCACTGTTGAAAAAATTTCTTTTTTCCCTCTACCCTTATATCCTTACAATGAATCCTCATTTATGCAGATAATCTGCATTTACCTTTGTTCTAAGCAACGTGAAAGAATTTAGCTAACAAAGTTCCCCTCTGCTCATCCTGTCTGGGATCCATTAGGCCATTTCAATCTAGAAATGACATCTAGCTGCTTTCTGACTCAAGAGAAACAGCAATATCTGGGCAGCTTGTTCTTTATTGGATGTTCATCTAAATCCATGTGTATCCTTCCTGCAAATATGTCTTGCTGCCCTTTCCAGCACAGTGCCTGGCACATGATATTTATTCAAAGATAATCTAAGGTTGACCATTCAGCCTCAAGGAAAGGGTGATCCATAGTACAGTCATTCACCCTAAATAGCGGTCGTTGACAAGTGGAGTCATAACTTTCTCGAAGAAGAAAAGGACTTGGATTTAATTCTGGAAAATAGCAGGCCTCCTTCTTAGGGGCAAGTCCTTTAATCTGTGATGAGGAGGGCATCAGAAACAGGTATATCTCCCAGAAGAGTGGACGGCGTTTAGCTTGTTGTGCAGTTTCTGTTTCCAATTTTGCCAGACGGTTGATTCCCCCTTCAGTGGGGAGGAAGCGAAGGGGGTATTCAGAGAAGCAAGGGGGGTTTTACTAAATGAAGTCTCTCCAGATATACCTGAAGCTGGGAAAAGCAGATGCTCATCATCCCCGTTCCAACAGTCGATGCAAATCACAGCGCTTTCGAATCCTCTCCTATTTCTCATTGGCTCCTAGAGCTTGACTGTTATTCTGAGAAGGTATGAATGTTCCAGCATCTGCATATTGTCACAGGTTAGTCATTCCACGAATAAAGGGAATCTATCCTGTGGGCTTTTATAACCTGATAGGGAATTAGTTTTCTATTGTAGAAATATAATTTGGGTAGCTTAAGCTTTCAAAATCAAGAACAATATTATTCTCCACCTCTAAATTTCTGTGATTAGCATAAACATGAGTATTGCAAAATAATACATGGCTCTAGAAAAGACAGGCATTTATGCCTACTTTCCTGCTGTACACAGAGGAAAGGGTATCCTTCAAATGCCTGCATAAATCTGGGTCAAAATGACTTACACGTGAGCGGTGGTGTTCTTCTCCCCCATAGAACCTCTTGAATTCACAAGAATAATGAGATGTCACTTGAACTGTGTCCTGCCTATATATCTGTCTTTTCTAAGCAATCGTGTGATCCTCAGACACCCATGACTTCTAGGGTGACGAGTACTAGGCATATTCGAAATTGAGGCTTGCAGAGGGAACATGACAGGCCCACGGTCACAGTGTCAGTAAATTACAGAGCTGGGATTCAAATCTCCAACAGTTTCATCCCACATGCTGCTCTTAGGCAAGTATATTTCAATACTTATTCTTGCATCATCAAAATTCTCCACTTGTTGATGTTCTCGATCAATAAATGAATGGAAAATGAAGATGGACTTTGGAAAATGAAGACCCACCATGTATACAAGACATGCATACAGCTCTTGTTAGATGGGTGCCCCCCCCCCCAAGGGAAAGGGGTGAAAAGGGCATTATTTAGCAAAATCAGACAAACATTAGCCATGCAACAGCTTTCCCTGCAAGCCACAGTGTGAGTTTTCAAAGCCGGGGAGCTGCAGTTTTCTTCACAGGCCGGTGTTTTGTGTCATCAGTGTGTCAATCGTATCAACTGGAATTGCTAAAGCGAGAAGTCAATGTGGAAATGAATCGACCTCCTGCCGATCACCTCCATCCCGACCAGACTATTCCAGGACCACCAGCCCCAGCACGCTGGACAGAACAGCTCCGTGTACATGCACACTTTGCGAATCACCCAATGTCAGGCCAGTGTTATCAAGTCTCACAGCCACAGGAGCCATAGGAAAAGCACTAAGCAGATTTTCCGATGTCTCCTTGGCCCTTTCCGGAAACAGCCCATGTGAGCTTTTCTTACCTTCACAGTATGTTTGGTCTGCATTTATTAGGTTAAGATGTGAAGCAGGCTGCTCAAATGTCCCCCAAACAGGAAGGGTTCCCAGTAATAGGGTGTTGTGCAGAGGTATAAGCCCCTAGCTGAGAATAGTGTTATTTGCGCACACACTCACACACACCCTCTCCATCTCTGGAAACTGTGTTTCTTTATCATGTTTTCCTTGAGACTTATAAAATCTAAGCTCGTACAAGGCCTCAACTGACCAATAGCAACCCCACAGGGCAAACAACGGAGATGGTTACCCCATGTTACAGGCAAGGGGACAGGGCTCAAAGAGCTGTGCCTTGGCCTTGGTCAATCGAGTGTTAAGGAGTCTCAGGGGCTCGCTGAGGCTTCACTCGTCCAATTTTGAGTGCTTGAGCTTCACCCAGCATCTCCAAGATGAAAAACCACTGAGCTTGGGTGACTTGTTATAATGACTAGCCCTTGAGTCACTGCCTCAAGCCTCCAGAAAGGACTCAGGAAAGCACTAGTTCTGGCAGGAATCCACCCAAACAATGCTGAATTGCCACTGGGAAGTGAGACTCGAGGACAGTGACAAAGCTGAATTAGAATGCTTCCATTCCAGGAAAACAAGTAAACAAACAAATAGGTAATTATTGTTTCTCTTCTAAAAAGAAAGATCAATATGAGCAAGAGAAGCCAATTCATCCGCTACTCTTATTGTCCAACCTTGTCTGGCTGAGTGGACTGTGGAGATTGCTTTCTTAATAATACCTTATTTTTCACTTCCAGAATCAAAATAATCTTATCTGTAGTTGCAGAAAAACAGGACACTTTGTTCCAACAAAATCTTTCTTTCTGATGCTTCGCAGCACACTCTTTGTAACAGAGGACCAAACTCCCAGTTTTCAATCCCTTATTCCACGTTTCCCCGTCCTTGCTCCCTCCCTTCAACAACTTGGTGACACATCTATATGCTATGCCAGATTCTACACGGGGTAGAATCTTGTAGAACCTTGTAGAATTTTCTCCTTGGGGGAAAAAATACAGATATGGCTTTTTAAAAAATCACTATGTCTTTATTTATCCTTGCTTCTTTCTTCATTTATAACCCTGCCCTCAAATCCTCAGTGATAAATTTCTTTCGGTTCTTCAAAGCCTCTTCACATCCCCATCACCCTGGGAAGGTTGATTGATGCTCAGTGACTTGGCGAGATAGTTTGGCCTTATTAAAATCCGCAAGAAATAGAAAGGTAAGAGTGACAAGGACGCAACATGTGGGCAACGGGCTTGGAGTATGGTCAGTGTTATTAGCTCAATTTATTGATTGACCAATAAGAGCCATCAGAGACCGTGAATATTATAGTGTGATTTTCTGTGAATGAGCATAAGTCAATTAGCAAGATTAAGAGAGAGAGAGAGAGAGAGAGAGAGAGAGAGAGAGAGAGAGAGGATAGCTTGGGATGAAGTATTTTGTTGCTTAGAGAAATCAGATGTTTTTGATGAGGGACTTTCTGAGAAAGGTATTCGTGTGAGAACACCTATGTATCAAGTGGAGAAAGCTTCTAAAATAGTGTGGGTCATTATGCAGTGTGTGTGTTTGTGTAAATGCACATGGGTAGGGGTGTGAGAGGGTCCTTGTATCCCCCCTAATCAGAGTTCCACTTCCCATGGTATTAAAATACCAGAAAGTGCCTTCAATATCCGATTTAACTGAGTTAATTTTATTTTGATTCATAAAGCAGTTGGCATTGTTCAGAATCTCAGCTTTACCTTCTAATAGTTCTGTGGATCCAAGCAAATTTCTTTTTGAACATTTTCCTATACCTTATACTTATTTTCTATAGAAGCCAGAAAAACGATGTGTTTGTACCTTTGAAGATCAAAATCAGATAATATGTGAAGATGCACTCTGGGAAGGACAAAGCTCCCTTTCATTCAGAGGACTAGTATTATGCATAATAATGATGCATTGAAATGATAGAGCATGGCTTGCTCATCCCAGAGTCAACTCAAATGCAGTCTCACTTGGTCTTCACACTGGGGAACCTACTCCACTTTGAAATATCCAAACAGTTGCAAGGGCTGCTGCTGCTGCCTCATTCATCAAAGGAGAATCTAGAAAGAACCAACCTTGCACTCCCTCCTGTTTCAGCCTTAGGAAGTTATAAGAAATGAGATGGCTCCAGGAGTCTGGCCAGCTAGAGTAAGGTTGCGGTTTATTTGTGAGGTTTAGTTTCACACTCTAAAGTGTTAATTGAAGAAAGATAAAAGCGTCAGTGTAGATTACCCAAGGTAGATGGATTTCATCCTTGAGAAAGCATGCACTGGTATTAAAGTGGGCATGTAATTCTACTTTTTTAAAAAATAGTTCTTCTTTATACATATGGTTGAAGAATAGATCTTCAAGCTGATATCTCAGTGTATCTAAATATGTGTATATGTGTTTGTTACTGGAACAAACTAGTTTTCTGACATAAGTACGTTGTTAGAATGAGGAGGAAACTTTAAGTCCATATGTTCAAAAATGCTCACTACATAGAAGAAAAGCAGATGCATGTCTCCACAATAAGGTAAAATTCAATTTCTATTTATGTAATCTCTATTAATAGCTTAATAAAACATTTGCATATTGTTAAAAGAAAAATGAGAAAGGCATTGAATAAGATGTGAGGTTTACCAAATCACAGATAGAATTTGAATGCATCTGGGAAAGATATTTGTATGATTAGTCTTTTCAATCTGGTATCTATGGAAACAAACATATATTAATGCCCAGAATGGATCATTGTGTCTGTGTTAGTTTAGGACAGACCCCATCTCTTCTCGACACCACCACATCTTTGGGGCCCAAAAGCCCAGGTCCGCTCCCCAGAGGCAGCCCTGGACCTAAGGAATGGTGGCCCCATCCTGGTATTTGGTCAAATCTGAGAACCCACTTTCCAGACCTGTAGAGTTCACTGCCCTGTTTGCAGGTTTTTCCAAGGCTGAGATATGAATTTCAACCATTTGCCTTTTAAAAATCGAAAGACAGAAAGGTTACAACAGGGACCCTATTATCACCAGGGGTAAATTCATGACTCGGTCGCAGGTTAAGCAAATTTGGGAGGAGGTCTCCCTGACAGTCTCTATTTCCGGCTTCAGAGCACAGATGCTGCGTTCAGCTTCCGGAGAGCAGGGGGAAAAGGTAACCACAGGATGGCGCTCTGCTGGTAAGCGGGAATTGCATCTACAGTTCCTGACCTGAATACCTCCAACTCATTTGTGAGTTTTACAATTTCTCCAGCACTGAAAGACTGCTGCTCAAAATAGCCTCTGACCACCTGAGCACTGGTGAGTCCAAACATGAGATACAATGTTGTCTTCCAATAATTAGCAACAAAGAAGGAATGGGGAATTCAGGTTAGCCTTCCAGCAGCAGGGAGATAGTGTTTGTTGTTGCCAATACAACTTTGTTTAGACCTGCACTGATGAGAACTAGAAGCATCCTGAGGAATTTAAAAGATATCTATTATCAAAAAAAAAAAAAAAAAAAAAAAGGAAGAACCATATATCTGAGTTATTTGGGGCCCTTTCCATGGTTACAAATGACCAGTCTGAGGCTAAAGAACACAGTAACATACCCCATCTTGGAAAGTCACAATGGTGATGATAAGATTGTTTATGTGTGTGTGTAATGGGGGTGGGTGGGGGGCCCGGGGATACTAAGCATCAAATACTTGCCTTTAAGGTTACTGTCCTTGACTGTACTTCATTATTTCACTCTTAATATTTATGGAATACCTACTAAGTGCTAGCACTCTTCTAAACATTTAGGAGACAATGATAGAAACAAACGTGTTCTCTGTTCTTAGGAAGCTTGCGTCCTAGTGGAAGTATCAGATAATAAGCAAATAAATATATGACAGATGGTAGGCGGTGCTACAAAGGAGCATACAGCTGGGGAAGGGACTAGAAAATAAATAGGGAGTCTATTTAACATGTCTGGCCAACAAAGGCTTATTTCATTAGGTGCCATCTGAACACAGCCCTGAATGAACTGTGAGAACCAGCCACGCGCATGTCTCAGGGAAGATGTTTCCAGGCAGCAAAAATAGTGAAAGTAACAGGATGTGAGGAAACACTCCTGGGTGGCTTGTTATTAATCTGTCAGATTCAAAGTAAGTTGGTTCAGGAAAGTCTGCTCTCCAACGAGAACTGGGGGGACGAGGGGGATTGTAAGGAAGTTACAACTGACTTAATATTCTCTAATCAGTGACACACAAAAGGTCTCATGTTCTGCCAGCTGGCAATGCATTTCCCATTCTCTACCTTTCACTTCTATTTCTAGATTTATGTGGCTCAAATAAAGTCTAAACAAACAAATAAAAAAAAAACATACAGGTAACACATGCACTCAATAAGAGGCTCGTCAAAGGAATTGTGCAGTAGCAAAATGGAGCAATCCTAGGATGTAAATAATGTAAGTCATAGCATGCAGGAAGTGACTTTATTAAGATGGCCCTGGGTCTGTCAGACTTGGAAATGTGTAATAGGATTTCTCAGTGCTTCCCAAATACAGGTACTGTGCCCACTGCTGTGAAGGAGGTAAAACAAAAGGAATGCATAACCCGTGTCCCCAAAGGAGCTAATGTCTGGTTAGAATGACAGCAGCCCTGACCGGATCTTCATGATGGGTCTAAGGAGAACACGTCATCTCAGTCTTTGATGTCAGAGAGAAAACAGTTCAGACCCATTTCTACCATCTATAAGCTGTCAGACCAGAAGCGAACCATTTAACCTTGTAGAAACTGAGATTTCAGCAGGGCATCATAGCCACCTCCTTAGTTTTTTACGAGAATAAATTAGATAATGTGCATAAAGCAATTAGTACCCTGCTATATATTTTCTTCTGAAGTAGTAAGGTTATTTATTCCTAGAAAGCTAGAGGTAGCCTTCAAAATGGCCTTTACATCATAGACAATTTATCCAAAGCAGTGCTGTCATTTAGTAATCATCCAAATGCCTAGATATATTGCTGCAGTACAAAGGGAATAGATTTGGCATGATTTATGAAATTTATTTATATCTGAATTGTCTGTACTGTATGCTTTTTTATATTCTAAATAAGAGTTGTTATGCCTCTGTGAATTACGTTCATTAAATGTATCAATCCATGTCCACCTAGAATGCATAATCGTGACCTTTTGTTTACCAAAGAAAGCTCAGAACATATGGATATTACAAATTCATATGTCCAATCAGTTAGCCGTCTCATATGCGAAATAAACCTTACTATAAGCTGGATCCTGGACGTATAAAATCAAATTGGATCCTACTCTCCAGAAAAAAACACACTCTAGTGATGGGGCAAGAGGGGTAAAAAATACTTGCAATATAATGTGATCCTCACTGATACAGAGATAACTTCACTTACCCTGGAAACACGAAAGAGTGATCAACTCCATTTAGGTGTTGGAGGTCCCCAAGGGAGTCTGAAGCTCTTAAGAGAAGTGAGGATAGAAATCATTTTCGGAAGTATAAGCATGTATGCTACTATAAGACCGGGTCTTATATAATATAACATAACATAACATAATATAATACCAGGTCTTATAGTAATTTTTGCTCCAAAAGACGCATTAGAGCTGATTGTCTGGCTAGGTCTTATTTGCAGGGAAACACGGTAGGTAGATGAGTTCAGCCTGACAGGGTTTGTGGATTAAATGTGGAGAAAGTGGGGCAAGAAGAGAGAAAAGCTGATGGAGGAAACTGAGTAGCAGTTTGAGTTGTCGTAAATGAGGAAGAAGAATAATGACAGAAGCAAGATCAACTAATGAAATGTTTGAAGCCATCATTTACCCTACTTTCATTAAGGACCTTATATGTCTCATACACGGCGTGATTCTGGAGATGTACAACTGAAAAATGTATGACCACAGAGATGTATGTCACTGAACCCCCTACCTTATATTTCCTGAACTCACTGTCACCAGTGTTCGAGGGGAAATCTTGCCAGACTTCTCTAACGTAGGACAAACATTTATTGTATCTGTTAACTTTTCACTAGGAAGACTATATGAGGTGGTAAAGTTTGGACTCAGTGCTTTCAAAACATTGTTGTAAACCAGAAAGTGGATAGAGCAGCAAGACGCTACAGGAAGGAGAGATGAGTTTTAAAGCTAACAGATGATACTATGGGCATCCAAATAAGAAAACATGCCAACTATATCCCTCTTATCAGAAATATACAGAGGTTTATAGTCAGGGTTCTCCAAAGAAACAAGCCAATAGGACAATAGGATGTGTATGATAGATAGGTAGATAGATAGCTGGGAAATGAGAATGATTTATTTTAAGAAATTGGCTGCTGTCATTTGGGTGCTATGTCCTACATTTTCACGGCAGACCTAAGGAAGAGCCGGTTTTGCAGCTCCAGTCTACAGGCAGCCAGGAGGCAGAATTCTTTCCTCTGGGGATCTCAGTCTTGGCACTTAAGGTCTTCAACTGATGGGATGAGGCCCACCTACGTTATGGAGGGTAATGCATTTACTCAAAGTCTACTGGTTTAAATGTTAATCACATCTAAAATACACCTTCTCAGCAACATCTAGGCTGGGGTTTGACCAAGCAATTGGCTACCATGTCTTTGCCAAGTTGACACATAAAATTAACCATTGTGAGATCTCTAGACAGTTTTAGCCCCTGAAAGAGCTTATGAAGAGCAAGAGAGAGATACAGTCTTCTAAACTGGCCGATAGACCATAGGTGGCTAACAATGACGAAAACCGTGCTGACAGTCAGCCCTTACTGAAATCCCATGTATGCGTTCATTCTTCTGATAAATATTTATTGAGAGCATAGTGTTTGTCAGATACTGTCATTGGAGATCAATCAGTGTTACTGACTTGTCCCAAGAAGCTTATGATTAGCAATAAATATCGAAGCTGGACTAACCCTCAGAAATGAGCTATCACCTGACCTTCTCCTTTTAGAGAAATGGGGAGGCTCTGACTCCTAATGACACAGTATTTTAATTCCAGAGCTGGAGTCGTGCCTCAGAAAGTCTGATTCCCACTTAGTGTTCTTTTTCCTAAGTGGGAATGCACTTAACCTCATTTGCCAACCATTGTGCAATCCGCCTGACAACGTTTAGGCCTCATTGAACAATGAAATGAGTCATATTAGAATTTCGAGAAGTATGACATTGATCCAGAAAAACAGCAAAATATGACAAAGATCCAGAAAAGGAGCAAGACCCTCTTACGTGTTCCTTAGGTAGGCTCCTAAGTAGTATATTTTAAACACAAACAACAGACGGACTTGTACTCTTTTCCTCGCTGCTGAGAAATAAGCCTGAGACGGGAGCATTGAGCAGGCAGCCATATGACTCCCGAGTGCCATTGTGAGAGAGGACCCCCCCATGGCAGGGGAGGATCCTTCTGTGTAAGTTCCACTGGTTGCTGTGAACTCTGGTTTTCCATTCCTAACCAAAGAACCAGTCAGCTGAGGTTTTGGAAAGCATCTCCTCAGACAGCAGAGCTGAACAGCTTATTTAAAAAAGGAAAAGAATTCATAATAAGTCCTCCGTCTAGAAGGTAGCTTCTTCTCAGAAGCAAGAAACTTAATAGAAACGAAACGAAAATGCTTAGCACTGTTTTTCCAGTTCCCTCTCCCATTCTTGTTCATCTATTTGAAGAAGGTTTTACTTCTGAGCAAAGCAGGAGTGGCTGTTCCTTCTTTAGAAAACGGCCCGTTGAAGCACTTTACTTGCCTGCTGTTCTGCTACAGTGGTCAGTGAACTGTGACAGCGAGGTAACCCTCTCTAGAAACAACTTCTTTTGCTAGTCAAGCTTTGTGAAGTACCTTAACGAAGAATAGCTTCAACCATAGTTGAACGATATAAATAGAAATGCATGATTTCATCATTATCTGTATGAGGACCATCTTTTCAGGTAGCCATTACATATTACCATTCTCTCTGGGGCGGTATGAAGATGAGACATAGATCATTCTAGCACACAGAAGGCTGACTGCCTCTCTCTCGCCTGGCATGAAAGAATATTTTTTTAAACAAAGCTTATGAAAGCTAGGTGCAAAATGTATCCCAAAGCATCCTATCACCATACTCTCCATATTTGAGTCACTCTCTACTATCAAGTCAACAGATGATACTTTCAGTAGAGAAATTGGTCTGCCATTGTGACCTTATGAATGATATTTCCCCAATTTTTGGAGATCTATCCATATCTTGTGACATTCAGCACAATATCTTGGCACTCAGAGCTCTCCCCACAAGCATTGTCAATAAATCAAGCTTCATAAAGATGGTGCCAATTATATTAGCTCTTGAACAACAATTAAAAATTGGGCATGAAGAAATGTTACAGTTCAAGTAGAAAAAAACTGTCATTATTATGCACTTGATGCAATTCACCCACCACTTCCTCAACTCTGGCTCAGAGGCTGGAAACATCAGATCAGTGATGGTTAAAGGAGATCATGGCTTACAAGTTAAGTAGATGCTAACTTGATTACAAGAGTTGGGGTTCTTTTGGGTTTTATCATATTTAACTCTTTGTAAAAAAGACAAAACAAAACAAAAAACTGGAGTCACGACTTGTGTCATATAAATATCTGCCACTGGTGACCAATGTCACCCTTTTCCTTCTCCCAGGAAAAGGGAGGAAAAAATTTTGAGCTTCATAGAGCAGACCTTTAGTAGTTCAGTGAGAAGAAGTATGTTCTCTGCCATTAGCTGATGGAACCATTTGAGTAAAAATCAAAATGAGGTTTTATCCATGGCTGAGTAAATCTCTGTGTCTTTCTGTCAAGAATTCCATGCCCTCTCCATCCCGCCACCAAAAAAACAAGTAAGCAGTCAGTATACTTCAGTGAGAATTTACCTACTCCTCAAAGCTCAGAAGATGAACTAGAAAAGAGATTAGTCAGGAGGTGGTGGAAACCAGAACTGCCCCTACCAGACACACTTTGAAAATAGGTGGCAAGGTTGTTGTTTTTGTTTTGTTTTGTTTGGCACACCTCAATTCGAGAAGCTCGTTTCTTGGGACAGTGAAACAGGCTTGCTTATTTCCTGTGTGTGTGTGTGTGTGTGTGTGTGTGTGTGTGTGTGTGTCCGTGCTTATTTGCCTTTGCATGTATGTGCTCCTTGTGGTAAAGGCAATTAGTTTTCAAAATACACAATATGCAGAACAATTGTTAATAGAAAATGGAGAACTTGGTTATCTGCTCTTAAAACCCTGGACTCTTGAATCTCTGTATTGGCTTTGGTTTCCAGGAACTTCTCACATTTGTGACTTTGTGTAGGGATTTGGCCGTGAACTTCAGTAAAAGGCCTTCTTTGACTCAGGCCTCCTCTGCTTACCTAGCATCTTAGTTTTCACTTCCTGATTCAATGTTCCCATTTTGGACGTCTACTAAAGCTTCTGCACCAACCCGTTCACTGAGTATTTGCACAGGGTCTTTTGTTTCCTCAGCCCCCATTCCCCAGTTTCATTGAGTAACAAGTCACACTGCATCACTGAATATGGAAGCGGATGCAAATAAGAGACAGGCTGTGTTCTTTGACCATCAAAGACAGATTCCCACCCAGGGTCATCTGGAAAGGGGAGCCTAGTAGAATTCCATTTGCCATTAAAACAAATAGACTAAGACTAGTTGTGTGGCCCAGAATTAAGCGTCATTTGAACAAACCCACCTCCAAACATAAAGACTCTGTCTCATACCTAATGATTTTATCTGCACCTGAAACATTTGGGGGGAAAGCATCCTACCTCTGACCATATCACTTGTTTTGGTGAATGGCTCCTTTATAAAACCATGAGAGCACACCAAGTACAAGGATGGTGGCATGACCACAGCAGTAATCTGCTGGATTTAAAGCTTTTGCATTTCAGCAGGCCTGGAAAACCAATCCAAACCATATTACAGAGGATTTTGTTGAGGTAGCACCAGAATGGATCAGGTGCCTAAACCAAGAGTTTTAAAGGACATTATGCTGAGTAAAATAAACCAGGCACAAAAGGGCAAATACTGCATGATCTCACTTACATGTAGAATCTAAAAAAGTTGAAAACATAGAAGCAGAGAACAGGACTGTGGTTACCCGGGGCAGGGAGGTATGGGAAATAGGGAGACGTCAGTCAAGGGTACAAAGTGGCAGTGATGTAGGATGAATAATTCTAGAGATTTAATGTACAGCATGGTGACTGCAGGTAACACTACTGTACTGAATACTGAAAATCTGCTAGAAAAGTAGATTTTGTGCTCTCATCACACACAGAAAGTGCTAACTATGTGAGGAGATGATATGCTAACCAGTTTACTACAGTAATCTTGTCACTGTGTATATGTATATTAAATCACGATGTTGTACACCTTCAATTATACAATTATTATTAAGAAAATAAAATAATTTTAAAATGTGGGCCTAGAAGAATATCAAAAAATTTTACAGGCAGTTCTTCCTTTCCTTGTCCTCCTCTCCCCTCCCTTCCTTTTTCTTCCCTTCCTTTCCCTTCCTTCTATGTCTACCGTATGGAAAAGTATCAGAGAGAAAATTTCAGGAGATAGAAAGAAAATAAATAGCCCACAAGAGACTAATGACACTGCCCAAAGAGAAGAGAAGCAAATTGGAGAAGGAAAATTGTAGTCCCCTCCCATTTCACAAACATGAAAAGAGTTCTGTAAATTACCTGTATATTTTTTCAAAGATTCAGAAAAGACTGAATGCAGTTGATGGTTACTGTTGGTTGAAGAGACTCAAAAGGGAAGAGGAGACAGCTATGCTGTTCCTGGGGTTATGGTGATAGCGGAGAGGGGATGTGTATAAAACAAACTCTATTGATGTCAGTTAAATGAGCACCATGAAATCAATCACTGAGTTAAAATTAAACTTTTGTTTCAATTAAAAATTGTGATTTAGCTCTGCTTGTAGTTCTAACATTCCTGGGAGTTCTGGCAAAGAGGGCATTTGATGATGCCACCCTGGCCAGAGGGGAAATTAAAATACCCTCTTGGTAGACTAACTGGAAATCCTACCAAGACCGATTCTATAATTTTATGGTACACAGGCACTTTTTGGCACTCATATCTCACTGTATAAGCCAGGCAAATTCGTTTAGAGGAAGTAGCATTGTTTCAAGGGTGACTTCCTGGGTTGCAATCTGGCAAAGGAAATAAAAATATTTGATTCAGGCATAACGCAGTTCTCTCTTGAATTTAAAATTTTAATTTGAATGTTCCTTCTGCAATGAATATGTGCCCCAAATCTCGCGTGTGAAAGCATATGGTCATGTCTCTCACACAAGCTCTCAGTCTCTCACAGGCTGTGAGAATTAATAACAATCAAAATAACAACTTTTTGGTGTTTGAATGGTTTGCAGTTTTTCACATGTGTTATTATCCCATTAGACTTTCATAACAGCCCTGTGCGGTAGGCAGCAGAGGAAGTAGAATCATGTTCCTTTCACGGGTGCGGAAACTGAGACCCAGATTGATTAGCCAACCAGCACAATATCACATCACGGGTTGGTGACAGGGCCAGGTGAGAGATCCGTTTTGCAGCGGTAGTGCCAATGCTCCCATCATTCCACAGTCTTGCTCTGAGAGAGCTCTGTTGTTCAGTCTCTCTGTTGTTCAGTCCATTGTAGAGAGTACATTTAAGATACTTAAAGGCCCAATGCTGTATGTATTTATCTTTAGAAATAATATTAAATCAAGAGACTGGGGGAAAGTGTCCTGCTATACAGCGAGGCTTTAGGAACGGATGCGACGGAAGCAGCTCTAAAGGCCAAAGGAAAGCAAGACCCTCTCCTGAGCTGGGGAGAAAGGAGAATGCTGGGGTCTCCTGAGCTGAGAAAGTCACTGAATCATCTGTACACGTTTAATGAAAAGACAGGAAAGAAAGAGTCACAGTGTTTACAATTTTCTGGAAGGTTGGTGAATGAATTACAGTATCATTAAAGAGAGGTCTAAATCCACTGTTCTCAGCCTCATGCCATCTCCTCTGAGCCATGTTGCCCATTTTGTTATCATGTTCAGATTTGAGGCTGTGTCTGCAATAGAATCAGAGGCTACCGTAACAGAAGCGCCAACTTCCTTCTAAATGCGAACATGGTATCTGTTCAGGGTGCCAGGACTTAGTTTGTCATTATAAGTTCTTGTAGTGAGGTAATGGGGGTGTGAAGGTCAGTATTCTGCAGGAATACCAATGGACTGCTGTACTGAAGTTCTCTTCTTTACCATCCCACAGGACAAACCATGGTCCTAAGAGTGCTGAACTGCTAAAATAATAAGAAATGGTGGTGTGTTCTTTTTTTAGCAAAGATTTACTGAGTGCTTGCTATGTTCCAAACACTGTTCAAAAAACGTCACATGTACTTGCTCATTTAATCTTTACAGTGACAATACGAGGCAGGTTCAATTAATGCAACCTCCACTTTATAGTTTGAGAAACTGAAGCACAGAGAACTTAACTTGCTGAAGGCTATTAGCTAGTGCTGGAGAATTCAAGGTTCCCAAACCAGGAAGTCTAATTTCTCAGTGTCTCTAAGGTTGTGGATAGCAACAGGACATGTAAACCCTTATTCAGGTGTTCTGAGAGAACAACTCCTAGAGTCTCCAACCTTATAGGTCAGAATTTACTCAACTAGGGTGGCCAGATTGCCCAAATGGAAATACAGGATTCCCTGAGATATTGAATTTCACGTAAACAACAAATAATTTTTCAGGGTAAGTATGTCCTTTGCATACTGGGAACATAGTTGCCCTAAAAAGTATTGCTCTTCATCTGAAACTCAAATTTCACCATTTGTATTTTATCTGGCAACCATACCCCCAAACCACCACTGCCACCCTGCTTCATGAATCAAGTTCTCCTTATTTAAATATCTTACAGTTGGGCAGTTCTGAGTAATATTGCTATTGTTAGACTATTTCTGTGGGATCTCTAACCATTAAGATGGATAAGACCAATTAAATTAAATCATCTGGGGTCTCACAGTGAAAAGTTGTGGCCCAGTACCTCCCGTAAATCAATTCCCTGAGAGACGGTTATGTCCCGTCTTCACACTCGGGTAAGGAAATACCTTGAAGGTGATGGCTTGGACAAAATTCTCTCAGCTCTTCTTCCCATGTGCTATTTTCCTAAAATGGGATTTATCACAAACCAGAATTTAAATATATTGAGCTTCTTTTCCTATTCAGCAGCTGGTAATATTTAGAACCCTACCCCAGCTCAATTCTCTCTCCCTTCTCTTAAGAAGTTGCTATGAGCTACCAGAATATGAAAATCTTGACATCTGGTCAAGCATCTAAGAATTCTTGATCCTTTCCTTTCTGGGAACAGCCAGTAAAGAATGGCCTCTCCAAAACCAACTTCCGGCCATATGTGAAATTTTCCAGGAAGTGAGCCACTTCCTGTTTTTTTTTTTACCCTCCAAGTAATATGATGGGTTCTGCACTCCATGCTATGAAGGGTAACTTACATGTGGCCCTTCCCACCAAGAGGCCCAGGGTGACGGGTGTGAACAAAGACTTATGCCACTGCCACCATTTGAATAAGAATTCAGTTTTGCAAAACTGGTTTTTTACTCTGCATTTTCAGTCCAAGGTCACCCAAGGTTCCTACACCAGGCATAGAGTGAGCATTCAGGACCCACTCAGGTAGAAGAAGGGAAGTACATTGCAGGGCCCTTATTGTGTGGAAGAGCTGGGCAGATGGTTAACTTTGTGGACAGATGATGGCAGTTAGGGAACAATTATTGCCAAATATGTTTCTTGAGGAACAATTAGTAGAAAGGTTGGCATCTGACCTGGCACCATTGTGGGGTGATTTTGCTCTGAGGAGGAGGCAGAATAGGGCCTACGACCTAGATCAATGGAGGTGCCAATATCTGTGAGTTTAGAAACTTCATTTAGAAACTCTTTCTTTCAGGAAAAAAACGATATGAAATTACAGAAGTGGAATATTAGTTTTCTGTCACATCTGAAACCTTTCCAAGTTGGCTAATTAAATTATACCTTCCAACAGAGAATGCAAACACAATTTCAGGTTCTAATCTCTCAGTAATCAAGTGCTCCATTGTTAATGTCCTCTGCCTTTTTCTGGGCTAATTGCTCATTGTGTTAAATGTGGCATTGATTAGCAATAGGAAGAATGTGTTCCGTTTTGTTGGTTTGTGAGGAAAGTGGCTGTAAAAAGGCATTGAATTGGAAAGCGAGCTCTATCCAGCTGTGATATGGGGAATAGGGGTTCTGTCTCTGAGGAAGCACAGCCAACCAGCTTGTTCAGTTTGAAACAACAGCATCAAGTTCCATATTTGCCCGTGAAACCATGCTTGATTAAACATGACCCCCAATCAACAGGGAATTTTTAACAGTAATTTGTACAGAGCTTAGCAGTTTACGACACACTTTTGCAGCTATCATTTTGGTTAATCTGGACTATAAATCTGTGAGCTAAACGTTTGTATCCAGATTTTACATATGAAAAGTCTGAGGCTTAGCAAGATTAAGCAAAAACCGTCAGATCACAGAGCTAGTGTGATGAATATAGTGTTTGAACAAACATTGTAATTTCAAATCTTATGTTCTTTCCATTATATTACACTGTCTCTCAGCAACAGTGAGTCAATTCAATGTAATTCATCAAACAGTGAGTGGCCAAATACCATGTTCCATAAACCAAGCTACGTACTGTGAGAGAATTTGAACAACAACAGCAACAAAAACCTGTAGAGGCAGACTCTTTAACAAGATGCATTTTTGAATCTAATGTATTATATTACAGATACAAAATACCAAAGAATCAAGAAGAAAAAAGGTACTCAAGAAGAAAAATCTTTTAAAAGGGGGAGATATTTCAGTTGGCCTTTGAAAGATAAGACACTTCGACAATCAGCAAAAGGGTAAGGAAATGGAGCCTGCATTCATGAGAGGGGTATGGTAAGAACGATCTTGTGTTGTGGAAAATGTGAGTTAACATAATTTATAAGACTGTAAAGTACTTAAGAGAAAAATTGAAATGCAAACTGAGCCCATATGAAGGAATTTAATTTTATTGTATAAACAGCAACAAACTTTGAATATGTCTCCAGAAATATCACTCACTCACACAGTGTTTTGAAATTGACTTTTTTTCCCTCTATTTGTAAGACGAGAAGCATTAAACACAAGTATTAGCTACTTGCATTTTTACCATGGCACCTCAGCAGCAAATGCACTCACTTTGCCACTAGTACTGGGGGCCATCACTTCTCACTCTGGATAGAATTTCCTTTCCAAGATCCGGATCAGATAACGTCAATGGTTCCCTCCAATCCCAACGTTCTCTTCTGTATATGGTCAGCTTTTAGGAAGGCAAATGTAATTAATCCTCTAGGTTTCTGACTACAGAATATACTGCTTAAGGCCACTGAGCTACACTGGAGGAACAAAGGCATGAGACAGATCTTCACATCAGGAAGGAAACCATCTCTCCTGATGTTAAATAGGAGTAACAGCAGAATTCTTGTTTTGTTCTCAATCTTTAATGGACAACATTTGGTTTATCATTACGAAGGATGATTTTAGCTGTAGGGTTTTGTGGACACCCTGTATTGGGTGGGGAATGATTTCTTCTATTCCTATTTAGCTGAGTTTGTATCCAGGGTGGATATTGAAATGTATCCTATACTTTTCCTCTATTTATTGAGACGATCATATATTAGGTTGGTGCAAAAGTAATTGTGGTTTTTACAATTACTTTTAACCTTTTAAATCACAATTATTTTTGCACCAACCTAATAATTTTGGATTGGGTGCTAGACAGTTTGATTGCTATGCTCCTGAATGTATGGATTTTATTGTCTTCCTTTAAAGAGTATTAAAATTTGTCTTGGGAGGCAATTAATTTACTGAACGATCAACTTGACCCTTTCAAAACCTGATTTTAAGCTTTGCTAAGATAGTCTGTCATAGGGTTAGTTTATTTCTACTTCTAAGGTATAATAAAGTATGGATCCTCCCAGGATTCATAATAAATGACCCTGGTATTTGGATTACCTTTCTACTATGGAAGTTTGGAAGTTGACCATCTCCTAGCTGTGTGTTGGCTCCAGGTTTGTGCAGTGTATGGGTCTTCAGTAGTATCTCTTTCCCTTGTACCTGTCTTTTGTTTAGTCTTATGGAGTCTCACCCTAAACAAATGAAGCTTAATATCCAGCCAAATACTCAAGGAGATCCTTATGTTAGTTTCTTGGAATCTTTCTCTGCATTGCTCTCTCCCCTATTTTATTCTGCCCTAAAAATCACATCCACTTCACTGAAATATAATTCCTTGGTTACTCAGGTTAGCAAAACTGGCCTTATCTGGTTGGATTTCTTCTTCAGGCACTTTGGTCCAGAAAGTACCTCTAGGCAGAAAGCTAGGGTGATATTAAAATTCATTTTGCTGTTTTCCTTAATTAGGAATCACATGCCTGTACTGCCTACTGTCCAATATCTGAAAACAGCTGCTTCATCCCAATTTTTCGTTTGTTTTCCAGGGGAATTGTTCTGGTGCACAGTACTTCATCATCATTAAGCAGTATACTCTTTTAATGTAATATCAAACTTTTATTCAGGAAAGTTTTCTTATAGCTTGTCTGCTATTTGTTTCATTGCATGGGTTTTCTTTTTCAGCGTCTCCTGCTATACATTTGTTGGATTGTCTTTGCCTAACTTCAGTAATTGTCACTTTGCTCAAATCTTTTTTTTCCCCTCTCACTCTGTCTCTCTTTTGACTTTTAAAAATTTCAGAAGATCAAAATTTGACATTTTATTTGTGTCAAGTTATTATTTTCTCCTCTTTGTAACCCCCATTTAGTCCAGTCTTCAGAGGCATCTGTTCTCTATTCCTTCACACTGTCAACACGTGTTTTTTTTCACACCAATTATTTTTGTAGCTATGTAAATAAACAATTTTCTCTTTATTTTAGCTGTCACTCTACCTGAACTTCACACTATCTTCTGCTTCCCTTTTTTTTGAACCCTCTACCCTCTGGACTTTGGCACTACCCTTTATCGACCCTCCTACGTTTCTAACCATTTTTTTCTCAGTCTCTGTCCTGGGCACTACCATCTCCATTAACCACTCAGTTTTGGGAGTTACACTCACGGCTCAAAGTTCTGATTACTTACCATGCCTTATGTGAGTTCAGGTTTCCCCATGTATTTATCAAACATGTACAGATTTTCAACTGTACGTGTCCTGCCAGGACCCTCTTCCAAGCTCTAGAAACTGACCCCTCCATATCATACTTACTACCCACTTTCTGGTGCAGATTTTATCATCAGGCCTTCTAAGTGCTCTTTCCACTTCTGTTCTATGTGCCCTCAGATTAATTTTCCACATGGGCACCAGACAAGTGGATTTAAAATACAAATCTACCCACGTTGCCGTCCTTTCTAAAAATCCTCCTATTCCTCTCCATTGCCTTAATACTAGAGTATGTTACACAGCACAAAAGCCACCTGCCTCTACAGTTTGATCTCTTACCATTTTCAGCATTACATTTTATACTGCGAAGTGCTAGGCTACTTCTCATTTCCTATACACAGCATGCTTTTTCACACCTAGCATATTTCTCAAGCTCTTCCTCCTGTCTGCTGTGCTCCCGTCCTTCCTCTTTATCTTGCTAATATCTTATACTTAACATGGAGCACAGACATGATCTCTGCCAGGAAGCAGTCTGGACACGCAGCCCAGGTCAGTGATCTTCCTCAGTGCTGTCACCACACCCTATGGTTACCTCTATGGCTGCAGTTAGGACACTCTATAGCATTTGTTACTTGACAGTGTTTCCCCCGGGTTGTGTGACCTCACCAAGGGCTGCTTTGTGAATCTAAAGCCTATTACGGTGTCTGATCCACACTATGTTCTCAATAGTGTTTATGAAACTGTACTATCAGAAGCAATGTGCTGTTGTGTAACACGAGGCATGTATATCTCTATGAACAGTAGAGATATAAGAAAACTAAGGATCAATAAGTACAACCCTCTTGTTTTACAGATGAAGAATCAGAGTACACGATAAATTCTGGACGAGAACCAGAGTATCTTGGTTCTTAGTCTGGTAATATGGCAAAGAATTTCATTCTGGGTATGATTGGAAGTTATAAAAATATTTCCCCCCTCACGTTATTTACTTTTAAAATTCCAGCCAGACTCTGCTCCATCCTCACAGTAAACATTGCAGTGGTCCCTTGACTTGATTGTGTGCTCTTTCAATTACATTCACTTATTTTAGGTATGACATCCTATTCTATGTTGTAACTTTTCCTGAAACTATTGTCTTGATCTTTGACCAAAGCAATAAGGTGTTGGCTTTGTTTCAGGTAACGTTCTGCTTGGCAAAGTACAGTGGTTTCTGCATCCTGTGCCTCTTACAAATATGAAAAAAATGGTGCCACACATCATATTTATGCTGTTTTTCTAGGAAAGACACAGAAGCCCAACAGTAAGTTTCTGTTTTTTCTTTTTTGAGGAATCAACTATAATCATGGGTTGACCTGGATTAGAATTTAGTGACTAGAGTATCTAGTCAGAGAAAAAAAAAATCCTAAGAAAATAAATAAATAACTACAAATGTTCTTTATACGAAGTATGATAAATATGGAATTTCAGCTTTGAACTGATTGTTAGCAAACTGTATAATTAATAGCACTTTTGAAAGATTTTTGAAAATCCACCACAGGAAATGATAATTCTGAACAACTATGGGTTCTTCTGAGCTCTGTGCTATAGCAGACCAGCTGTTACTAAGGCAACTGTAGTTCATTAACTTCTCGGAAAAAAAATACCCCCGGTGAGTTATGAATTAACTTTATATCCTCAAGTTTTATTAAGTCTTGGATATCATAAATGGTTATATATATATATAAAAAAAACTTCCACCATCTACTACCAAATGGTTATGGCATTGCATATCTTTTATATACAGAAGCTCACAGTAAATACTTTGTAGAATTTGAGCTGAGGGGAAAATATATACAGAGGGTGCCAAAAAAATGTATATACATTTTAAGAGAAGAAAACTGTATTAAAATCGTAATACTCAATATATACCAATAACAGAAGATGAATACAAGTCTCATTTGACTTCTGGAGTTACAAGAGGTGCTCAAAGTGGTTCCATCAGCATCCAGACACTTCTGATTATGGTGAACTACTGCTTGAGCAACGTTAACCAATGTGATTTTTTGGGCATCCCTGGTATACTTCTCTGATAAACTGATAGGTGACGTTTATAAATTTAATGCAATTCAAACAATATGTACGTCCTCTTATTTTGGAGTTGCTGGTTTCAAGCAATAGAAACCAAATCTGAGTCACCTAAGCTAATGGCATGTATTAGAAGGTGATAGTGGGCGTGCCCAGACTCTATCAGAGGCAGAAACCAACGTATATTTATAGACTTAGAAACAATAGGACAGCAATGGTGTCACAGCCATCACAATCTGATCAGGACACTGCCTGTGAGAGAAATATATTCTAATATTTGTTTTAGATTTTTGACATCCACTCAAATTTCAGACCTCCGAGAGAGTGTGTCATTGGCTGAGTTTAGGCCCTATACCTGCCACAGGATAGCAGGGCAGCGAGAAACATTTGGCCCCTCAGGCTTCCATAGTGAAATGTGAGCACATGGATTTACCTTCCACTATGACAGCACACAAAGAGGGACAGGTGATTCTCCAAAAGTAAACTGGGGGCTATTTGAGAAGGAAGAGTGTTTATTGAGCTGTCAAAATATGACAAATGTCCTCTGTCCCCCACTCTCTTCTAGCTGCTGGCAAGAGAGAAAGGCAACAAACAGTTCTTGGCCTCAGAGAGTTTGCAGTCTTAAAGGAGTTAAAAGAAAATCGAGGGGGAACAAAACCTCAAATGCAGGAAGTGTTATCAAAAGAGAAGTAGAAGGGTTCTAACCCAGCCAGTGAGAACCTCCTTGTTTATCTTTTCATACTGACTTGCAAGAGGCTGGAAGGGAAATGGTCTGTATTGTGGTACATGTCACTGCGATTCTGGGTACTGTCCTTCTCTTCTGCTTCTAGTTTCTCATTTTCCATTTTAACTACCTTTTGTCTGTGTGCACACAATGTATAGTCACATGACTTAGGGTAGAAACAAAAATCAGAGCTGCCATTTATTAAACACCCACTTCTCACCAGGCCCTAGAGACACAATATGATTCTAAGGAGAATGTTATTATTCATACCTTTTAGGCTCAAGACAATTTTGTGAGTTGCTCAGAGATAATGTCACAGGCTAGATTCTAACATATTTATATGAATCCAAAAACCAAATCCTTAAGTGGGAGAACCTCATATTATAAAATAATAGATACAGAAATACATAGAAAATATTTTCTGATGCTTATTACAGATATTGGAAAACTCTAAAAGAATGCCAGTAAAGGATCTGGGTAAAGAACAAGCGTATTTGAGGTTATGATAACACAATTGTGACTTTTGAGACATTTTTTTTCTAATAGCTATACCTGGGATTTAAAAGCATGGGCTAGAATTACAAGACGGAGACCCCAAGTCCACCATCACTGTTTTTCCTCTTTGTGGCCATAGGGAAGTCACTTGAATATTAGGTTCTCATCTACAACACAAAATAGCTCTCTTACAATGATGTTGTAAAATTTAAATAAGAGGGAACACGTGAAATTATTTTGTTAACTTTGGATATTAGAAACGCACTTATGTTTACTGTGTAATTATGCTACAGGGAGTAGTAACGTGTAGTATACATCTGCCCAGTGTTTCGTCCTCTTTTTCACAGTTTAGAACTGTGATTGTTTATTTCCGTGACTTAGCAAAAAGATAAAATAATTCTCCGTGAAATATAGGAATCATTTCACAGCTCCACTTCAGTGCAACTGGGGTTTTCTCTCCAGGCTGTGAAGTTTTGCACCATTTCTTCTGTAATTCACTGCTGACTTGGACAGCAGGCCTATTTTTCAGTGGGAGTTAACAAGAGCCTTTCCGGGAGAAGCATTTAGTGGAAAGGGAATCACGTCTCTCACATTTACTCTCCCTGGTAATCGTTTCAGTTAGCCTGTCTCAACAGTTCTGGAGGGCTTCCGGGTGCTCTGGGACTATTTCCATTCTCACTTTTGGAAAGATGATTTGAATTCTCTGTTTTCAGAATTGTAGTCACTGTGGGATTTCTCTGTGGGGACAGAACCTTAGTGAGAAGGAGTTCAGTGAATTATTATGCTTGCACACATGGATTCACGGTGCTATGAAGCTGCAGGCCATCTCGAGAACGAGCAGGAGAGAAAAGGGTCTGTTGACCAAGAAATTCGTCCTGAGTAAGAATCAGGAATCAGTCTCTATCTACCTATCTACCTCTCCTTCTATCTCTATCTCTCTCGGTATGTCTTCCTCCCTCCCTCTCTCCCTTCTTGCACATTTCCCTCTCTTCACCTTCTTAATGGTCAGTTATAGATATGTTAGTTTTGAGACCTGTCCAAACTTACTCAAGATTTTGGGGATTGACTCAGGTTTCCCATCATTTTCTGGGGCCTCCAATCAAACCATGCCTCCTGTAGGCATTTGTCCTTGGTACCAAACAGAAAACCAAGTACCTCAGCCCTCCCTAGACACTGAAATTATGTCCATCTCTGCTGAGAACCACCCAGCAGGGACTCGGGAGGGATGGTGGCCCTTATAATGATGAAAGAGAAAGGTTTGGTGAATAACTACATGGGTTCAATCCCAGTTCCACCACTTACCAGTTATTTGACTTTGATTGAGATAGTTAATTTCTGGGAGCCTCAATTTCCTTATCTTTAAGTGGGAGGAAGTAAGAATAATTTTGTGGGGGTTTGTGAGCATAAAAATAAAGACTGTAAATTGGATGGTTAATAGACAGATACGGTGGGGAGGAGATTTGAAGTTACTTCCTGAACTAGCAGGCACTGCCGCCTCCATCTCTGTCCAGGGACAGAGTTATCTTTTCACAAGATACTTTATGTGACTTTTCTCTGCTTCACACTTTGCTCCAAGTGTTGACAATGAATTCTTCAACCCTGGTATGAGACAGTCACTGTTGACAGCTGGCTATTTCCTCAGTTCCCAGGAGAAGCTGCTCATATACATGTGTATAAATAAGGGGTTCTCTATTGATTTGGGGGGCACACATCAGCAGAACAGACCAGCCTGTGTCTTCGTGTTGTGTTTCAACACCACGTGGACAGATCAGCTAGCTCACGTACTAACGCTGCAAATTGTACCAAGAATCTAATGAATTCTTAATAAAAGGACATGATCTCTCAACAGTTCTTTTGAATCCCTACTATGTGACTATTGCTCAGATAATTTCTTCCATCTTGAAGAGTGTTCTACAAATATTAGATAATTCATGAGTGAATTTTAGAAATAATAATAATGTTAAAGGGAAAACCTTTCCTTCCTTCCTTCCTTCTTTCCTTCCTTCCTTCCTTCCTTTCCCTCCTTCCCTCATTCTTTCTATTTCTCTCACTCTTCCTCTCTTTCTCTCCCTTCAGAAAAATCTAACCTCAAGGCGTGAGAAAGATATGGGTTGCCAGCAGTAAGAAAGATGGAAATGCTGCCTCAGCCACAGTGAATAATGGATGAAAAGCAGTTGTAGTCAGTATAGTTAGGATACAGTGGATGCTTATTTAAAATATGGGTTTTATTATTTTGAAAATTCAGATGATATTAAAAGCTGCTGTCACTTGGATAAGAAAAATGAGCAATAATTAGATGAAATTGCTTGTAGTGACAATGAAAAACAGATTATGCAACTTTGAAGGAAAATCTAAGTAGGCTGATGCAAGCAAAAATGACTAGAGTTACAAATACCAAGCTTACCCTAAAAACATACAAACAAAAAAACCTTGACACTGCCTCTAAGGTCAGTTTCAGAATTCACTTAGTAGAGAATTTGACCTCAAAGGACGCGTCATGATGTCCTGTGCTATCGATATGGCCATATCTATTGTAGATGGGGCAGGGGAAAGTTAGGCACGTTGTATCTATCAAGGACAGCTTAAAACATAAACTTCAGTTTGCTGAAAAGAGACACTTGAGGATTGGTCGAGGTTCTAAAACTAAACCGTTGGACAAATACATGGATATCAAAGAATTACTCATTGTATTTCACTTTAATGATGTAATTTGCAAAACATATTAATCTTTAAATTATTTGAGGGCAAAATAATCAGTGAAGAAATTTAACTTTTAATACGATGTGTGAGTTTTTTCACTTTGGGGAAACCCCAGAATAAACAAAATTATGTTTTCTGCATGGCCAGAAAACACATCATTCTTTAAGAGCCCCTCCCATCTGGGAGTGAGAGATTGACTCTTCGAGTTTTAGGGTTCTATAGGCTATTATAAACAATACATTTTGTTTAGAAAATACCATCTCCACTACTTTATGATGAAATAGGAACTGAGTTTGACAAACAAGCTCTACAGGTTTAGCTGAGGAAAGCTACTTGTGAGATTTTCTGAACTCAGTATTGAATTTTTTTAAATAATAAAATGATTAAAAGTGATGAAATAAATTAATTCGTTTTTAATTTTAGTAATAAGGCAGGTTCATAAAAGTGACTTACTGGTTTCTTTTTTTTTTCTTACTGGTTTCTTCAATGTCAAACACTTTTCATCGATAATTTCAAAGCAAAATGGTCAGTGATTTTGCTGCACATAGAGAGAGCTGCTATAAAAACGATACCTGCAAGTTGGATGGAGGGACTTTATTATGAGTGTTCTGAGTGTAAAATTTAGATCATTTACATGGAATTCGAATTAGAGAGTTAATGATAAACATGGAAGTGATTTAGTGAAACCTTCTCACTCAACATGTTTTTTAGTAAATGTTTTCTTGTAGTAAAGTGCCTCATGGATTAAAACAAAAATTAGCACAGCTGTGTCATAACAGATTTGATGTTCAATAAAAAGATACACGAATTGAAATTTCCATCTAAGGAATGTATGAACATTGTATCATTACCCAGCTTTGGCAGCACTCAGAACTTCACTTTTCACTAATTACTGGGGCAATGCAAATAAAGTGTTGCCATTATATTTACACATATATGTGAGTTTGAGTTTTGGATTGTTGGGAGAATAGAAAAAAAATTAAGAGAAATTGCCTAATTATACATCTGGTACATGTTTCCCACTTTCTTTGTAATTCAGTGTCTTCTACCTGTTAATTCACAAAATGTGTTAAACTTTATTTCATGCCAAATGGTCAACTCAAAACATTTTTTTTTCACATTGAAGAAAATACTCCATATGCATAGTAAAGAGCTTGTAAAGTTATATGCAAAATGGTTAGTTTTGGAGGGAGGGATTATGAAAACTTTTATTTTCCTACATTATAGACTTCTATATTTAAAGTTTTGGACCAGAGTATATCAAATTTATGGGGAATTTTTTAAGTTTAAAACACATTTTGGAAGAATTTTTGAAATTCAGGTGAATTTTAAGGCAAAGCTTGAATAATAAAGCATAGTAGCAAAGATACTGCAAGTTTAAACAACGTTATTATAGGATGTTTCCTCAGGCTCTGGTATTATTTGTTCTGTGAGTACATTCTCTCTTTGAGGGAACTTTATTGCATATTTTGACAATATTTCAATATTTCACACTGAGTTTAATGGAAAATGCATTAAAGTTGTATATCCCATATTGCAGGGGGGAAAGTGCACAATTTGTATCAGCACAAAAATCTCAGTTAACTTTCTTAAATCCCTCTATATTACTTTTTTACATTTTCTGATGCCCACTGAGTCCATATTCAACCAACATCACTCCTAAAATCCTGTTCAGGGCTACTTATTCTCATTTGAGACATGGCTCTGGTCATTCTCCAGATGTCTTACCTTTTCAGTCTATCCTATTTTTTTTCCTAGTGGTATCTATCTCTAATTGAAAAGCCTTCTATTGTTCAGAGATATCAGGAAGGACGTGACCTTGCCTCAGTTGTCCCTTAGACGTAATTCAAAGGGAAGTTCCATAAAACTTTCACATAAGCAATCAATCACTAAGTAAATGGATTGTCCTACATTTAATTTAATATCTAATAAATATTCATCTGCCACAGTGCTATGTTCTATGGGGGACAAAATAAATGGGATACACATTAATTCACTTGCATCAAAGACAGCTATTTGTCCCCCTTTCTTTCTTTAGTAATAGAACCTGCATATTTTATTGGGACATATGGCCATCTGGAATGAATACTACATTTTCCAGCCTCCTTTAGGTTGAGATATGTCTATAGGACTAAGTTATGGCCAATATGATGAAAGGGGAAGTGATATTTCTATTTTCTGCTGGCTCTAATGTGGGTAGAATATCCATTTTGGATGAAGAGGTGACCCAGGCAATGTCAGTCACATGGCAGAGCTATAAGACTAAACGATAGGGTTTCTAACACAAAGGAGAACCACTTTATACTTGGATCACCTACCTAGAGAAACAAATTCTTTTATTTAAACCAAAGTTATTTTTTGGTTTACAATCACCCATCGCCGTGTTTAATCCTTATTTAAATAGCTATCAAAATAATTCATATAAGATTTGTTAGAAAAAAACATCTCATTTAAAACACTGGGACACAATAATTTTTGGTGCTTTTCTTTCACCAACATCTAAATGAAAACATTTGCTAAAGCAGAGGTTTTTTTTTGTTTGTTTGTTTGTTTGTTTTTTTAAAGATTTTATTGGGGAAGGGGAACAGGACTTTATTGGGGAACAGTGTGTACTTCCAGGCCTTTTTTCCAAGTCAAGTTGTTGTCCTTTCAGTCTTAGTTGTGGAGGGTGCAGCTCAGCTCCAGGTCCAGTTGCTGTTGCTAGTTGCAGGGGGCGCAGCCCACCATCTGTTGTGGGAGTCGAACTGGCAACCTTGTGGTTGAGAGGACGCGCTCCAACCAACGGAGCCATTCGGGAGGCAGCTCAGCTCAAAGTGCCCTGTTCAATCTTAGTTGCAGGGAGCGCTGCTCACCATCTCTTGCGGGACTCGAGGAATTGAGCCAGCAAACTTGTGGTTGAGAGCCCACTGGCCCATGTGGGAATTGAACCTGCAGCCCTCAGAGTTAGGAGCATGGGAGCATGGAGCTCTAACCGCCTGAGCCACCGGGCCGGCCATAAAGCCAAGTTTTTAATGTTGTGTTATTTTGCCAATATTTTTCCTTCGGAGAACAATTCTAACTACAACTCAAACTTCAGTGCTGTTTAATCCTCAATCTATTTCTATTCTATAATCTAGATAGTAGTTTCTTTTAAAATATTTCTCTGTGCTTCAGTGAGTTTTATCCTTCAGCACCACACAATTTTAATGGAGAACACAAATGAGGTCAAGCAGAATGAGGTCCAGTCCCTAACTTACTATATGATTATCTTAGTCAATTTACTTTCTATCTCTTGTATTAGAAACAACTACTCTGTGATAGAATTTTTATAAACATTAAATGAGATGATGTAAGTGGTAGAATTCTGTGAAATGCATAGCTTTTTCTGTTTTACCAAAGCAGGCTATGCAGTATGATGCAGTTATGAGAGTTGTGTATTCCAAATATTTTATCCTTATGCTCCAACATTTATTGAAAATATCTTAAAGCATTTGATACATTGATACATATATAGTATAAATGTCACCTACAAAGCAAAATATTTTTACAAACACTTGTGAATATATCAACATTGAAAGACATAGGATATTGCAATTATTCTAGAAACTACCTCTGTGTTTCTTCTCTATGCTATTCCCTGCTCCTGTCCATATGAAATAGCTACTGTGAATTTTGTGTTTCTCATCCTCAGCTTACCTTTACTTTTCAAATAGTTTTATTATATATATATATATATACCCATTATATATATATATAGTATATATACATATTTATTATGTGTATATATATATATATATAAAATAAAACTATATATATAAAGAATATATTGTTTAATGTTGGTTATTTTGAACTTTCTACAAGTGGAATCATTGTGTTTTTCTGTTTGTTTTTGTTTGTTTGTTTGAGCATTATGTTTCTAACATTTGTCCATATTGTGTGTGACTGCGTGGTAAAATCCCAAAAGTAACTATATAAATTCTAAATTGTAGTGGGTAGGATGCAAGAAATAACACGTGAAAATAATAAATAATGTCTAAAAGGAGACACATGAGATATTGAATCATGAGAAATGAGAGCCAGATTTTGAAGTAAGTCCCAATATATCAATCACTGTACATTCAAATGTGTTACGCTGGCCAGTGAAAAGAAATTACTGGATGAGGTTTAAAACAGAAACAAGTCTAGGTATATACTGTGTCAGGAGACACGCGTCCATGTCCAGGGCATGCTACTAACCTGGGCTCCCGTTAGTTCATGTGGAGGAAAGTGGCTCAACGCAGGGGGCCCTGCTGGTGGCTGGAGACGTGAACTGTGAAAGTCCTACCCTCCTGGCTTCATCACCGGTCCCCTTGTTAGCATGTCACTCACACCTGCAGCTTCCTGCTCTGGTTCCAGCTTGTAAGTGGTTTTTCTTTGTTTGGTTGGTGGTTTCTTTTTTAACCTTTGGAGATTTCTCTTTCTCTCTACGGAGCCCAATGGTGCACTAAAAAGTAAGGTTTTCTGAATTGCCTCCACATCTCGTGTTATTTGACTGTGAGAGCTCTTCAGATTATTAAACTCAACATACTGAAAATTTTCATTCAGTGTCATTGCCAAAGGTTTAATGTGAACCAGACATTTTGTTGGACAATAAAGTTAAGGGAGGAATGATTATTCCCTCAAGTTTCCCAGAAGTGGAACAGAAGCTTCATGAGGACAGGATCTCTGCTCCGTTCAATGCCTGGGACGTGACAAGGGCTCAGTAAGGACTCTGGATACTGGGTGATGCCTTTGGAGAAGCCCTGGGTTAAGCAGTAATTTCAACTGCCCGGTTTCTGAATGGTAATTCTGAGAAGGGAAATGAAATCGCTTCTTACCAGTTGAATCACACTTCCTCTTGGATAAGGCACTGTGAAGGGAAAGGAGAAAATCCTCAGGGAGCTTGCTTTGGCAGGGAGGTGTACCCAGCCGAACTTATGACCTCATCTGAAGAAAGTTTCACCACGGGGGTCTCACACAGCTCCTTCATCCCATCCCATCTCTCATGTCCAGACTCCATAAAATGCTCCTGGTCAGCCCTTTAAAAGGTTTTCGAACATGCAAACTCACACCTCCTTGCTATGCAATGCAGACGGGAGCCAGTTAGAGGAGGATAAGGTTTCCTCGCTTTCAAAATGTGCTTCTAGTCTCAATTGTCTAATGCCCACAGGTAAATTCAAAAGTGTGTCCTTTGCAAGTAACTCCCTGGTTTGTGGGCCATATATGGAACAGAAGAGAAGGGAGGTATTTCTCAGGCCATTCCATAAAGGCTTAAATGATATGGGGAAAGAGAACTCTTTTTTTTTTTTTTAAAGTGATGAAACTAGGAGGCAAATGGGCCTCTTTACTAGGTGATAAAATAGAAAGGTACTCATCCATAAAATAGAAATAGCTGAAGACTGCTGCTTCTGTCATTTCATTTCTGTTTCTGCAGATAAATATTTGTTACCACGAAATCACCAAAGAGGAGGTGGACCTGGCATGTTAAGATTTGGAGAGTAATTTAACTCAGTCACAGATACCTCAGATATACCTTTCTTTGCACACTTCTTCCTCAGGCCAGAATCTACTCCTGCCCTTCAGTGGGTGGAAACAGAACTGAACAACCAGTAATGAAATAGCCTCATCCCTCCAGAAATGGATTTTGTTCCTCACGACAGAATCTACCTGCCAGCTTCCAGATGTGGAGGTCAATAAGGAAATTATCTGATAATTGCTTGGAAATTGTGCAGAAACAGTGGGGCTGATGAATCCAGCATTAGGTTCTGTACAAAGTCAAACCCTCATGATCTTCGCTAACCTAGACCTTTGCACCGGCCCCCCCTGGAGGCAGGCTCTGTTTACTCCTAGCCACGAGGCTCCCCCTCCCCACGCTTTCCCTAATCCCACACCATTTTCAACCAAAATAATGTATCAGTTCCAGCCTCACAATCTAATATGTAACTCCAAGTCCACATCACATCCATGACCACAGACCTGGTAAGTGGGCTGCTACCTTATTCAAGACTTACCTTGTACCAGGTGTGGTGAGTGCCCAGTCTTGTTTTCCTGGGCCCAAGTTTTGTTTGTTTGTTTCTTTTTGTTTTTTAACCTACCTCCTATTCTAGTTTACAGTACAGCCTGCATTATCCTCGCCAACTCCTCCCCAAACCACAGATTTGATCCCTGGAGTTGAAATGCTAGTTAATTCAGAAGCTGGGATTGGGCAGCCTGCAGCTGGGGCGCTCTGGAGCTTGCTGTGTGTCTGAATATCACTGCCAGGTGGTTTCTCTCATTTCTCCACCTGACTTCTGAGTCTGACTGTGTCCCTGAATCTTTACCAGCAGCATCTGGAGACACATTGCATGTAGATGGGTTTCAGCAGTAACTACTCCACACTGGACTGGACCAGCATCCCCTTTACGGGCAATTCTAGATAAAAAGCTCCTATCCTTCCTATCTTCTCTCGCGCCTGCTGCAATTCCCTGCTTAATGGCCCCTAGATGTAAAACTCAGGGTAGAGATTCCTATTCCAATTTCATTGGGTTTAAATGAGTTTTATTTCCATTTACATTCTGTTTCAGTATTGTTTCTATTGCTAAAAGCAATAGTTGACTAAAATTTCAACAAATGTTGTATCTCCTTTGATCACAATAGTAAGATTTTATATTTTGAAAAATACATATAAAACTTCTTATTTTCGGGTAAATATGTACTGAATGCCATTTTAGCATTCTGAATGAGCCTCTGTCCTTAACCTGAATTTCGCTCTTACCGTAGTTATGTCCAGCACAGCAGGTATTTTTAAGCCAAAGAATTTTACTTCACAGAAAATTCTCAAAAATATCTGGGGCAGAAGTGATTTTATGCAGTTCGGATTCTCTCATCAAAATGAGATATTGATATGAACTTTCTGCTTTAGTGATTTTCAGACACTGAATGGAGAACATGAGTTTTGATGGTAAACAGAAAGGAAATTGACTTTTGCCCAAGAGCTCTGCAATGCGGTTATTAGGAATAAATTAAACACCTAAGGAAATGTGTTCCCAGCCTCCATCTGCTCATCCTCATTAGGATGTAATGTCCGAGTTAGTAATAATGTCAGAATTACGTAGAGGATTGTCGAAGTGGAAGCTGCACGGGCTTGCACTCAATTCCCATTTCCTTCACATGCACTCCTCGCCAGGCACTGCTGTGTACTAACAGGAATGCAGGGCCAGCAAGGAAAGGCCGCGGAGGAAGAGAAGCATAGCTTTGGGTGCAGAGAGGGCCTCCACTCCAGCTGCTTTCACCATTCCCACTCTCCTGTGAGATTTCCCTCCTCCCAAGCCTGGGAGTTGTGGTTCCCCCTAAGGTTCACCTTCACTCAGGGGACATTTCTGTTAATGACTGAGGGGAGAATAAACAAAATACCGAAAACAGAGAACAAAGACTAATAAAGAAAAGGTAGGGAGGAAGGAAGAAGGAAGAGAGAGGGAGGGAGGGAGGAAAGGGAGGAAGGAATTTTATGAATATCTTTCAAGTACTGAGTATCATTTTACATTGATTGTTGCTGATACGAAAAATGCTAATGAATTTCTATTCTTAATCTTTTATTCAGAAAACTAGCTGAAGATTCTTATTAAGTATAATATTTTGTCTGTGGAATTTTGAATTTTCTGTGCAGAAAATGATATCTGGCAAAAGCAATTTTGTCTCTTTCTTTCAAACCCTTGTTCTCATTTCTCTCCCACACAATCAATGGTTATGACTTCTCAAATCTTATTGAATAGTCACAGTATACGTGGGCATCTATTTTTTATAACTTTAATCGAAATGCTTCTAAACTTGTTTCACTAACTATAATTTTTCTGTGCATTTTCGCTGCAGACCCTTTATTTGTGAAAGAAATGTCCTTCTATTTTTGTACAAATGCCAGCATTTTAAAATATAAATTATTTATACAATAATTTTTCTATGTATACTGAGATAAGCATACATTCTTTTTAAAAAAAGTATTCTGGTACTGGGTAATCTTTGCATTTCTATGATGTATTTAGTCTTTCTGTTAACATATGTACTTTTTATACCGATGTATTTATGAATAATTGGTCAATAGTTTTCCTTTTTCTTATTGCCTTGTCAGGTGTTGATAGTAAGTTTATATAAAATACTTCCCTAGTCTCAAGAATGGGAAAAGTGTATAAGTGAAATTATTCCTGAAGAATCAGTAACATTGCCTTGTAAATAATATGGGCCTCATTGTTTTTAAGCAAGAGATATTTTACTATTTTTTTCAATTTGTTAAGTGTTTTGATCTGTAGCATCTACCTCTTCTTAAGTTATCACGAATAACTTAAAATGTTTAAGAAAATTCTTAATTTTGCCACTTATTTTTAATAATTTTTAATCTCAAATTTTGTTAGCTTATAAACTTCTTTTTAATTCTTAATATTGTTTATCATTATCGTCTCTTTTTTTTATAAATCAATTTTGACAGACCATTATGTCCTTTTTAGTGTTTTAAAGACCCAGCATTTTTGGTTTTGTAAATCACTTTTATATTTTCTCTGTTAACTTTCTGCTTTTATCTTTACTAATTTCGATCTTTTATTTCCTATTTATTCCGACATTTTTGCTTTCATTTCTCATTTCTATAATTTTGGAATCATCTTTTTAATATATTACTTTGCAAATTTTTTGGATATTATGCATTTGTTGTTATATTTCCATTACTTAGTTGGTATGCTTTAAATTTTCAACATATAAGCATATAAGGAAAGTTTTCAGCCATTATTTCTTCAAATAGGTTCTCAATCCCTTGCTTTCTCTTTTCTTCTTCTAGTACTCCTATGATGTGAATGTTGCTACACTTGATGTTGTCCCAGAGGTCTCTTAAACTATCCTCATATGGTTTGTTTTTCCAAATGGGTGTTTTCTGCTACCTTGTCTTTCAAACTGCTAATTTGATACTCTGCTTCATCTAGTCTGCTGGTGATTCCTTCTAGTGTATTCCTCATTTCAGTTATTGTATTCTTCACTTCTGACTTTGTTTTTAATGGTTTCAATGTCCCTTTTAATGCTTGCTGTCCCTTTGTTGATGTTCTAATTTCTTTAAGCATCCTTATGTACATTGTTTTGAACTCTGTATCTGTTAGGTTGCTTGCCTCCATTTTGTTTAGTTCTGTTTCCGGAGTTTTCTCCTGTTCTTTCATTTGGGACGTATTTCTTTGCTACTCAGCAGAAGTCTCTGAGCCCACTGAGGCCGGCTGCTGTCCACCTGGGTCCTGCACACTCTGATAGTTTTTCAAGAAAGAGTACAATGTGTGTGGGGCTGGCTGCTCTGGGAGAAAGTGCCTCAGGTGGTGGGTGAGTTGGTTGGGGCGGGGTCTCAGGGAGTCAGCAGGTGGAGCAGCAGAGTTCACCAGGCCAATCAGATTCAGATTTGGCCTGTGTGGGAGGGGTCAACACAGGCAATATGGTGCCTACCTGCTGGTTGCATAGAAAGACGCCAAACAGGGAAAATGGCAACTGTCCTCCAGCCTTAGCTCTGAAGCCACACACCTCAGTCAGCTTCTCGTATGCTTCTGAAGCTCCCCAAATCACTGTCCTTCCACTGGAGCCCAAGGTGAGTGCCTGCAAGTGAGAGAGTCTGTGCGCGGGCTGTTTAAGAAGTTGCCTGGGTTTCCTGCAGCCTTCCATCCTACCCAGATGGTCAGAATCCCCCGTTTTTCACATCCAGATGTTGTGTGAACTCCTCTTTCTGGCACCAGTACTCTGGGCTGGAGAGGCTGGTATGAGGCTGGGGTCTCTCACTTCTGGGGGGGGGGGAACTTCCATGGCCAAGATATTCCTCCTGATTCTCAACCGTCACACTGAGGTTTGGGGCCCATTCTGCGTCTCCTCCCTTCTTACGAGTCTCGACGTGGCTTCTTTTTGATATCGTTAGTTATAAAACTTATGTTCTTCCAGATTTCAGATGGTTCTCCAGGTTGATTGCTCTATAATTTAGTTGTAATTTTAATGTGCTCACGGAAGGATGCAGGCACAGTGTTTATCTACTCTGCCATCTTGGATCACTGGCTCCTTTCTTAAGTAGCACTATTGAAATTTGCTTCACCTCTTCCATACTCATGCAGCAGATATAAATTGCACTGTCCCACAAGTCAGATATCAAGCTTCAGAACTTTCATTTTACTATAATTCAAATTAGTTCATGAGTCCCATTTTCACAACTGGTAGAAAATCCAAACCTGCCAAATCAATGTAAGCCAGACACCTGTTAAATTTTGTCAGTGCAAGATTTGAATTTATTACTTCCTCACAAAAGAATAAATTTTTGACCCTACTTCACATAACTCAAAATGGATCATAGACCTAAATTTAAAAGCTGAAACACTGGATTTCCTACAATAAAATACAGGAGTAAATCTTTGTGACCTTGGGTTAGCCAATATTTTCTTAGCTAGGACACTAAAATCACAAGAAGCAAAAGAAAAACTAGATAAATTGGACTTTATCAAAATTTTAAAAACTTTGTCCTTTAAGGACATAAAAAATGAAAAGAAAACCACAGAATGGGAGAAAATATTTGCAAGTCATATATTTCACAGGAGACTAGTATCCAGAATATATAATGAACTCCTACAAATTAACAATAAAATGACAACCCAATTCAAAAATGGACAAAAAATTTGAATAGACGTTTCTCAAAAAAAGATATACAAATGGCCAATACAAACACAAAAACATGCTCAACATTATTATTATTTATTATTCATTGGGTAAATATAAATCAAAAGCACAATGAAATATTATTTCAAACACAGTAGTTTGGCTATAATTTTAAAAAGGCACAATAACAAGTGTTAGTTATGATGTGGAGAAATTATAATCCATATTCATTGCTGGTGGGAATGTAAAATGATTCTTTGGAAAAGAATTAGGTGATTCCTCGAGATGTTAAATACAGTCACTAAGTGATCCAGCAATTTCTCTCTCTCTCTCTCTCTCTCTCTCTCTCTCTCTCTCTCTCTCTCTATATATATATATATATATATATATATATATATACACACATATATCTATCCAAGAGAACAGAAATCATATTTGTACAGAAAAACTTGTTCATGGATTTTCATAGAAATATTATTCATAATAACCCCAAAGTAGAAAGTACCCAAATGACGATAAAGTATGGTATATCAATATAATAGAATATTATTTGGTGATAAAAAATAAAGTACTAGTACATGGTGCAACATGGATTAATCTTTTAAACATTGTACTAAGTCAGTCATGAAAGACCATATATTATATCATTCTATTTATATAAAATGCCTCAAATATGCAAATCATAAAGACAAAAAGTAGATTAGTTGTTGCTTGGGGCTGTTGGGACGTATCAGAAATGGTTACTACCGTGTTTCCCTGAAAATAAAACCGAGTCTTATATTAAGTTTTCCTCCAAAAGATGCATTAGGGCTTATGTTCAGGGGATGTCATCCTGAAAAAATCATGCTAGGGCTTATTTTCCACTTAGGTCTTATTTTCGGGGAAACATGATAATCTAATGAGTGTGAGTTTCTTTTGGGGTGATTAAAATATCCTAAAATCAGATGGTGGTGTTGGGTGTATAACTCTTTAAATACACTAAAAAATATTCCACTGTATATTTAAAATAAGTGAATTTTGTGGTATGTGAATTATATCTTAATAATTGGCTATTTCAAAATAGAGAGTTTCTCTAGGATATTGGTGACCTTTATGTGTCACATGCTGTAACTGTCTTGAAACTCATCAGTGAGGCAGTACTTCTGCCTAAGAAACTACCTACACTACCTACAGCCCTTCTTGTTTTCCAGGTGGCTACTGGGATTGAATGTCTTTGTTTTCCTGGAAGGTGTATTTGAGGGCAGTAACTTCGGATTTCTGACAGATACTGCTATACATTTCAGCTATCAGGTATGACAATCTGATTTTCTTATGGGACAGATAATGACAGATTCACTAAGGGAACTCTTGTGAGTGTCACTGTGAATTCATGTGTAGACAGACCCCAGTCTGCTTAGCCAAGACCAATAGTGGGCACTCATAATGATGGGTAGTGAGCCAAAGTTTCTGAATATCTTTTATGAGAATATATTTATACAGGTATTTGTACATATAGGCCATGTGAGTGATGTAAAGCTTATATGCATATATTTATGCAGAAAAAGGGATGACTTGTAGAGGAGCTGGTCTTGCTGTGAATGTATAAATATTGAGAGTACAAATAAATCTTAAGGACCATTTGCACAAAAATGAAATCATTTACAAATCAGTCAAGTTTTCTTTTCGGTCACATATAACTTGTTCAATTGTGGGAATAGGTTTATCAATGGATCTAAAATATTTATAGATAGACATTAGTCCAAACCAAGCAATGCTGTTTATGCCTTTTAAAATCAGTGAAGTTACCAATGAGAAGTATACTATTGAGTTCATGAAGGAAATGGGTAGTATTTATATTTGTGATTTAAGTGGATGGGATTCACCATCCACACCTGTTGAATATGGAAGGAAGGCCTGCAGTCTGAGTAATCCCACCCTTCTCAATCTACCTGTCAGGCCCTCACTGGGAGGTTCTACTCCATTGTGCCTCAAGAGACCTGGAAGGGGGTGCGGGTGCGGAGCTAACAGTGCATCCTGAGAGCCACACACATTCTCCTGTTGGGACCAGAGAGCTCAGGTGCTGCGTATGAAAGCTTTGCAGCTGTTCTGTTCTTTCTTGGCAATTACCTATCTCCTTGTTCCCACCAGCGCGTGAAATCAGCATCAGTTAGTTACTGCTGGTTGCTGGTTGTGACTAGGTCTGCAGTCCGTTTTCATGTGGCAGGGAGGGCTTTTTTACTTCAGTGCTTTTGAACCCATATATTTCCAATCAACCCCACATTGCTGGGAATTTTATGCGTGTAGAAAGTAGGTAATATGGATTCGTGGACTCGTAGCATGAGAACCTAGAATAAAAGGGATGATGGTGAGTCGGAGAGTAGAAAGATGGAAGAAAGGAAGGAAGCAAGGAAGGAAGGGAAGAAGGGAGGGAGGGAGGGAAAGGGAACCGGTATTAAAGTGCCAGACTGTTGTTATCTTTTACTTGCAATACATCTATGGCAGGCATCAGTGGAAACTCTGCATGAGCTTAGTCCTAGCTTATTTCTAGAGGGTGTTCCAAAATAACTCAACATGATAATTAACCTTAAAGATGTCAAGAGACTGGGGAAATGTCAAAGGCTTTCCTGTGAGAGAGTCCTAGGCTGTGCGTCTTACAAGTTCAATGTCCTTTGGGCAAATCCTTTATTAGCCTCTCCGCCTTGGATTTCTGATCTGTAAGATGGACATAATAATAGTTACCTTGTAGGATTAGAATCAAACTGATAACGCAGGTAAAGCAATTGGAAAAATAAGTGTTCAATCAAGCAAGTAAGTGTTCAATCAAGCAACTGTTATTATTACTGGGAAGCTAGATGTGCTCCCACAGCAGAGTAAGGATGTCTCTCCCCACTTCCAATTAAAATATGAATGAAGACGGAGAAAGGAAGAAACTGAAAATAACAACAGAGACTATTAAGATCCACTGACAACCTGATGTCAGAAATGAGAGAAATTTCTACTACCTCTAATGGGTTTTAACCCACATAGGGAAAAACCTACGCAGGCTTCATTTTATGAAAGAAAGGTTACCTAGAGAAAGAAAGACACTTTTACTTCTCCCACTATCTACCCCCAGATTCAAAGACTACACAGTGTTTGCACCAGTTCAAGAGCTGAGCAGCTGCCCGTCTTGCTTTTGGGTGCTGATTCGTGAGGAAGCAACTGTCACTTGCTGTCATTTTCACATCTATAGACAGCAACTCTCAGAATACAACTAGAAGGGGGGTGGGGGTTGCTGCGTCACAGTCCATTCTAGGCTCCACAAGGAAAACCCTGCATGCAGACTGGAGAGGGCCATCCTGGGAACCACGCCTGCTGACAATGATAGTCCCGCCCCACCCCACCCCCCTTACCCAGTAACTCAGAGGGCAGTGCACCGCTTACCGGGGTAGGGAAGGCTATCAGCTCCACAGACTAGTACATTGAGCAAATGTCTACTGAGTATTGGAAGAGGCGGGGTCACACCTGCCAACAGTAGACAGGAGGGAAAGACTCAAACGTCACACAGGTGGGCAGGAGAGAGCTGAAGACAGTTCATTCACCTTGTTTGTTGACAAACACTGAGGATGACAGCTAGCTGAATCACTGGCTAGCAGCAAATAAAGAGGGAGAATAAAGTATAGGAGAAAAGTGCTGCCATGCAGGGAAAAGAAAGACATCTGGAAAATTCTGACAAAGGCATATGTCTGAATGTGATTTAATTCAGAATCCAAGAGAAAATATTAGAAAACTGTTTGCCATCTTCAATAAAAAATGAAGGGAAATAGGCTTTATGAAATCACATGCAGGAGACAATAGGTTATCAAACAACATATGGGAAGGCAGGGGCTCTTGTTCTGTTTTTATTGCCAGCACTTAGCACAATGCCAGGCACAGACTAGTCACAAAATAAATAGAAGTGCCACTCAGCAAATGGTAACTGCATTTAGACCCGGGCAGTAAAATTACCAGCGATACTCATTTTCTTCCTATTGTTTGACTGCACTTTCTAAAATCTCTACAATAAACATGACATGCTATTGGAATAAGGAGAAAAAGGCATGTGAATTATGTGACATCCGCACTCCTGCTATCCACTGCTAACACAGTTGCTGGATAGCCTTCCAGGAAAATAACTCTAGCAGTGCTAAGATTAGGGTGCCAACATATCGTCAAGCACATCTGATAAACTGGGCAGGAATAACCCAGTGGAATGAAATTTCAAGAAAGAATGTGGATCCTTATAGAGAGAATCTACCTCCGGAGATTATACTAAGAGGCTTAGTATAATAATCTGGAGGATAAAACTGCCCCCTTATTCCTGTGGTTCTTTGTTCCATGTAGTCTTCCTTAACTAGAAATAAGTGTTTTGTTTTGTTTTTTTCTGCACTCCCAAAGTAATTAATTTGTCCCTCTTTTAGAGCCTTATATTGGATTTGTTCTAGATTTTGTTTTGTACACACCTGTCGTCCTGCACAGTAAAAGGTGCTCCTTAAAATCAGGGTCATGCTTTATCATCCCCATGTCTCCCACATCCTCACTCAATTATTAGTGAAAGTTCAGACAATTCAATTGAATTATAAGAAAATGTGTTGTGCACCATCGAATAAGACCTGAGAAGTTCGACTGAAATCAAAATCAACGGCCTTACAGTGATCACCAGAGTAGAAGCTAAGCTGTGCTGAAGATGGAAACAAACAGAAGATCAGGGTTTATGGGTCAGTGAAGTGTCAGAGACTCTCGGGGAGCAAATAGGCTTTACACCCCACCGTGGTTCCCCCATTTCTTACAGAACAAGATCATCTCATGAAAACAAAGCCCCCCTTTTTGGACCCACCTGTGCACCTATATAACGTCATCTTTTTTTCACTCACTACCCCAGGTTTATGTAGGATATTTGCAATTTTCCAGACATCTCACACCATTTCAAAACCCATGCCTTTGTACATCTTGTCAAGAATGTTCACTTTACTATTTTAGGGCTGAACGTCAAATATCATCCGCTTGATAAAACTTTCCCTGACCTCCCTTAATACAGTTGACCACTCTCACCCCTCTGTACCCTTCCAACTTCCTACTTACAAATCAGATTCAATGAGACCCACAAGGTCTCTGGATTTACGCTTCCGGCTATTACAATGGCTTCCCCCAGATATGCAGAGAACTCTGACATTTCAGAAAGTTGGTAGGTAGGCTCACACCTTTCCAGTCCAAGGTTCTTCCTTTTAGAGGGAGCTCCGATAGTCTAAGTCTCCCAGTCTCTCTACTTTTATTGAATCATTCATCCCCCAGGGAGGAAGCGTGACTTTGCTCAACTGTCAGTTTGGTAGAAAAAACTGGGAATAAGAAGTTAAGTCCCTTGTCTTCCCTTCTCTCCTTGAAAACTTACTGTGCTCATTGTGGACACGTTCTGCCCTTCTCCATGCTATAAAATGTAAAGTCCAGGACCCAATGTGAGGAGGTCTAGAGTTTTCCTACAGCTCATTGTTACAGCACACCTAAGCCACATTCTCTAGCATCGGCTTCATTCCAGTAATGAAAAGAATATTTTGTAGTCAGAAAAGGGTGCCATCTTGGGTTCCCTTCAACTCTCAACAGGGTTGCCCTCCATGGCAGAAACCCACACCCCCAGCTCCCAAATAATTCTTTGACTTGGTTTTACATTAAGCAAAACCTTAGTTTTACTAAGGTTGATACTAGAGCAGCAACCAGGAAAGAAGGAGGCCGAGAGGACCTGAGAGCATGAGCGAGAGGTCGGTTGCTTCTCCAGCTAATCCAGGGGAGATGGTCCCTCCTCAGGATATTTCTTCCTGTGTGGAAACTAGCTCAGAGCATAAAAATACCATCACCACACAGTCTATTTCCAAAACTGTTAAGTGGAGGAAAACATTTTACTTTGCTGAGGTTTTCGGGGTTTTTTTCCTTACCTAGCCAGCCCTCCATCACAGCTCACAAAAGGCTGCCCTATAATTATTGTAGCCTGACAGGCACTTCACAATTTCCCTGAGCACCTAAGTGGGTTTACTTCCTCTACCTCTTTCACTTTCAAAAGAGTAATTGGAATGAGTCAGTCTCTCCTGTTGCCTCCCCTTTGCCAAATCCTCCTTGAGGAAGACTAGGCAGGTGCTGTTTAGGACTTATTATGTGTTTGTAATCGGGCGGCAAGACAAGTTTAGATTTGACATTTCCAGTTTCGATTTTGAATCATTGTACTCTTGTTAACTCAATATTGACTTAAGAGTTTCATCAGATGGCTCTGATGATCTAAGTTTTTCAATGTCCTTCCCATTTCCTGCAGGATTAATTCCCAACTATTGTCCTACTTTAGTCTAATTTTCTTTTCCCAAGTTATCCCCACAATAATATGAGCTTTCGACTTAATCCCATGCTTTTGTTGTTGCCAAGATGACTTCCAAATTCTTCCTTCTATACTTTTTCTTACATTGTTCCCCTTTAGGAATGCGATTGCCTTTCTTCCGCTCAGCCATGTCCACCCTTCAAAGGCCAGTTCAACTTCTCCTTCCTCCAACAAGATGTACATCTTACCCTATAAACCCCTATACTTAGATGAATCACTCATTTATATTTGCAAAACTGCCTCATGGCATTTTGGTTTTATTGGTTACTAATATTATTTCTTACGTAAAACCCTGAAAGTCACACATCTCAGGGAGCTCAAAGAGCTCTCAGGGATATAGAAACGCAACAGGCAATTACTTACCACGGCGGTAGGTATGTGCTGTTGATAAGGCAAATGCAGGATTCCGCAGAGGGAGAGGTAAAAGTATTGACCCAAGGTTAAGGGTAAGGACAGGCTTCCTGCACTGAGCAGTATTAATCAGATCGCTGAAAGCAGTACTGCATTCCAGACAGAACAGCATGTGCGGAGACCTGGGAGAATGAACAGGTTTGCCAAATTTGGAGATGTGTGAGCAGGAGCAAATGGTCTGGGGTCGGGTACTAGAGGCAGGCATCTAATGGAGCTGGGAGAGCAACCTTGGTGACTCAGGAACCAGAGTGTGCATGGCCTTGTGGCCTAAGGTACAGAGGTCGGTGTATGTTACAAGCACCGGGGGCATGATGGAAGAGTTTTGTCGTGTTACAATTCTCATCACTAAAGACTCTTAGAAAGAGCACTTTCAGAGTGATGTGTTTAATGAATCGCAGGTAGACAGACTGGTTTTTCTGTACTAATCAGGGGATGTTACGAGAACCCAGGCACAATGAAGAAGCACAGATTGCCATTAAGCCCTTGGTTAGTTCTTGAGGTGAATGTTGTCTCCTGAATGGCTTCATTAAGCTCCACAAGGACAAGAATTGGGCCGGATTGATTTCTGCCTTCTCTCAGCCTACTCCGAATGTACTGAGCAGAGTAGAGACAGACAGTAGGCACGCTGTGAATACTGACCTCTGATTCAAATCGCCGCCCTTTATCTGCTTCCTTCTTCCTTTGTAGCTAAGAAAGGGCCCACGTGTCAGATCTACCATGAGCACATTGGATGCTCCTGAGGGGACTTCCTGTCTCATCGCCCCCTGCCCTCGCTACACAGGAAAACACACTCCTGAACTCTGTCTGTCATTGTCCTGCTTGCTTTTATAGTTTGACCACATCAGGATGTATTCATGAACAATATAATCTTGAGTTTTCTAATTTTTGAACCTTATAAAACCAGATTCATATTGTATGCATTCTCCTAAGACTGGCTTTTTTTCAATCGGTATATTGTTTCAGAGATTCAGCCCATTTCATTGCTCTGTACCAGTAATGAAATGAGCATATCACAATGTGTTTATCCATCGCTCTATCAGTGGACAGCTGGGCTCTCTTTTGGCTATCGCAATGTTGCTGTGATGAACTTCCTTTTGCATATTTTCTGATGGATTCACTAGTTGATTCTGTGGTTAGAATAAAAAGTTATAAGCTTTCAATTTTGACTGATCTTGACATTGCAAATGAATGTGACAATTGTAGAGATGAGAAGTTGTTTTATGTTTTTTTAACTAGAAAATGAAAACATAGTTGGTATTTTCTTTCTCTATATGATCAAAAAATAGGTGGAATTAATAGAATGTTCATATTTCTGTGACCATAGCAATACAATAAACCAATAGTGCTATTAGAAGTCAGCCTGATGGAGCTAAGGTCTTACGTAAGAGCAAATATTGCCTCTGATTATTTGCTTACAGATCTTTATCTTATATTCACTGGTAATTAACGAGAAACGAGACCCTCAGAGGGTTATAACTACCTGATGATAAAGCTTGCAAAGTAACTCCTAACCACAAAGAGTAAGATGAGAACAACAATGGCAAAACATGTATAAAAATTGCAACTATCCTCTGAAAAGATTAGAAACAGTTGTTCTAGGAAACTGAATTTTCTGAAGCTACAACTCGTCATCCTTGTGTTTAATTAATTCCCTGTTCTCTGTGCTATGTGTGTTTTTTGTTATTCAAAGAACATTTTGGCTGGCTCTCACCGACAGCTATCTCACTAACGCTGCCCTCGCTGGCTGTGATCCAAACATAAGGTGGGGTGCTGGTTTTTCACAGTGATGTGGGGCAACGCAATCTATTTGAGCCTTGGATTCCTTTATAACGGGGATTATAACCTCAGGCCTGCCTTCCTTAAAGAGCTGAGAAGGTCAGATGATGCCCAGCACACACAGTAGCACTTTGCACTCAGTAAAATTCTGGAGACGTGTAATGGATGACCGTGCTGATGATGGACAACAAAGATGATGTTACTCTCGTGCCCAACTTGATAGGACACTGCAAGACATCGACGGGGGAAGGTACTAGGGTGCAATGTGAATCTTTGAATTTTCTGCTGCGTCACGTGTGTCAGTCTGTAAGGAATACTGTTATAGATCGAATGGTGTCCCTCCAAAATTCTGACATGGAAGTCCTAACCCCCAGGGCCTCAGAATATGAACTTATTTGGAAATACGGTGATTGCAGGTGTAATTAGTTATGTCAGGATAAGGGCATGCTGGAGTAAGGTGGGCTGTTAATCCAATATGACTGGTGTCCTTACAAAACGGGAAAACTTGGACACACACACACACATGGGAAAATGCCATGTGAACATGAAGACAGAGAAGGAGTGATGCTTGTATAAACCAAAGAATGCCAAAGATTGCCAGGGAACCATCTAAGATGAGGCAAAGGTCAGATTCCCCCTTAACATCCCTCAGAAGAAACCAACCTTGCTCAGTGATGATTTCAGACTTCTGTCCTCCAGAATAGTGTTATATAAGCCACCCAGATTGTGGGACTTTGTTACAGCAGCCTTACCAAACTAATACACACGGAGCCGTGATTACAATATTATATTATTAAGGGAGATTGTTGCAGTATTTTATCAGATTTGTAAACACCTTTCACAGGGACAGAATGGATGATGAACACTAATGTCAGGAAGCCCACTGCATAATATTTACATACACAGAATATCATTGGTGATTAATAAGCATAAACATAGTCAACCTCATCGGATTGAAAAGAATTAATATACCGGGGGTGCCAACAAAATGTATACTAGTGGACACTGTGGTCAACATTGCTCAAGCAGTAGTTCGCTGTAATCAGAAGTGTCTGGACGCTGATGGTAACCACTTTGAGCACCTCTTGTAATTGCAGGAGTCAAACGTGACTTGTACTCATCTTTTGTTGCTGATATATACTGAGTATTACAATTTTAATACAGTTTTTTCATTTCTTAAAATGTGTACACATGTTTTGGCACCGTGTCTCTGTGTGTGTGTGTGTGTGTATCTTTTCACAGCAAAGCAGGGATTATTTGATATACTCAGTGCTATTGAAGATTCAGTTGGATATCTGTTCTTATACCGTGTTTGATAAGTAGAAGTTGGTAAAATCTTTCTTGAAATCAAGTTGGTAAAACATATTAAGTACCATAAAATACAATCTTCAACTTCTGGTAATCTGCCTTAAGGGAAGGTAGTATGAGATTCAGGTGGGGAATTGTGAAAAAATATATTTATTCCAGTGTTATTTTTGTTAACATAACACAGGAATCAATTGAAATGCCCAGATAACGTGGAAATGCTTAATTATAAAACATTTTAATTCTTTAAAATAATGTTTAAAGGATACTATTGAATGACAAACACGGAATATATATGTAGTGGGGATTCCCAAAGTCTGGTATGTGGATTGCTGGAGGTCCCCAAGGCTCTTTTAAGGAATCTGTGAAGTTAAAACTACTTTCATAATAATGCTAACATATTATTTGCCATTTCACTCTCCTTCTTTCATGAATGTACAGTGGAATTTTCCAGAAGATATAGGACACATAACAATTATCTGAAACAGCTGGTAAAATGTTCCTTCTTTTTCTAATTTCATACCTGTATGAAGCTGGATTGTCTTCATATATTTTAGCCAAAACAATATATCACAACAGGTTGAATGCAGAAGCAGACGAGAACATCCAGCTGTTTTCAATTAAGTCAGACATTACAAAGATTTGTAAAACAATGATATTTTTAACAAAATGTTTGTGTTGGAAAAATATTGTTATTTTACTAAAATATGTGATTATGTTAAATAACGTAATGAGTTTAGTATTGAAATTTTAAACCAATAGATGTTTAATTTTTTTCTCAAGTTTAATATCCAATAATAAATATCAATCACAAAACACACAAACAAAATTCTTTGGACTAGTCAAGAATTTTAAAGATGTAAAATGGTTCTGAGATCAAAGGATGTGAGAACTTCTGCTCTAGGAAATATCATTTCAACCATAGGAAAAAGAGCTGGAAGGAATTTGTTGAATTGTTGGGACTATGCTGAATTGCTAAGCTTGCTTATCTATGGATGTTGAGTTTCAGGATCATTGTTATTTTAACATCTCTGGTTTTCTGTGTTTCCAAAATTTTTCACTTTAACATGCATTTCTTTTATATCAGACGAAAGGTAATTTTTTTTTTAATTTGCACTTTCTGTTCTTTATCTTAAAAAAAAAAAATACTCTGCCCTTAAGCCATCTTTTAGACCTAAAATTGTAAAGTATCTCTTAATTATACTTACATGGAGTCTCAGCTCATAAAATGCTGCCAGATTTAAGGTCTGCAGGCAAATTAAGCACAAGCTACCTGGAGGTGGAATTTATAAATGCAATTTGCACCGCACCAGAAGTTTTCAGAGAAATAGCCCTTGGAACACCAATAAGGAGAGGATGTATCCTCTGGGGGATATTCATGCCAGGGCTGAGGAAAAAGCCCACCTTGCATTTATTAGTTAGCAGATTCTGTTGCTGCTTATAATAGTTAATGGTTTTAACTCTTCCATTTCAAAATCTCTCCGGTACAGGAAGGCTCCCAACTGGAGCTCTCCACCTATTTCTTTGGATGTTCCCAACGGCCAAAGGTTTTGGCTAATACATTCCACCTCTAAACAGCTCTGACTGCTTTTTTTTTTAAATCTAGTTGTTATAATCCTGTTAATGTGTACAAATCAGAAATGGATGTGTGATGTGTGGCTAGTGCCACAGGTCAAACATAATGTTCTCAATATGTCATAAGACTAATGATATGTGTTCTCATAGAGTTGTTGTGAGGATTATGTAACATATTATATGAAAACAAACATAGCAGTGCCTGACATACAATTGGTGCATAACTTATGCACAATATCTATTATTTTTGTATTTTCAAGCACTCCCAAACTGGTATTGGATCCGTCAAAATGGCCCCTCACTATTTTAGGACTGTTCTAGGCTCTGCTTACCTCTCCCTAATCAATCTATTGCTCTATTCCATTTTTACGTCCTCCAGGAAACCTTCCCAGCCCACGTAGGATTTCTCCCCTGGTACCCAGAACTTCTAGAACATTTATTAATTGCCTGGGATACTTTCTGCTGCTTCTCTGCAACTGCACCAAAAGCTTCCTAACAGGCTGGACAGAGTCTTCTGTTTCCTTTGTTTTCTCCCACTTAGTGTCTCTCTGTGGATTGGGCATTTTTTGACACATCATCTCTCTCATGGTTTTGCTCAACATTTCTCCTCTGGAGTATTAGGGGATTATTTTAGTCTCCTTGCTTGTCTTCTATGGAATAATTATTAGACTAAATTGGACTCCTGCCCTCTCATTTAATCATGCTCCTAGAGTCCCGAGAGTAACTCTAGGAGCTACTTCTGTGAATTAAAACAGAAGCCATTGGTTGAATCCTAAGAAATTTGATTAGCAATTTGGCATATTTCTCTATCCTTTCAGACTAGATGTTATCCTGGACCAATTCTCACTCCAACAGGTTTTCATAAATATTTTATTAACTCCCCAATGCTAATAACTTCCTAAATCATCTGCCATTAATTTAATCCTTCTAGAAGAAGCATGTGACTACCCAGAACTGTATGGAGAGTAGAGAGGAGTGGGAATCTTAGCAGGATAAACAGGTTGCATTATGGCCTTTGCCTGTATTTTGAGAACCTGGATATTCTCAATAGGCCAAGACTAGTTTCCCTAGTGCCTCAAGCTGAAACTCAAAATTCCTACAGATATTTATAAGCCAAATAGAGAACACATTCTCTATATTTCTTACCTCTAGTTTACTCTAAAAGATGCTCTAAGTAAAGGCATGTTTATTTAAAAAATAATAAAAATAAAACTTATTCTGATGACTATAAAAATCCATCTCATTCATTATGCAGTTTGGGAGGAGAGTAGCAAATTTAAATTTTTCTTTTACCTGGGTTTATATTGAATTCTACTTCAAATGAGAACTCTGTATGAGTATGGAAATTAGTTCTCAACAATATTATAAGGTAACATGAAATTTCCTAGAACAGTTCTGGATGCACAGTAAGGTCAAGATGAATGCCATTTGTCTTCACTGTCTTCTGCAGATTAGGTAAAACCTGAACTATTTTTATACCTGTAGTTTATCACAGAGGACTTGACAACTGCTTTTTAATCTGGGTAAATAGTGGTCATGTTCTCTAGAGCTCATCCATCTCCCACATGGACATATCAGAATGGGAGTTGTACGATGACAATCAAACACATTGGTGTTGGCATATTCTTCGTCTACTGCTAGCAACTTCAATACGTCATAAAGTATAGGGCAAACTCTTCCTGAAAGTTTGATTTTCCTAAGTTCTGGTCTTAAAATGCCAGCTCTCATAGATAGTGGCCACCAGCCTCTACCTCTCTCTCTTCCATTATTTTTACCAGTCCCTCAACTTCTGTTGGCACAATAAGCTATCATATTAAAATGGTGTCAGGATTACATAATGCTCAAGCGGATAACTTCTGTAGCCAACATCAGATCAAGAAATTGCCTCAAATTTTGCATGTGAGCTTAACAAATCTTATATCAATATATTATATCAACAGTTATATCAATTTGTGCATTCATTAATGGTTTTGCAATTAATCACAAAGTGATTACACAATTCCATTTTTAATGTTTCATCTTCTCTCCTTGTCTTCTTTTAGAACTTCAAATTGGTATATTATGTGTTTATGCTGTACTTCCAGTCTGTGCTTGCCTTCATATGTGCTCATTTGCATACTGTTGCATATGCATATCAATAGATATGTGTCTTCATTCATATATATATACATATATATATATATATGGTTTGTTTGCAACATGTTTCATAATACTATGTATGTGTGGTTTGTGTATCCATAACTTGTGTGTGTATACATGTGTATGTGTATATATATATATGTGTGTGTATATATATATATACACACACACATATATATATATATGCATATACATGTGCACACACATATCCATGTGTGTTCATGTGTTATTGTGGACTTGCCACACAAAAGTGAGATGCTTGAGTTTCCTTCTTCTTGGAAACCAGAGAGTTTGTCATATTGCCCTGTTGTTACATAAACTGGATCATTTGAAACTCACTGGGTTTATCAAGAAGAAATGGATTTTGCAATCTCACACTGTATCTGTCATTTCTTCCTCTCTTGTAAACAAATTCTAGTGACGTGAGTGCTCATTGATGAACGTCAGTCTGAGCGAGGCAGTGATGTGAGGCTGTTTAATTGAAGTAACTTTGGAAGGAGTTGTTATCTTTTTAAAATTTGTTTAGGATTATTGATAAAAAGCTTCATTCTTATTTTGTTCTTTCAGTCTTGGGTATATTTGCTGACCAGATTTCTCTATGGAAACTCTGAAATTTCATGCACAGCTGAGCTCACACAGAACAAAAAAAGTGGGCTTGGCTGTGCTGAGATTGAAGATAGCAAGAGTCCTGGCAGGTTGCATGGCCCCCCAGGCTCAGCAGCTGTCTGCCCTGTTTTTTGGGTAGCAAAATCCAATTTTCACTCTCCCCACATGGGCTGGGAGACAGCAAGGGTCCCCATGAGCCTCAGAATTTTGGCTTTCTCATTTGCGAAACGTGACCAAACATATTAATCTCAGTGGCAAGCAAGAGATTGGAAAAATATCAGACGGGATGAACAAATTACAATCATCAAACACACACTGGCAATGCCAGATCAAGATCAGAGACAACCCTGGGTGAGGGAACAAGAATGTAAAAAAAAATAGAGTTTGGAAGAAGGGCTCAGTTTTTGAAATGACATCTAGTGTACCCCCAATACATATCTGAAAGATTTCAGAAGTATTTGGGGGGGGAAACAACTGATGTCAGTCAACTATCTTGCACAGATAACTTCAGGGGCTGTCTTCTCTGTGGTCCACAGAATGAAATTTAAGCCGTTAGTTTGTTATTTGAGGCCCTCTATCATTACACTTCAGCTCTTTATACTGTGATTACCCACTGTTGCTTTCTTAAGCCCTCTGCAAAATGACTATCCACTTTCTTTTTTATTAGTTTCAGGTGTACAAAACAATGTAATGGACATTTATATCCCTCACAAGGTGATAACCCCGCCCCCCCATCTACTGTGCTAATCCAGATCATTCGGTTTCCCCTGGATCTGCTCATAGAAAATTCTTTATCAAATTTCTTCTCTGAATTCCTGGCCTAGATTTTTAATCTCTCTCTCTCTCTCCCCCAACCCCCAATAGAGTTTTAATTGTGTTCTTCCCATGGCCCTTCTTATTTTTCTTTTGGATTACCGTTGTGTATCTACATGCTGGATCTTCCTTACCAAACTCTTCAAGGAAAGCACAGGGGCCACAGGAAAGGTAGCTACATTGTCACAGTACCTACCAGAGATACTTTCATGCACATGACAGGCAAAAAATAATTATTTTATAAATGAATAAGTGAGTAAATGAATGCAAGGCATCCAATGCTACTCTAGTATCTTAGTATCCCAGCACCTCAGTTCACTTACCTCTGCAGTAAAAAACAAACAAACGAAAAACCCAGCATTATCGTAACCATTTCACAAGCATGACGTAACCAAATACAGATGCTTTTATAGGCAAATTCTACCAAACATTAAAGGCCTGATCATTCCAGTCTTATTCAAAATGTTCTAGATCAGGGTTCTCAGCCTTGGCACTCCTCTTCGTTGTGGTTTGGGATATTTAGCTGCCTCGCTGCCCTTTACCTACCTGCTACATGCCAGTGGCATCTGCCCCTCAAGTCATGACAATAAAAGATACTCCCAAATGTCCCTTAAGGAAGAATTGGCTCACAATTGAGAATTATTGATCTAGAGACTAACACAAAGGTAATAATTTCAAACCTGTGAATGACAGCATATAAAAAGAAAACTATAGGGCCGGCCCGGTGGCTCAGGCGGTTAGAGCTCCCTGCTCCTAACTCCAAAGGCTGCCAGTTCGATTCCCACATGGGCCAGTGGGCTCTCAACCACAAGGTTGTCAGTTCAATTCCTCAAGTCCCGCAAGGGATGGTGGGCTCCGCCCCCTGCAACTAAGATTGAACACGGCACCTTGAGCTGAGCTGCCATTGAGCTCCCGGATGGCTCAGTTGGTTGGAGTGCATCCTCTCAACCACAAGGTTGCCGGTTCAACTCCCTCCAAGGGATGGTGGGCTGTGCTCCCTGCAACTAGCAAGGGCAACTGGACCTGAAGCTGAGCTGCGCCCGACACAACTGAGATTGAAAGGACAACAACTTGACTTGGAAAACAGGCCTGGAAGTACACACTGTTCCCCCAATAAAGTCCTGTTCCCCTTCCCCAATAAAATCTTTAAAAAAAAAAAAAGAAAAGAAAAAAAAACTATAGACAGATTTATTTATGTACATACAGTAGTTGTAAAAATTTAAGCAAAACATTAGCAAACCAAATTCAAAAAGACGTAGAAACAATTTACTAAACTACCTTTTTCTCAGGAATAATTTAATAGGTAAAATCTATAAATGTCTTTTTGCCACATTTACATATTAAAAAGAGAAAGCCCATTTGACCTTTTCATTAGCTTCAGACTGAGGATTCAATGAGATTCAATACTGATTCATGGTTAAAATAAACCAAGAAACACTATTAATAAACTAAGCATAAAAGGAGTTTAATAATTAAATACTTTTAAAAGAAAATATATAATATTTTAAATAGAGAAACGTTAAAAGGATTCCCTTTAGCATCAGAAGCAAGGCAACAATGGCTACCATTTGCACTTGAATTCAAAATTGTATTGGAAGTCTTAGCCAGTACAAGATAAGAAAGATGAATTAAAAGTAAAACTATTTTTAGAAGGAAGGTAAAACTGTCATTATCAACATAGAAAACCTCAAAGAATTCAAGGCAAGTGACTATAATTAATTTCTATACACCCAGAACAAACAAATAGAAAACATAAACTTTAAAAGCTATATTTTGATACATTAACAAAAACTGTAAAGTACCTGGGAATAAACCTAACAAAATAAACATAAGATCTGAATGCAGAAGAAATTGTAAACATCATTGTATATATTAAAGAGAACCAAAAGATATTAAGAGAGATTCAATGTTCATGAAAAGATTTCAAATAGTGCAGATACCAGGTCTCTCTAATTAATGACCAAAATTCCAATTGAAAGTCAACAATTTTTTGTTCTGGGTAGAAATTTTCAAGTTGCGTGTTCTAAAATACAGATTAAAAAGTAAACAACTAAGAATAGCCAAGACATTTAAAAGAAAAAGGAAGTGGAAGAAGAGGAGGAAAAGAAGAGTGGAAGATATGCTCCATCTGATATTAGATCTTATTATGAAGCTGAAGTTATTAACACTGTGTTGTGGGTATAGGGATAGAGAACTGGATCAATGGGGCATGACTCTGAGCCCTGACACATGACAGAGATGGTATGACAGGTGTGTGGGGAAGAGGGTCTACTTGATAAACGGAGATGAAGCTGACAAAAAAAATGTATACACAAGTACAGGAAAAATGGACTATCTCATGTCATATACAAAAATCAACCCCACGTGAATTAAGGACTTAAATATAAAAATTAAAGATTTAAGTCGCAAATATAAGTGCTCTTCAATTTGAAAACAAAATTAAGTCATATAACCCAAGTGTTAGAGATGATATGAACCGACTTGATCTCTTATACATGGTCTGGAAGGTGCAGTTTGGTAGAACATTTGGAAAAAACGTTTGTCATTATCTTGAATGTTGGATATTCTCATACCCTATTTTTCAGATATTTTACTCTAAGGTATTTACTCAAGAGGTAAAAAAGCAGACTAAATAAGAATGAATAAGAATTTCACAAGGTGGTAAAATTCAACTCCATACCTCAGGGGGAAAAAATAAGATGATAATAAAACCCAATACAGAAATAAAAATCAACTCCAAAGCACCAAGAATAGAACAGCTTAAAATAGAGTTAAAATGGAAGGGCATAAGCTTGAGAACAAAGTCATGCAAAAGTAGTTAGAAAATTGCAAAGAGATCGACATTATTAGAGAGAAAATGATACCTAAGTTAAAAAAGGCAAAGGGTGCCAAACTTTCAAGATTGGTTTTCTTTTTATTTCTATAAAGAATAAAATAAATGAAACAGTAACTATATTTAACTATCCAATGCAAAACACTTCCCTAAAATATACAAAACATGTATGTGAACTTTGAAAGGGCAATGTGCTTTCAGAAAACTAATACAGAACTATAATGTCAAGAAACATCCTGGTAAAGTTATTGAATTTCAATGATTAATCAAACAAAAGAGCTCAGAAATTGGATGTCATTTATATAGACGAACTAATGATTCACAGTGAAACAAAGAGCCAAAGCTAAAACAAGTATGGGTATTATGGTCACAGAAAAAGGCATAAACATAAATCCTTACACTATAAGACAATATAATTAATAGAAATTAGGAGATTAATGTTCTTAATTAGGAAATTAAAAGGATACGTAATTGTATTGATTTTCCTCATTTTTCAGGCTTCAACTTCAACATATTGATAAAGTAAATAGCTCAAGAAATACAGGTTTATGTATATTATTTATAATTATCGTGGTAACTACAAGACCTAAGAACATATTATACTTTCCACATTTTCTGAAGGAAATGCATACATATGCACACATACACACTCACACTCACACCCACATTCACACACACACACACACACACACACACACACACACACACACACACCACATCATTTGCAGGAACAACAATAAGGACAATGAAAATCATATAGCAAATCTCTCTCTCTAGCTCTCTATAGAAATATGTGAATATATTTATTTATACAGAGGGTGCCAAAAAATGTAGATACATTTTAAGACAGGAAAAAAAACTGTATTAAAATTATAATACTCAATATATACCGATAAGAAAAGATTCATACAAGTCATGTGTATACTTTTTGTTGGCAGCCCGGTATATTTCTTGTCTTCAAAGCCTAGAACAACGTACTTCACAAAGTAGGTCCTCACAAAATCCATATTACATTGGAGGATTTCAGGATCACTTTGAAACCATTGACCCTACTGCTCACACCACTTCCTCCTAGGAGCTGCCAGCTGTACCTCCACCCCAACCACACTCTCCTTTCCTGTATCTAAAGTCCTATAGCCTCTATTGTCTGTGACATCAGTCTTTGAACACTATCCCGAATCCAAGAGGAGATATCATTGGAAGGGACCCTCGGGCATGGGGAGTCACCTTACCCATCTGATTCCATTCATTCCTTGTAAAATGCCTTCCTTTGCTCTTTCACTGTTTCTAGGCTACGCATCTTATTTTCTCACTAAACTGTGTTGTTGGAAAACTTGGACTCTGGTCTTGAAAATCTTCTCTTTCCCATAAAGTGTCACGCACTGTCTCTTGCTCATAGGTTGGTCTCTGTAGTCAGCTGTGATCGAATTCATATGGGATTGCTTGTAAGAAAGTTAATAACAGATTGCATGTATTAGGGTTCTACTCTTTGTCAAACCTTCTGCTAATCTCTTCACATGCATTGCATAATTTAGTCTTCTTAGCAATCCTATTGCTATTTTATGCTCCAACCAAAGAATAAAGAGATTAATAAACATGCCTGAACCAGGATTTGAACCCAGACAATCTGACTCCTGGCTTAACCACTACGCTGCACAGCAGAAACAAAAATATAGCGTGTATTCTTCTGAATCTTCCGTTGACTCATAGCAGGTATAAAAATTTAGAATACGTGGCTCACTTCCTTCACCATGCCTAGTTACACCTGCACGCGGGAACTTCTCACCCTTTCAGCAGGTGGAGAGATGCTCAATAAAGCAAGTGACCGGCAATTTTTGAGGATAGTTTGCAATCCCAGGCATCACTCTTGCATAACAGCCCCTCTGACAACCAGACCTTCATGGGGCGCAGCTAAAAAAGCCTATGACCTGACCTTTTGGGCAACCTGATCCTCTGCAGACAGCTTGGGAACTGAGGGCTTCCTACTTACCAGGCACAAGAAGGAATCACGGAGAGGTCTGGGCGAAGGAGAGCCTCCAGCTTTGAGGAACCAGGTCAGGCAGTGGGTTTACCCTTACCTGTGTGTCCCTCTAAAGAACCGTGCCTCTTGAGAGCACCTAAAGCTTTTGCAGTTCGAGGAGAGAATCATCATTATGACTGTAGAAATGTGTTTATGTCTTCCAGAAATTTTAGTTTTATTTTCCTTTAAAATGAACCTAACTTCCTTCATTCTTGAATCTCCTTCAGTGGCTTGCCATGCTATCTCTGGCTGTTGTCTGCTCCTGTGACAGCCTGAGATGCCTGGATATATGGCAGCACTTACTGTATTATGATAAGATCTCTGTCTCCTCCACTAGACTGTGTGCTCCTAGAGGGAGGCAATGTGTTACTCACCTCTGCCTTCTCAGCATCTAGAAGAACCATGTTTGACACCAAGCTGACATCCGTGCACTTGTGATACAAGGAGAGGAGAGATCAGCTGTCTGGGAAACATAAAAACCTGTCCAATGGGATTGAATTAAAGGGAACTGCTGAGTTTTCTGACTGGAAAGCTGGTCTCTTACCCCATGGCCCAGGGATCCTTTCCAAGGTCAAAGTCCCTGACTGAACCTAAAGTTTCTTCAAGTGGAATTTAAAGAGCAAGGAGAATGTGGATTATTCTTCATAGCATTCAGGCCAATATTGTAATTGGTATTCAAATTGCTGTCGTAGCATTATTTTATGTGTGGCATAGAAAATGACACGACGTATATTTTTATGTATTTACTAGTTTTATATATATAAACCCTTATCGTACAGGAATAATTACTTTGACATTGTGGGGTATTTCTTTCCTATTTTTCATTCCCCTTATCATAAACACGTGTAAGTAGTTAGCTAGATTCCTAGATAGATAAAAATAGCCCCCCAAAGATATCCATGTTTAAATCCCCCAAAACTGAATGATACCTGACATGACGAAAGGGACTTTACAGATGTGATTAAAACCTTGTGTGGAAAGATCTTGAATTCCATTGGGTCGGCCCAATGGAATAACAAGGATCCTTATAAAAAGAAGGTAGGAGGGTTCAAGTCAGAGAAGGAGATGTGACAGAAACAGAGTTCGGAGTAATGCAAAGAGGGCCGTGAAGTATGGGCTGGAGGCAGCTCTAGAAGCTGGAAAAGGCAAGGAACAGATTCTCGCCGGAGCCTCCAGAATGAACCAGCCCTGCTGACCCACTTGGACTTCTGGCCTTCAGAATTGTAATATACTAAATTTATGTTGTTTTCAGCCATGAGTTTGTTGTAATTTGTTACGGCAGCAAAATAAAACAATTATAGATAGAAAGTCTATGATTAATAGTTTCCTAGGTCTGTTGCAACAAATTATCATAAACTATGTGGCTTACAGCAATGAAATTCGTTCGCTCAGCGTCCTGGAGGCCAACATGAAATAAATGTTGGCAGGACCATGTGCTCCCCAAAGGCTCGAGAGGGAAGAGTTCTTTCTTGTCTCCCTCTCTCCTTTCTGGCCATGGCCAGTAGTCCTTGGCGTTCCTCGGCCTATATCGTTCCAATCTCCGCCCGTTCATCACATGGCATTTTCCCTGTGTGCCGGGTCTTCCCATGGCTTCCTTATAAGAACACCAGTCATTGGGCTTAGGGCCCACCCTAATCCAATATGATCTGGATTTATCTAACGATATCTGCAGAGACCCTATTTCCAACTAAGATAATATTCTGAGGTGCCAGTTGAATATGACTTTTGGGAGGGTCCCATTCAACCCAGGATAGATTGGTAGGTAGGTAGGTAGATAGGTAGGTACATAGAGAAGGAAGGAAGGAAAGAAGCGAGGGAAAGAGGGAGGGAAGAAGGTCGGAAAAAGAAAGGAAGGAAGGAAGGAAGGAAGGAAGGAAAGGAGGAAGGAAGGAAGAAAGAAGGAAGAGCGGGAGGGAGGGAGAAAAACAGGTATATAAACACATTCTTTGATAATACCATTTTCATTTTTGTATAATGAAACATTGTCCAGCAGCCATCAAAGTTGAGAATTTGGTGGGGGAAGGACTACAGTATTGAAAAAGTCAATTTGAATATTATCAGCACATAGGTTATAACTAAAATCTGGGGACTGGATGAAAATTTCCACAGAAAATGTAATTAGAAAGGTCTCAAGGGAAGAACCCTAGAGAACATCAACATAAAGGGCCGGGGAGTGGGGTGGGGGAGGGAGGAGTCAAAAAGGAGGCTGGTGGAGACTGGAGAAAACCTAGGTGGAAGTTCTGCCTTAGAACCCTGTAGGAGAGTGCCAGGAAAAAGGAAGCAATGAGCAGAGAGATTAATGAAGAAGAGGACTGAAAAATGTATATTGGATTTAGCAAGAAAAAGACCATGGAGGACCTGAAGGAGAGCAGATCCATGGAAATATGAGAGCAAATGTAACTGCAGTGAGCTGTCTCATCATTCAGCATGTATTGGGTATGTCCTTTAGCCATTAAGAATATTTCATTATATAATGTTGATTCTTTCTAAGAATTAAAGGGACATAATTTGAGTTGAGGCATCCTTGGGCCTCGGACCTTATTGAAAGGAAAGCAGGAGATGTTTCTTTCGTTCATGTTATGTATTTCCTTGGCAAGCATGGAGCACATTCAGTGGGGGGGCCATACTTCGAGAATATAGCAGAGGTAGCAGTAAGAGGTCCTCTGGTAATGAAGGTGAAAGGGTGGTCAGCTCATGACGCAGTTTGTCAAATGTTATTAAAGAAGGAAAAGGAGATGACTTAGAAATCTACAAGTGAGTCAGACGATGGCACAGCCTGTGTCGATACAGACAAGCTGTAATAATGAACAATTTCAGCAATCTCACATCATCTGATTTCTTTTATGTGAAAGCCCCAGAAAAAGATTTCATAAAAGTGTATCTGGAAGAAAATAGGAAATGTCACTGCTGCTGAGTTCCATTCGAAATGGGCAGGAGAAAAACACAGACTCAGGTAATTAGGTTTTTAGATCCAGCTCAGACTGTACTATCTGTTACCTCACAGTCTTCGGGGCCTGGTGTGTTGATCATGTGTGCTGTGGTGGGAGGCAGAGGGTCCAGAGCTTTCCTTCATGAAGTAGCTAAGAGCAGAGCAGAAACAGGAGGTCTGAGCTGGCTGCAACATTAGTTAGTTCTGTACCATCTGCAAGTTACTCAACCTCTCTGAGTTTCATAGCTTTTGTTTGTGTTTTATTTTCATTTGTTAAAAGAAGTTAGTAACACTTTAGAAAAAAAAAATATTGAGATAATTAAAATGCCCTTTAAAATATTCAAACAAGTCTATGAAATGCTTAGAATATTAGACGATGAGAAATTTCTTGATTCTTTCTTTCGTTTCTTCCTCTTTCCTTCTTCCTCCCTCCCTCCCTCCCTTCTTCTTTCCCTCCTTCCTTCCCTGCCTCTGTTCCTTCCCTCCTTTTCTCCTCAGTGAATATCTACTCCTTCAGGTAGAACTTTACCTGTCAGGAGTCTAGGTGCCACCTCCCCAGAATTTTGTATTATTTGCATGAAAACCATATCTGTCATTTAATGGTGCTCATTTGGAAGTGTCACTAGATGCAGGATGGCCTCCGGAGGCCTTGAAATTCCTCTAAGCAGAATGGCTCTTACCAGGAACTTCATTATAACAACAACAGAATTCTCCCAAGCTGTAAAACAACTCAGCTCCCATGAGGGCCATAGGCACAGTTTTCCATCTCATTAACAAAAAGCTTATTTCCCATAAGTTCTTGAAGAAAGAACAGCTCTTTCCCGAGAAATCAACCTCTCCCCACTTCAGTCTCTGAAATCAGATTGAACATCACCATGCAAACTGCAAAGATCATTTTTCAGTGCAAATGACCCTCATCTCCAGACTTGGCAGAATGGGAAGTGTTTTCTTTTGATATCCCAGCTATCTGGTATTTTCTTAGCATCAAGCTGTAACCTGTAATTTGGAGAGTCTTAGCTATTCAATTTTCAGGGCAGAGAATTTAGATTTTTTTTTTTTTTTACTACTCCAAACATTTCAGGAAAGAGAAACTAAACTGATCTCTGGCAAGTGAAAATATATGTCAAAGTCTCTTCATTTCACTCGGAAGGACATTTCCATCCCTTGTTAAGAGGTCTATTTCCTTAGTCTACATTCAGGTCTAAAAATAGTGTTTACTGATAGCCAAATGCATGACAGATTGAAGTAAAACAATTGAAGTATAATGAAAATTATGGGCAGATGGGCGTATCCAAAAGAAATGTCAGCTAATATTTTTTTTAAAAGAGAACGAAAGTTAAATATGACAAATAGAGGACATGAGAAGCCGCAGCAGTTAATGAACATTTTGTGCTGAGTGATAAACCAGGCACGCGTCAGACCCCTGCTGCTCAGCAGAGTGATGTGGTTCAGTGCAAACACTGAAAAAAGACAAATGTATAAATGAAGCCACCGCTACCTTATTCAGATCTAGAACCCTTCCATCATCCCGGAAGTTCCCTCACCGCTCCCTCCCTCGAGTCCTGATGGCTCTGATTTCCAGCCCTAAAAACTGCCCCTGCTGGTGCCTGAGTTTCAAGTACATGGACACATACAGCACGTATTCCTCTGTGTCTGGCTTCTTTGATTCAACATCATGGTTTTGAGATTTATTCAGGTTGTTCTGGGTGTCATGTATCCTTTCATTTTTTTTTTTTTTTTTACTGCTGAATAAGCATTCTCCTGTATGAATATACCCACAAAGTTTGTTTATCCGTTTACCTATTGACGATCATTTCTATAGAAGTCATTTCATGGGCATGTGTTTTTATTTCTTTTGGTACATATCAAGGAGTAAGACCACTGAGTTTTCTGGTTAATGTATATTTAACTTTGAAGAAACTACCAGTTTCCAAAGTGATTATACCGTTCTTCATTCCCAACAGCAATATGTGAAAGTTCTAATTTCATTACATGTTCGCCCACACTTAGCACTGTCAGTCATTTAAAATTTTAGTCATTCTGGGTGTGTGTGCAGGGATATTTTCACTGGTTTATGACTAATGAATGACATACAGGGCAGGAATCTGCAAACTATGCCCATGGGCAAGACTACTACACAATTTGTAGAGCTTCACATAGAATAAAAACGCAGGGCCACTTGTTCAAAAGTTAATGAGAATTCCAAGATGACAACAGCAAAACATGAAACAAAGCAAGAGACCTGTTAAGTGCAGGCCCTGTGAGATTGCCCAGGTCACAGGTGCCTGTAAACCTGATCACAGGTTTACATCCGGCCTGTCACCTGTTTTGGTATCGCCCATTGAGCTAAAAATGTTTTGTTTTTAAATATTTTTAAAGAGTTAAACATTTTTTTAAATCATATTTGTGATACTTGAAAATTATAAGAAATTCACATTGCAGATCCATAAAGTTCTATGGAAGCACAACCATGCTCGTTCATTTGTGTATTATCTATCGCTAGACACTGACAGAGTATTACAGTTGCAACAGAAACTATATGGCCTGTAAAATATAAGATATTTACTATCTGGCCCTTTAGAGGGGCCAGAGAAATTTGCCAACTCCTGCTATAGACTGTCTTTTCTTGTGCTCATTTAGCCATTTGTACATCTTCTGCTTTGATGTGTCCCTTCAAGTCTTTTGTCCATTGTTGCATTGCTTATCTTTTCATTTCTGAGTTGTAAAAGTTCTTTTTTATATTATGGATATGATTCCTTTGTCATCTCTAAGTGTGAAAATATGTTCTCCAAGTTGCTGATTTGACTTGAAACTTTATTACAGATTTTTCAGAGTAGGCAGGAAGTTTTAATTTGGTGAAGTCCAATTGTCAATTTTTGTTCTTTTATGATTAGTGCTTTTGTGTTTTAAGAAACCTTTTCTTACCTAAAATTTGCAAAGGATTGTTTTCCTATTTTTTCTAGAAATATTGTACATTTATCTTTTGCACTTAGGTAAATGATCCATTTCTAATTATTACTATTTTGCGGACATGTTGGGAGAAAGAAGTCAAGGTTCTTTTTCTTTTTTTTTTTTCCCACATGAATGTCCAGCTGGTTCTGAACAGTTTGTTGAAAAAGAATATTTTCCTTTCCTCATTGAATCTGAGCTGTGTTGAAAATCAATTAACCATATCTTTTTAGATAGTTTAAGTTTTAAAATGTAAATATCTGTGTAATGTCATGCTATATTTTCTCTTTACACAATAGTATATAGTTTCTAGTTCTGGCCACTGGTGGGGGCCTAAAAACAATAACTGTTAAAATGAGCACCATGACTCAAATTTTGGTGTCTAAAAAGGCATTTCTCACCAAAAGAAACCAGAACAAATCTGTAAGAAAAAATATACAAAAAAAATCCATATGCTTAGAACTGTGCAAAAATAAATACACAGGTACACACACACACACACACACACAGTAATTCCTCTTATATGAAAAGCATTCTAACAGTAACACAAAGCAGATCCGTGATTCTCTTGGGGCTGGGGCAAAGAGAGCTGGACTACAGAGTACAATGACTCCTTTAGCAGAGATGGATGTATTCTCTACCTCGATTATGGCAATGGTTTCACATATCAGCAATTATCAAAACTCCTCAAATTGTGCACTTTAAATGGATGCAGTTTATTTTAAATAAATTCATCATCAATAAAGTTAACAAGGAAAAAAATTCAATCAGGTATATTTAGTTGAGAGTATTTTTCAGAGTTTCTACATGCCTACTGATTGTCCATTTGTTCTATCCATTAGTGAGAGAGGAATGTTGAAATGTAAACTATAATTGTGAATTTGTCTATTTCTCATTTTAATTCTATAATTTTTGCATTCAGGAATTTTGGAGCTGTTTTTAGAGTCATACATATTTATGATTGCTGTGTCTTCCAAATGAATTGCTGTCTGTATAATTATGAAATGCCCCCCTCTTGTTTAATACTCTGTCTTGTAAAATTACTTTGTTTTTTAAAAATATATAGCCATTTTTCTTATGTTTACTGTTTGCATGGGATTATCATTTGCAGTTTTTTTTACTTTTAACCTGTTTGTGTTTTCAAATTTAAAATACGTTTCTTATGGGCAGCTCATAGTTGAGTATTGCTTTTTTAAATCCATTCCGACATTCTTTCTCCTTTTTCATAAATATCTTTAGTCTTTTATGCAATTATTGGTATGACTGGTTTATATCTACATTTTGCTTTGTTTTATATTTGTTCCTCTATTGGTCTTTTCCTTATCATTGCAAAAAAAATCAATTTTTAAAAAAAATATTTCATTTTATTTTCTATATTGGCTTCTTCTTACCTACCTTAGTCTTGACCAGGGCTAGCAATATATATCATTATCTTATCAATGTCCGTTTAGAGTCCATATTGTACCACTTCATGCTTCACACTTTTCATTTGGCTTTTCATAGATTTCATTTCCTAATTCTAACTTCATACCTGCTGCTTTGCGTTCTCAGTTCCTATTCTCTACCTCACAAATTTAATAATTTTAGAAAAATACTATTTACCATCTCACCATCTTTTTTCTTACAATGCATTAAACCATCAGTTGTCTTCTATGGAAGTTATGAGAAGACTAAAACATGGCATGTTATATTTATCCACTTAATTACCACTTGCTGTGCTCCTCATTCCTTCCTATAGATCCCAGTTTGTATCTGAGGTCATTTCACTTTCAGCCGGAAGAATGTAGTTTCACATTTATTGGGCATGATTCTGCTGGCAGAAACATCCTCTTGCTTCCAGTTGTACGAAATTGTCTTTTTACTCTTGTTGTTGAAGGATATTTTTGCTGGTTATTGGATTTTGGATTAACAGGTTCTGTTTTTGCTTGCAGCAGTTTAAAGCTGCCATTCCATCGTCTTCTGGATTCCTTTTGCTCTTTGTCTCTGATGAGAAGTTACATATCATTTATATTATTGTTCTCCTGTAGGTAATGTGTCTTGTTTTCTGTAAATGCTTTCAAGATTTTATCTTCATCTATGGAAAGAAACATAGTTTATCTATTTTATCAGTTTAACTATTATATTCAGTTTATTGTATTCATACATGGATTTCATTTGTATTATTCCTGCTTTGAATTCACAATGATTCATGGATTCATATGTCAAAATTTGGGGGGGGAAATTTCCAGTCATTGTTTCTTCCAATACGTATTTTTTCTGCTCTAACCTCACTCTCCTCTTTTTGGGGTTCCTATTACATTTACAATAGACAGTTTATATTGTCCTAGAGGGTCCGAGGTTCTAATCATGTTTTAAAATCTATTTGTTTCTTTCAGATTAAGTAATTGCTATTGATATATCTTTAAATTTATTGACTCTTCATACCGTTAGAGTCATCCATGGATTTTTTCATTTAATTTCTCTTACTATACTCCAAATTCAGGGATATTCATTTGGTTCTTTTTGAAGTTTATATTTCTCTGATGAGAATTTCTCTTTTATATTTTGTTCATTGTCTTAATGATTTTAATTTATTAAAGTCATTTTTTTCCTTGTATAATTTAACAGTTTTTCCCATTAGTTCTTTGAACTTTGTACAATTGCTGTTTTAAATACCATATACTAAATCTAATATTTAGGACATTTCAGGGTTGATTTTTAGTGACTGTTTTTTTCCTTGATTATGTGTCAACATTTTCTATTTCTTTACTTGCCTAGTAATTCTTGGTTGTGTCCTGGGTTGTGCTGATGAGATGCAGTACAGATTCTGGATTCTTTTGTCTTATTCATTGAATGTTGAATTTTGTTCCAGTAGACAGTTCAAATATTGGCTAATTACATGAAACTTGGGTAGACTTGATTTTATGCGTTCTTAGGTCAGATCTATGGAACACTCAAGCTGTTTCCCGATTTCCTCTAACTTGGCAGTACCTTCCCTAACATTCAAACTCTGTCTCTTCTGTCAATCTCATCAGGACCTGATTTTAGTTTTGTTTAAGGTAGGTCTAAAACAAAAATCTAAAATAGATTGTTCTATTAAATATGGCCCTTGCTCCTAAGGCATGGACTTTATGGTGTGCCAGGTAGATGCCTGCAAAATTCATGAGATATCACTGATTTTGTCCATTCCAGCTAGATCAAAACTTCAGTGTCCCCCAGCCCTGCTAGATCACTAGACTATTTGCTGTAGTCTCAAATCTGTAGCTGCCACTCGTTAGTAAATATCATGAAGTCTCCCACATGAATGTGCAGCTCAACCCTTAGCTAAGGACTTGTAAGAAACTCCCCCAACCCATAGGCTCCTGGCCCAGCCCTCTACTCTGTACAATTTCTTCCTTTCCAGTGCCCTGCTGCAGAATTACAGCCATTTTTGTTGTCCTGAACTCAGATCTTTACTTCTTCAATTCAGTGGGACTACTATTCTCTACTTGTGCAGAGAACCAGGGCAATTATGGGGTTCACCTTATGAGTTTCCCTTTTCTCATGGATTGGAGTCTTGCACTGCCCAGTGTTCAATGCTGAAAAGAATTTCTCGGTTTTGTTGAGTTTTATGTTTGTTTACATTGGGAGGGCTAAACCTATACTAGTTACTCAATCTGGGTCAAAAACAGATGTCCTATGCAATTGCTTTTGTAACTGTATCATGTGGATATGTAACCTAAATTTAGGTTTCTGTTTTCTAAAAATGTGCACAAACTACAGGTACTCTTAGCAAAAAATCTTAAAAGAGTTCAGCATCAATTATTAATATCTTAATGGATTAATGTTTTAACAGTAAGTTAAATAATAATGATAGTCAACCTTCATTGTTGGAGGTGTTTTTTTCATCAAGATCATAATTTAATGGTAGAACAAAGATAGTAGCCACATAGCTCTGAGGCCATTACTGAGGATCTCTGGAGTCTAGCTTGCTGTCAGCTCCTTAACTTCACCTCCACTTCCCTCTAACAACTGGGACTGGCCCTATCCTGATGGAGGAGGAGCCATCTAATTTCAGTACACTTATTCTCCTGCAACTCAGATAGTATGTATCATTCTTGGAGCACCAGGTCCAGAGTTGAGGTTCAGAGGAAGTCGCAAACAGCTGATACATTCTCATCTGGCTGAAAAAAATGATCTGTGGAGCACTAATTTAATGTTCCAAGTACTGGGTAGGAAAAAATATTCCAAAATAAAGGAAGAAAAAGAAAAGAAAAGAGAAAAGAAAAGAAAAGAAAAATGGGTCCCTGTTCTTAAAGCTGTTACTGTTGAATAATTTCAGGAGACCTAAATTGTAATGCCATATGATAAGATTGAGTATGAAGATATAAGTGAAGCAATAAGGACATTTGGAGAAAAGCCACCAACTACTTTATGCAGGAGAAGGCAAGCAGATAAAGTAATATTTAAGTAGATATAAATGCAATAGGTACAGATTTCACAGTCAAAATGTCTCACTAGTAAAGCTATCACTTGCTTTATTTCTTTATAACAGCATTTAATTTTTCTCGGGAACCATCGCCATTCTGCTTTGGTAGAAGACAACTTAATCTTACCAGTTCAAGAAAAACATTCAATCACTTCTGGCTTAGTGTTGAGTCTCTTGAGAAACCACTAAGCCAGTTCAATATTTTCCTTCTCTCCTTCTCCTTTCCTGATGATGCCTTAAGATTATCTAAACCTTAGGAATTTCTCTTTATTTGTTTGGTTAGGTTTGAGTAGGAGGCTTTCTTATTATTCGAAAATTGAGGGGAAGATATCTGGTCTGTAGTTATCAGCATGTATCTATGTTGGCATTTTCTAAGATAAACCATCCTTCTTCATCTATCACTGCATTGCTGACAGAAATTTTTCCATTTTGGTGTCTTAACTGTCACGATGTTTATGTGGGTCACTGTCTGTCCTCCTTAATCCCCCTCCAATGCCTGTCCAGGTCTGCTGACTTTTCCTCAAACATTTCTGCACCTTCCCCAGAGCGCACGCATTTAAAAAAGGACATTCACCTGCCGCAGACTGATTGCATGGTGTGTAGCCACCTTTAGGCTCATTCTGAAGTAGTGGAGCAGAGGGATTAAGGGTGTGGACGCTGGAGTCATTCTTCCTGAGTTTGAGTCCCAGCCCCACCAAAGATCACTTTGTAACCTGGCGCTTGTTGCCGAATCTCTCTGCTTCATTTCCCTCATCTAGGAAATGATGCAGTAGTATTCTTTACTTCATAGAGTGGTTTTGAGAATGAAAGGAGGTGATATATCCAGTGTGTTTAGAACAGAGTCTGCACAGACTGAGTTTTCTATAAATGTTTATCGTCACCACCACTGTCGTCATCGTCACCACCATCACAGATATTTCATTCAGCAATTTCTACGCAAGCACCAGTTGAACCTGGATCTTAGATTGTAAGGCTTTCAGTCTCCTCAAAATTCATCATGGAAAATTAAAGATAATAAAAAAATAGTTGGACAACCAAAAATAGAAACTAGGTAATGTTTCCTAAGATAAAGTTAAGTTTATATCTGAGACCACTTTCCGCTTCTCAGTAGCCTTTACCTCTACTTGTGTTCTTCAAATTTTCCTTTTCCCACCATTTCTTTTAGAGTTAGAAAACATCTTGTGCAATATTTGGTATTTTGTTCTTCTCTGTAAACTTATGGGAGAAACATGTTCTGGGTCCTAGAGTATTTAACCTTTGCCATTAAAAACAAAAACAAAACCGAAATCCACTTTCTCTTTCAAGAAAGTCTGACTCTTAAAGCTTTGATTTAAAAAACTTGAATTAGCTGAGGAATTCAAAACCTATTTTTGCCAATCAGAGGTTGAATATTAACTGTTTGCTTCTCTTTGCAGACCTGCTATGCTAACCTGGTGCCACGAATGCTAGTGACCAAATAGCCAGAATATTAGGAAGTGCTTTTAGGCAGATCTGGGTGCCTTGCACCTGACAGACGGGCACGAAGCACATGCTCCATTCATTATTCCTGAATGAATGAATGAATGAATGAACACACCAAGGAAAGGCTGGTGTAGTTTTTTTTTAAAAAAAACACAAAACAGTGCATAAACAAAATGAAAAACTGCTTATCGAATAAAATAAACCAAAAAACCAATCAAACAACAAAAACAGTATTTAGGAATGAATGTGCTAGTAAAGAGGTAAATAAACAGAAATAACCAAAAATGTAATGTTTATGAAAATTAGACTCTGGGATATCAAAATTGCCTCCAGAATGAAAACTACCATGCAGTCTGTTTCCCTCCAGATTGTGTTGTAAATACCTAAAGTTGAATCTTAGCCCTTACATAATTTTATTTTATTTGAATTTACATTTTAGTTCTATTTAAGTCCATTTCTCTTGGATAAATCCCAGGTGGTCGTATAGTTGACATTTGTAGTAACCTAGTGCTATTGTATCTTTGTATCTGATAACTCTCTCTGAAACATCTACCACTAATACACACACACACACACACACACACACACACACACACACACACACACACACACCCCAATTATATATGCAGGATAGAATGGTAGATAAAAGCTCGGTTTGAAAAGTCAAACTGTCAGTGTTTAGTTCCTGGCCCTTCATTTGCTAGCCTCACTAAAACTAAGCTCTTCATTTGTAAAATTGGGTACATGATACTTATGTCATAAGAAAGCTATAAGGAAATCCTCATTTATTTGTTTTACAAATATATAGAGTCCATTCTATATACTAGGCAGTGTGCCAGCAACTTAGAAGCATACATGAGATTCCTGCCTTCTTGGAGTTTACATTTTAGAGGAATAAGACAGAGTAAAAAGGCAACAAATAAGTGATAGAAATAATTACAGGCTGAGTAATACTCTAAACAAAATTAACAATTATAATTATTAATACTGTGAACCAAATTTACAAGGTGTTTTGGTAGACAATGACAGGAGGACCTAATTCAGAGAGTGCAATCTGAAAAAGCTTCTTTAAAGAAATGACATTGAATCTGAAACCTTAGAAGTGAGAAGGAACCCTGAGAGAAAAGATGCAGGTGGAGAGAATGAGGAACCCCCAGGTCCCAGGGGCTGAAAAGCGGTGGTCGTGGAAGAGCGTTATGAGGTGAGTCAAGAAGAGGGTCAGAGTCAGATCACACAGAGCCTTGTAGACCTGGGAGAGTTTAGATTTTATTCTGAGGGTCAAGTGAAGCTGTTGAAAGTATCAAACAAGGGAATGGCTTTGTCTGATCTGCATTTTTTAATAATCTGGCTTCTTTCTAGTGTATGAATAACCGAGGAGCAAGACTAGGTGTCAAAAGACAAGTTAGGAGGCAAATCCTATCAGATCAGGAGAGAAGATGGAGCCTTGAACCAGGAAGGTGGCAGTGCAGAAAGAGATGAAGCATTTTTCATATATTTGGGGAAAGGATGGACGGAACTTGATAGAAGATTGGATAAAAGACGATGAAAGAGAGAGAAGGCTAAGATGACCCCAAGTTCTGCTTTAGTGAATCGTCTTGCCATTTGCTGAGAAGGAGAAGTCCTGATGTGAAACAGGTTATGGTCACAAATGAAATAATGCATCCCTTGTAGGAAAAGCACTTAACACCATTCCTGGCATGTAATGCACTTTCTATGGCTGGTACTAAAAAAGAAAAAGCTTCTGTTGTGTCATAATTCGGTTCTATTAATTTCCCTTGACAACCCATTACAATTTAAATGAGATCTTCCAAAAGCATTTTTACTTTCATGTTTCTGTGCTTTTATCGTTCACTTTTCAATAACTAAATGTTTAAGGTCGAGATAGTCCTTATTTTAAAATCTCATGGGGTAACAAAGGCCAAAATTCCCATCGCTGTTCCTGTTTTCACTTTAAACACTGCACGTTAAAATGATTATCGTGATTGGTTCTCCCCAGCTATTTTTACCTTTCCAAGATGACGGAGAGCCTCTTTGGGCATCTGTCACAAAAGTAGCGCTCAAGCCATGACCACACGGAGACGGGCCCACAGTTTTTCTAGTCCAGTTGCCCAGTACTAGAGCAATAAAAGTTGCTAACATGAACAGGGAGAGTGCCACAGGCTGGACACTGTCTCAAGCACTTTATACAAAGGTTGGCCTTTGGAGCAAGCAAGTTGCTGAGTGTCTGGCATATTTAGATAGTTGTTATGGCAATTTTCCAGCAGAGGGCAGTAAATGGTCTTAAAAAGGATAATGGTTTACTCAATTGTATAATACTGCTGTTGGGCTAGGGTCTGGGTGTGCAATATTTCATTAAAGACTTATAAGCACCTGATGAGATGGGTTATGTCATGCTCACCCCCATTATGCGGTGATGGGGTGAGCCCCCATTACAGCTTACGCAACAGCTGTATGTTACCCAAGTTCAACCCTAGATAATGGGAGAGTTGGGATTTGAACCCAGTCCTCAGTTAAAAACCCCTGATCTCAAATACTATGCTACATGAATTCCCAAAAGACATCCCTGGTCCTTCAGACCAATTGTGGAACTTATAATCGTACAAATTTTGGCTTAAAATATGGGAGCCCATTCTAAACAGCAGAGCTGTCCCACAGTGGAACAGACTATTTGTTGAGATGAATTGCTCACTGAGACTGAATACATGCATGGAGATGCTTGGATGGCCGACTGTGTCAAGGAGATTTCTGCAGTGAAAGAGAGATTAACTAAATAACGCATGACACTGAGTGATGCAGACACAGGCAAAGCCCATCTCTGGAGGAGAGATGTAGGCAATGTATTCATTTCAAAGGTTCTTTGTGACTCAATATTTGGGTTATATTTGGAGAAAGGCTTCAGAGCCTATTTAAAAGTCACACAGGAAAAGTCACTTCATTACTTAAGTTATTTCTTCTTTCTCTTTGATAGCTTTCCCTCACTTGATCACCAGACTTGACTTTAATTAACATTTAGCTGTTTGTTAAATGTTAACGGAAATCGACATATGACGCACAATCTACTGATAATATTCAAAAGGACATGTTTCCTAAAGACACGTAGGATCATTAGACAAATATATAATCTTCCAAGGTAACAAATTTTAATCAGACAACAATACATTTTAGTGCCTTTGTTATAATTTAGTCACCTTACTGTGTAGTTAGATTTGGTGCCTTTGTAATCATATCAATCACCTAACATTTATCTATTATACACCGTAAAGCTCAGTTGTATATATTATATATTTGGGTGTGATCCTCATAAAAACCGTGTGATGTGTGACAGACAGAGATCATTAGCTCCATTTTCCAAATAAGAAAGCTGAGAGAAAAGAAGTGACTTACCCGTGATAGATGTCTGAATCAAGACCTGAACTCCTGGACCCCGAGAGTCACCACCTTGATTTGGTGTATAAAAGCTTGGAATTTATCACCCAAGAGATGTTGCACTTTCTGACTTTTTCTCTTCTAAGCCACCTAACACTGACCAAGTCATTTAACTTCTCTGATCCCCGGTTACTTCATCCTTAGAACAGAGGTAATAAAGCTATCTATGAGATAAAGTTGTGTGGATTAGATGATGAAATTTGGGCACTGACCAGCACCAGGTAGTACCCAGCAAATTTAGCTACTGTTGTTATACCCCACTGCCTCTGACACTTGTGTATTTATGCTGCATATGTGAGAACCACCTACTGGCAGTTGGCTCTGACACTCTGGAAGCAATAAACACACTTCAGTGTGTCCCAGCACCCGTCCTGCTCTGACGCACACACCATGAGAAAAGGCAGGTGCAGCACCCAGGGTGACTGTTTCAAAATATGAACCCAAATTGCAAGGTGTTGTTGATAAAGGGAATGATTGTTAAATGGCACACATGCACAAAAAAGATCTAGGGTGGCAAAAATGGATAGTAATATGAACACATTAAAATTAAGAACTTCTGTATTTCCAAATATGCCATGATCTATGTGAAAATAAAACCTCCGGTCTAGAAAAAGATAATCTATACTCTAGAATAAATGGAACAAGATTTTTATCCAAAATAAATGGAGAACTCTCAAATATTTATTTTATCATTGTTTCCTTTGTCAAGTAGTTATCGAACATCTACTGTGTGCCAGGAATTTTTCTGCATAGTGAACGTAAAACTTACATTCTAGAGAAAGAAGCAATATACACATGCAAAAAACTAAGTATGCAAATGCATACATCATAAATAAAAGCATGGTAGGTGCTATGGAGAAAACTATAACACAGTATGTAGAGTAAGACTGTTGAGGGCAGTTCTTTTTCAATGGGAAGATTAAGGAAATTTCTAAACAAGTGGCACATGAGCAGAAACCTGAATGAAAGGCGGGATCCAGTCATGCCACCTGTGGAGGAAGAACATTCCAGGAAGAGAGGACAGCAAATGCAAAGGTCCTGAGACAGGAACACACAGGGTACGTTCAAGGTACAGCAAGGAGACAAACGGAGTAAGTGCTGGAAAAGTCACAAGAGATGAACCTGATAAATTTAGACATTTTGACGCACAGGTCTGGGAAGGGCACAGCATTTTATTCTGAAAGTTATGTGAAGCCATTGGAGGATTTTGAGCAGGGAACACATGATCTAATTTCAATTTGAGAAAAATATTTTTTGCGAAGTATGCGGAGGATTGATTCTGAGAGGTGAAGAATGGAACCATTGTAATAAGCTGGTTGTTCGAACGCCGTTGCAAACACATAGACGAGATGATGGTGGATACGACTTCAGTGACAGCACTGGAGATGAAGGCAAGTCGTGTTCGTGGGATATATTTGGAGATAAAACCAACAGTGCTTCCTAATGGGTAGGGGAGGGGAGGAAAGAGGAATCAAAGATGACTCCAGGGGTTTCAGCCCCAGGAAGTAGTTAAATAGTGATAGTGCTTTCTGAGGTGGGGAAATCTCAGGGAGGGATGGTTGTTTATTTAGGAAGGAAGGCTATTTCTTCTTAACTTGTTCTTAACTTGTTGAGGCAAGTTAAGTTTAAGATGCTCAATAGAAATCGAAGCAGAAATGTCAAGTAGGAATTTGAAAGTATAAGGTCTTAGGAAAAGATATAAATGTGGGACTGGATGAGATCACAAGGGTTTGTGGAGATGAGAAGAAGAGGGAAGGAAAGAGAAGAAATAGAAGCCTAAAGTGGGAGTGATCCGAACATGGGAAGAAAACTGCAATTAGGGTGGAAATGGAAAGTGCTTCAGGAAAGCTAGGATTTTTCAAAAGGTAGGATTTTGCAATAAAAATTGCAAACACACTTACCCTCCCTCTAGGACCTTCAGTTCATGGAGGTAAGAGAAAAAGCAGCACCCACTGGAGAGGGCTTCTGGGTAGGGGGAAAGTCCTTTAAATATATCTATATTTTAGGTACAGTAAGAAAGTGAATAGTCCTAGAGGGTATTTAGAACATACTCATAAGTGAATTCACTGATGACAGACAGTGAGCTCTAGGAATCTGGGAGAGGCTTGGAAATTGAATTAGCTTGCAGAATGTGCAAACCATGGAAGATCAAAGCCCTGGGAATGGTGGACGAGCTGGGTGTCTTGACTCTCTGATCTGGGTGGGCCGTCATGTTATATTACTTCTGATGATCTTTTGGGGGTGATGAGCAATGAGTTGCAACAGCAGTCTTCTTCCTGGGATTGGCTTTGAGGCTCTTCATAATGTGCTGTGTCCTGGCGACAGGTGGCTGTGTTTGCGAATTAATTCCAACTGGCCTAGAATTTGCCTGAGATCTTATTACCTTTGTGGTACTGACCCAGGGTCAAGAAGTGAAATGTCCTGATTAATAGTTTTGCTTGTAAGCCTGGGCCCAGTCAGGGTGAACCTGGGGACAGTTTTTACCACCTTGTTAGCATTATTTATTGCTAACAGCAAAATGGCAGCCTCCTGCCTGGTTTTGATGAGACCCCCACGCCCAAGAGTTCTCTGGGTTTGGGGCTGGCTTTGTTGCAAAAATATGGTTATGGCGCTCCAGCCAAGACCACATCTGGGGCTGTCTTGTTTCAGGGTGCTCCATGTGGTCGTCAGTGGTTCTGGGTCAGAGAGCACATCCAATGTGGCCCGCAGAGGGTGGGCAATCGGAGCCTGTGCTTGGCCTCTCTGGACCCCTTATTGTGTGAGGCGACCTCTAAGCGTGAGGCGTATCTTCGCCTTTACATTGTTGCCCAGTACTTCCTGTGCCTGCAATAACCATGTGTGCATGCGCGTCTGCCATGGTCACTTTTGACCCTCGGAGTCTTCTTCAGCAGTGCACTCTGCCTGACTGTCACCGTTAGTGGATGGAGCTCAAGGAGACTTATGTGTTCTTATGAATTGCAGCTTTGTTTTAGTAGTAAAAGGTGGGGGGAAGCACAGCTGTTCGTCAGTAAAAGAGCATATGAATGCATTATGATTTATTTCTATAATAGATGCACTATAGCAAAGTTTAAAACGGACACTTGAGATTCAATTTATCAACGGGAATACATTTTAAAAATAACATGTTAAGTGAAAAAGCAAGCAGTGAAATATTTGTACTCTAAATAAGATACAAGGGGCACAAGTCATAAAACATTGATAAATTAAATTTAATTAAAATTAAGAGTATGAGTTCATTAAAAGACACTACATATTAAAAGAATTGAAAGGTGCCGGCAGCTTCTGAGTCTGGTGGGAGCCTGCTTCCTGGTTCCTAGACAGCTGTCGTCTTGCTGTGTCCTCATGTGTGGAAGGGGCCAGGGAGCTCTCGGGGTCCCTTTTATAGGGACACTAATCCCATCAATGGCACTAGACTTGCTATAACACGGAAGATGGAATAATGGATGAACAAAAGAGGCGTGTATTCGATTCAGGATCTGAAGCAAACTGTTACCTTCTGAGCACACATATCAGTGATGTGGTCACATCAAGAAGGCCCAGCAAATACACAGATAGAAGAGGTGTTGTTTTGTTTTAGTTTGATGAGCTTTGAAAAAAAGCTTCATGGAAGTACAATTTGCATACCACAGAATACACCTATTGCCAGTGTACATGAATGATGATATTTAGTAAGTTTACAGAGTTATGCAAACCACCGTCATAACCCTGTTGTAGAACATTTCCATCACCCCAGAAAGTTCCCTCTTGCCCACTTGCAGTGAATGCCTGCTTCCCCCCACACACACCTGCCCGTGCATTCTGCTTCTACAGATTTGCGTTTTCTGCAAAATTCATGTCAGTCAGACAGTCTGGGCCATCTGTGTCTGGCGTCTCTCACTTCCCGTGATGGTCCTCAGGCCCATCCATGTTCAGCACGTGTCAGCAGTCGGTGCCTATTTGTTTCTGAACAGCATTTCATCCTGTGGATGCGCCTCATTGTGTTTATTGATTCACCAGTTGGTGGACTTAACAGATTGTTTCCAGTTTGTCATTATTCGGAAACATGCTGTGACTATTTGTATATAAATCTCTGGGTAAATATGTTTTTTATTTCTTTTGGGTAGATCTAAGAGTGGAGTTGCTGGATCAGATTGCATGTGTGAATTAAATTTTCAAAGAAACTGTTTTGCAAAGGAGTTGTACCATGCTACCTTTCTACCAGCAGTGTGAGGAGGTTCCACTCTTCCTATTTCCTCACCAACACTTGATATTGTCAGTCTTTCATTATAGTCATTCTAGTGGCTCACTCCCTGTATTCTATCTACATTGACCTATTCATTGACCTTTTCACCACTCCTGGACTCGTCATACACCCTCACAGAACTGGGCCTTTGCCGATGGTTTTTCCTTTGCCTCTAATGCCATTCTCAATCCTTAGAACTCCTTATCCTTGAAGACCCTAAGTTGAGATGGTTTCCTAACGTCCCCAGACACACTTGGTTGGACATTCCTTCTTCTGTGCTCCTTGAGAACGTTGTCCATCCTCACACAGCACTTACAGCACTGTATTGGATATCAGGAAAGGTCTATCCAACTTCCTATGCTGATTACTTTTGTATTCACGTTGGGGAGTGTCTGGGATACAGTAGATATTTACTATATTCTTAATTAAGGAATAAAGTAACGAGTTTTTTAATTAGCGGATGAGTGAGGGATCGGGAGATTGTAGAAACAGAAACACTTTAAAGAAAGGGGAGCTTGGAAGCAGTACCGCTCCCTGGCTGTGCCTCTGCCTCCTGCTGTACGGGAAGCTGATGGCAAAGGTGATGGGAGAAAAACCTACTCATTACACTAAGGTGGAAGTCGCGCTGGCAGGGAGAAAGCATTAAGATGGAAAGATCTTGATCACAAGAGCTGAGAGACAGGGTTCTTTCATAAAGAACTTTTCACTTGACAGTAGCAATTTTCATCACAATGTTTGCTGACCCAGAGACACATCCATGTTTTGTGGGTATGTTTCCTCTCAGGGTGTAGCTCTTGACTTTTAAACTCCTTCACTTTATGAAAAAAACCGTGATACACTGGAATCGTTAAATAATGGCTTTCCTCATTAAGTGAAATTTTTAGTTTAAACCCTAAATATAAATGTACTGAACCTCATTTTAAAGGCTAGAAAAATCTCTCGGCTTCCTTTCTTCACTTGAGCTTCAGATGTCATTAAGTATACTGCTGTGCAAGCCTAAGTTCCACTTCCTTTAAAAAGAACATATTATTAGGGAATGGGGACAGGAAATTCATAGCACAAGAGAAACCTGAGAATTGAACAGAGATCTGCAGAGTAACACTCAGAAAATGGAATCCCCAGGAGAAGGAATGCTTCCAAAACATGATAAAGATGACCTATAAGACCTTTTACTTTACATTAGGAGTGAGAACGTAGTCAATTTGGGGTAGATCCATTGCTTGGTGGTAACCCATGTTTAGTTTCCACTTTTTATTCATTTATCATGTCAGAGGAGGAGAGACCACTGAAATTCAGTCTCTGCCCTCAGGAAGGTACGATGAAGAACTTATTAGTTATTTGATAACTAAGAAGATTCAGAGACCTGCACAATTTTCAAAAGACTGAGCACCAGCTGTTTGTCTCTTCCTGGGTAGGACAAACATTGGAATATGTTCTGGAGGGGTCACGCGCACATTCAGCAAACTTGCTGCTATCTCTTTCCTTCAGGGATCTCCATTTCCCATCGGTGAAAGGAAAGGCTTTCTCTAAGATACCTCCTAGTTTCTGGAGAGATATTATTCAAGTAAAGATCTTCTTGAAAAAGATGCATCACACATGAAGGACACATGTTGAAAATAAGCCATTGGTCAGTTGACAAATGACACAAGCCACAGCAGAGAACACAATTTGTTCATTCAGGCCAATCACCTTACTGCACAGTCATGCAGATTCCCACTGGCTTTTATTATTAACTGTTTTTACAGATGGGGAAACTGAGGCACAGAGCGGCTAAGCAATTTGCCTTAAGCCGTACATTCATTGAGTGACCATGCTAAGATGTAGCCCAAGCATGGAAGTCTCAGGTTAGCACAATGGCAGGGTGAGGGCACCATGGCAGCCAGGAGAGGATCCAGACCCCCCAGAGTGACCCCCTCAGGCCCACAGTTTCTGGTGGCATGAAATCAGAGACTGCCATCAGAGCCCTCGATTTGGTTCTTCAGCTTCATTGTAGTGGACGTGTTACCTGCTTCTAAAGACAGCAAAGATTAATTGGGAGTGAGAGATTATAACCCAGGAACTCATCAGAGGGAAAGGCCATGCTCCTTTCTGCAGCTCTGAGTGTGGCAATGACAAAGATCAGAAAGCTCAGTGAAGGCGGAGGACGTGGCACTTTCAATGGGTAATCCAGAGCACGTGTGTCTGTGTCCTGGGGGCAGTGTGAGGAGCACGTGGCACACGGCCACTCTTGAACACTGGGGATGTGTATTGGGATTCTGGGACCCAGCTTTCACAGGCAGAGGCCAGAGGAATACCTCAAAATGTCCCACCTGCCCTGAGCTACTGAGCCCTGGAGGCCAGTATGAGACACCCCAACAGAGGAGGAGCCATGGATTCTAGTGCCTGCGGGGTGGGGGGGGCATGTTTCAGAGTAGAAAGACCAGGGACTGTGGAATCGTCCCAGTTTGGTGTCAAAGCCCCAGTTCCCTCCTTACTGTTCCATGACTTCACATCCTTGAGAAACTCTCTTTTCCTCATGTACAAAAGTAGGGTAAGAAAACTTTGGTGTAGAATAAACAAGATAATTCATTCAAAGTCAACAAGTGCATGGCATACAGGAGGCAATTAATAAATGGCTAAAATTAACAATGATTCTGAGACAATCAAGAAGATGGTGGGAATATTAGACTTAAAAGAGCCAAAATGTGTGGGGACAATCCGATTCCATTGGCTTCGGAGGCTGGTTTCCCACGTTGAGGCTGCATTGGAGACATTCCGACACAAATATGGAGTCCTGGCTGCACGATAGCTCCGTGAGGCACCATCAACCAGGAGACAAACAGTGACAACCTTCTCCCTCTGCACCAAGCAATCTTTAATGAGATTCTGAAAGCCAAAACTTACCTTCTCCAAAGTTGAATACTGTTCAACAATCCTTCTTCCAACACTCTGAAACTGACATCCTTCTTTAGCGGATTCAAGCCCTGATGAAAGAAATGAAGAATAGTTAGGTCTAAAGGAGTAATTGGAGCACATTTGTCACCTCCTCCCTCCCATTTGTCACATATAAGGAAACTGGAGCCGAGAGAGGACCGTGGCTGCTCAGGCACAAACAACTGAGTGTATTTGAAACTCCCAGTTTAACTGCTGGATCCATAATCCTAACTGCTGCAGAGGTCACTTTTTAGGATTAGTTTTTCTGGACTAAATGAGATAAAAAAAATTAGAGGAGGAAAGGAAGGAAGGAAGGAAGGAAGGAAGGAAGGAAGGAAGGAAGGAAGGAAGGAAGGAAGGAAAGAAAGAAGGAAGGAAAGGAGGGAGGGAGGAAGGAAAGGAAGGAACGGAGGGAGGGAGGAAGGAAGGAAGGAAAGGAGAGAGGCAAGGCAATCAAGTATCTCTAGGAAAGATTGCCAAGTGTAAGAATTTTTTCAGGAGCCTTTTAGTGAGGGAGCTCCCAGAGTAGGCAGGCCTGCCGCTTGCTTGTCCTCTGGCCCTTATCCCGCAGGTTTCATCTCCTCCATGAGCCCCACTCACCCTCCTCTCCACCAGCAGAGCCTAGAACAGACCTTGCTTCCTGGTCTTTGCACGTGCTGATCCCTCATGTCTGTGGAGCTCAGATCTCCAGCAAGTATAGCACTTCCGTGCGTGGAAACCGAAAGGGTGGGATTGAGATCCTGGTTGCACCTAAGTAGTTACTGGCAGGATCTCAAAGCAAGTCAGTGAAACCCTCTTTGGTTTCTCAGGTGTAAGGTGGGGAGAGCTCCTACCTCGAAGGGTTCTCCCAGGGATGACTGATGTCTACATAAGTCCTGAGATCTGTGCCTGACACAGAGTAAGTGTTATGAAGATAGTTAAAAACACAAATATTCATAGACACACACGCCCAGATGGAAAGAAATGTTTGAAACGATGTGCGAGCCATTGTGCTACTTAATGAATAGTTTGGGTAGAAATGGATAGCATTGTTGACTACATGACTGATGTTCCAATCAGAAGGTTTGAACAGCCAGGGACTCTGGGAATTGTGACACGTGCAGGCTGAGTGACAGTCATATGGGGAGAGGTTCACATAGTGCAAAGATGCAAATTACTCTTGAGTGTGCAGGCTTGAGAACTGGCAGCCCTCAGGCTGAGGCACATACCAAGTCAAACTAGATTTACAGCATGAACCAAACCCTAGAGACTGAGGTGGAGATGAAATTACTCGCACAGGACAATGAAGACCCAGTAGCACCGTGACTTAGTGATGCTGTAAAGAAGGGAACAGAGAAAGGGGATTTTACAGATCATCCCACGCTCGCTGTATTCCTGCTTCCAGCTGCCCTGGAGGACTCAGTTACTTCTGCTTTTCCATCCAGGGAAACGCTGAGAACATGTCACAAAATTCAAGAACGTTTATGTTGGAGGGAGTGTATGGAAATGCAGTGCCTAATGAAGGCAAGAATTGATGTGAAATGTCAGTAAATCTTTCTGAGCACTTCTCGTTAGGCTTTTCACACACACACACACACACACACACACACACACACTATTGTTTTCTTTCTCTGTAATTCGTGCAACTGGTTCCACCTTACCTGTAAGGTCCTGTCTCTTCTCACTGTGGCATTCGAGACTCCCCTTTGCTTTCTGATCCCCATGAATGTCTCATTTCTACCCTGCAGGTAGAGTGACTGCTTCTCGTGTCTCGTGCATGTCACAAAGGCTCGTCACTTGTTATCTTTCATACTTTGTTCATTTAGTAAATCTTAGGCAAGTCAATTAGTCTCTCAGCCTCAGTTTCCTTTTTGATCAGACACGTATAACACAGATTGCCAGGCTTTGTAAGGAAAAATGCTTTACATATAGATAAATCTCTCATATATTACCAAGTACACTGTAATAAGTAGGAGCAGTTCTTTTATTACTGCTATTATTATCATTATCTTTTCTGTTAGCAAAACTGTTATTTACTAGAGTCTTCACTTCTTATAAAGATTAGAAAAATATAGAGAAGAAAATTAAAATGCCCCTAATCTCATCTTCCTGAAACATTCTGTTCGTTTCCTCAATCAAGTATACAAAAAGCCAACGCACACATTTACGAGTTCATGCTATATATCACTTTGTTGTCTGATTGCTCCACACAGCGTTCTATCAGAAATATTCTCCCATGTCATTAAACATTTCTTAAAATTAAGATTTTCAGCCGTACATTATTCAGCTTCATAGATTTATTGACTTGATCCATCTCCAATTCCTGACTCTGTAGGCTCTTTTGAAAATTTTCTGTTATAAAGCCGTGACGTTCCTATTGTTAGGGGAAAAAGAAATCTGAACTTTGATTATTTCCTTAGAATGCTAGAGAAATTGAATTAGTGTGTTAACACATATGACCATTTGAAGGGTTTTGACACAGACTGGAAGCATTGCTTTCAGAGACATGAGACTGATTTTATACCCCACACCCTCCCCTGTCAGGGTTTATCGTTTCCTTCCCAGCCCCTCTCTTCCAGCCCGGTCACTGAGAGAACATCCATCTGCCCTGGGAAACACCAACAGCCTGTGTTCTCCAGGGAGTGGAGACTGGCCTTTCTGGATGCCTGGACACATCATTGGTTTACATATCCCCACAGTCTCCCCACAGACTTGCAGGTGAATCTTTGTCTCCCATGACATGATGGTAGAGTCACGTCCTTTGGGATCAAATGTCACATCACCTCTGTACCTCAATCTCCTCATCTGTGCAATGGGGTCATAATGGCACCTGTCGTGTAGGGATTGAGGTGAGGATTTTGACAGCCAGTTTGAATTTAGAATGAGTAGAACAGCATCTTCTTGAATTCAGTTCTTCCATTGCTTGGTCGATACTTGTGGGAACTGCCACCTGAGAAAGACTTTCTAATGACACATCCCTGTCACAATAGCTGCAGCAAAATAAACACCCCAACCAATGGATATAAACTCTGCCTGTAGGATGCGTGGTCCTGGAAAGGCAGGACGTTGCCAAAGGTCTATGACAGGTCCTGTTCTAAGGCTCTTTGTTCCACGAAGCAAAGCTCAGAGTCTAAAATTAAACCCCATCTCCACCACCCCAAACTGCCATGTGCATTTGAGTGTCGCCTGCACTAAGGAACACTTTTTCATCTGATCTCATTACCATGGTTACACCTCCAAGAGCAAAAAATATATGGCTGCTGCTATTGTCAAATCAGGTTGACTTTTCCGTGATTCAGGACCATCGCTGCAAAGTGGCTGGTGGCTGCTCTCCAGAGGAGCTGGCTGAGATAGCACGGAAAGGACCAGAAACTCTTGGTGGAGAGCCGTGCCTGGGACCAGGATGCAGACAAGCTTCCTGGCACAGTGGCCAATTCTGACTTGTAATGAGCCTTTTGATATGACAATCAGTCTGTGGCCTGGACCAACACAGAGTCATTTAGCAGCATGGAGATGTCGTCGCTCAGCCAGGTCCACAATGTAAGCCCTTGCTGCAGGCGTGGTGCTGCCCTGAGTCTGGGAAACTGAAAGACACATGGAGGAAACACTAAAGGGCTGGCTTTGGGGGCTCAAATAGAACCCTCCACACTCAATCTCAGAACCACTAAGATACAGACGTAAGAATCAAGAGACTAAAATGTTACCTTGATTACTGAAAAAGTGGTTTGGAGAGTTTGGCTTAGATGTGCCGAAAAGTGGGCTCACCAGCACTTCACACCCCCATTTGCGTTGTCATTGCGACAGCTGGACCACCAGGAGCCCCTCAGCACAGCAGATTCCCAACCTGCGCTCTCAGACTATGCTGCCTGCGGGCGGAGGCTGGAGACAGACGAAGGGAGGAGGTGAGCGTGCCTTGTTCTTTCTTCCAAACCCCCCCGGAAGTCGACTGGCTCTTCCCATGGAGTGGGACGGGCAGCAGAATTCCTTCAGTCAGGGACCCGCAGGCTTTCCCTGTAAAGGGTCAATGGACGTCATAGGTTTTGAGAGCCATATAGGATCTGTCACATTTCATCTCTTTTTTTCCCCATAATCCTTTAAAAAGGTAAACCATTCATGCTTAGCTCATGGGCCATACAAAAACAGGCCTTGGGCCAACCTGTTGTCTGGCCTCTTGCTACTCATACTGTGGTCTCTGAACCAGCAGTGTCCCCATCTCCTGACCCGCTGTTAGAAATGCAGAGTCCTGGGCCCCACTCCAGAGCTGCTGCAGAAGAGTCTGCATTTTTAACAAGATCCCAATGAAGTTTGCGAAGCACGACCCTGGAAATCCCACATGACTTGTTGGACACAAGTGTTTGCCTCTTAACTGCAGAAAACATGGAGACCTGCAAAGGATGAGTGACGTTCTGCAGACCTTTGTGTATTACAGTCTGCCTTGTAATAGAGTATGTGTGAGTGTGAGAGAGTGTGTGTGGGTATGTGTAAGAGTAAGTGTGTGTGTGCAGGTGTGTGGGTGTATTTGTAAGTGGGTGTGTGTGAGTGTATGAGTGTGTGTGTGAGTCTCTGAGTGAGTATATGTGTGTGTGTGTGTGTAACCAGCCGGTGAACTGCAGCGCTCGGCCCCCTGAGTTCTTAGTCCTGCTCCGAGCGCACGCACACAGAGCACAGAGACACTCCCTTTTCCTTACTGGGCAAAGACACCTCCCCACCACTTTGCTGTGACTCTTTCCAAGCCTAAGCTTCCTCCTTTGTAAAATGGGGCCCTAAATCCCTGCCACGGCTGTTGAGCGCATTCAGCTGTGTACAGAAGGGTTCCTCCCAGCGCCTAGTATAAAACCGGGTCTTCACAAGCTGCAGCCATTGCAAGGGTGACGGGTCTGGTGTGCAGGGAGAGTCCTGAGGAGGTTTGTGGCATCACATTTGGCAGAGGACTCCAACCGCAGGGACTGACAGCCGCGGGGGCTCTGAGAGGCCCACAAGCAAACCCTGGCATCCTGGGTCAGCACCCCTCTCCCCTGGCACAGCGATGTCTGCAAAGCGGTGCTCTCAAGTCCTTCCCCACCGAGTCGGAGTTTCAGGGACATAGATATCCGAGTGCCAGCAGGGCTCTGTCACACTACGGTACCAGGGTCACGGATAATTCCTCACATGGCACTAAGAACCCCAAGGATGTGAGGTGCTCAGCACTTGTTTTGCTGGTGGTGACTTGTGGGGCTCGCGCGCCATCTCCTGGACACAGTTAGAAACACATTCAAGATGAGAGAGAGAGAGAGAGAGAAAGAGAGAGAGAGGGAGGGAGACAGGAGGAAAGGGAAGGGAGGGAGGGAGGGGGGAGGGGGAGAGAGAGAGAGAGAGAGAGAGAGAGAGAGAGAGAGAGAGAGAGAGAGAGAGAGAGAGAGAGTCTATCCCGATATTTCTTTTTGTTAAGTTATATCCATTATACCTTCAGGGCTATATTATGTTCTTCGTATAAAATGCAGCCATTCATTCAATCACTCCTTCAAATATATATTGAGTATATTGAATATATTCCGGTTATAATATGTGCCGGACACTGTTCCGGGTATTTGGGATGTTCCCATGAATAAAAATGACAAAAATACTTTCCCTCATGGAATCAGATGATAATCAAGAAACGTAATGAGAAAAGGATACAAAATGTTAGAAGTTAGTAGGTGCTATGAACAAAGTGTGTAAGGGGATCAAGGGTGAGGGGATAATGGGGCAGGTTGAGAAGATGATATTTCAACACGACTTGAAGAAGGTGACGGCTTGGGTGTTGATGCCTGGGCTTCAGGCCCTCGGGGCAGAGGGAACAGCCAGTGCCAAGGGCCTGAGGCAGGAGTACTCGGGCATAACTGTGGAGCAGAAGAGGCCTCTGTGGCTACGGGGGAGTAGGCCACGTAGAGTGGGAGGAGAGGAAACCAGAGAGGAAACTCAAGGCAGATAGTATTGGACTTCAAGGGTCTGGGCTGTGACTCAGTGGAGTGGGAGCGCATTGACAGATTCTGACCGAGGCGTGGATTACTCTGACTCACATGTTCACAGCAGCTTTCTGGCTGCTGAGAGGACACTGGGACTGGGGGAGAGGGGGCAGGACAGAAGCAGGGCCTCCGAAGGGGCCGTGGTGCTTTTCCAGGTGAGGATTTAGAGTGGCACAGAGCAGGGCGGTTGCTGTGATGATGCACACCTTCTCTTTAAATTAACAGATGAGATAAAAAATCGGCAACTAGAAGCTCTCATATTTTCTTTCCAACGCCAGTGGACCATGAGAGCGTGCCGCATTGGAGATCACAGGTTAAGTTCTGAAGATCAGAAAGCTGCAGAAGGACTTTACAAATGCGTACTAAGTGTTATACAGGAGAAGGGTTTTGTGGAAAGCCATGGTTTTAATACCGATGAGACTGACTTATTTCCCAAAGATGTTGGCAAACAAACCTGTGTAACAGAAATGGCATTTGAGGTGATGAAAATATCGTGACCCGAGGATCCCAGGAACCTAACCTTGAATTTTCCCCTTGGATCAATAATTCAGCATTTCCTAATTCAGTGTCTTTATAGAACATAACTCTGCTGTGGATAATAAGAGTCGGCTGTATGTTTTCTGAGTGCAAACATGAATGTGCTCATCCATTTTTGGATGCTGTAGTATATCGATTGGGGAATGGCCCCAAATTTCCCCTTCATTTGCTCTGACTTTGCAGGTTTTTCTTCTAGAGGTAGAGTGCACTTCCCCACCCCTTAAACCTGCACTGATTTCTGTCTTGTTCTGGTCAATAGAACGTTGAAAAGTGATACTGTGTCACTTCTGGGCCTCAAGAGACCTTACAGCTGAGGCTTCTTCTCCTCCTTCCCCTTCCCCGTTTTTCTCCCCCCCCCACCCCGCTCCCTTGCCCCTCGTCCGTCTTCATTTCCACACAGCCCCTGAGATCCTCATAAGAACATGTCAGTGGACCAAAGGCAGCTGTTTGAGCCAAGGTCGTCCTAGATTAGCCTGCCATCCACTGAGTGCGCCTTTCGTCCACATCAGAAGAAGGGCCCAAACACGCTCACCAAGGTCAGCAGAACCAAACCACCTCACTCGTCTGTGGATTTGTGAGCCATAAGAAGGGGGTGTTGTTTTAAGACCTTGGCCGTCGAGGTGGTTTGGTACACAGCGTTATTGTGACAGCAGATTCCTGATATACGTGCTCAGAAACTCTGTTGGATTTCCTTGCTATTTTCTCTCAGACGTAACTTAAGGTAACAACTTAGACTAGAGAAAGAGACTTGAGAGACAAGAGTCCGCTTTAGTTCCCAATTATTCTATGTGAACCAAGTTTCTGTACATGTTGGTTCTGTGCCTTCTGGAGCCATCCGTCATGCTCAGGCCTGGACTGTGGCTAAGACCCCAGAGAACTGGCCACATACCCGAGGTGGGTCACGGTGGTCTCAACCTAATAAAGGGACATAAATTAGCTTCTGTGTTCTGAGCAGTCAACAGTCATGCACATAGTCCCATAGTGAGCTTATCATTTAGATCAATAACACAGGTATCTTGAACAGTGTACACCTGCTCAACAATTCATATGTGTGCACCCTTAGGACACTTTCATCAATGACAGCAGTAAGCCAAGGGTCCCATTCTGTTACATGCATATATGCCACAATTTTAATATTGAGTAATTATTCATGCTTGTTTCCTTTCTGCCAGAAATCCTGCAAATGCCCCAGTTTCATGATGTAATTTTAGTGAAATCGGACTTGAACATTTCAAAATTGTGGAATTAATATCGTCAGCTTCAATAACGATCACTAATTGATTCAAGCCACCAACAGGACACCTGGTGGTGTCAGATACACATCAGAGGTGGCCAATAGGGCCTAAGTATAATAGCTAATTAGATTCCCACACTTTTGAAAAACTAAATTCTCTGTTTGGTGAGGATCAGACAGTTAACATTCAGTCCATCACTGAATGTTTAATGTCCAGTTTCAAATTAATGTCATTGGAAGACTTAGAGTATTATAAAACTAAATATAATATGAGCTAAAATGCTTTAAGTACATTTCCAGCCTTGGTAACAAGGCAAAATAATGACTGTGTGACTTTTTAATGTCATCTTTGACCATTTTGTAAAAAGCCTTCCTGAGAGTCACCTTCCTTTCTCAGGAATCATAACTTCCTTTGACTCATTCACTGTTTACAACCGACTAGGGCTCAGACATCCTGTTTACCCAATTTGCTTGGAACTCAAAACAGAGCGGGTATACCTACTTGTTGTACCAATGGAACCAACCTCCATTTTGTTTGAGAAATGGTCAGTCATTTAGTAACCAAGGAATAAAAATAACAGAGAGAGCAAAGGAGGAAAGGGAAGAGAAAAGTTGGGAAAAGAAAAGGAGAAAGTTATTCCTTCTCGTAGGAAACCCTGGCACCAACTTTCTCGCAGAGGTTCATCCCCCTTTTAGCAGGCAGAAAACGGCGGGAATGGAGGGAGCTGGGAGACGCAGAGTAAGAAATCAGAGAAATCCTTGGAGTCAAGTCACATAGGGTCTTATCCGGTTTTCCCTTTGGTCCTTGGTAGAAGAGAGACTGCAGGAGGCAGGGCTGGCGGCAGGGAGACCTGTTGGAAGGCTGAGGCTATGTCAACAATCCAGGTGGGACACGAGGGTGGCGGCGGGACCAGAGGGGCAGCACTGGAGGTAGTGAGAATTGGCAGCCCTGTGTTGTATTGTGAAGGTGGAAACACCAGCCCACATAATTTACAACCAAGAGCTATGTGGGCATGTGCTTCAGAAGACAAGGGGTTGTACTCCTGGAGTTTCAAGTTCACTTTACGGTCAAGATCCCAATCAACTCTTCTAACAAACTAGCTGGGTGTAGTGGGTACAGATGTGCTATAAGGACCTTGTAAAGGTCCTCTGGTCACTCGGCGCTTAGTTTATTATGTTTGTTTTATTTTCACTTAAAAATTAAATTTGGGACTCTTATTTCAATGATTCTTTTGTCCCTAGTCCCCTGGTATAATCTTCTTCTCTTTCTTAATAAGGCTTCAGATCTCTCTTTGGAGCTATAATAAGAACAGTAACAACAACCGCTAACGTTAATTGTGGATGAGGCGCGCTTCCAAGTAGTCCCCGTAACTACTGACACCCCCCTGAGGAAATGGGGCGCAGGAAGTTAACATGTGTGTTGCCATAGATCTTCTCATGCAGAACTAGGGCTCGAAACTCTGGGCCACCCTGCCCTGCTACCTCCCAACCAGACCTGCCTCGTGTTTGCATACTTACAATCTTGGAAAAGGACAAATTATAAGTTGAAAAAGTGTAAACAAGCTCTAATTTGAACATGAGAGGGGAAACCTTGACAGTCAAAAACTATAATGTGAATTTCAGTTTTCAAACTCTTTCTGAACGTTACCTCCATCTAGGGGGTCAGGGCTCAAAGAAAGACATCATAATTCTGTCTTCATGGTGTTGTCACCAGGAGATAAATGACTCCAGAGGTAGTTCAGTCTTACAACAGGAAGCTAAGTCTCATGGGAACCGGGGACACAATGCTGATGGTAAGTGTTCAGAAACCGGCATGATCAATTAGGGCAATAAAATTGCTTATGAATAAGGCCAGCTGCTCCCCCCTGCGTGGCACTTGGGGGTTAAAATCAAAACAAAATAAAGCACTAGAAAGAACAACCTTGGATTTTACAGTCAAGCCGACTTGGATGTGAACCCTGGATTCAACGCCTGCTCCTTGTATCACCTTGCAAATTGCCCCCTGAGCCTACCCATAAAATGCAGGTAATCCCTGGATGCAGGTTTCTTGCGAGGTGTGCATGAAAATCTCTTGTCAACTCCACTTCCTCTTATTCACCCATGCTGGCTAAGGGAATAATCAACTCAGCAGATCCTCTGTTTCTTCATTCATCCTTCGACCATGCTGGCCCTCCAACCTCACCACCTTGAACCTTTCACTGAACCCCCTCCCTCCTCGGCCTCCCCGTTCCGTAAGCAATGCACAACTGTCAGAAGCCCTACGACATGCTGGGCCCCGCCTTCTAAGTGGCAGGCTTGAGAAAACACCCAGGAATGACATCTTCTGTTTATAGAGTGGGAACTTTGTACCCCCCGTGGTTATATTTTACACATATTATATAACCATAACAACTCCATGCAATGTGTACTATTATCCCCATTTGGCAGACAAGGAAACTGAGGCATAGAGACATTGAATAAATCTCCTAAAGTCACACTGCTGCTAAGTGGCTCATAGGCCGTCTGCTCCACATCTGGACTCTACCCCTGTCTCCCTACATATGGAATTAGTTTTCTAGTAAAGTAGAAAGACACACAAACCATTCATTCTAAAACCAGGTGGTGGGCACAATGACAGCAACTTGAAGCTGTTACCGCTAGGGCCCCGAGGAGAGACGCCTGCTCCAACTTGGTGGGTGAGGAAAGACTTTCTGGAGGCCATGAGGAGGCGTTAGAGGAAGAGTCTTCATTTGTCAATGCACATGAGAATCCCTGAGGGATAAGTAAGACTGTGACACTTTCTTGCTCAAACCTTCTAATAACTTCCCATTGCAAGCAGCACACAAACCACTCCCCCCTGGATCCGGCCTCCGCATACTTCCCTGATCTCACCATCCTCTGCTCTTCCCCTGGTCCCCTGGTCTACACCCTCTGGCCTGCTCTGTGCCCTGGACCTGCCAATCTTATCCCAGACCCAGGGCCTTTGCATGCATTTGTCCCCATGCTTGGAATTCTCTTCCCTCTTTCCCAGCCTCCTTTGCAGCTCAGCCACCTTCAGAACCCCTTCCCTGATCATTCTAGCTAAAGTTGTCCCCTCTCAGAATCATTCTTTACTGCATTTATCTTCTTCAAAGCACTTACTAGTACCTGAAATTATCTACCCATCATCTATCTACCTATCTGTCATCCATCCATCCATCCTTTTATCTGTCTATCCACCTATCCACATCGCTTGTCTCCCCTCACTGGAACGGAACCGCTTGAGTGTAGGACTTTGTCTCGTGAACACTATATCCCAGTGTCTAGGCCAACTCCTCGGTAAATATTGAATGAATGCCTGGCTGCCTGTGAGATTTCCAACTGCTCAGGAAGACTTCCTGGAGGAAGGAGGACTCGAGTTGGACTCAATTGATAGACATTTAGAAAAGAGGAGGGAAATTCATACTGGAGTGAAGATTGGCCCTCCTTTGCCTCTAAAATAGCAATTCAAATTTTTAAAAAATCAAATATCACAACGAGCTGTTCTAAAGTACTAGAATAGATGAATTTCAGACAAGGAGGACGGAAACCTGGGTTCTTACCTCTTCAACTAATTTATCACAAGATTTCCCCTCCCTGGACCTCAGTTTGCCCATCTGAGAAGTGGGTGGGTGGGACTGGATTGGCCTCTCAACCACCCTTCCTCTCTCAGATTCCAGAAGGATAAATGTTCAGCATCCTTGCCCAGTTACTGCCCATAAGAGGAGCTGGGCTGCTTCTTCTAGCCGTGGCCACACACACTCAGCCTTGCCACCATTGAGCAGGCGTTTCAGGGATAGCAGAGCCTATTCTGAGCCTCAACCAGGACCTCAGAGACCCTGCTGTTACACAGCAGAGACCCTGTTGTCACACAGCCGGTGTGTGGGGCGGCAGACCTGGTATTTTGCTTTCTCCAGACTGAGAACATTAACTACTTGTGGCCACCAGGTGGCGCCACTCTCCAAGGCACTGTGCTTTCCAGTTAGAAGGTCGTTTTGAACGTCCTTGGAGCTGGATGAAGCACAGCGTGATGTTTGTAAATATGTTTCAGTGCTGGTGCTGGCTCCCATGGGATGAGAAGGGACTGACATAAGCAAATACAGGGGAAAAGTGAAACGTGGGAAAGAGGCTGTGTAGGGCAGCGTCCCCTGGGAGAGCCTCTGCAGCCAGCGTTTGCGGGTGTGTGGGCGGGGCGGGATCTGGGCCGGGGTCTCCCTCAGCGCTCACTCTGGCCCAGTGGTCCCCATATCTCCATCTATAGCCCCCTCCCGCCCCCACCATTACCCCGTGCGGCCTCCTCCCACAGCCCTGAACTCAAGGCCACGAGGATGTTGCAATCCTCATTTTTGGAGAGAACACAAGACAGTTGTTTCTCTGACCCAGGGGCTTTGGCCTGCGGGCCCTGCAGCTGTCTCTACATGAGGCAAAGGCAGGCCGGGGCGAGGGAGAGGACTGAACAGACCATCTCATTTGAGATTCGTTCTCATTCTCTGACAAATTCAACAAACATCCATCAAACCTTTAATCAGTGCCAGGCCTCCCTGAGACGGAGCTGACCCAGCCTTCCAGAACTCCCTGCCCATCAGGCAGATAGACGAGTACCTACATGGTGTGACGGGGCCCTGCGGGTAGTGGGACAACTGTCTTCACAGGGGAGAGTGAGTGGCTCACTCTAATTCTGATCAGGACCCCGCTGGTCAGGAAAGGCTCGTGGAGGAGGTGACACAGAAGCTGGGAATTTTAGAAGGAGCCAAGGAGGACAAGGGTTCGAGGCCGAGGGAGCTTGGGAGCAAAGGCATGGGTGACAAAAGAAAGCCTGGATCTTGGGGGCCTGAATGTGGTATAGCTGGGACTCTGATTTTAAGCCCAGAGGCAGATATTACAGAGGTTAGTCGGAGAGCTAAGCAGCAGATGAATCCTGAAGGACTGCGTGTGCGTGGTGAGGAGCCCAGTGTCAGTGAGAGCAGTGGATGGTCAGAGCAGGAGGGTGATGTATGGGGTGAAGCATGACCGTGGCTGGAGTGTGGTGCTGAGATTAACTGGACGGCGGTGTGGGGCAAGACCTGAGCGAGGCTGACAGATCGGAGCTTGGCAGCAAGATGATAAAGACTGGTTTTGGGCTGAGGCCCTGGGGACAGAAAAGAGGCCGAGAAGGCAGAGACCCTCGGAAAAGGAGCACCTCCCCTGGCAGCAGTAGCAGCCAAAGAAAAGCAAGCCCCCTTGGTCGGTCAAAAGTCATCCTTGATAAAGACCAGAGAGAGAAGTGATTTATGTGTAAATGAGTCTGCATTCCCACTGGCTAACTGCACAGGATATTTGAAGATCTTGTCATCCTTTCTTTGCTCTCTGATTTTCTCTGATGAAATCGTTTGAAAATCACAACTTTCATATGACTCACGCTTGTCCAAACCTCAGCTGTATGCACAGTGTCATTTCCCATTTCTCAGGAGTAGCTGGTCTCAGTGAAGCATCAAAAACAAACAGAGGAGATGAAGCCAGAATCAAAAGGCAGAAAAAAATGTGATTATAAGCAACGTGGGTCATGGAACTAGTTCGCCTTCACAGTTGTTTTTACTCACTGTTTGCATCAGTTTTCCCAGTGGCATTGACTGGCCCCTCTTCCCGCCTACACTTGCTCTGACCAGAGGCAGCTTGGACGCCTGAGAAGGGCTCCTTCCAAGACCCAATGCTGGGTATCTGCTGGATCCATCTGCTCCCTGAACGCTTTACAAGATGACCGCATGGCTCATGGCTGCTCTCCCAGCAGCGACTGCGCCAGGGAGGGCAGGCAGTGTCCCATTCTGGAGGATGGGCTGGCAGTGCCCATCTCTCTCTGCAGGTCTATCACCTGTGGCCACGTCCACAGTTCGGGAAGCGGCAAAGCACAAAGCCTGGGCCAACACAGGCCTCTGTCCTTGACAGGATCCCCCTGGGCATCCACAGGCAACGTACCACTGACAGAAGTCCCCCAAACACTAGGTGATGAGAAAAGCAGAATATAGTCTTCAAAGCCCAATTTGGGAGCTGGTGAGATCCAGTGGCTCTCCCTGTCATGGAAGATAAGACTTGGCTGAGAGTCTCAAATTCATTGTCAACCAGCTGTGCAAACTTCAACTCGTTCCTTAAAATCTCTGAGCCTAAGATGCTTTTTTCCCCGCCCCAAACGACAAATGAAAGGGTTTAACTGATGTTCTCCAATGTTCTCCTAGCTGTAGGCGTCCCTGATGCCTTTACAGGATTTTCACTTACTGATTCGGTGTGAGTGTCGGGCTGAGTAGAGGGAAGCTGAGGGGTAGGACAGTCCTGAGTCTTTACAAGGAGTGAGTTTACCGATGATCACATGTCTGGGTTCCACAACCCCAGGGAAAGGTCCAGAGGAGCTGGGATTTCTTGATGCTCACATGGCCAAAGGTGTGACACCTGCGGCAGGAATCACAGGTGGTCCAGAGATCAAGGCTAAGAGACCCAAGGAGGAAATGTCATGCAACACTGGTAAACTGTGTCCTCGTGGAGACACTAAAGCACGGTGAGTTATATGAGTACACACGTGGGTCTAGTGCAGGCTCTGCCATACCACGTTGCAGTGAGTGACTTATTTTTAAATGAGTCCTTCACATCTCTTAGCCTCAGTTTTCTCCTCTGTAAAATGGGGTCGATACTACCTTCCTTGCATGGTTATAATGAGGGTTAAATGAGACCACAGATATGTGGCAGAGATGGATGACTACCCCCCAAAATGTATGCTGCTGAGAAGTGGGAGTCCAGCAGGGGTCCATTTTCCAGACCCCTTTACATTGTGGCAGGCGCAGGAGACCAAGTTCCAACCTCAGAATAAGGGTGAGAGCCATGTCATAAGGGTGAGATAAGGATGCGAGCCACGTGATCTTTCATCTTCTCTCTTACTCCACCCGCCAACCAGAGGTTGGTGGCTAGAGTGGTCTTAGGCTCCAGGTCTTTCAGCCTGGCTTCCTGAAAATTGGATGGACCCAAGATCCCCTAACCGCCACCCTCACTCCCTTGCCAGCTAACCTTCACAGGAGCCGGAAATAAGCTTCTTCTATATGAAGTCACTGAGATTTCAGCTTGATGTGTTATAGCACTTCAATCCAGTGTTGGAGTACCTAGAACTGTGCCTGACATGCACAAAGTATTCAATAAGTGAGTTCCTTTAACGGCCATCTAAGCATAGCTAATTGATAGAAAAGATCTGTGAGCAAGAAGAATTCCCATCCTGAAGGAGCCGACAGTCTGTGGGAAACCCAGACAAGTAATCAGGAGATTACAATGCAGAGAGAGGAGGATGATGGGTGAGGGCCCAGAGGTGTGGGGGCATGCTGCAGGCCCCTGAGGGCTGACAGTGGTTGGAGTACAAATCATGAGTGGGGAGAAGAGACTCTAGAGAGAGAAGCACCAATCAGCTCACAGAAATCCTGCACAGCACATTAAAAAGAGTTGACTCTCAAGCACTGGTACATGACGGAAGAAACGTAGGTGGGAGAGGGTTCATAGATATATTTGCTCTTTAGACACATTATCCCAGCTGAACTCTGGACCACCCATTGGCGTGGGCGTAAGCCAGGAGGAGGGGTGATCAGACGCTGACTCCTGACCTAACCCATAGAAGATGGCAGGTAGTAGGTAACAGCTAACACTTTTGACCACTTACTGTGCTAAAAGCACCATTGAAGGTGTTTCTTGCATATTACCGATTTTAACCTCTTAACAACTTCTGTCAGTACAATTATCATCCCCAATTCAGAGGTGTAGAAACTAAACACTACATCGTTAGATAAGTTCCTCAAGGTAAACCAGGCCACCCAGGATCTCTAACTCTAGAACTAACATGTAGACCCTCGAGCAACGATACACTGCTTTGTACGCAGGTAGGGAACCAAGAGAGTGGAACGGAAAGAAGCAGTGGCGTGAATAAAAGCAAAAAGGACCCCAGAGACTTGGTAGAGCCCTAACAGGGAAGTTAGGACCGTGCAGACCTCCAGGGGCAGCGTCTCACCTAGGAGGTAGCATTAGCTTCCTAGGGCTGCTGTACCAAATTACCACAAAACCGGTGCCGTACAACGGCAGAAAAGTATTCTCCAGCAGTGCTGCAAGCCAGAAGTCCAAAGTCAAGGTGGTTATCAGGGTTGGTTCTTTCTGGAGGCTTGGAAGGAGAATCTGTGCTATGCCTCTCTCCTTGCCTTGGTGGCTGCCAGAAATCCTTGGGATTTCTTGCCTTGAAGCTGCATCCCTGCAGTCTCTGTCCCCATGCTCACATGGCCTTCTCTCTTTCTCTCTTCTTCTAAGGACGTTCATCATTGGATTTAGGGCCTGCCCTCATCTAGGAAGATCTCATCTTGAGATCCTTAACTTCATTACATAGCCAAGACCCTTTTTCCAAATAAGGTCACACTTACAGGTCCAGGTGGACATATATTTTGTGAGAGTGCCATTCAAACCACTACACCCACCAGGGTTGGAAACCCAGAAGTAGAAAGATGCCATGGGCAAACTCCGAAGGTTTCTTTTTTAAATACGCTGAGATCGAAGGGTGTGTGAGATTTCTGAAGAGTGTTATCTCCTAGATGGTTATGTAAAGGAATCTAAAGCCCTTTATAAGCCATCCATTCTGAGAATCAGAAATCTTCAGGAAGGGGCTGGAGGAAATGCCCCCGGGAACACATGGTGGGACCGAGAGAAGAGGATTAGGGCAAAAGAGACTTGGAACTTTCGGGCCAGAAGAGAATAGGGAGCTCATATGAGAGCCTGAGAAGAAATGGCCCAGGTGGCTTGAGACTGGTCTGGGGAGTCACAGAGCAGAAGAGAGAGGTCATGCTTGGGGGGGGAGGGTATGGTGCTAAAAAGCAAGGAGCAGCCGGGGGGGGGGGGTCCTCAGAAGGCGGCAGCCAGAAGTAGGAGACTGTGAGCAGAGAATTACATGTTTGTATTTAAGAATCTAAGGGACAGCAGCTCCAGATGACGGCAGTATCCAAATGTGACACACTGTGGCCCCAAGGAGCAGGGAGGATGTCTTATGTAGGGTTCCCTAGAAGCAGAGCCTGTAGGGTTTAGCTTTGCAGAGCTGTCTTCGGGTCTTGGTGAGCACGGTGTCAGACGAGGCTGGGGGGTAACCTGCAGACAATAGTTTCATCAGACTTCACGGTGAAAGGGCAAGAAGAGATGAGCCTGTGTTCAGTGTGGACACAAGACGAGATGGGAGAAACTTGAGCGAAGGGGGAAGACCTGGGCAAGGAAAGATAGCAAGGCCAGCAAAGGAGCAGATAATCCGTGGGGAACGGGCAAGAATGGGGGAGGGAGTCGGGCCTGGGCCATCACAGGAAGAACAGGGCTTTCTTTCTGGGTGTAGAGGAGTTTTAAAAGGATGAGGCTGTGAGTAGCTGGTCGGTGTGAAGTCAGGAAGTAGAGGAAGATGGTATTTTCTCTGAAGCAGAAGATAAGGTTATCTGCGGGGAAGGAGTGGGAAGTGGTGGGTGGGAAGTTTGAGAATCGTCAAGAAGATTTTAAATAGCTGCCATGGGAAGCGAAGTTGACTTGGGAACAGAAGGATTTCTTGGCAGCCTCAGGGTTGTAGACCAGAATGCTCTCCAGCAGCGTTCGGCTCAGTTGTATGAGTTTCCCCGGAGACTGAAGGACGTTGGCAAAGAAGATTGAAGGGATGGGTCCTAAGCTCGTGTTCAAGGTGAAAGGAAGGAAGGGCAGATGGATTTGGCAGGAGACTAGAGGGGTCAGAGGGCTGGCAGTTTTGGTGTGCAAAAGGATTAGAGGTAGGGGAGGAGTGGAAAGCCAAAAGCTCAGGAGACTGTGAGCAGAGAATTGCATGTTTACATTTAAGAATCTGAGGGACAGCAGCTTCTGATGACGGCAGTATCCAAATGTGACAAACGGTGGCCCCGAAGAGCAGGGAAGATTTCATCTTATGTTGGGTTTCCTAGAAGCAGAGCCCTGAGGCAAGGATTCTTGTGCTGGGATTCAGTAATTTATTGGGGGGGAGGGACGCTCTCAGGAAATAGGGAGCGAGAGAAGCAGAATAAAGCCAGGGAAGACGACAAAGCAAGGGTGTGGTCTTGCCTGAAGACTAGCTTCAGCCAATGGAGTTCTGGGGGGCACAAATTGTACCACTGAATTGGCCCTAACTTGAAGCAAGGGGCCAGCCTTTTGTGCCACATGCTAGTTAGCTGTAGGTCACTGGCACAAGGTGGCCCCGTTTGCTCAAGGGTAATTCTATAGCGAAAGGAGCAGCTGTGAGCATTTGGCTCCGAGCAATGCAGGTGTTCAGACAGTGGTCCCCTCATGCCGGTCTGCTCCCGTCCCAGAGGTCTGCTCCCAAACACCTGGATGTCATGTGTCACCACCTCTGTGGCCAGAGGAATGTGTCCTGTGGCCAAACCACTATAGAAGGAGACTCCTATCCTTCTGCCACAGCCATGGCTGTGGGTTTGGACCTCATCCCCCCAGGAAGGAATCATTAGGAGGGCTCATGAAAAGACAGAAATCTCATTTATTTGCATATCTTACCCCCTTTTTATTGGTTGATTCCAGGTTGGTAGGTGAGTGAATAGATGAATGGAAGTCCTGTACCTGGTGTTATAGCGAGGGCCAGAGCAGGCTCTGCGGCGCCTTCCAGCGATGGACATTGTGGAAATGCAAAGTGAACCCCAGGAAAAGTATTTTCAGAACTAGTGACAACTGGAGAAGGGCTTTGGGTTTAGGTTCCTTTGGTTTGGGTCAGGCTGGTCCATCTGCCCTGAACCACCACTGCACAGGCGGCTGTTCAGTTTATTGACAAGCAGACCTGCTGTGGCATTGACTTCCGGTCCTGAGACCCAGGAGAAATGCCCGGAACTCCTATGTATCTGAACCCAAAGAAGCAGAACAGCAGGATCCCAAAACTCACGATGCAGGTAGATGGGAGATGAGTATAACTGATTCAAGAGTGAGTCGGGGAGGACAGAGAAACAAAATCTCAGGTCCCTTTTCAGACTTGAGAAGTCCTATGTTTACAAAGACCATTGAAGGGGCCTCTCCTCTCTTCAGAGAGGCAGCTGAGATCCCAAAATAATCATAGCCAGTCTCTTAGTTTGCAAGGGCTGTCATAACAAAGTGCCACAGACTGGTGTGTGTGTGTGGGTGTGTGTGCGCGCGCGTGCTTAAACAACAGAAATTTCTCACAGTTCTGCAGGCTGGCAGTTTGAGATCAAGGTGTCACCGGCCGGGTTGGTTTCTTCTGAGGCCTCTGTCCTTGGCTTGGAGATGGCTGCCCTCCCTCTGTGTCTTCCTGTGGCCTTTCTCTGTGTGTGTCTGTGTCCTAGTTTCTTTCTCTTTATAAGGACACCAGTCATACTGGATGAGGGCTCACACATATGACATCATGTTACCTTAATTCTCTCTTTAAAGACTTGATCGCCAAAGACAGTCACATTCTGAGGTCCTGGCAGTTAGGACTTCAACATATACATTTTGAGGGGACACAGTTCAGCCCATGGCACCAGAACCAGTTTATTGATTGAGCTGGCACAGTAGGGTGTGAACAGCAAACCATTTCATTCTATCTCATCATTCCTCACTCCATGCTCTCAGTAGACATCCCCTCACCCACCCTTAGATGAAGTCTCTGGCTGGTCTCAGCTTTTCCAGTTGCCCTCAATATATAAAGCTTAAAAAAAAAATTCTATTTCAGTCTAACATCAAAACTCCCAGACTCTTTGTGCCATCTAAGCCTTCTCTCTTTCACCCTACTTTCTCCTCCCATTATTTCCAGAACTCAGCACGTTTCCCACGCTGCCCTTCCCTCCCCTGGCTGTAGCATTCAGCCATGGCCCCCATTCTGAGTCAGGTAGAAGGTCCTCTGTCTCCCCAAATTGCAGAGGGTCATGGGTCAAGGTCTCCAAGTGGATTTATTGCCGCCTCCCTCCCTGGATGTTAGGTGGGAGGTGGGCAGAATGACCATGCCTCTCTGCCATGAGCAGGAAACCATACTCAGCAAATGGAAACTCTCTCCAAAGAAACGTTCCCTGTCCACTTTCCTACCTTCTTTCAGGCTGAGGACTGAAAACAATGATTGCGCAATTTTCAACACGCCCTGCAGAGGTGTGTGTCCCCTATTGTTTTGGTGTCAGCAGAAATGGATAGAGAAAGTCTCAGTTTAACCTCCCATAAAGTTGTTTTGTTGTTTTGTTTTTGTTTTCACGTAATTTCAAAGCCAATAGATAGCTTACAAAATCTCAGATGTATAAAGCAAGTATCTGGGAGATGGGACTGGCCCACGCTGGCCCAGGGGATGAGTAACTGAAGCAGGCCTCCAGGCAGAATGTCATACCTCCCTGCAGCAGTCCCACCCAATACACCACAGTGGTACTGGACTTAAATCCACATGGCTTCAGATCCATTTTTTCCTGAATTCAGTGATATTAATACATCATTAAAAATATATTAATGCAATATGTTTGAATGTGTTTTAAAAAATGCCTCTAACACTGCATGTTACAGAAACCTTTTGTCTCCATTTCCCTAGGAATGCTATTGTTTAGCAGGGTCTGATTGCAAGGGGAAGAGAGGGGAATAAATCATCATTGAGGTCAAGGAGAAGAGCTTGGCTCGGTAACAAAAAATCGTGCCTATGCTTTGTCCCTTGCATTACAGTCCATTTCTGGGTTAAGAACAGTACGATGTCTCCCTCCCCCTTAGCTTTCTTCCTGCTTTCCCTCATTCCCCACACACATCCCCAACAGGAAGATGTTTAAATTCTGGAAGTAGAGCTCCCATCTGCTCAGGTCTTCTCCTATCACCATGGTTACGGGGCCCAGAGTGGTCTCTGTGGAGACAGAGGCAGAACAGTAACCAGGGACAACTAGAGAGCAAGAGGCAGTAAAAGTGAGGATTTTTTTTTTTTAATCCCCATTTAAACTGACATTCTCATACTCATGCGTTTTTGTTTTTTTGGTTTATTTTGGGGGGTTTGTTTTGTTTTGTTTTTGTGTGGCATGTCAGATTTTAAAGGCTTTTTATCTAGAACAAAAGATAAAATATGATGTATTTAGTAATTCCTCACAACTGTATTAAAATATTCAACCTTCAGGCTGTGCTACCGCTGAAATGCTGGGGTGAGTGCTGTGGGCAGTGAGAAGGCCGTGGCCAGGTGTCAGCCCACTGCCCATGCAAATTCCAGGGCCCGGGTGGGAGTGGGGAGTAGGGAGATGACCTAACACAAGGGACAACGGAAAAAGCTGATGGCACTTACCACTCCCGACACCAGTGATTTCATTGGGCCCCAGAGTAGCTTCTACAACATCTCAGGTTTTGTGCCCAACTGTCTTAATTTTTTTCCAATCAAGTGGGATTTGTATTCTCTGTGCTCTGGGCTCAGGTGCCATAGGAAGAGGGAGGGTGCTGGTGCTGGAAATGGTTGGGAGGACTTCCCATTTAGTGGAAAAGCTTTACGTGAATTTAGTAGAATGAGTTTTATATCAAAAGGGTTTAGCTTCCAGGCCAGGCTTTGCTGCTATCTGGGGACTTGCACGGTCATTGCCCTTGTGCTGGAATGGCTGGGGCAGCAGGATGATGGATTAGAGCAGAGTATCTCAGCCGCGGTTGCACATTGGAACCACCTGTGAGGATGTTGGAACGGCCAACGTCCTGGCCCCGCCCCCAGACCAGACCATCAGAGTCCCTGAGAGGGGAGCCCAGTGGAGTTTTAGAAACTTTCCCAGAAGACATAAATGGGTGGTCAGTTTCAAGTTACTAACATGGAGATGCTGCAAAACATCTTCCAGCAATGAACTGTAACTATGAGGAAATGAGATGGAAACATGAGCAAGAGGAAAGGCCCAGTGTGGACCAAGCACAGGTGTGGCCAAATGACAGGAGGCACTACTGCAGGAATGCCTCCTGGCCCTGCCACCAGCCCACATCTCCAGTGTGGGCACGGCCAGGGTGGGGAGGAAAACAGAGGCACAGCTCTGAGGTCAGCCAGTGAGGCTGGCTGGCACTGGGAGACCCGCAGGCTGGCCTGCTTGGCCATAGACAAGCTCTGTGGCCTTAAACAAATTATTTTCCACTTAAGGCCACAGTTTCTTCATATATAAACTGAGGGAGGCAATATTTTGAAAGTGTTACAATGCAGACTCCTAAGTCTGTGTAAATTCAGACACCAGTGATGCACTAACATCCTGTGTGACCTTGAGCAAGTTTCTTAACCTCTCTGGGCTTCAGGGTCCTCAACTATGCAATGGAAAGAATAATAGTTTGCAGTTCAAATATTGAGGGAGTTACTGAGCGAATTCATATAAAATGCATAGCAGCTCCTGTCTTAATAAACACTCAAAGAATGTTGGAATTTACAAATCAACACTGACATGCAAAATTAGAAGGGTTAGTCCAGGTGCTCCCTGAGAGCCTTTCTTTGTCACTGAGGTGTGTCTATGAGGAACAGACCAGGCCTTTGGCAGATCGTGAGGGTGAGGGAGGGAGTGTTGCAGACAGAGAGAAAACAGGCAAAGGAGGTGGGGAAACCTGCGAATGTATGGGAAGTCTAATGGGGTGCAAGACTGTTGGGAGTAAGGGCTGGAGCTAAGGGAGAGATAGGACTTACCATCGGACGGAAGAGTAGGAAGAGGTTATGAATGCCTGTAAATATCAGGGTGTGGAGTGGGGGCTTTTCAAGAACACTAGCGATCCCAAACCTTTTTCATCCGTGGATTTCAACTTCAAACAAAATCCTATGGAATCTGACTACAGAAAACCAATAAAAGCAGAGGTTCTTGAGTTGTAGGCAGGATGGAGGGCTGGAATCTCTCGTCTCCTCGGCCTCCTCTGACCATGGCTGACCCTCAGCAAGCCTCCTAGTACTCCAGGAGTCCATGGAGCACAGGAAAGAGTCACCGCTATAAGGAGTAGTTACTGGGACACAGGAACCAACTTTATTTTATTATTACCATTCCTTATTGTTTTTCCTACTGCGCTATATACAGGCAGTCTGTTGGCACACAATCCTTGGGAATCCCCCTAAAGTCAGAGACAGGCCCTGGAACTGTGGAGTCTTTGAAACTGAGCAGTTGCTGTACTTTCAGGCTTGTTTCCATCATGTGCCCCATCCACTCAGAGTGGTTAGCAGGCTTACCTGAGTTTGCTTATGATTCAAACCCTGCTGTAATAACGCTGGGTAACACATGTTCCCGACAGCCTCACTAGCTCAGTGAAACACAGAGTTATGTCACATTCACAGATGGACAGATCCACTGGGCATCTGCCAGGTTTGGGTCCGGTCAGCTGGGATTCGCTGAGGTTGGCCCTAGACAATGGGTTGGGTGTTACGTCTGCTCCACATGTCTACTCGTTCTGGGACCAGCAGCCACCTGGGTGTTTTTCTTTTCATGGTGGAGGGTAACAGAAGTCTGTTGGAGCTTTGCCTTATCTCTGGAAGTTTTGAATTAACACAGGCACTTGTCACTCCCACCCACATTCCATGAACCCTGGCAAGTCATATGGCCAACATCAAGGTCCATAGAACAGATACCGTTCTGCTCATGGGGAATCCTTAGCAAGAGAGGTAGGAACAGGAAGAATGGTCAAAAAATAGCATTACCTACCTCGAGTGAGTATGACGGGAAAGCTAAGCAGACACCAACCCAGAGGCATATCTACTCTTCTCCAAGCCCAGCCCACATCCTAATTCCTCCAGCCAGCCTTCCCGGGCTACCCAGATTCAAAGACAGCTCTGCTTCTTTGACTTTCTCCAGGCTTGACGTGTGTCCCTCTCACTCAGCTGTTTCCCCGAGTGAGACTGCAGGTGGTCCCAACACTGAGTTTCCTTTGCCGCCCACGTGGGCACACAGTCTCTGCTCCCTGAATATGCGGTGCTTGATGGATGCATGGAGGAAGGACCCAGGAAACATCCTTGGGAAGGTGAGGCAGGATGATAAACTCAGGGGTCACCCCACTCTCTTTTTCAACCAGCAAGTGCTGCCTTCAAACGTGGCTGTGTGACGGAAAGAACAAAGGATTTAGAGTCCAAGACACTCGGGTTAAAATTACCACTCTTCCATCCACCAGTCCTGTGACCTCTGGCAAGCCACTTGGCCTTTCAATGCCTATGATTTCTTATCTGTAAAATGGGAATGATATCGTGTTTCCCCGAAAATAAGATCTAGCTAGACAATCAGCTCTAATGCATCTTTTGGAGAAAAATTAATATGAGACCCAGTCTTATATGATTATAATGAGACTGGGTATTGTATTATATTATATTATACAGTAATTTTTGGAGCAAAAATTAATATAAGACCCGGTCTTATTTTACTATACTTATTTTACTATAAGACCGAGTCTTATATTAATTTTTGCTCCAAAAGGCGCATTAGAGCTGATTGTCTGACTAGGTCTTATTTTCGGGGAAAGACAGTAGTAATTACTTTGCTTGGTGATTATTATGTGTCAAGCACACTCACACAGCCCTGCCTGGAGGCCTTCACACTGGCCCCTCCTTCTCCCTAAGCCGTTGTTACCCCATTTCACTTCAGTCATGTCTCTGCCAAAACACCATCTTGCCAGAAGTCTTCTTTTATAGTTTTATATAAAACAGCACACACCTGCAATTACACTCTATCCCTTGCCCTGTGTCCTTTTCTGTCGTGCCTATCCATACTCAACATTAGTTTACGTGCTTAGTTGTCATCTGTATACTTTCCCAATTATTATGTGCACTTGGTGGGGGACTGGGATTATTTTAACTATTTTCACATCCCCTGGGTCTCCATCACCCACTGTGGTGCCTGTAAACTGTTTGCTAAGTATTTCTTGAACGAACGAACTGTGAGATTGGCATGAGGTCGTATCTGCAAAGTCCCAACACAGTGCCCGGCACATGATACACATTCGATCAACGGTGGCAATGCTTCCTTCCGGCTTGCCCCCGCTCGGAGCCCAGCCTGGATCTTTCTGCCCTGGGTGCAGAGAACAAAGCTAGCCAGAGGAGAGCGCTGAGAGTCTGGGGCATCAGCCCGCATGCAGACTTGGGCACATATTTAAGAATTTTCAAGTCGTTTGCTCTCTTCCTCCATCCTTAGCAAACAGAAGAGCCTTGATCTTGAGGGGGCCCCAGAGCATACTCCATCATCTCTATTTCCTCTGAGGGCCCTGGACACATCATCACCCAGAGTCACCATGTGAATCACATGCATTCAGCTTGTTCCTAAATGCCTCCTTCTGTGTGAAGCAGAAAAATCAAGCCAGAAAACTGAACTTGAATGAAACACATGCATGATCCCATTTTGTTCCATTAGAAAAGCCTTTATAGTAGAATGCATTGACATGAATTGTGAGACTGAAACTATTTTATACAAAAAAAGAAAAACAAAACAAATCCCATAGCGATGACTCCGGCCCCTACAGTATGAGATTTAAAAGCTCTCAAGAAGTGAGATAATGCTGTGAAAATGAGCAATTAAAGCATAGACAGTTCTGTAAAAAGAATTTCCGTACATCTTAAAATTCAAAACCCTGCTTCATTGGTGTTTCCAGATTTGGGGTGCTTTGCTTAAAATCAAGGGAAGTGAGCTTCAACGGTTCATGATTAAAAAGTCTATGGATTCAAGGTGAGCACGGTTCCCGTGTGTTCGGCAGTGGCCTGGGTTCTGGAGAGATGCTTCAACAGTCTCTTCCCTCAAGGAGCTGCCCTAAGCCATGTTCACACATAGGGGCACCCGTGAGGGTGACATGCGCAGCCCAGAGGAGGGAGAAATGGCAGCGGGGGAGGGGTACAGCACGGGAACCTTCCCAGGAGGCACTTTAACTGCAGCTTAGACAGGGGGGTGTTCAGAAGCAAGCCAGAGAGGGAAAGGCTGCTGGGCCAGGGGACCAGCCTGCAGGCAGACACGAGAGCTGAGGGGAGCACGGCCAATTCAGTGTGTGACATTTTGTGGGGTGGGGAAGATGGGGCTTCTCTGTGAGATCGTTCTCTCTGTCTCTACCCAGAATAGTACCAAATATTGTCACGTATGATATCACAGGACAAAACATGTTTCCCTTTGTATTTTTTCACAAGAGTTTTGAGGACCTGTACTGTGCAGCCTGTGCTCTTAAAACTGACTTTGTCAGAGACTGTGCCCTTTAGCCCAGTGGACTATCCAAGGAAGAAAGTCTGCTGGCCTTCAGAGAAGTCCCAGGGAACAGCAGGGACCCTTGAGTCTGTCCTGGAATAAGTGTGTGTGCATACACACACACACACACACACACACACACACACACACAATCACACATACAGTCACACACATACCACACACACAATCACACATAGTCACAAACACACAATCACATACACATATATACAACCACACACACAGTTACACATACACAATCACACACAGTCAATCACACACACAGTCACACACAATCACACACACAGTCACACATGCAGACAATCACACATACAGCCACACACACACCACACACATACACAGTCACACACACAGATGATCACACCTACAGTCACACACCACACACAATCACTCACACAGTCACACACACACACACACACACACACACACCCCTTACTTCCTGGCCTGGTTCAATTTACACATGTATTTGCCATGTGTAATCTGATTTGCAATCTGAAATCTGATCCTCTGTTCTCATTCTGAATTTTCACACTGTTCATCCAGGACAAAGTTCAGCCACCAAACTGACCTAGGGGATTCATTACCCTCTGGACCCCTCTCCCTCCCTAGTTCCATCTCTGACCACCCCTATTTGGTACTTTCTGCTTCATCATCAAACAGCTTCTAGTTCCCCGTCCACATGCTCCCACTTCTTACTTCTTCAGCTCTCATGTTGTTGGCTCTCCCCCCAAAACCTTCCTATCTCTCCTTGCCTGCTCCACCTCTACCCTTGGCTCAAGCTTCGTGTTTACCTGTTGTGCCCTGGGCAGACACATACCCTGTTGAATTAGGAGACCCTGCCCTGGGTCTCAGAGAACAGTGGGCCGCCCCTTGACCTGCTTGCTCGTGACCTTCCTTGTCTACAACCTCTCCCTTTGCTCAGTGCTGACTTTCCCATTGGGCTGGTGCCTGCGTCCCACAGTATTTTTAGAGGCAGATGAAAATGTTTTAATTCCTCTAAAACTCAGACGAAAAAAACTAAACATAATAAAAATGATCATGTAATAGTGAATCCAGCCCGGACTGTATTCGTCTTTATACCAATGCAATCATAAAATATAATTTTAAATTAAAAAAGGAATTTTTTCAGCAGAGGAAGGAACCTCGAAAGGGGCAAAGTACCTAATGCCTTGCAAGTCTAAAAGCAGCCTTGCCTTCCTCGCCCACCAGGCGATGGGGTTTTGGAGATGCTATTCTTCTAGCTCAATGTCCCCAGTGCCCACCTGAGTGCCTGGGCGCATGCTCGTTAAAGGTGTGTAGAAAAAATGGGCCATCTTGGGTAGGGGCAAGAAGGGAAGACTGCTTTCAGTGTGTCTGTGAGGGAACTGGGACACTGAGCCCTATGAAATCAATTCCTGTGACCCCAAAACTCTATTTTTAAGAGCTGAGAGAGGGGAATTGAGGAAGATCTTAAATATTGGGGGAAAACTAACTATAACAGGTGCCCAAGCCTCATCTTTTCCTGGGTCTCAGCATCAACGAAATGGTTCTATATTGTGGTTATATGGAAGAATGAGTTCTGGCTGGGTCTCCAAAAGAAATCATGGGAAAATGCAGGATTCCGGAGGTAGCCTTCAAGACCCCAGGAGCGAGGCACGCTGGGTAAATCCACAGGAAGAACGAGTCATGGGTGATATATCTTCATTTGCATATGATTTTTCAAGCGTGTGGCTCCTGGGATAATATTCAGCAGTAATGCTAGTCCTCCTCATGTCTGTCGGCAATCAACATAACAACAGGTAAATTCTGGCCTGTAATAAACGAACCAGGAAGTAAAAAGTTCTCAGTCACAGACTCCTCGACTTGGTAAGCTAGTAAGTTCCTCAGAGAGCATTCTATGCCCTCTTCCATTGTACAATTGAGGAAACTGAGGTCCCCACTCAGGTCATGACTGGCCCAACGTTTCCTGCCAAGGTACCCAGCAGTGACGGGGCTGAGAGTAAACACATGACTTCAGTCCCTGATCATCTAGCCAGGCTGCACACATCATACAATGTGAGAAAAGGGACTGTGCAAATATTCATTTCCCTTTGAAGTTTTAAGCTATTTAGGACAATTTGGCTGAGGGCAAAGGATAACTGTTGGAGTAGGGAGGGCTGTTTCCGATGATTACAATTGTGAAATCAGATGAAGGGGGTTTGCTGTTTGTTGCATTGGGATCCTTTTATGTCCAAAAGGTCTTGGGTTAATGCTGTCAGCCACACTTACTCTACAATGGACAAATCGGTGTTCTCTTCCGGCTCGGAGTCCTCTGATGGAGCTGAGGAGAAGACGAGGACACGAGCAGAGTTACGTTTGTCATCTAGGATGATGCTGAGGGCGTGGGCAGGATCTGGCGATGGCTCCCTTCTTTGCCCCGGCTTACCCTCCGTGCTGCTTTCTGCAGAGGCTCCCAGCCCCTGTTAGAACCAGCAGGTTGAAAGCACCTGCTCGGCAGATCCTCCTTGCCTCTAAAGAGCTGAAATTCGGGACAACAATAGCATATTACTTAGAATTTAGATGGGCAGAGTTAATGTTGATGTTACAAAATTCTGGTATTATTAGGAAGAAGTTAAAGATATTGATTAAGTTAATTTAAGGTAAAGATAAACATGTATATGTCTAACTTCCACACTACAATTGAAGAAAATTGAGCTCTGGAGGGGGCGCGTAAATCAATCCAATAGAAGGCAAGAAAGGAGGAAAAGAAAGACCAAAAACCAACCAACCAAACGAACAAACAAATAAACGAAAATGCTGGATACTACAAATGGAACTGAAGGAAGAATACATTGGTATAATCACGATTGAAAACAATTTTGTTTGCCCACTGGACTGAGAGGGGCATATGCTTTGATACAACACTGCCATTTTAAAACATATATTTTAAAGACATTTGCAATCTATATCAGGAAAAATGTTCAAAAATGTCTATGAGCATTTCCTGTAAGAACAAAAAAATATTCTACCATCAGGAGACTGGATACACAAATTGTGATGATTTATACAATGGCATATTATACAACAGTTACAGAATTAATGGACTTGAGCATCATTCGTTAGCATGGATGGATATTTAAAAATGATGTTGAGTGACCAACACAAGCCAGAAAAATACAAATTATTTGATTCAATGTACATATCGTTCAAATACAGGCGAAAGTGTGTATTGTGTTATTTAAGTGTACATACAAGTATGGTCAAACTCTTCAGAAATAAAAAATATAATTTAAAAATTCAGAAAAGTGGTAACCTTTGGGGGAAGGTAAGAGAACAGAATTAGGGAAAGGCACACAAAAGTTTTTTTCAAAAAAAGTTGATAATTAAGCCAGGTGACAGATATTTAGGTGTTGATTTTCTCATTAGTCTTTAAAGCATACATATACAGAGGGTGCCAAAAAAAATGTATGCATACTTTAAGAAAGAAAAAACTATTAAAAGTAATACTCAATATATACCCATAACAAAAGATGAATACAAGTCACGTTTGACTTCTGCAATTACAAGAGGTACTCAAAGTGGTTACCATCAGCGTCCAGACACTTCTGATTATGGTGAAATACTGCTTGAGCAATGTTGACAAAAGTGTCCACTTGTATACATTCTTTTGGCACCCCTGGTATATTATGTATATTTATTTGCAAGTTTTAGAATGGTTTTAAAAATAATAAAACAAAAGGAGCAGGAGGAAAATGAATGTCAAAAATGCCAAGGGAGGGACATCCAGATGACTCAGTCGGTTAGAGCGCAAGCTCTGAGCAACAGGGTCGCCGGTTCGATTCCCACATGAGCCAGTGAGCTTGAGCCCTCCACAGCTAGATTGAAGACAACGAGCTGCCACTGAGATTCCGGAGGGGTGGCCAGACGGTTAGAGCACAAGCTCTCAACAACAAGGTTACCAGTTCAGTTCCCGCATGGGATGGTGGCCTGCACCCCCTGCAGCTAAGATTGAAAATGATGACCGGACTTGGAGCTGAGGTTCGCCCTCCACAGCTAGATTTGAGCTGATGGGCCCTGGAGAAACACATTGTTCCCCAATATTCCCCAATGAAATAAAAAAAATAAAAAGAATGCTAAGGGAGAAAATGATGGAACCACTCCCTTAAAGAAGCAGAGTGATATGTAGGTTTCTCGGAGGATGGGATGCTTTGTTTTTTGAAGGATGAGTGGAAGTCTCCAGATGAAGCGGAGACCAGGATCTGTTAGCTCAGAGGCCTTTCAAACCTGGACAGTGGAAAACTACAAGTCACTGTGTGTCTGAAGCATGGGAGCCTGTGAGGGAACAGGGGGAGGTGAGGCTGAAAGGGAGGCAGGCGCCAGCGTCTGTTTGGAGCCTCCCTCGTGCTCCTGTGTCATGGCAGGAAGGCATTTAGCAGACTTGGAATTTCCTCTTGGTGATGGCCCGAGATGTAATATTTTATGTGGGTGACAAGGATTAGATTCATTTTAAGTGAGGCACACATAAACCTTTATTCTGAATAACCTTGCAGCACTCTCTTTCTGGAAGATACGATGTGAACTCCACTCAGAGGAGACTGGAAGGGTCTCTTGGGTAGGAAGGAGACTAATGTCTCAATAGACACAGGCTGTTGACATTTCAGGAGAAACAAACATAAAAAAGCTTTCCCTTGTGGGTGGAAAATCATCATGATACTATCAAATCCTTTTACTTAGGTTGTGCTTTTTGCTTTCAAGTACAGTGTCAAATAAGATGCTTTAAAATTCAGATGGAGAAATCCTTCAGAGAGAAGGAAATTGCTCAGGGTGGCACGGAGTGTCAGGGCAGTGACTAGAACCCAGGGCTCCTAGAAGTTCTGAGATTATGACCCTGAAAAACTAGTCAAGACAAGTTGAGTGTGAACATTAGGGCCAGTCCCCTCCACACTGAGGTGTCAGCCTGAAAGGCAGAGCTTCCATGTGTCACGTGATGGGAGGATGTGACGTTCACTTCATAGGCTGACCTAAGAGGAGGAAGCAATCGGGTCCAACAAGAAGGGAGGATGGGAGAAGCTAGGCCATTGTGCAAAGTCTTTCTAAGTGGGAAATGACTGAACCCCAATCTGTTACAGAGTTAGGGCACCAACTGCTTCAAAGGGAGTGTAAGATCTTTGTTCAGGAAAAGCAGAGGCCAGCACCGATGAAAACAAATTCCTCCAGTTTACCAGTTTTGCCAACCTATGGTCAGCTGTCATCTGACAGCTTAGTAACGAGTGACTATATTTCAGTATTGAGTGTTCCCTCACTCTATAGGCAAATCAAAAGACAATGCCCATTTAATTTTCTTTTTAACATTTTGTCCAGGAATTATGTTCACTCTGTTCAAATTAGGAAAGCCCTAAGCCAAATTTCTCTGCCTTATTTGGGATAGGTGGTCTCAGATCTCCTCTGGTTTTGATATATACAGTTCATTTATGTTATGATAAAGGTGCCTGTGTGTGCCCAACAGACGCTACTTGCAATGTTGTAGAATGATGTTTATTGTTGCACCTTAGTGCCATGGGTCCTCAGATGCAACAGAGTCAAATAATGACTCGAAGTATATAATCCAGTCAGAGTAAAATCCTGGTGAGATCCAGACAAGAAGGATGGAATGAGTCCCAGACAACTTGCAGAGCACTCTGTGTGAAAATGGGGGCTCCGCCATCAATAAACACACAGGAAACAAACCCCTCTCTTACCTCTAACATTGTGACATCAGGCCAGGAAAGAACCTGCTTCTGAAGTTTAAGGAAAAGAAAGAAAACCTGAGGTTTTATGCAAACGTTACCTTGATGTTCGCAGTTTTCTTACATATCAGTTGTGAAGCTCACAGCAGTGGTGTGAGTTTTGTTTTTGTGGTTTTATTTTCCTTGTTCCATGAGGGCACATGATCAAAACAGAACAGAAGTACTTGGAGAGGATGAAGCACAGTTCGCTGAGTTGTTGAAGTGCCTCCCAAATCCCTGTATGAGAACGGGGTGTGCATTTTAGAGTCTCTCACTGGCCATTGTAATGGGACAAGCACTTAAGAATCGGTGAACAGGTAGAGATGACTATCTAATCCCAAGAAAATTGTTCCTGGGACAGCCTAAGAATCTGTAAGGATTTCAAAGATGTCTGAGAAGCTGGGCCTTTTCACATTAAATCTTTCCTTATGTAAATTTAATTATTTCTATTATCTTAAAACTCAATTTCATGTTGAAATTATTCGCCAGGAAAAGTATGATGTGGGAAGCATTCTTATTCTTATAAAGTATGGTTGCACTCTCCTCTCCCCGTTGGTGAAAACACTTTCCTATCTTCCTAGTACCTTTGCCAATCTCCTCAGTTGAGTTCTCTCCTAGGATTCATTTGTTGTATCGTCTTGTGCTTTTCAATTATTGAGCAGGACTGCCTTCATCCATGAAGTCTCAGTCACAATTATACTAATCATATGTTGTCACTCTATTCCATTCCCTAACTTCATGTATATTTCATTCTTTTTCTTGGACAAAACGCCTATCTTCTGGGTATTCCTTATCCCCAGCCCAGGAATCCCTTTTACTAATATTTTGGTTGTCCAGCAGTTTGTAGAGTTTCCCTTGGCAATGTTTATATGAAGCAGTTCCAAAATAAGCAAATCCTGGTCTGCCTCTATATCCGCAGAAAATGGCATAGTGTACTCAACAACCTGTGCGTACTTTTGCTCCAAAGTCCAGCGAACAACCTACATTGCATTGTCCTCTGCCCTCTTAGAAATGTAAAGGTCATCTTAAATTAAATGTAACTTTCTTAGGTCACCAATGAGTTAGAAGAGCTCTTGACTCTCAGCTATTGCCACACACAGAGGTGCTAGGATCGTGGGTATTTGACAAGGTGTCTGATGGGTGTTTGACTAGGAACTTTTGAGTCAGTGGCCTCTGGTCATGACAGATCCTGATATTAAATGATCCACTCTCTGATCTGGGTTGCTGTCACTCGTGGCTGCTTCCCCTCTCTTGCTGTCAACTCTATGTCCTCAATTCAGAACAAACACCACCTGTGCACTCAGGTGTGCAAATGCACACACACACACAAACACACACACACACACACACACACACACACACACACACAAACTATGCCTTCCACCTCCTTTGACCATGCTGTTTTCCTTCTCAGACATCAAGGGAAGCATCAGACAGATGAGCAGGGCTACCTGGTATCACTTTTCTGCAGTTAATTGCTTCCCATCTTCTATCTGGCACTCGATGTTCCATTGAATTCAACCAATATTTCCTGGAAACTGTACTAACTGTTGAGAAGGCAAATTTCAACAAGATATCACCCCTGCCTGATGGTTGTTCATCAGCAATCATGTAAATGAATAATTGAGAATGCAACTTGATCAACGAGATAACTGAAAGATTATGTGACTTCTCTGAAGCCACAAAGCCAATGACTATGGAAAGATGACTAGAATACGTGTTTTCTTGTCTTCTAGCCAGGGACTTCAGCAAACTTTTACAGAAAGAAAAATATGCATTGATTTTTTTTTATATATAATAAAGCAAAGAGTGACTTAGAAAATAAATTTAATTGTCCATATCTGTGAGGAGCTTTAAAATGCTTCAAGGACTAGAGAGGCATAAAAAGGAAGGAGGAAGGGGAGAGGGGGTAGGGAAAGAAGAAAAAAGAAAACTATGAAAAATAAAAGTATATTCTAGTATTCTATTTTAAGACGATGGATACCAAAGAGTACCTGCCAATCAATCCTGCTCCAAGCTTCTGAAGGGAGCTCCAAAGTCCTGTGGGCCAGCATGGCTTCCGGAACACGTGTACAACTGGGAAATGTGAGGCGTGAGAGGTCAGATGTTGGGCATCTCAGAAACAGCAGCTCCTGTTGGATTTCCAGTCAGGAAAAGAAGGGTCCTTCCGAAAGCCTCAGAGAGAGGCAGGGGTCGGCATTCGTGGAGGTGTCCTCCACTTGGCTTGGACAGAGAAATATTGGATACATTCCAAAGGCACAAAGGCTGTGCACACTGATTGAAATGATCAAATGTGATGAAATGGGAAAATGTCCAACCTTCGAGTTCGCGTACGTGGTCCTCGTCCTAACTCCTGTAGCTCCTAACGAGCAGCTTCTCTCATGTCACCTTACTCTCCAACACCACAGTCTTCTTGTGTCTAACAGCAGAATAAGGATGCCTTCCTCCCCTGGGTAGCTCCCAGGATGGCGGTGAGTTGAGGGTACAATAAAGGACTTGATGGCTGGGGATTCTGAAATGCTCCCCGCATGTGAGGAGCTATTAAAAAACTGATGACCTGCCACGATTCACATGTCATAGAATCTGAACCCACAGAGCTGGGAAGACTGCTTTCGCTAACTACTCCTTTCATTCACTTGTTCAGTCATCGATCCACCATTCGTCCATCATTTAATCTGTAAGCTTTAACTATGGATCTGCCCTGTGGCAATCGCTATGCTAGATGCTGGGCTTCAAAGATGAGTAAGACACTCCTCTCCAGGAGCTCACAGTTGGGAGAGGGAGACGGACACTCAGATGCTGAACGGTCTGCGGGTATCCGTGGCAAGGGTAGCATATTGAAGAGGCGGGGGTGATTTCAAATGAAGGGGGAACTACAAATGGCAGGTCTTGAAGAGTATGTAGGGTCGAGGCTAAGTGTAGGATTAGAAGGGCAGGGAGCAGGACAGAAAGTTCAGATTAAACAGAAGGATAATCCCAACCTGCGTTTGAACTAGAAGGTAGTGGGACTGGCCTCCTGGGGCTCTATCAGAACAACCTGGGGCTTTCTGCTCTTTCTTCCCCAGATTCTGACTCAACCACTGAAATTGGAGACATAGAAATTGACTCTCTGTTATTGAACTGAGTGCATTATAGAACCCTCAGGAGTGCTGGGGTGGCAAAAATATTTTGAGAGCCACTGAGTTTAAGTGGTTCCCGTGCAGCACATCTGTGAACATGTTCTTATATATGCTATGAATGAACGCATTTTTATCTGCATACGAAATTAAGTAGCATCATCAGCCAAAAAGGGAGAGAATGGAAACTGTGTGGTCATGTCTCAAAAAGTCAAGCATCATATTCCATACCAGGTTCCTAACACAGGCCACGTTTGTAAGGACTGCGATAAAGGAAGAGCTTCTTCTCAAATGGCTTATTTCCTAATCTCAGTGTCATTATTCAGGGACGGACTTACAGTTTCCATGTTGCATTATTGATGCCCTGGGATGTCAGGGCCCCTGTGTGCTGCAAAGACCGGCTCCAGAAACATGTCTGAAGTCAAGCTGTGTTCAAAGACAAGGGCTTCAACCCTACCTCCAACTGCCTTCAGAACTCTGCTCACACCAAAACTCGGTTTGTGCTCCTTAATACACATCCTCCCCGTTCGTGAGGCTTGACCTCTTGGGTCTATATCTCCCAATCCTGCCACGACCACCACCAGTGTTCTCCTGGCCCGAAGCCAAACCTTGCCGTCCTCATTACTGCATCCTTCTTCTTTCTTGCTGTCCAGATCCATGTCCCATCAGACGTGCATCTCCTTCTCCTCTTCCCACCTCACGCCTTGTTCTCCTGAGGTCTCAGTGGGACAGCCTTCTCTCATCCTCACCCACTCTGATTTCAGTGGGACACCCTCACCCACTGCAGTTCCCACGCAACTGCAACATTGACTTTCCTCAAGCACACACTTCTTAGTGCCTCTCTGTATCCCAAAAAGTTACTGGTTTCATGTTATCTGGTGTCAAATTCCATCAGCTGGCATCCCAGTTCTGCCCAGTCTGTACCCTTCCAACCACGTCTCCAGCACCACTCTAGCACATATAGGCTGTTCCAAGGAGGTTTGGCATGGTCCTCACCTCCCTCAGTCATAGTCTATTCCTATTGTGGTTCTGAGCATTCCATATTGTACTAATGCAGGATGTTCTCCTCTGACCATCAGAAGTACCATATCTTACCCTTCTAAGACTTAGTGAGAGCTTCGTGTCCTTGAAGTACTGTCCCAGCTCCGAGGGACCTTCTTCATGGTAGGAATTCCTGCTGGTTTACCAAGTGATGGGAATTATTTCTTAGTTTCCCCCACCCCCTGGCCTTATATGCCAGCTTCTTAGTAGGAAAGTGCATTTCTCAAGGATAGGGATAACACATTCTAGGTGTGTCCCACTAGACCTGGCATATAAAAGACATTTAGCATATGCTTTTGAATCAGGGAATTTTTATGACTACCTACCTGAAACAGATTTAAAAATAAAAAAAGAGAAAAGCATCCATACTATCCTATTTTGCTACTAAAGTAATAATTGGGAGCTATAATAGATTTAAAAATATTAGGCCTCAAAGCTCATTATTGTGCATACTTTATATTACAGATAAATAAAGTTCAGAGAGAGATTAATGATGTTGAGAGTTCTAATAAAGTCTCTATAAGGTCTGGTGAAAAGATGAGGGTGGGACTCAGTACGTCTGAAGGTACTGGTCAGAGACGATTTCACAGAGCTGGTGACGGGTCAGCATGGGAAAGGTAATCTCGGGAGGGACCAGCATGTGCAAAATATGAGAGTCTGAGGAAAGACTGCACATTTGGTAACAGCTTTCAAACTTCATCGAATCAAAAACTCAAATTCCCACACACCTGCTCAGGTCCTATTATTTTGCCTTATTAAGGAGAGTTTAAAGAATACTCTTAAATTGTTCCTTTGTAATATAGAATCCTATAAGACTCGAAGAGCTTCGTAATGTGTTTCTACCCAGGTCCAGGGAGAGAGCTGATCAGAGAGCCTTTCCTCCTGCCAACCACCCTGGAAGCTTTTTTTGTTTTAATTTATTGGGGTGACAATTGTTAGTAAAATTACATAGATTTCAGGTGTACAATTCTGTATTACATCATCTATAAATCCCATTTTGTGTTCACCACCTGGAGTCAGTTCTCCTTCCATCACCATATATTTGATCCCTTTTACCCTCACCTACTATCCTCCTACCCCTTTACCCTCGTAACCACTAAACTATTGTCTGTGTCTATGAGTTTTTGTTACTTCATTTGTTTGTCTTGTTCTTTTGTTGTTTTTGGTTTATATACCACATATCAGTGAAATCATATGGTTCTCTGCTTATTCTGTCTGACTTCTTTCGCTTAGCGTTATATTCTCAATATACATCCATGTTGTCACAAATGTTCCTATATCATCTTTTCTTACCGCTGAATAATATTCCATCGTGTATATATACCATAACTTCTTTATCCATTCATCTATCAAAGGACATTTTGGTTGTTTCCATGTCTTGGCCACCATAAACAAAGCTGCAATGAACATTGGAGCACATGTGTCTTTATGTGTAGATGTTTTCAGATTTTTTGGGTAGATACCCAGGAGAGGGATTGCTGGGTCATATGGTAATTTTTTGAGGAACCTCCACACTGCCTTCCATAAGGGCTGCACCAGTCTGCATTCCCACCAACAGTGTATGAGGGTTCCTTTTTCTCCACAGCCTCTCCAACACTTGTTACTATTTGTCTTTTTGATGATAGCCATTCTAACTGGGGTGAGAGGATATCTCATTGTGGTTTTTATTTGCATTTCTCTGATGATTAGTGATGTTGAGCATTTTTTCATATGTCTATTTGCCATTTGTATATCCTCTTTGGAGAAATGTCTCTTCAGGTCCCACCCTAGAAGCTTTTGATTCCAAGATTTTCATTGTCATTTGCCTGCTTCTACAGATAAACATGTTCTTATTAAGATAGCATAATTATGTGACCTACGTGTTTTTCTTACTCGTAGAATAATACCTCTGTGAAATCTAAGCCCATGTGTAGGAGCAGAAACCACTTGAGAAGAAAACTCGTGCAGAGTCCTTGCAACAGATGCCACACTGCCTGGCCTGCTTCCCTTTGGCTCGCTCTGGGAGGCCATCAGCAGCTTAGGTGGACAGCTCCTTCCATGCAATGTCTACCGTAAACACCTGTACCTCTCCATCTGAGAGCCCACTCTCCTTCCAGGAGTGAGCTGGTCATACAAGGAGCAGACAGACACGTTGGGAAGTTAATACCCCCAGAAGCCTAACCGGTGAGGAACAAGCAGTGACGGGTAAATGCCTCAGCTATCTTGCCTGTCAGTGGACAAAGCTTGAACCCAAATCCTTGTCTCAAGAGTCTACTTTGGAGACAAGTGAAACTAAACAACCCCATAAGCCATACTACCATACTTAAGAGTTTAGATTCTACCTTGTGGAGCTAGGAGACCAATGAAGTATTTAAATTAGGGAAATGACATGGTTATACACACACATATATATGAACAAATATATACGTGTACAAATATATTTGTACATACATATATTCATGTATAATATCACCAAGATGTCTAGAATGAGGAGGGACTATAATAGAAAAGGAGAAGAAAGAATCAGGTAGGAATTTGTGGCCAAAATTGGAGGTGTGTTCCAAGGTGGTCATGGCATAAAGCATAAAGTTCCCGACCCCTGGCCCCAGCGTGTGTGGCTACAGCTGTTCATCTTTGCCTATAAGAAGTGACTTATATTTCCAAGGAGTTACCCACCCACTTTTACTGGAATCTGTAATTGCAGAATTACACCCATGTTTTCAAAGGAGAAAATGCTGCCTTCCCACTGACTCATGTTCATATGTGGAATAACTTCTCATCCCCGGCAGAACAGGACTGATTTTAACACCCCGTCCACTGTTCTCATCCCAGAATTGACCCCGGGCCTTTCACCCTGCACACCATTTGAAACATTTTGGTCTATTAGGACTGTACTTTAACTGGCGTTAAAAGACTTTATTTCCAATCCTGGCTCTGCCACTTACTCGCCTTCTGTGAGCTACAATTTCCTCCTCAGGAAAACGGGTATGAAAATCTGCACAGAGTTGTTGTGCGGATGAAAGGAAGTAGCTAATTGTTCTAGATGCTAGCTGTTGGCCGGGCCCCAATTAAAAGGTGGCTCCCCGTCCTGAGCTCAGCAAGGAGCGAGTCAGCACTCCTCAGACCTGGGAGGGACTTGTTCCTGAAAAGCTTTCCAAGACCCGTGATGCAGAGAACAAACCTGCTCAACTCTGAATCCCTACAGGGCCCACCTGGGGTCTAAAACGTGCCCATTCTCACTGAGTGAACAGGGAACAAAGAGCCTGAATAAACGTGTGGAGGAGCCTGGCAGCAAGCTGTGACTGCGGTCCCAACAGGGGGTCCATGAAGGAGAGTAGCATAGCTGTGCCCAGGAAGAGGAGGCTGATGAGCAGCTCTGAAAGGGCTTGTGGGCTCCTGCGCTGAGTTAGGCAGGGGCTGAGCCAGACGGTTCTGAGGAGAGAACAAGGCAACGTGCACCTCTGGCCTTTTTCAGGGACCTGTCAAGGGGCTGGGTGCCAGGACTCACATACTTGATAAAACTAACGATCCCAGGATGTCGTGGGGACGGTCTAGATATGGGTCTCCTTCAAAAAATGCTAGCGGATGACTTGGCTTCCTCTCCTCTCTCGTAGTCCCAAAGTCCTCAGCTCCAGATTCCAGCGTTCTTCCCGGAGTTGTCATCCGGGGACTATTCTTATCCCTCCTTCTCAGTTGCAAGTGTCTGGCCGAAACACAACATCCACAGACCTCTGCTCAGACCAGACTGTGCTTACAACAGTTTGACGCCCGATGGGATATGTGATGTTTAGAGTAACCCGCAAGATTGCAAGATTGGTGAGATCAATGGTTCTCCAATTTACAGATGACATAGAGAGGTCTAAAAAGTCCATCCAAGGCTATGCAGCTCCCATATGGGGAGTTGGACTCAAACTCCTGATTCTGCTTCCTATGGAGGAGTTTTCAAGTTACTGGTAGTTTCCTCAGTGAGATCAGATTAGAACACAAGACAGCCCACTGGCCACTGTGCAGACTTCAGATGGTAAATGAGGCGTCTGGATAGTCCTGGTCAGGGCTGAGGAGGACAGCCCTGCTCCGAATGGACAGCAGAAAGCATGGTCTCAGAGCCTCAGGGTCTCTCATCTGTGGGCAACACGAGCTCAGAGCTGCCAGCTTAGCTTCGCTCTCAGGAATCCCGGATGTAGGATGTGGAGAAGGCCGTTTGTGCCTCCTAATCATCTGACGACGCTTTGCATCGCAGTGGAGGATTACACCCGAAAGGTCTGTGAGCTCCCCCATGGAGCCCCAGGACCTCCCTACAAGACATATGCTCAGCATTCTTGGCACCATTTCTAGTTGGGGACGCCAAGATGCTGTGCTAAATGACTTGTCTAGCAAGGAGATGACAGCTTTTCAGGGCCCCCACCCTCCACTTCAGAAATTATTTTCTTTAACAGAGAATTATCTGAAGGAAATCAAATAAAAAATACACACACACCCCATCCTCCTAGGAGTGCACTTGCTGTGTGACAGACGGATTCTATTTCTGTTCCTGAGAACACGCAGCAGAGTCAGCAAGAACACGCCAGAGACAGCAGTGCCGAGAAGATGGCCTGCTCAGCTGGGCCTGTGTTCGCATCATGATGAGTTTGGAACTCGCTAGTTGCCAGTCATTTCTGACGAGCTGACACTTCACAAATGCTGTTTCTTTCTGATTCTGGGAAGATTGCGTAGCTACAAATGTCATCATGGCAAGCACAGAGTGTGGGAGCAAGTGTGATTTTTTTTGTTAAAAATAGACCCAGAGAGGGGCACAATTGAAAGGCACCTTTCAGTTTATGATTTTGCAAAGAGAGACCCATAGAGGGCAAGGCGCTTGCCCAAGGACACATAGCAAGTTCACCACGTGGCTGGGAGACAAACACAGGCATCTGGCCTAGCCCAGGGCTCTTTCCTGAAGGCGACAACCCCTCTCCGTTTTCTTTAAGAAACACAAGTAAGAGCTTCTGTCAAGGAATCATAACCACTCTAGGCCACACAGCCAGCCCTCCCTCGATCCCTTCTTGTGAGATTTCAGACTGCAGAGATAAAAGCAAAAAGAAAAAGAACTTTAAAAAGTAAAAATCGTCTTTTACTTCCGAAGACCATGACATCGTCATGTTTGTATAAATTTCCCACCTTTGCCACAGTCTTCCTCTTGTGTTTTATAACCTTCCAGCTGCTTTGCTTCTCTGACAGCTTTAGCTTCTGGAAGCTCCTGCTTGTTGATCTTTTCAGTGACGGAATCTATGGCTTATGGCTCAGTCCCTCAGAGAGGAGACCCTATCGGGGATGGACACTGTCCCCTCCCGCTGGGAACTCCTGAGAACAGAGCAGGACTGGGACAAAAAGGCTTGTTTGTCAAACTCCTGACCTGTTTTCATAAATCCCCTCTTAGATGTCCCCTGCTCTGGAAAGCTTCATTTGACTCCAAGAGAGGTGATCCGTTTTACAAACGAGCATGCAAATTGTATTTCCAAGCCAGCTTTCTCCGAAGGAACCTGGGCATATCTATTTCACAGTGTTGCCAAGAACACAAGGTAACATGCAACCCACGGGCCATGGTCACCACCAGATCCACACTGTAACCTGCAAAAGTATGTGGGTACGCTCCCTGTTTGACCTTCCTGAGGTCGCGTGCCAGCCAGAGCGAGACGGTGTTGACAAGTAGCAAACTCTGAACACTGGTTTGATGCCATTCCTAGCTCCTCTCTGTTCTGTTCCATAGCCTTCTCCATGTCAGCGTCCCACACCTCCCCCTCCCTCTGTTCCTCCCCAGTACCAGCACATCCAGCTACCAAAAAGGGCCACATCTCTGACCCGGGCCCCACACTGAAGGTCCCACAATTTCCCACATCTACCCTCAATGATGTGCTCAGAGTCTAAGCTGTCTTTGAAAAATGCTGTCATCTGTTAAAGGGGGAGTTCTGGTATCGAACAGTAGGATTCTCATGGCAAAAGTCAGAGAGACTTTCTGCAGACCCTGAAATTGCCCAAATACGCAGGAACCGCCTCTCTCCTACACTTCATCAGCCTGGAAGGCAGCCTCAGAGAGTGGCCAAATTCCAGACTTGTAGTCTAGCCAGTTCGTAGAACCTGACTCCCAATTAGAAAATGTGGGCCGTGGGCAAGGATGAACTCTTGGAGGAGGAAAGGCATTTCACAGCAGGCCCTCTGCGTGACCTCTGGAACATGGGAGCAATTTGTCCAATGATAGCACTATTTCTGGGGGGAGGTATCATGCCCCTTGGCCTAGTTAATCAAGTTCCACAGAGTCTGAATTCAGGGACACGGAGAGAGTCTTAGTGAACTTGCTGCAGTGTGACCTCTGACCCTCTGGAGAATGGAACCACTGTCCTGGAACAGTCCTCGGCTGGCCTCTCAGTCCCTTGCTGCCACTCCAGCCAGTCCACCCTCCTAGCTGGTGCTCAACCCTGTGAGAGGTCCCAGAGGGGCACCGGAGGCCTCAGACCTGCCCAACCTGGAGCCATTCTCCCCACTGGGTGCAGGTTCTGCTCATAAGTATAGGGCACAAGTTGTTTCCCAAGGTCACAAGTTTTTGGGCCCAGACATGCCCTGAGCACAGAAACAGAGCAAAGCCAGGGCTGGGATGCTGTCATTCCCGTCTCAGCTCCACATGGCAGCCAAGGTGGCCAGGAAACACTGAGTTCCCTACCTGAGACACCAACACAGAAATGAGTCTAAGAGATGTTGGTGAGAAACACACATGTACAAAAAGGTACGCCTGTGTGTGTGTGTGCACACACGTGCACACACACACACACACACACACACACACACACACACACACACACTGAGGCAATATCCACAACATAATCCCAGGAGGAAGAGGGGCAGAGAGGCCAGGAATTTTGAAAGACCTAGGGTGGCCAGTGCAGGAAAAGCCACACATGCGCCAGGAGAGCTCACTGGTAAGAGAACAGATGCATGTGGCAGAGAAAAGTCAATTTCACAGCCCCTTCCTGGCTGTTCTGTGGTGTGTCAACCAGATCCCCCCAAAAGGCTGAGTCACTCATTCCCCCAGGGCTGGGGGTGTGGGTAGCAGATGGCGCTTAGCTGAGTTCCTCTCCCTGAATCCTTGAATGGCACTTCCTTAAAGTGAACCACTTTGCTCAAGGTCACTCCCTTCCTGGAGGCAGCCCATGTCCAAGGACAGCTTAATAACAGGGAACAGAGGCCCCAGGCTCCTCGCTTCCAAGTGAAACAGCTCAAGCACCGTCCCAGCCCCAGAGCTGCCTGTGGCATCCGCTGAGGCGTTTCTGGTAACCTCACTGCAGTTCACCATCTCCGTCTGCTCAGTCCTACTTCCTTCACTCCCCATCGGTATTCCTCCTGATGGGACTTCCCAGTGAGCTTCCTGCATGCTCATCTCAGTGTTAGAGCCTGGGGAGCCCAACGCTAGACACCAAGCCAGGCCGGGTGAGGATGTGTGCAGGAGCAAGGGGGAACCCTGCGCCGAGAACCCCCTAGTCTGTGGGGCTCGCAGGCCGGCACCATTAATGCTCAGTCCAGAAGTCACGGACGTGAGCCTTCAGATCTCGTTTTGCCACTTACTTCCCTCCTCTCAGAGCCTCAATTTCTCTCTTTAGACTAGTCCTATAACATATCTCCCGCAGGTATGTGAAGATCGCACAAGAGTAAGCACTGGTTCCTGTGCCCCGTGAGCTGGGAAGTGCTACACGAAGTGTTTGCAGTTAAACTTGAAGTGTTCCAGGAGCCCACAGGGCAAATCAGGAGGAGTTCAGTCAGCCTTTGGGGAAAAGAGAGATCAGAGAGCGTGTGTTAGGGCTGTCCAGAGAAACAGAACCAATCGGATATATGGAGAGATGGAGATGTATTATGAGAAATTGGCTCACAGAATTACAGAGCCTGAGAAGTCCCACAGCCTGCCGTCGGCAAGCTGGAGACCCAGGACCACTGTGACGTAATTCCAGTCTGAATTCCAAGGCCTGAGAACCAGGAGAGCTGATGGTATAAATCCCAGCGCAAGGGCAAGAGTCCCAGTTCAGGAGGCAGAAAGGAAAGGGGTGAGTTCCTCTTTCCTCTGTGTTTTGTACCATTCAGGTCCTGGTGGATTAGGTGGTGCCCACCCACACTGGGGAGGGCAATCTGCTTTACTAAGCCCGCTGATTCAAATGCTGACCTCATCCAGGAACACCCTCCCAGACACACCCAGAAATAACGCTTAATCTGGGCACCCTCTGGCCCATCAAGTTGACACAAAAAATTAACCATCACTAGGAGACTGCCCAAAGGAGGGGCTTTCGAAAGATCCTGAACTGGGAGGCCTGGGTTTCCTGCACCATTCACCTCTGAGGGCCTTGGACAGGGCATGGCTTCTTCCTAGGCTGCACTGTTCTCCTTTCTCCTGTCCAGAAAGAAATATGAAGGCATCATCTCGGCCGAATTCTCTAACTGAAGCCAGTGGAAATAATGAGTTTTGTTCTGTTACCCAGAGCTCTCAGAAATACTACTTTGACAGCTGGGATACTACCAATCTTCCTAACTGAGTTCCCTAATTGTAAAAACACAACGTGAACTGAGTGAGACTGTCTCCTAAGCCTCTGTAGACCCCCTGGACCAAGCACATGCTGTCTTAGACTGCACTCGAAGGAGCACAGCAAGGGGCGCCCCTCCTAGGGAATAGGAAGACCTACCAAAGAGGGAATGAAAAGGCAGAACCCTCTATGGATGACGTGTATGAACGTAGAGATCATGTGAGTCTTCACTGAGCCCCAGAGCTGTCACCTGAGCACCCACGGACAGAGGATTTCAGCACCGTGCTGCTCCAAGCACGCAAGCAAAGCTGGCATTTCTCCATCTCTGCTTGGCATGACTCTTCCATTGACTGAACCAATGACCTCAGAGACTCAAATTCTGGCTTGCTCATCCCCTAAGTGAATATTTCTTGAATGAACGAATAAATGATGCCTAACCCTCAGCTGTTCCCTACCTGCTACTTAACAACAAACATGCGTAAATTTAGTAACACAGACCTATACAAACACCTCATGTGACTTCCATACATGCTCCCACACCCTAGTCCATAAGGTCGCACGCACAGATTCATGTACCTAGACACGTAAATGCACGCACACAGACACACACACACACACAAACACACACAGACCCACCCAGGTCCACACTCAGACACACACACGGAGATATTTACATATATTCAAATTTCTACTCTTGAGTCCTGCATCCCAATCCATGGTTTATCCATGGATTCCACCAAGTGTGACCCTGTGAGTTAGTGAGTCATACTGAGAGTTTGACAATGTAATCGTTGTCTGACAATGTAATCACTCATAGAATCACTTATTCCAGCACACAATACATAAATAAGGTTGAAGAATAGCTGGACGTGTTAATAGGAGGCAAAAGACTGAGAAAATAGGGCTAGGGGAACTTCATCTATTCAAACATGACTGGCAAAGCTCTCTGCTACTCAGGCTATTTTTGTTGCTCTACTTTTGGTGAGAAATGAGAATTTCTTGTTCTTCCACATATACAAATGATTTCACAGTATGTCCATCTTTAAATTGCTTAAGCTCAGCAACACAAACCCGGTGTGGACGACAGAGAGTGGAGGGGGCCCATCTCCAGGGAGGCCGATCTCCTTTATCTCATTGCCACTTCAATTAAGGAAACATGGGTCCAGTTCAGAACCCCCGATTTGATGTGCCAGGCCTCATGATAGAAGAAGTTGCAAAAGCACACCCTCAAACTGTTGTCCCTCTTACCTCTTTAGAAATCACTTTCCATTCTATTTGTAATTTCATACTCACAACATTACAAGAGAGGAAAATTGCTTCTATTTCATAGAAGACACTGTGGTAACTGTCCTCAGGTCATAGTTCGGAAGAAGCAGAGACACATTTTTAATTCTCTGTCGAAATGGGAAAGCTAAGCTCTTTACACAACAATATACAACGTTGCCCACATTTCAGACCATTTATAACAGGAGTGACAGGCAAACTTGATATAAACGAAAGTAAACGAGAACAATTAGTAGTCTAAAATAATTTCAGTTTGGGCCATGATTCATGCTGGTGATGGGAAATCAGAGTCCTGCTGGGCAGGCAAGGGACTCAGAGGCTTCAGACACATGAATTGGTCACATTGAATTCTGTCATCAGGTTCCGGGTGTATCAGTTGGGCTTCATTTGCATGAAATGAAAAGCAGTCCCAAAATACATACTGTTGCTAAGGTTACATCTTGCTGGATGCAAATGAAGATGTGTTTGTTCAGACCAGTTAAAAATATCTTGGCACGAGCTAATTTTCCCATTGGCATAAAGGGAAATATCAGCAGCCTATTAAAACTAAGAGGTGAGGTTTACCTTAGTCAGCAGTCGGGATCAGGAGAACATTGTTTCTGAGTTATATTTTTAGAACTTGCAAACTTTTATTAATTCAAGTCATCAGTCTGGTTTCAGTAGTTTTTTTTTTTTTTTTTTTTTTTTTTTTTATATACAAATATCATCCAATAACAGGACCTACAACTGCAAATGCAGAGCTACGCTTTCTCCAGGTTCTGGAAGAACCATCTGCATTGACATTTTTGGAATCTGAGAGGAAATGAGAATAAGCCGGGATAGGGGTTGCAGTTCTGTGAGACAGGTGGAGAAGGAAAGCATAATTTTCACCTTGCTGAGTTTATTATGTCATTATTTTACTTGATTCGAAACAATAACCCCGCAAAGCAAATACATTGTTATTTCTCTTTGTAAACTGGGGAAACTGAGGCTCAGAGACATTCAGCCATTCTGTAGTGAGTAGAGAGAGACGAGAGTTAAATTTAGAATTAACTCTGAACCAAGGGTCTTTTCTGTATATCATCCTGTTTCTATAACTGAAGATAAATTATCAAAGAAAATTGTAAAACCTGAGTAAGGTATATAAGCCCAGAAAAAACAGTTGAACTTTTGACATTTGGGGGAAAAAAAAGAAAAAGGCATTATTCAAAACTGAAGTGGTTTTGATCTTTTAACCCAAATGCATAGCTTTTCTTGACTGTGTCTCAGCCTCCTGCGAGTCAAGCACAAATGCTTCTGCTTCTTCTCCATCTTTGGACACAGCCCACCCCCAAATCACTGAGTCTCACTAGTGATCAAATCTGAAGATGTTAAAGTCAGAAAGGACCTCGGAAGTCATCCCACACCTCTGACCTGAGGCACGAATCTCTGGAACCACATCCTGGAAGGGAGGCCATCTAGCCACCTGCTTGGAATCCTGAATATAGATAGTAATTCACATTTGTTGAATGCTTACTCAATACTGAGCACATGGCACTCTTTCTAAGTACTTTACTCCTTTTAATTCATGTAACTTTATAACCACCCTGTGAGGTAAGTACTATGGCGTCCATTTTACACATGAGGAAAGTGACACACAGAAAGTTTAAGTAACTAGTTTAAGTTCACATAGCTTCTAAGTAGTGGAAATAGAATTAAACCTTACATAATAGTCTCAAGAAACTGAGCTTTTGTCCACCGTGTATTATTTTCTCAAGTAGGCCGCTACCCCACAGCACAGCTCATGCCACTGTGTTCATAGAAAGGTGTTGCCTACACGGATGATAGTTCTTGTTTGCTTTAGAATTCTCTGAGATCTGGTAACTTGGTCACGTGTGGAAAGAGGAGGCTGAAGGAGGGAGAAAAGAAAAGCACGAGACAGAAAAGATAGCTTAGAAAATTGGGGGTTCTAAAATAATATGGGGTAATCAGGAACTCTTTCTAGGGCTATCCTACGGGGAAGGGGACCAATCCAAGACTAATGACTTCAATTTATTGAGCATATGTTATAGGTTAGGTGTGCATTGTTAAGCGTCACCACAGCCTGCAAACTAAATGTCACTATTGCCATTCCAGAAATTAGAAAAATGAAGTTCACAGAGCCAGGTCACTTGTCCACATGCACACAGCTAATTAGTGGTGGCCCCAGGATTCAAAGCAGAAGCAGGATAACTACAAAATATGTTTTCTTTCACAATGAAACTTTTTGTTTAATTTTTTTGGACCTTTTTTGTGCATTTTCCAGCAGTAAGGGCTAAGACCAATGTGTAGAAGAAGTGATATGGAGTCAGATTTAACTTTAGGTATAAGAAAGAACTACAGCTAGTGTAACTCCCTTCTGAAAACGTCCTCTTCCTGTGTCACCACACACTTCTGGTTTCCTCCTATTTCCTTGGTGTCTCCTTCCCAGTCTCGTTTCCTGGTTCCTCTCTCCACTCATTATATCCTTAGAGCATGAGGATGTCCACTGCTCTCTCTGGGGCATATTTTGTTCTCCAGCCACATTTTCCTCCTGTTTAATTCTTCTAGTCTCATGGCTTTGTGTATCTAATATCTAAATATTGACTCACAAATTTATATTGCCAGCCCTGACCTCTGAACTCACTTATCCAACTGTCTAGTCAACATCTTCACTTAAATGTCTAATAAACACTTAAAATAAATAAGTAATAAATCTTGTGATTCTCATTTTCCCTGAACACACCCTGTCATTCCATCCGTGTCCTCCCAAACACCACTCTTTCCATCTGAGTCAATGGTACGAACTGAATTTGGAAGAAATCTAAACTTTTTATCTCAGGATTTCTCCCTTGCTTTCTTTACTCTTTAACCTAATTTTGTACTACCTCCTATGTCACCCACCATTCTCTAGTCACACTGATTTCTCTCTTCCTGGAGTACCCCAAAAGTGTTTTTAGTTGCTGCTTCTTCTGTCAGCAAAGCTCTTCCCCCTTCTTTTCACATGGGTGGTTATTTCTTATCTTTTAGGTCTCAAGCCAGATGTCCTCTCTTGGCTTGAGATGAAGATAAGCACGTCTTCATCACTCAATGTAAAGTATTCTCTATAACACTCAATCATAGTACCCTATTTTACTTCTCTCATAATATTTATCGATATCTAAACTATATCTTTTACTTGTTTACTGTTAATTATTACTATGGACTGACTGTGTCTTCCTCAAATTCATATGTTGAAACCCTTATTTCTCAAGGTGATTGTATTTCTTTGAACGTATCTGTGTGTGTGTGTGTGTGTGTTTGTGTGTGTGTACTTATAGAGTGTGCCAAAAAAAGTATACACATTTTAAAAAGGAAGAAACTATAAAAATTGTAATATTCAATATATACCAATAACAAGAGATGAATACAAGTCACACTTGACTTCTGCAATTACAAGAGGTGCTCAAAGGTTACCATCAGCGTCTAGACACTTCTGATTATGGCGAACTACTGCTTGAGCAGCATTGACCAAAGTGTCCACTGGTGTACTTTTTTTTGGCCTCCCCAGTATCTACAGCAGAGGTTCTGGAAGGATACCTCCACAGGTAACTATGGATACCTCTGGGGAAAAGAGTAGGTTGTGTACACTTACAAGAGTGTGTTGGCCTACTACTACTCTGTATACTTCTATATTGTGGAAATTCTTACATTGACTATGCATTCCCACACTAGCAATGTTTAAAAAAATGATTCCTTAGTAAACTCACTCTATCTTAATTAACTCATATGCAATTTTCCGTTGGTCCTGGCTCAGCCTGTGCGGTACAGCCCACAGTGCTCTCTGATGTAGCTTCTAATATCCCTCAGCTATGTGGGAAACACAGCTCAGGTCATGTAGTCTTAGCATGAGTAAAAATGCTGGGAAAGCAGAAACATGATGGAAATTTCATTAGGGAACTGCATTACCGAGCCCAAGACTGTTAGGTTTGGAAACTCCGTGCTTCTGCCTGGGAACACGGGTGTAAGGTTGCTGCAGCGGCTTGAATCGTTGTTTCCATCTTGGATGCCTCTCAAGACAAAAAAAAAGAGAAATATAGTCTTGAAAATTGAATTCTTCGAATTAGAAGAATTTATTTACCAAGTGTCTACTCTGTGTTAGGACCTGTGCTAAAGATGTACATACAGATGCCCATTGAAAGCTGATGAAACCATGAAAAAGTGATATGATTGTTCCCATTTTACAAAAGAGGACGGGAAGCTAAGAGAGTTTGCTTCACTGGAATGATTCTGAGATCCTTTAATGAATCACCGTATTCTCTTAGGAGACAGAAGAAAGTGAAATGCACACTACCCCCTCCATCTTCCCTGAAGTTAATTGTTATCGTCTATGTGATGCCTTTTTTCTCTTAACCCACTACCCACTTCTCCCCAAAGGGGAGAACCAGTTCATCAGTTGATGAAGCGAGTGAGGAGTGGCTTTGAGATGCCGGCCAGTTCTTTCTTCCATGTAAGGTTTCCTGAGTCATTCCTTCCTGTGACCACACTCAAGAGCCTCACTCTCCTGGCACTGATACAGCAGAGTGAGGGATGGGGAGAGAGACCGGAGGGAAAGCCAGGAGCACTCACCTCCCCGAGAATAAGTCAGCTGGAGCAGATGTCAGAAACAGAAGAGTGTGCCTCAGACCAAAAAGGAAGAAACTGGAACGAGCTATGAGGTTGGCGGAGGGAGGTAATGGGGGAGCAGAGTCAGAAGGAGGAGTGTTGGTATATTAACTATGTTTTCTTATTTTCTGGATTCAGGATGCTGTGGCCTCTGAAGCTTTACTCATCCGGGACAGGTGCCCCTTCCAGAGCTACTAATTCTTAGAGATAACAAAAGCCTTGCCTGAGAGTGCACCTTTCCTGTGTATACAAACCAGTCCAGAACCCACGTTCCCAACCAACTCTTCTATCTGCCTCCTCTACTCCAGGAGGCAATATTCCTCTATACCCTCCTCATGCTTGGGTCAGGTCCCAGACAACTAGGGACAACCTCTATGCCCCAGAGACTGTTGAAATTATTCAAAGAAGTCAAGTCTAAGTCTGCTTACCCTTCCTTACCTTACCTTTCCTGAAGAAGGCCCAGTAAAGAAGCTGGCCATTTTTTCCCTTACTCTCTCTGCTTCCTGATGGTCCCTGATGCTCCCCTGTGTGGTGCGCCATTCTGTTTTTAGGGAACACTGGATATAGATTTTTTCCTTTGTGACAATTATTTCTGTGACCATGTGTCTTACTGTACTTGACTGAAAACAAATCCAGGATATACAGTGGTACCTCGGTAATCTGAAACATTCGAAAACAGCTGACAGCTGGGCCTCAAGATCTTGCATTCAGCAGAAGCCAAGTAACATGGTTCGATTTCTGAGTCATGTTCGAAAACCAAAGCATTTACTTCTGGGTTTACAGCGTTCATAAGCCAAAATATTCATCAATGGAGACATTCGAAAACCAAGGTACTACTGTATTTTTAAATAGTTGGTCAGGACAGAAAGTAAATATCAAGGTGCTTAAGATGTTTGCTAGTACAAGCAATGCAGACCCGTGAGTGTAGCCTATAACTGCTCCACCCTGCCCCGACCAGCAGCGTTTGTCACTCAGAACTCTAAGAATCTTTCCCTCTTCCTTCATCAATACTGGCTTTCTGAAAAACATCTCAATCGGTCACTTAGAAGTTGGCATTTACTCTCTGATCTTGCTGGTCTGTCCTAAAGCATGGAAACTTGTGTCCTCTGGAGAGAATATGGAGACCTTAGCATAGGATATGCAGATGATCTGGAAAACCCTGAACCCATATACCCAGGGCACAACCAATAACAGCACAAGGCAGCCATTGTTTTTAACCTGTCTCCTTGCAAGGCAAAGGGGTCATAATTAGGATTTCCTTTTCTTTCTCCCAATGAGTGGTAAAAAGAGGAGATAACTGACTGAAGCAGACAAGGATCTTTCTAGCTGCTATTTTCCTTATCTCTCATCCAAAGTAGGATCTAGTACTCAGGAAAGCATTCTCCTTTCGTTTCTTTCAGAACAATCCAAACCTGGAATTCAATCCCTGTGACGTACAGTTCTTTCACCTCTCTTTCCTCAGTTTCCCCATCTGTATGATAAGATTGCTAAGTAAATTGATCTCTAAGGTCATTGCCAGGTGAAAGAACCCTTATTGTCCAACTTAAGCCCCCTGAGACGGGCTGAGCCTTGAGTGTACCAGGGTGAGAGTCCCACTTGGGCCAAGAAGCTCTAACTTTGTTTCAAATGCCAGCTCCCTTAGTGGTACATGGCTGTGTGCACATACACACATGTGCATACGAGAGAAAAGAACGTATTGATTCTGGTTTCTCAAGGTTAAATCTAAAACTTCAAATTCCAGACAATGCTTTCTGGGTTGTAGGCCATCTGGATGGTTCCCCAGATGCTGATCAGACCCCACTACTTACTGGTAAGTCATGCCCCTAACCCTAAATGATGTAGGAAGCACAAGAGTATTCCATAGACAACAAAGACCTCAGGCCCAGGATATTCTAACAAACGCACGTGCAAAATTCATTTTAGAAGGAGGAGCTAAGTGAAGAAAACCTCATGTTATTCTTTCACTTTAAGGAACTTTTCTTGGAGCATTGGATTTTAAATATCCAAAACCAGTCACCATTAATTTTCCTTTCAAAGGCCTTTTCTGTGAGCTCTAATGGGACTTACGAAGACACTGATGGTCATGTGTTTGCTCTTATTCCTTTTAATGCTGAGCGTTTGATGCGCTAAACACACTAAGTACCTAAGAAGCTATAAATTGAATGGAGAACAATTTCATTACCGTGTTCAGGACTTAGCTATCCATTAGTTAATTCACCCATTTGCAAAATAAACAATAGATATATTTTACAAATGGGAGAAATATATTTTTAAATGACCTTTATAAATTCATACTGCTGACATTCAGGCAAGAGGGCAGGCTGATAATCAGCTCCATCACACTTCCATGCTTCTCCCAACAGAAGAAAGAAAAAAGAAATTCACTTTCGCCGCTGTAGGAGGGTAAGTCAAAGGCAATTCCTGAGTACCTATATTGGATATATGACTCAGGAGCTAAGACTTGAATACCTGTAGAAAAATGAAAAGATACAGCCATGTGTTTGGAGGGCATCTAGAACTGGCCTCATTGCATGAAAGCCAGAGCTATACAAACTGTACTGCCTGCAGACTACACTAGGACTCTTCTAACCAGTGAACAGAAGCAGGATGGTCCATGCAAGGAGGAGATAGAAGCAGAGTTGCCCGAGAGAAATTAAAGCTCTAAGACTGCAAAGGGCACTGTCATGTGTCCCCAGTGAACACTTTTTAGAAGATGTAAAAATTTCTGAGTTGGGAAACTTGTAAAACATGACTTGGTTCTGGTTAATTCCATAGGTCTCCGTATGACTGTCTCCTAAAACAAATCAGTTCACAACCAGGACTTCAAAAAAAAAAAAAAGGCCAACTCTACTGAACTATGAAAAACCACAAGAAAAAAAACTGCCTTATGATGTAATCAGCAGTTGTGGCAAAGAAGGAAATTTATGCCCAAAGAAGACTTGAATCAGGAATGCTTAAAATATCCAAAGAGACAAATTAAGGAAGAAAAAAATATTAAGTAAGAAAAACATTGAATGAAGGCATAATGGGAAAGCTTCAAAAGGAAGTAATAAATTCTAGAAAAAGACAATAAGGGATTAAAATCAGAGGAGGGAGAAACTCAATGAATTGGGGTAATAAGTGATTACCAAAACCAAGAAAGAGAATCATTCAGAATTCAGAAAAGAGATAGAAAATAGGTAATAGAATCTAAGAGAAATAGAAGCTAAAACATGAAATGCCAACAGGTATTGAATAGACAGTCAAGAGAAATGGCCTATATTTGCTATTTTGAAAAAGCTGTGACCGATTTTGGTTTAAAGGTAGTAATAGCCTCATAAAATGTGTTGGTCAGTTATCCTTCTGTTTCTATTCTCTGGAACATTTTCTATAAATTAGAGGTTCCTCGACATCTGGTAAACTGTCTATTTTTAGCCATATGGGCATGGGGAATATGTGGAGTGGAATTGGTGGTGGTTAGTCATTTCAACTATGAATTAAAGTTATTTGATGGTAATTTTTTTAGGGTATTTATTTCTTTTTGAGCCAATTTTCATATTTATGTTTTACTTTGTAAGTGTATATTTTAGTCATTGACATAAAATTAATTCACTTTTAAATGTGCATTTGATAAAAATCCAATACCCATTAATGATATTTTTGAAATGTGAGTAGTTGAAGATTTGAAATGGACAGACTTAATTTGATAAAGATACTCTACTACTAAAATATGTCAGGAAGCATCCTACTTAATATGGAAATATAGAACAATTTCCCTGGAGAGTCGGAATGAGACAAGCATGCTGACTATTGCCAATTTATTTAACATTATATTGGAGGTCCTGGACAACACAGTTAGGGGGGAAAAAAAGATAAATAATAAAAAAGTTTGAAAAGAATACAATAAAAATTTTATTATTTGCAGCTTACATTATTGTGTAGATAAAAAAGTCAAAGAATCTACAAACGAATGGAAATAGTTAATAGTTAATAATAAGTAGGTCTCTGGATGGAAGATCAAGAAATAAAAATTGTTATTTTCATATACCAACAACAAAATAATTCCAAATAAAATGAAAAATTAATTCCATTAAAAGAGCATGAAAAAAATATCAAATATATAAGGATATATGTAAGATACATAAGGATTTTGTAGAGAAAGCTGCAAAACATTATTAAAAGAAACAAAAGAAGATATAAATAAAGGGATGTAGCATATCATGAATTGGAAGACCCAATATTATAAAGATTCAATTCTCCCCAAATTGATTTAAAGATTCATTGCAAACAAAATCATAACACTGGTAGATTTTTGTTTGTTTCTTTCTTTCCTTTGCATTATTTTTCTGAGAAAATTAACAAACTGACCGTAAAATTAAATGAAAATTCAAAGGACCAAATAAAGCCATGATAGTCTTGAAGAAGAAAACAAAATTGAGAATTTGCATCACATATTAAGACTTATCACATATTAAGACTTATTAGGAAGTTACAATAATAAAATGTGTATGACATTGTCTGGAAGACCAAGAAGTTAGTGGAGCATAATAGAAGAGTCAGACATAGACCCACATATATATGGAGAATTTATTTATAACAAGGTGGTTCAGGAAAGCCATTGGAAAAGGACAGCTTTTTCAATAAATTGTTCTAGATCAAATAGATTTTCATACTGAAAATCACAAATCTTGACCATTTGCATTATATGCCTCTTACACAACACCAGTTTCAGATTATTTATCTAAATGTGAAAGGCAGAACAACACACTTTCTAAATGATAACACGTATTAAGTGATACCTATAACAAAGGATATAATTCAGCAAAAAGGCAAAGCCAGTTAGTTAAGAAATTGATAAATACCTTTGTAAGTCTAAATTTTATTAATTGTAAATGTTAAAACTTAAACTAAATGTTAAATGTATATGAAATTAGATACTATTAACATTTTCAAAGAATTCATATGTTAAAGAGACAAAATGCAACTTAGTTAATATTTACAAATGAGTAGAATACACTACACCTTAAAATTGGAAGATGCAGTAAAAGCATACTTGGAAATATAAAGCAAATGCATTAATTGGAAAACAACAAAAAATGAAAACAAATGAGTTACCAATGAGGAAGAGCAAAATAACAATGCAAAAAATCAGAGTATAAAGAACTTTAAATAAACAAATAAAACACTAATAGAAAACAAGAAAACACATATCAGGAATGATTATTCTTCCAAAGATTTTCTTTTCAAAAGCCTAATAAACTATGAAAACCTCATCAAGAAAACCACCTCCGAAGGGGTAAATATCCAAAATATATAAGGAATACATTCAACTCAGTATGTATGTATCATTACTGATTAAAACATAAGCAAAGGACCTGAATAGACATTTTTCCAAAGAAGACGTACAACTGGCCAACGTGTACATGAAAAGGTGCTCAGCCACACTAATCATCAGGGAAATGCAAATCAAAACCCCCATGAGATATTACCACACATCTGTTAGAATGGCTGTCATCAAAAAGACAAGAAATAAGAATTAATGAACGTGGAGAAAAAGGAACTCTTGTGCACTGTTGATGGGATTGTAAATTGGTCTGGTTACTATGGATAACAGTGTGAGGTTTCTCAAAAAAATTAAAATAGAACGAACAGGCATTTTCAAAGTGAGTTTGTCAGGTGAAAGTACATGCAAAGCCTAGGCCAAAAGGAAACTGTGAATGTCTATGCAGTGCTCCTTCCCTTTGTAAAACGTCTGCTTTTTGCAATGACCAGGAATCTCTATTAGAAAGTGGTTATGGAAAGTAGTCATCAGGAGACCCCAAAGAGTCTTCCAGAAAGAAAGACCCAGTGAAAGCATTTTCTGTGCTTGGTCCAGCATGCACCAGTAGCAGAAACATTAGTCCCGCCCCTTTGCTGAAATGACCACTTTTGACATTGCTTACAGAAAATGGAGATGCCTCATAGTGGTCAAAAGGACATATTGGCAGAACAAATGACACTCAAGGAAGTTATGACTTAAAAAAGTAAAATGAAAAGATTTCTGTGGCAGACTCTATTGATTTTCCCTCTAAATCCCCTCAGGTTCTTGCAGTGTTTTGGGGTGCCTATTTGTTCTTCTCTCTTTGCTTTGTAAGCTTCACCTAAAACTCTTCCTTGGTCTTCTGGAGCTGCTTTGTCTGAAACACACAGAGCCAGAAGGCCTGGGGGTTTATACCCTCCCTCGTCACCCTACCACCCCTAACTCCCTGTGACTGGTGTGGGAGTATGAGACTCATGAAACTTACGGGGAGAACAATTCTAAGGCCTGATTACACTCCAGAGCTCCCCTGTGGTATCAGCGGAGGCTGGAGCTTTGCTTATAATTTCATCCTTGCTTGGCTTCTTCCTCCTTCCTCTTCTCTTTTCCGATCCTGCCACTCCATCACTGGTTTATCCTGGCAGCACATTCTACATAAATCATTTGCACATAAATTTTCCTCTCTCAGTCTGCCTCTGGGGACTCTGCCTAAGAAAGTTTCTAACCCCCAAAGAAGCTTACAGTTGTGTGAAAATGGATATGAATATAATAGTGTTAATGCAGCATTCAGTCAACCAATTAAGGGAAAGCCCTGTGAAATGTTATGAAGATGTAAGGCTGACTCGTGCCCACAAGGAATGCTCAGGCCAGGGAAGAACACAAGACAGGAACACAAGCCATACCAGAAAGCACGCAGTAGGACTGCCAGCGTCGCGATGGTCCACATATTTGACTCCTTCCACATCCCATTTCCCTTTCCAATGTCCCACTAAAATGAATCATCCAGGGAACGAAATAAAAAATATATATGAACACTGGAAAATAGTGGCATTCATACTACATGCCTGAAGCTACAGACGACAGTAGAGAGAGAGGGCAGTCGTTTCCCAGAGGCAAGGTGAAGCCCTTTTAGGCGGTAAATAAATACAGCCCATCCACTCCCATTCCTCCTAGCTTCTTGCCAATATCACAATAACAGATATTTTTCCAGGATGGGGAACAAGAACGGAAGAGGAATAAAGTCGTTTGTCAGAACTCATGAGGACAAGGTCCTCTCACACTGCTTTCAACAGACAGCCAGGCACATGTCATGACTTTGGATTGACAGGACGGATGTGAAGAAAAATGTGTTCACAGGAGGAATTGCAAGATTCCCCCCAGAACCTCTGTGGGCACCCATCTTAGTTATGACATCTATGAAGATGATTAAAGAGAGAAGTATTACTAGATATATGAACATTTTCAGAAAGTTATTAAAGGTAACCAAGTTCAGCATTCAGATCAAATGGGACATAGCAAGGCACTGGGGAAAAAAGAAGACATGAAAAACCAACAAGTCTCTTTGTGCTCTGAAGGCTCAAGGTTGCATCTTACTGGCGTTGAAGGTCATGAATCTGTACATTCTGCTTCATTCTGGACCTTGACAGAGAAATACAGGTCAATTTTTAAATGTAAAGCAATCATGGGAAGATGAAATCGAATTCCAAATAGAAATAACTTCCAAATCAATATGGTAAAAATCAGAAAGGAAATAAGAAAGCACAATCGGCAGAAAGCATAAAAGAGCATGGCAAAAATGAGGTCGGTGTGTCCACTGTCCATGATAAATGTGACTAGATTATGAAAACAAAATGTATCAGAGGTAAAAAAAAGAAACAAACAAAAAACAACCAATGAAAATATTCCCCCAAATGCAAACAAAATACAAGTTGTAGTGACTACGTTATAATTATGATATGGAATTCAAAGTAAAAAGCAGTAAATGGGGCATTACAGATTACTGAAAATGTGTACTTCATAATAAATATAGAATTCTTATGAACCTTAGAAAGATTTTTAGAGATAAAAAATCTTAGAAAAGTTACCTCAGAATTTGCTATAACAAGTACATAATAAATAATAATATGATAGAGTAAAGTTTGCATTGAACAGGCTTAAGTCTATAATTAATTTTCTAGTGTATACAGAACATTGATCATGTAAAACTCGACAAAGAAACAAAAGTCCCCAAAATAGTGATTGATGGCAGACCTTAGTCACGAACCAGACTGCAATAAAACAGGAAAATACAAGCAAAAAAAAGGACAAACTTAATTTGATGTAAAATTAATACATCACTCTTAGAAATAACTTTGTTTCAAATAGAAAATCAAATTTGACACCCTAGATTGTTAGTAAATTAATACACTGCAATAAAAAACACCATAGCAAAACCTAAAAATGTGCATATCTAAAGGAAATCCATAATCTTAAAGGTTTTTCATTACTAAATACGAAAGACTGAGAATAATTGAAATAAGCATCAAGCTCAAAATGTTAAATAAAGGAAAACAAAAACTGGTAATAAATTTGTACAGATAAAGCCATAACATATTGTTGTTAGAAAACAAAAGTTACATTTAAAAATTGTTTTTGGAAAGTGGAATCAATGGAAGGAACCAATAAAATGACAATTCCCTAGTAAATTATATCAAGGAAGAGATAAAACAGAATTTAAAACCATCAAAAGTCAGACCTTTAAAATAAATTTTTAAATTATAAGAAAATTCTGTGTGTAACAGAATGCTAATGAACTTAAAAATCTCTTTTAACAGAAATACAAATTGCCCAAATTGGCTTATGTAGAAAAACAAAATCTGAATAAACCAATAACTTGAACAAACACTTAAAACTGGTACATAAAAATGACGCTAGTGCAAAATATTTTAAGAAGTAAACCTTTAAGGATTGAATCATTCTTATACCACTAGGTTTTTAGAGCACAGAAAGAAATGGAACATTTCCTAATTAATTCTATAGCTGAATGCTAGTGTCAAAATATTATAAAGGCACTCAAAAATAAAACCACAGAACTAACACATTTGAAAAAAAATGTATATAAATAAATAAATTACATATTTGCAAATCAAACCCTATATTTCACCACTTGAAAACAAGGTGCCTCTCTAAGGTTACATAGGGCAGAAAGGTTGTCGTGTAGCAAACAATTTTATCAAATGCAACAGGTAAGCTTCATTTTAGTAATGCAAAGGTAGTCGGCTCTAGGAAATGTCTTAAAGCAAGTTAGTACATTAAGGAGATAAAGAAGGAAAAGCCCTGTGATAATTTCTAGAGAGCAAGAGGGCTTTTGACAAAATTAATATCCTTTCCTGATTTAAACAAAGTAATTTTTAAATTGGAGTGAGAATGATACTTCTAAATGCCATTGACTTAGGGACCAGAAGTGACAGATCTTTAGCATCGGGGAACCCAACAAGCACAAAATTGCATCCACGGGACAGTCCACAGTGAACATCTCCCAGACCTCCAGTGCCAAGCCAGCCTACCAAGGCACCCGTTTAAGAAAGAACCTAATCCCTTACTGGGTCTCAGTCCCAATCTCCAAACTCGGTGGGTCAGAAACTGCCTTACAAACCAGTGTGGAGGCAGAGAAGTGAAGGTGACGGGGCATTGTAATGTAAGGTGGAGAAGCAGAATGGGATGGAAATCTTGCTCAAATAGATTCATGTTGAGGGTGGCGATTTAACTCTAAATCAAGTCTGGAGTTTCACTTATATCTTGGACTTTAAATTCTAATTTCTGGATTGAGATTATCTGGAACTTAAAGTGACTGTTGGACTGTTAGCAAAGAATGAGGAGGAAAATCATGTGTCTACTGGAGTTTTCATTGAAGGGTAGGGGAAAATTACCTCCTCTGAATACATTCTAAAGGGATTTTGGTTTTAATTATATCATCAGTGGTGCTCAGTCAATTGTATTGTTTATATTTATTTTCAAGTCCACATAAACATTTGAATCTTCTTGTCAAGCATTTTTTTTTAATCTTGAAATTCCAAGTAGAGCTGCATTTAATTTATAAATTGACCTGTGGTGAAGTGATATTTTTATATTCGGTCTTTTCTATTCAGGTGATTTTATATATATATATATATATATATATATATATATATATATATATATATATATGCCATTCAGTACTTTTCTAATTTACTTCACATAGGCTATGCATATTTTTGTTAGGATTTTCCCAGGTATTTTTAACTCATTTTTGTAGCCGCAGGAATTTCATATTTTTCCTTTAATTTCCAAGTAATAGTTATCACATATTGGAATTGATTGAGATTTCATGTTGGTTTTCAGTCCAGCCACCTAACAAAAATTTTTTTCTTATGTTAATTTTATCATCTAAATAATTAAATGGTCTGCAAATATTTTTCTTTTAATATTTATGCCTCTTATTTTTTTTTTTTATTTAATGAGTTGTGTAACTTCATAGATTCACTTTATGGGCACGAAGTTGTTTCCTTCTATTGTTAGCTTACTGTGGAATGGTGTGTGTGTGTCAGCGTTGTTCAGGTTTTAGTATCAGCGTATTGTTAAACTGGCTGTAATGTGCTCATCTTTTCTGTGCTCTAGAACAGTTGCTATAACACAGGATTACCTCATTTTTAAAAGCAACCTGGGTAGGACTCTTTCATCGGGCTATATCTTGACTACTTTTTTCTATTTCTCCATGTTAATAGACAGGGTGTTAACTTTTATTGATTCAATTTAGCTAAATTGTGTATTACTAGAAAAATCACCCATGATTTCCAGTTTTCCAACTTTCATCAAAATTAATTTAAAAACCATTATTATATTGTTTTCTAATCTCCATATTTGTTCTTTTGCATTGTTTTTATTTTTACTATTTTTTGTTTTTTATGAGTAAATTTATTTGTCAGAGATTTTCTATTTTATTGATATTTTCAAAGAACCATCATTGCATTTTCTTCTTCAAATTTTTTGTCACTTTTTTCTAATTTCTGTAATTTTGCGTTTCTCTGTCAAATGTTATTTAATTTAAATTTGATTTATTTTAATGGTTTCCCTACCTTTTTAAATTATATACTTTCTTCTTTTATTCTTAATTTTTTTCTCTTATATGAAAGTAAGATTATTTTCCTACTAAACTGAAATTATACAGCTTATAAAATGTAGTACACTCACTGTAATTTATTTGCAAATAGGCATGTTGATTTTCTCTTTAATTCAAAACTTATTTAAAATATTTTATGTTGTCTTTATATTGAAGTATAACACACATACAGAAAAGTTCACGAAATTACCAATATGGTGTATAAAATATTTTAAAATTTGAAATTAATATATTTTTAGTGTAAGTCATCCTTTTGGTGTATCTTCTAATTTTATTACATTATAGCCAGAGAATAAGATCTATATGAAAGTTTTCATTATTTAAATTTTATTAAGATTTTCTTTGAGATAGAACACATTATCAATCTGTTTGGAATATTTATATTTTTCAAAAAAATATAAATATTTTCTCTTTATAGGTACAAAGTTTCATGGAAAATATATATAAATACATAATACAAACATATATAAGATCATACATGAGATAGCTACATATATGTCTCATCATATCATGTATCGGATCCTATTTAATTATCCTCAGTCATTCCCAGATTTGTTTAGGTCAGTGCACAGCTCATATAGCAGTTGATTTGAATGGCATCTTCGGAAAATGAACAAAGCTGCTTCAAGTGTGAAGTAATTGAGGCAGCTGTGGCTGCCTCAGGTCCCACCAGGCCACTCCCTGGACATGTGGATCAATATCTCACCACTTCAGTGACCCATCTGCGGCTTACCACTGTAGGAAGGTTGGGAAGCTCAGCTCTCGATCCTTTTTTATTGTTTATTTAATCTACTTATTTCAGAAACAGGGGGGGTGAAATATTCTACATGAATGTGGATTTGTCCTGGGTTTTTTTGGTTTTTTTTTTTAGAATTTGTCAGTTTCTCTTTGAATATTTTAAAGCAAGATTGTTAGAGGTCTTAAAATCCATAGTTCATATCCTCTTAAAGATTATAATTTAATCAAATACTTTAACTTTCTGTTGTTTTGCTTACAAACCCTCACTTTAAATTCTCTCTTGCCTAAAATTAATATTGCTGTTTTGGCGTTTCTACTACAACAATGTGCCTGGGAAGATAAAAGAATCACTTTAACTTGTGCCTTTCATGTTTCTTTCTGTTTCAGGTGTTCTACTCAAGCACAGCACCCTGTCTCAGGGTTTCGTATTCATGTCTGGTGGACTTATTTTGGCATTCGTATTTTCTATTTTGTACACTTTCTTAGTGTTTCTCTTTTATTTCTCTGCCCTGCATTTGTTTTAACTAATTGAGTTTTCTTTGTTCATTCTGTTCCTCTAGTATTTTAATGTTTGTACATCCTATTTAACTTTTGATGCTGAAAACCCTTAAATCCTTACACGTGTTAGCATATGAGCCAGATAGTATCCGTATCCTTTACCTCTCAGGATAAAAACCTTAGTAAAATGTCACTCTCTTCCTCTCTCTAATCCTAGCCTCCTTCTATATCAAGATCCAGATTGATACTAAAATATTTTAAAATTATGCAAAAAGAATCACTTCAACCATAAGTTTTATTGATCTCTGGTGTTTGTGTGATTTTGCTTGTCATAGGTTTTTTGTTTTTTGTGTGTTTTATTTTTGGCAAGGCTCATTATTTTTTAAACCTGTGTCCTCCTCTTTCTTGAATTTATTATTTATTTTGCCACAATCAAAGCTCTAACAAGTGTATTTACTGGGTGGTTCTCTGAGTTGTAAGTTTCACGAGTCCTTGCATTGCACGAAGCATCTTTGTCCTCTCCTTTGAATTTCAGTTTGAGACAGTTCTAAGATTCTAGTTTTAAATTAATTTTATCTGAGAATTTTAAATAAACATGTTTCAGTGTTTTTAGGGACTGACATTGCCAAAGAGAAGTTAGGTGATAATCTGATCATCAAAACTCTGCAAGTATCCTGATTACTTTTTTCTATCCCTAGACACTTTGAAGAATTTCTGTGTTCTTTTATTGTGAGCTTTTACCAGCATGGATCTGAGTGTCCATCATCATTTATTTGTTTGTTTGTTTGTTTGTTTGCTTGCTTAAATGAACCCACGCAGCACTCTTGGGTGTTTAGATCTAAAGATTCTGTCTCTTCCTTAGCTTCTGGAGAATAAAATGTGACCTGTCTCTGTCACATTCCTGCTGTCAGTCCCCTGGAGAGGGGCAGCTCTTGGGTAGGATCCACAACCACTCTGAGGACTAGAATAATGCCAGGGGCCTCTGCCCTCCCAGTGCTAGAGATGTCATGAACTTCCCCCCACAGACCAAGGATCTGTCCCAGGCAGAGGAGAAAGGAGGCTGTCTCCCCAAATGAGGGAGCGGTTTTCATGCAATAAGAGATTGAATAGTGCCTCGAGAGACCATTTCAATTTTAAGATCAGACTAAGCTTTACACCAGATTGAAATTTAGGTCTGGATAGTTTGCTTTGTCTGTAAGGTGTGTCTATTTATATGTGTATATGTGCCATGTGTCGTGAGTGTGTTTTGCTCTATTCTGGCTAAAGAGCCTGTAGAGATTTGGGAGCAAGGCCATTTAATCCTACACACATTTTTTTTTTAATTACTATTTTCTCCGTAAATCCAAGTTGTTGTGAGAGTTCATCTGTGACTTCCTCCTACAGGAGCCTTTCAATAAATTATAATGAGAAGAAAGATGAGTAGGAAGAAGAGGAAACTGGAATAAAATCCCAGGAAATTACTTAACCTGACTGACATTTAACTGACTCCATGATCTGTCCCAACCTCCCTTCAGGTATCATTTCTCATTTCTTCCTTTAATTTACCCAACCCCTTTCCAAGGAAAATTTCTTCTAAATTTGAGTCTCTTGGAACATGTAGTGCAGCTTCATAATTAGAAAATTGCTCTTTTATTTGAAGCAGGGGCGTCCCCATCCTGCCACCTGTCCGACTGCCTCTCCATAGCCCATTTTTCTTCCCCTCTTTGTTCTGAGTTCTAAGACTCTTGAGTATCAAAGGCTGAGCCTCAGTGGGCACAAAGAATGGGAACTGAAAGTGGAGATGAGGAGAAAACGGAGAGTCAGCCTGGCAGAGACGTGGAATCAGATAAGAACCAGCGGGCAGAAACAAAAAGAAGGGACCCTATACAAGTGGCACAAAAATGGCCTTTGTGTAGAACCGTCATTGCTGGGAGATGAGGAAGTAGTCCCGGCTGGGCTGTTTTCAGGAATTCCAAAACATGCTATCAGTGGCCTCTACTTGGTTGCTTGTCGGCTTTCTCTACCTGCAGGTGTCAGGCTCCAGGCTAGCACCGACTGGGGTGTCAGCAACATGGGTCTGAAGAGAAGAACTCTAGTTATAAAACAAGTTTTGTTAGGAAAATAACTCGAGAAACCTCCATCAAGGATTGGCGGCTGTGTGCCTGGCGCTGTGCTAGGAGATTTGGCTGCAAGGAGGTCTTATCAGAAGGCACCTGTTCCAATGGGACTGTGTGGGGTGGGACAGTTCAGAGTAACCTGGCAATGGAATGGCTGCCACTGTGGGTACAGAAAATCCCTACCTCAGCAATGAGTGTCCATGAGTGATTATGAAAAAAGCTTACCTGGGCTAGTACTCTGCCCAAACCGCCCCCTTCTCCTCCCAACGCTGTCTCTTTCCTCTGTGTCCTCTTGGAACCATGCTCGTTCCTCCACTGGGTTTGTGGTATTTGATCACGAGGCTCACAGGGCAGTTCTTGAGATGTTTAAGAATATGAATGTGGTTGTTTTATTGAAAACGATCAAAGTGTAAGTTGTGTTCTTTACCAAGTAATGGCAGAACACTCACATCTAACATACTCATTTCATCCTTCGGTGTCATCTCTTCTTAATGACTACCCATCCCTGAGCCTCCAGGCAAAGTCGGAGGGTTGATATCAGGATCAAGGTACACACTTTGAGGGCTCCAGGTCTGAGGGACAAACCGCCCTGGCTGCATCAGTCTTCGGTCTGGGCCTGTCCGTGGCTGGCTGTGTTCTGGCTCTGAGTATACGGGCCAGCAGCTGTCCTTAGAGGGCTGAGCTCCATGTGCCACTCCTGGGTGGGCTGTGTCTGTGCCCTCACAGTGACACCCTGAACAGCTTTTACAGCCTCTGCAAAGATGCATGAAACTGAATTATAAACCAGAGATTCCATCCCACGGCCCAGTGAGCTTGGCAGACAGAAGTGTTCGTTCTTCTTCCCTGGGTTGTGATCGCCCACATAGAGTCTCTCCTCCCGTTCCCGGAAAGGCCTCGTCATCCTCTCCCTTTGCTCTATATGTGAGTTCTCGGCCAGTTGGCTCTGCCCTTCTGTCATGGTCTCACCAGAATCCGCCTTCTCCCATCCCTCACCCTCGCTGGCTCAGGCCGCTGCAGCCTTCTCCTAAATACCTTTGGCCCCCTTGTGTCCTCATGTTGCTACGGATGGTGCATTTCCAGACGCGTGTTCAAAATGGCCCAACTCCTCTGCCAGCTCTCCTCAACCTGACCACTCTCTCTGACACTTGGTAAAACCCAGAGACTCTTGACAACAAAAGTTGACCCAGTGTATAAATAACCCCCTCCTGCAGCCTTGCCAGGTGGCCAAGCAGCCCTGCCTCACTGTGTCCGATGACAATGGAATCCCTGCCACCCATTCCTCTCCAATCTGTGCTGCTCTAATGGGAAGTTCTTCCTCAAAATCAACGAGAAGAAAAAGGGCCTTGGTGCACACATCTATTGTGGTACATGTATGAACCTGGGCCGGACAGCTACAATGAATGCCCTGTCACTCAGCAAATCAGTGCAATTTCAGGGCAAGAACAGCTGTGCTGCCTTCCAATCTCTGAGCGCGCTGTGCCACACAGGCTCTCTCAGGTCTTGCTGAGCTCTGCCTCCCGGTAATGTCACCCCTAGCCATGCCATTGTCCTCTGGGGCCACAGGGGAACCAGTTTCTTTCTCTCCCTGGCAGACCCTACCCACTGGTCTTTACATAAATTCTCGTCATGAGTTCCTGGAGCCTTCTCCTCCCCAGGCTCAGTACCCCATGGGGTATCCATAAGCTGACAACAGCCACACCCAGGCTTTTGCTCAGGCCTTCACCCAACCTGCATTCCTTTGTGGCTCTGCTTCCCTTGAATACTCTGAGCTTCTTGGAGGCACAGACTCATGTATCATTGCTCATATGTAGAGAAACCATGTGAGACTTTTTCATTAATAACTGGTTTCTGACTTCCTCATTTTGTCCAACTTCACATAGGAAAGTGAAGCCCAGCGAGGTTGGGTGATTTCCAAGCTCCCTCAGCTAAGTGCTGGGAAAGCCGGGACTAACACCCAGGTCTCTTGACGCCTATTCCAGTGTGTTTTTCCAACACACCCCCTTGGTCTATATAAAATTACATTATAGCAGTTCTTTATGTAAATGATTTACCTGTTCAGGTGTCTATAGGTCCTCTGAGTAACACGATAATCCCCCTTTAAGAATGTCAAGTTCATATACCATCTCAAATTGAGCCTTTGTATGTTTTCAGCCTTTTTAAAGAATTATGCACAGATGGTCATTTAATAAGTGCTTCTTTGATGACAATAGTGATTTTTACCAAAAGCCTTCATTTGGGATAAGGGTACAATTCTAGGGAACAAGGCTATCGTTCTTACTCATATTCCCACATTCGCTATAAGCAACTTCAAAGAAGTCCTGCAGATGGAGAATGCCACTATATTGCAATTTAAGCTTTCTCCAGTCCTTTCCCTGCAACCACCCTCAAATTTTCAATTCCCCAAATAGAAAATGAACTGAATAGACATTAACAAAGTAATCTCTCCACTTCTTTGAAAATTGCAAACTAGCTGCATTTTTCTCTTATGGTTGATAATAGTCATGAAAAAACCAACCATAACTCCTTTTCTTCCGCCACTGAAATACATGATTTGAAAAAGCTTTCCTTATTGGGAAATAAAAGGAGAAAATCATATTAGAGATGAACACACTCATATAGTGTTATTTCCAGTATTCAGTAACCTCGGGGTATGGATACTTTTCTTTAAACAAATTTTAAAGGGTGGACTAAAGGACAGATTTCCATAAAAGCCTGAAGTGATCAAACTATAGTGATAACTTTATTTTTTCAAGTTTTTAAATTTTGAGACAGAAAAACAGCCTTTTACATTTTGGGGTATCTTTAACTGCCATCGCATATTCTAGCTAACACCTGGGGACTGACCCAGATTGAGAAAAAGGAGACACATGTTCCAAAGGCTTGAACGTTGGTAGCAGCACCCTGTGGCCACAGTTCAAAGCGGAGGTATTGCCTTCCTGCAGAGGTGGACAGAGGATTTCTCATGGAGGCCAAGCACACATCACTGGCTGAAGTGTCTCCTGGGAATCAAAGTGGGTACCCACCAGAGCAGACATTAGCTGGATTGGCCTTGGAGAGTCAGGCAGAGGCTTCACTGACCTCAGAAGCCAAAAGGAAGGTGTGGTGGAAAGGTTAGTTGTGTCACCAGGCAACACTGACTCTGCCACATTGGTGACATGATGTGAGAGTCCAGAATAAGCCAGTTCAGACGAGTGTTTCCTGTGCCCCTCCAGAGTCTCTGTCTGGCTGCCCACAGGAGAGCCTTCCTTTCTGCTCAGGCTTGGTGAGTCCCTTTCAGATTATACATGTCTCCCATCCGCTGGAAAGTAAGACAAGTTGAGCTGAAGTGGAAGCCACACCCCTTGCTCAAAACGTGATAAAAATGCTGGACTAAAAACGAATAAAGCTAGCGATTGTAAATTCAGAGCCTAACTTGAGACCAGGAAACGAAAGTTCCAAAGTGATAAAAGCATGAGACGGAATCTCAAAATTGGTAAGTGAAGTTAAAATTGAAAACTGTTACCGGGGAATTGGAACCTGTTATAGGCTTTAACAGCTGGGACCAACCCTCACAGAGAGGGAAGATCAGCTAGCAGCCCCACGTGAGTGGGCAGCTGGAACTGCGTGGCCTGACCGATTCTGTAGCTACTGCATAGCATTGCGGCGTGTAAGAAAAGCACTGCCTCTCTAATCCAGGAAAGCTGTAATGAAGCTTCCTATCCACCTCGGCCACTGGATGAAAATGGACACACCTGTAAGCAATCAGAACACAAGAAAGGGTCCAAATTTAAGCCCCCACTGTGGTTCAAGACCCCAGAGAAATAAATCAACTTAAACATTAGTCCAGTACATTAAATTCATAAAGTCTCAGTAGATGTAAATAAGAAACTGTCACCCAAAGCATGTCATATGGGTTTCCCCTGGATAATATACTTACAACAAGATCATGGCCAAAATTATAAACCATAGGAGAAAATGAATGACAAGAAAGAAGAGGCAAGAGGAACAACATGTAATCATGGAGACATAGAACAATTTTTCAAAGAGTATAAAAGAAGTAGTTTTGAATGTTGGCAGAAATAGAGGAGTAAGTAGAGGTCACAATGTTAAGAAAAGGTCAATATGAAAAGAAAAAAATACATTCTAGAAATGTAAGTCATTGAAAAACTCATGACACCCCAAGCACAGAGACATATAATCTTTACAAATACACAGGAACCATTTCTGAAACTTAACTATGCGTTAGGACACAAATGAAAATGTGGTCTTTGACCCAAATGCAGGTCAAACTAAAATACACTAAATGAATATTTTTGTTTTAATATTCAAAGCCGGAGATTTCGAGTTCAATATGTAAAGAACCTGGAAGTCTTCACAGCCATTCTCACAAGAAAAAAGCTGAGCAAACTGAAAACTAACAACTTTTCATAGGTCCATCAAGGAACTGAGGTCACGGGGCCTGAAACTTAGAAAGCCAGATAAACACAAACAGTCACAGCCGACCAGAAGCAGAAGCCATGTGTGGAGCCTGGTATGGAGCCTGGTAGAAACACTTGATGGGTAATTGACTTACTGCTGCTGGAGAGTAAGTGAGGACAAGCTTGGGAGATAAGAACTGGGAGCCTAGTCTTAGGAAGCTCCTCTCACTTGCAGGAGCTTTACCTTCAGGGCCCCCACCTACTTATCAGAGCATATATTAAAGAGAAATCCCCTCAATCAGTCCTGCTCAACCTTTCACATCTTTTCTTGAAAGCCCTTTGTCACATACTAGGTTGAATGTCTGTCCCTGAGTTCCTTAACAGGCTTCTCATACGATAAGGCAATTCCTTATGTGTTTCCATGTCTGTTTCCCACCTGGGCAGTAAATCCACAAGACCAGCCTTCCTCATATTCCCTAGCACCTATCAGAGTGACTGGCCTCTAGTAAGTGCTAAATAAATCCTTACATATATGAAAGTATAAAATTTGTTCCAACTTTAGTTGGTAGGAGAAAAATAAGGGCCAAAGAAAACCTGACCACCTGCAGGAAATTACATCAAATTGCCACGCAGGACACCTTGGCAAGGAACAAAAGCAAACTCTTCTGCTGTGTTTCTGCTGCTACACAAAATTATGATTTTTTCATTTAGCTTTTCACAGTCTTTCCACATCTGTCATTTCATTTGATTCTCGCAAAATTCCTCTAAGGTAGGCAGGGCAGACGTTTACTATCCATGGTGAACAAATGAAAACCTTGAAACAAGAGAAGTTTACTGACCTGCCCCAAATCATATAACAAATAAAAAAGCTGTTCCTAGAACCCAGGATTTAGGACAAGCTCTTCCCACCAGACCACTCTGCCTGTTGAGAATGGCAGATTCAGTTCTTGTGTCCAGACTTGGCACGGACCTTTCACTATACAGGCTCATCACACTTGGGGACATGACCCGATGCAGGTCGACTGAATAGTTTCGGGATTTATGAAAAAATTGTGGAGGAAACTGGGCAATTTATGTACAAAGGACTAGCATCCTAAATACACAGCAGACCGAAAGGTTTAGTGCTCAAATCAGAAGGTGGATGAAGATTTGTTCAGCATCAGGGAAAGAAAAAAGCATTAGCCTGAAACCAAGACACCATGTTTTTAATTCCAGGGCTGCCACTTACTTGTCATATGACCTTGGGAAATCGCCTTGCCTCTCTGGGCCTCAGTTTCTCCATTTGTCAAATGAATACATTGGATTAGATTATCTCTAAGGCCTCTTCTGCTCTGAGCTTCTTTTAAGATTTTGAAATGTCTAACTGTGTGTAATAAAAGGTATTTCTTTAAAAACCACATTAAACAGATTCATGGAAGCCTGGGTATAGATGAATGGTGGAACTCGGGAAACCAATTGCATTTATGTATGACAACATAAAAATCAGTGTATTTTCTAAAACCTTCCATTTCCTCTCCCATTAACAGATGGAAGCAGTTTGATGGAGTTTATTGGATGAAGCAGCTGCCATCTGAGCAGTCATGCCACATGAGTGACACTAATGAGACAGGTGAAATATTCAAGAGCCCAAGACTGTCCCCAAGAAATCACTGTAGATGCACGAGGGCAGGCCTGTGAGTTAGTCTGCAGTCCTAACAATAGACTGTAAATAATATTTCTTATAACGATGATGATCATTATTTATCGTTTGCCCCACCCTCCCAGGCACATGTCCAGGGAAGAACAAAAAGAGGCTTAGTATAATTAAAACAAAGAAAATGTTGAGGTGTTGGTAGATGAGGAAATGTTTTGACATCAAAAGCCGAGACCTATTTGTTGTATTTGATTAATAATCACTAACATGGATTTTATTTTAAGATCACACAACTAGAAACGTACATTGAGGGAGTTTTGTTTTTTTTATTCACCATTAAAAATAAAAAAGAATCCTGGAATCGCCTTTCTATTAAAAAGTTGCGATGTTGCTCTTCCAGGCTTGATGATACTTTACTTTTCTAGAAATAACTTGAGAGGTCATATTTTTCTAATATCTGGATCTTGAGGGATTCAGTTTAGCCAGATCAACTCAAGGGATATTTGCTAAGTGTACATTAGATTGTCACACACTGGGAATACAGATGTTGTATATAAATATATGTATATATGTACACACTATGTGTATATACACACATATATATACACACATGTATATATCCATACATATACACATACATATTCCAGGAGCACAGGAAGTGCCAGGCAGAATTAAAACACTGTGAGATGAAGTGTGTGAGTTTCTGGGCCTGGGAATGTGAAGGATCAGAGTTCAGAAATGACTTCATTACAAGGCGATATTCCTCCCACCTGGGAGGAGAACTTGGAGTTTATCCATTTGATAATGGAGAGTGGGGCATTCCAGGAAGAGGAAACAGCAGGTCCAAAGGAAGAGAGGAGTGATACAATATTTTGAGTTAAGAGTGAAAAGAAATGAAAGAAAGCACAAGGGAGGACTGATTACAAATGGCCATCTGAGTTCTGCGAAGAATGTAAGATTTTGTTCTGGGATGGTGGGGAGCCACTGAAGGGTTTGAATCCCTGCCATGACCATTATGTCTCTTAGAAAGGTCACTGGGGCTTTAGGTTGGACAGTGGATTGAATGGGCTGAATTTGAAGGCAGGGGGACCAATCGGAAATAACTCAAAATGACTCGGGCGGGAGCTGATAGGGGTTGATCTGGACAGTGGCTCAAAGGAAAATCACAAAAAGAAGATAAGTGTGACTTCTAAATATACTAAAGTTCCTGCTAGCGTCACTACGTTAAGGCAGGCATCAAGTAATTAAAGAATCAAAAGGCAAACACAATGGTTGAAAACCATTAAAATGGTCATATATGTGATTGTCACGTATAGTAGCTATGTGCATTTAAACAGGAAACATTCATATATTACTAGCAGGACTTGTATAGAAGCTCGATAGAATCAACCATTCTGTTTGGTGGGAATGTTAACATGGTCTTAGTACCCAGTTGCAGTTTCAGCTCCCTAAACTGGGCAAAATCTCTGATAGCAAGAAAGCGAAACCCGGCCTGTGCCTAAATCAACCTGCCTTTACCTTCACGGATAAATGTCTTGTAAAGCAAAGGGACTATTTGCAAAGAAAAGGTAGACGATCTGGTTGTTCGAGAAATTCAAGGCTTGGTTTTAAATTCAAGGAACCATGACACCTGCGTTTTATTTTCGTGCTTGTGGCTGGGACTCAGTGGATGACTTGAAGAAGTTGCAGCAAACCTCGTTTTCCCCAGCGATAACATGGGGATAGTCAGAGGTGATTTCTATGTACGTGTTTGTGTTGCTGCATGGATGACCAGGCTGAGCCTATAAAATGCTGTCAGCCTTTGCTCAGGGGCCCTCGTCTATGTCATTACTTTGTTAATGGTGATTTTGGAGGTGGTGTAAGCTTTGTGGGTGGTGAGGTTGAGTCCCCTGGAGGGACTGACTCATTTTGCTAAAGGTGCCAAAATTGATATAATCAGCCGTTTCTGGATTTACCTGGCCAGATGAAGATTGAGATCAACTGACCTACGAAAAAGTATCCAAGCGTTTAGACTTAGAAGAGACTAGAAGCCATACATTGAAATCTTGCACAGTAGAGAGAGAAAGAAAGACAGAGAGAAAGAAAGCAGATTTAAATTTATGGTGCAGATAATTAAAATCACTTTTTAAATTTGGCAGCTAGGTTCCATCAGGCACAGTGCTAGGTACTCATTCATTATGGGCACAGTCAGGATCTCATTCATATTTGTATCTGGCACACAGTAGGCACATAAGAAACGTCAGTTGCATAAACAACCCTTTGTGGGAAGTCCTATTACCCCCATTACATATGTGTGTATGTGAGAAACAAGGCGAGAGAAGTTGAGAAACCTGCCCCAAGTCATACTGTAAGTGAGGGAGAGGGGCCCAGATGTAAATCTTGACCTCACTGCAAAGCTCCTGCTTGGTCCCTGGGACTTCCCTGCCCCTAGTTGTCCCTCTTACTTTTCTTCCCTCTTACCACTCTGTACTTCATCACTAGTGTCCCCTTTCAGTTCCTGAGCTATGTGATTTTTCTCATTGTTGGCCATTTGACTCTGTTTTTCCAGATCCTTCAAATTTAGTGCCCCCTCTTCTCTTTTGGTGGAGATGGGGGGCTGGTGGTGTTCAGAATCGTTTACCCACTGTTATCCAGACGTGCCACATAGGAGGGATCTACTCCATGCAGAATGGTCCTTACAGTTAAGGGCAGGACTCTTCTCATATATTGAAAGGGACCAAATCAAGTCCTTCACATTCATATGGGAGAAGAACCAGACACGTTTTAGTACTTCATTAATATAAGTTAATACATTGTTGGGGAATTCCCCAAAGAAATACAAGAGGGGACTGAATGGTTCAGTCATTTGATAGACATTTATTGAGCATCAGTTCTTTATGCATCAGGTGCTCTTAGAAGTGCCAGAAAGATACAAAGACCAATAAAACGCACGTTCTGGCCCTAAAGAGTTCAGAGTCTAGTCTGGAGGCTCATACAGTCTAGGTTCATTATTTGTGGATTCTGTATTTGCCAGTTTGTCTCCTCACTAAGTTTCATTTGTGATCTCAAAATGAATACTCTGGTGACTCTTTGTATCACTTGCCAACGTGCCCCAAAGAGCAAAACACTTGAGTCACCGACGTGCATCTTCCTAGCTGAGGTCGATTTAGGCAAAGTTCTGCCTTCATGTTTCTGCTCTCGGACTGTGAACAGTTGTGCTTTTCGTGATCTATTTGGAGCCACGTTTTTCACGTTTCTGTGCTTTATGTTGGTGATGCCACTGGTTTAAAACGGCCCCCAAGCATAGTGCCGACGTGCAGGTTAGAGTGCAATGCGTTGTGCGAGAAGGCTGTGATGGGCCGTACGGAGAAAATGCCGGACTAGCTGTGTTCCCAAGTTATATGAGTTAAAGTGCTACTGGCTGTGAATTCTATGTTCATGAAGTAACACTGTATATTAAATAAAGTGTCTTTAAACCACAACACGCATAAAACAAGGTTGTGCACTGATCAGCTGATGAAAATATTGTGACCCGAGGATCATAGTAACCGAAGCTTATAGTATTTCCCTTAGGAGCAGTGGCTCAGGATTTACCAGGCGAGTGTTTGTGATAACTTCGTAAAACTGGGACTAACAAAAATCGACTGTATATAATCTGATCTGATCCCCACAGCTCTGTGAGTGCCACAGTAAAGGTGTGAAGGCGGTACGATGGAAATATACAAGCGGAAACAATTGACACGACTTTGGAGAGTTGAAGGAGGCAGTAGAGAGGGGTTGATTTGGAGCAGGGATTTTTCAAAAATGAGTAGAAATTCAATGAATAAACCAGGATGAAAGGTCATTTCAGGCATAGGGTAACCATGTGTAAAGGAAGGGAAGTCTGTAAGAGGTTTAGTCACTCTCAGTGAGTGACTGAAGAAGCCACTGAAGTCAGATCCTGTTAAGTCATAGGCGCTAATTCAGCCACAGGCAAGGATTTTCAACCATTACCAAGTTTCTCTACATAGTTTGGGCTGTGATATTTGCAACAAGGATGTATGCAGCATGTCAGCTGTGAAAACTGGCTCAATATTCATAATCAAATCTATCATGCTCCCTCTGAAGCCTGGCCATGTTTCCGTAGAAACCCCTAGTTACTATAAAGGAACCCTGGCCTGTAAATTGGCAAGAAAATCCACCACCCTTGAAAGCCATTACAGTAATGCCAGAGGGAAGGCATCATATGATTCCTGGGGAAATAAGTGAACTAGGAGGACAAAATATACATGCCTTCCTGCAGAGGAGCGACCGAAAGCACTGCAGGGCTTCATGACACTGAATCCTTCAGCCTCCACTCCAAGTCCATCTGTGAATCAATCCACCAAGGAACAAGTCTGAAATGAGCACTTACTGTATGCCCAGCATTATTCAACACACTAGGAACAGCACGCGCACACCCACACACGCACACACACATACGCACATGTGCACTATTCTTTCTTTTACCTACAAAGCACTTTACATCAGCCCTGACATCGATCTTCTGAGGTTAAGTTTTCTTACTCCCATTTTATAGAATAGAAAACTGAGACTCTAAAGGTTTAAGTGACTTCAGTTCACATAGCAAGTGAGGGTCAGAATCAGGGCGTATGCTCAGCTTTTGATTCCAAATTGAGGGGTAGCTTTATTTGTGTTTCAGATAAGGTCCTTGTCGTCAAGCACCTTGCATATGCAATGAGTCAGAGTAAGTGGCTCAGACTGTCAGTTTGATGGGCATTCAGAGGAAAGGAGTGTGAGTCCACAATGCCACCGCTGTCCTGAAGGCATCCTTAGTAATGCAACGAGAGGTCTTTGATAGCAGGAGATGGGGAGGAAGTCATCCAGGTGCCTCTGTAGGAACAAAGGTTTAAAAGCAGAAATGGCCTTTCAAAGGAACAAGGGGACTTACGCAGGGAAATGGCAGTGTTCCACCTGCCCCAAGGTGGACCTCAGTAGACGGAGAGGAGCTCTGGATGCCATCAGCTCTGCTGCTTTGCCTGCAGAGTGGATGCCCATCTTCGTGACCCTATCATTCATTCAATCAATATTATCGATGACCAGTTTGTACCAAGTATTACTGTCAGCACTGGGGATGCTTCAGAGAATGCGTTTTCAAAAATGAGGGAGCAGAACCTGGTGCAGGGAGGGCAACCCACAGCCCCTGGGCAATGATGGTAGTGTTCACCTGATTATTTTCCCTGCTGCCACCTTTTCTTTCTCCACCTCTGGTCCCCACGCACCCTTAGGCTGTCATCAGTCTCTTTATTGGAGGCTCCAGTGGAGGCTGCTCTGTCCTGGGAAGCTCCCAGGACCAAGTGCAGCCTTCTCAGGTTGGTGTTCCGATTCTCCCCTCTCAGCCTCACTTTGCCCTGTCCCTCTGGCACTGTGGCCACACTGAACCCCTTCTCACAGGGCATCCCTTTTGTCCCTTTACTTGGAGTGTCCTTGACCTCATTTCCCATCTAGTGTAGTCTAGCTCATCCCTTAGGGTTCAGCTTAAAATAATCTGCTTTCAGTTATCCCCAATCATAATGAATTCTTCCTTGTCCTGGGACCATATAGACAATACCTCTATTTTAATGTGTGTCCTGTTGTGCCTTGTCATAAACTGGGGGCAAGCTGTCTGTGTACTCCTTATGGCTAGGGACCTCTGTCCTTATTCTATCATTTAGCATCGTGTCTGGCACTCTGCCGAAGTTCTTTTAAAAAATAAATTAACGATGAGGATGTCCTTGAAACTAGAACAGTTCAGTTTAAATTTAATTTAACTGAGATATTAAGGTTCCTTTTAGCAAATTTATATTGTGAATAAAAATTATCTAAAATTTGATCTCAACCTACCTGTCCCCCAATGATAGTTTAATTTCACTGAAATCTTTATTACGCTACCTCTAAACTTGTTATTAGAATTACTAATGAAGTTGAAAGACTATGTCATCTGATTATTGTGTCTTAGGAAACACTTAATTATTAAATTCCACACTGATAATTAGAAACCCTATTATTTCCCAATGGGCTGGGCAATACCATGCAGGTATCCCTCAATTACTGAAATAGAAGCCGTCTTTATATGTGTGGAAGTGAAATGTCATACATCAAATAGTCTCTTCTCACCAACTTAAGCGGTATTATTAGAGACGGATGGGTGTAAAGTAAGGAGTCCTCTCATTGTCTGAAATAATGATATTTTACGGGGTGAATGGCGTCTGTGGCTGGTTTGTCCCTGCCCTTCCCCGAGCCTGACTAGGTTCAAGGTGCACAGAATAAGGCAGACATTCTGAGGCGTATGTACGTGTGTATATGTGGGGGTGGAGCAAGATGAACTTTCTAATAGACCCACCCAAAGATGAAACAGATCGTTTTGTCAGGGAATAACAACAGAGGCTGGGCCAGGCATGGCTCCCACTGAGGCTCAGAAAACAAAAAACAAACAAAAACAAAAACAAACAAACAAAAAAAAGGAGGCTAGTTGACCAAGGTCTCCTGAAGTGTGTTTCCTGCACTCGGAGACCTGGCCACCTTATGCTTCCGACCCTCACACTCCAGTACCAACACATGGCTTGGCCCATGGTAGGGGTTTAATAAATATTCCAGGATGCTCCAGTTGATAGACTGGGAAAGGAAGCAGGAGAAGCCTGGGCCTGCAAGACACCCCCACCCCCCACCCCCACCCCAGGAGCTCTGACTCACAACCTGTTTGGCTCTGTGCAGGCCTCTCTGGTTTCCTGAATCTCTCTCTAATGCAAAAAGCCTCCATGGCAGATGTTGTAAAACAATGATCATGACAACGACTCTAATCCCCTACTTTCCCCTTGCATCGCAGAAATTTTTAAAGTGTTTTTGCAGGCTTACTCTTTAGGGCAATTATATTTGGACTAAGCGTCTGTGAAGACCTGTTTGGTGGTCTCATCAGGTAACGGCTGCTGCCAGGACTGGGAACCTGCTAGTAGTGTGAACCGGGAGGCTGGGTTCAGAAGCCACGGTAATTTGGGAGAGGGGGAGGGGTTGGGATGGCTGGTTGGGCTCACGGGCGCTACTTAGAGAGTGGGTATGAGTCTAGGACGTATTGTAGGGCTTTTCAACCGTTCTGTTTGGTTTTGGTTTTGGTTTTTTTCTTTTTCCCTTTTTTCGGAGGTTAATAGTGGGTATGGAGGAATTTGATGTGCAGAAACAGCGAGAGTAGATCCGGGCTTCCTCTGGGCGAGCGAAGCCCAGCGGCCAAGGCCAAGAGAAGGGCAGGGATTACCGCGTGTGGACATGGTCAGCATCCGCTCCTGGGCGCAGAAGGGGACCAGGCCCGGTGACAGCGGGGGTGGGGATCCCCGGGGGCCGGGGCGGGGCGGCCTCCGCGGGCCGGGCTGGGGGCGGGCCGGGGCGGGGCGGGGCGGGGCGGGGCTCCGGGGCCGTCTCGCTGGCTGCGGCGGCCGCGGGAGAGGCGTCCACGGCGGCGGCGGCTGGGGCAGCAGCGGACGGGCGACCGAGCAGGGCGGCGGCGGCTCCGGTGAGCACAGCGCGGACGCGGCGGGGACGCGGCTCGGGGTCTGCAGGGAAGCGGGCTCGGGAGGCGCCGGGTGAACCCCGCCATCCTTTCCCAGCTCCCGACGCCCCTGCAGCCTGGGGAGAGGAAGGGAGGGAGAGCCGAGGACCCAGTCCTTTAGCCCTTCTGCGATCGCCGTGCAGAGGGCCGCCTCTGTGCCCCATTGCCTCTTCTCCCCCAGGACAGCCTCTTGACTGTGTTCTAGATCACTCACCTCGCCCTTCAACTACTCACCCTCCGCCCCCACCCCCAGGTATCTTCAGCTCCAAAGCTATTCTTCCTGGAGACCCCAGCCCTCTGCTTCCCCATTCCCACCAGCAGAGGCCGGGGTTCCCCAAGGCTTCCTATAGCCCCAGAGGCAGGGCTGAGCCCTCCCCAGTTCCTACACCTGGACTCTTCCTTCTGCTGCCACCTGCCTCATAGATTCTTTGCCAGGCAGCTCGCTGCTGTGCCTAGGACCCAGGCCTCAGTGCCATCCCCTGTACCCTCCCCCTCCCCATCTAGAAAGAGACTGACTATGGATCCTGAGCTTTGGGAACAATTTGACCCACTTCCCAAAAAGCTGGTCCTGGGCCAACCATGCTGTTTGGTGGAAACACCTGTCTTGCGTGCCAGCTGAAGGACCCAGAAGCCTGTGTCAAAGGGGCCAGCTGGTCCCTGGGTAATCCTCCAAACAGCCCTGATCCTCAGAGACAGGTCATCATTTGAGACCTCCACAGTATTTGCCCACCCCACCCCAGACCCCCAGAATTTCCCAAGCTATTGTGTTGGGAGAGCAGAGTATAGCCCAGGGGGACCACTGTTTTGTGCCCTGTCTCCTCTCCCGTACCTTGTTTCCCCACCTGCTCCCTGGGGAACCCAAGGCAGAGTAAGGAGGCTGGTGTTCAGGGCCTTGGTCTCCCCCAGAGCTCTGTGGCCCTCCTTCTTTTCCCTGTTTGAAACTTTTCCCCTCTTTCACTAGTCACCGTCACTCTGGTTGAGCCTGGGCCATCTGCACAGCATTGAGTCTCCAGGACACAGAAAGCTGGGCTGGGTCCCTGAAGGGCTGGGACCTGTGCTGGGCCGCGATAAGGAGGGTGGCTGCTAAGGAGGTCAGTCAGGCTGGGCATCGGGGCCCGGGGGCCAGGGCCTTAGGGTGGGTCGTTGGCTTTCACTGAGCTCCGAATGGGGTCCGAGGGCTTGCTTTGCTGTGAAGAGAGGAGGCAGAGCAGGGCTGTTTTTCCTGCATGCTTCTGACTGTCTTGTGTTGCTATGGTGACAGTTTTGCCTCTCTTCCTCCTTCTGACTCTTCTGGGAGCTGGTTTTTATTGGTCTGTTGTCCTGTCTTTTATGGCTTTAATTTCTCCTTTCTACTTGCTCTGAAATAAACAGTCATAAACATGGGCACTGGGCCCAGCCTGGGGGCTGGCAGAACTTCACCTCTTCCTGGCCCTGGGCTCCTGTGAGGGTAGACTAGGGGAAAGAGGTGGGGACCCACCAGCCCACACTCGCTCCTGTCCCCAGCTCTGGGAAGGGAGCATCACAGTCTCAGGCACACAGTGGGTAGCATCCTGCCTCGGTGCTAATAATAGATTTCCAGTGTGGTGCGGGAGCTCACTGATGTTATTTCCTTTCATCTTCATGACTGTGGACGCTGCGGGGTAGGGGCTGTCCCCACTTTGCTGATGATGAGACTAAGCTCAGAGGGAGCTGTTTCCTTGAGGTCACACTGACTTTTAGCACATAGTCAGTGCCCAGTTTTTGTTGAATGAAGGAACGGTGATGGAGCTGGCATCTTCCTGACTCTCCGCCCTGTGGGTGGGCTTTCTGGCCCTGAACCCAGAGGGAAAGCAGAGCCCCTAAACCCATGTTCTGGGAGGCTCACGGGAAGGTGTGCCCCAGTTTCCTGCTCCTAGGGTGTGCCGCTGGAGTCCCACGGAGGCGAGCTGCCAGGGAACTGCCTGTCAGATCCTTTGTGCACCCTTGACCCCAAGTGTTGGGACCCAAGTTGAGAGGGGAGTGAAGCCACTTGTGACTTCCTGTTTTTACTCAACACTAAGAAGCATTCAGTTTGCTTTATACTCTTAGGGCCTAAATGCAACCGGGTGAGTCAGGGACACTGAGAGCCCAGCGATCCCTCCTAAGCCAGTCCTGGTCCAAAGCTGGCCAGGGCCATAGGGTCACTGACTGTCAGCTGTCAGTGAAATTCTCCAGAGAAGCTTCCCCCTCCCTTCCCTTATGATTCCTTTCATTGCACACTCTCTTCTTTCCCACTCCCTCCCCTTTCTTCCTTCACTTGCCCATGCCTTAGCCTTGTTAATAATAAGCTGAAAAAGCATTATGGTGCCATGAAAAGACCAGGTCAGATGTTGGCCCTGAGGAAGTCAGTTCCTTCATCTGGGCCTCAGTTTCAGTCTTTAAAATGGGGTTGACAGCATCTGTCCTAATGGCCACATTTGCTTGTTCTTATAGGATGGAATGCAGTAGTTTATAGGGAGTACACAGTGTCCTCATTTTATCAGAAGGTCTCTCTCTCTCTCTCTCTCTCTCCTAAAAAGACCCCAAACCACTGCCCAGAGATTGAGAACTGATCAGAAATAATAAAGCCATAAAATCTCAGGGTTAGAGGTATTCTCTAGTCACCTTGTCCAGCCTTGATGTTGAATTTGTTTCTTTATTTATGTACCTTAGATTAATTGAGCATCTACTTTGCACCAAATACAGCTTAGGGAACTGGAGATTTAAAAAACAAACACAAAAAATAAAAAAACATTATTCCTGTTTTCAAAGAATGTCATCTGGTGGTAAAGACAGGCATAGATAGCGCTCCTTGTAATATAGTCAGAGAGGTGGTGTGATAAGGGAAAGGCAGGGTGGCGTGGGGCCCAGGGATGGTGACTTGACCCCGTCGCCCATTAAGGTTGAACCTGGCAGTGTGTATATTGTGGCTGAAATACAGCAGTCCTGCCCCCGCCCACTTGGCAAGCCCTGGTCCAACCCTTACAGCGATGGGCTGACTGTTTCATAGTCCCTCCCTTAGATCTGGTGAACGGGCCCAGGAGAGAGGCAGGTGGCAAGGAGCCAGGCCTGCCTTCCTTGCTGAATTTTGACTCATCGCCTCATAGTAGCTTCTGGTTCCTATTTCATCTTGGTCCAAATCCTTTCTCAGGGGCTGCACGCATTACCTGACAAGGCTCCGTGGCAAATGGAAAGAATGTGTATTTGGGAGTCAGACCTGAGTTCAAACTCTACTGCTATTATATCCTAGCTGAGGGACTCTGAAATAGGAACCTCTCTGAGCCTCAATTCTTGTATCTGTAAAATGGCAATAGTGATACTTGCCTTCTATGATGTAAATGATCTTACGTGTTTAGAGGGTTTGGCATGGTGCCCACCTCGCAGTTGACTTGCTGTTATTTAGTTATATCGATTAGAAAAAGTTCTCAGTTACTAGGCCTCTGGGTCCTCTTATTGCTGTGGTGAGGAGCTCCTTGGACTCATTCCGGCCTTCGGGATCCATTTATTATCTGGGAAAGTTAAAAATTGCCTATGCTCAGGTTCCTCACACCGCTGGTGAGCCTTTCAGTTATCTCGCACAAGATAAGCTGTGTTCTGCCACAGCAAGACGCTGTGCAAATCACCAGCGCTCTGGTTTTCTCAAAGAGGAAAACATTGGAAATGGCAAGCCACGCTCTGAGTTCCAAAACCATGTTAACTCTCTGTGAGAACGCTTTAACTGGATGGAGTCCCCCGTGTTTATCTGTGCCTTTGTTTGCCTTTGCTTTTGATGTCAAACCCAAAAAATTCATTGCCAAGACCTATATCAAGTAGCCTACTGCCTGTGTTTTCTCCTGGGAGTGCCATGGTCTCAGGTCTTACGTTTAAGTCTTTAATGCAATTTGAGTTCATTTTTGTGTGCGGTGTAAGAAGGTGGTCCAGTGTCATTCTTTTGCGTGTGGCTGTCCCGTTTACCCAGCACCATTCATTGAAGAGACTGTCCTTGCCCCAGTGTGTATTCTTGGCTCCTCCATAGAGAACACTTTAAAATTAATGTTTCATATATATTATTTTTTATTCTGAGCATGGTTAGCTCCCTTTCATTTTTAAAAAAAATTACCATATATGTGTATTTACGTTTTCTCAAACCATCGATACACCTTTAGCGGTAGTATTATCTTCCCCTCTTTACAGTTTAGGAAACCAGAAAAGGTGAGGTCACTTGCACAGAGTCCAGCAGTTAGTAAGTGGCAGGGCCAGAATGTAAAACTAGGTCCTGCTGGCTCTTTGTGCCATAGTACCCAGTCTTGTCATTTCCTTGGCTGGCATGTCAGTGACCTAAAATACTTGGGTTTGAGGAATGCGAGCAGATTTTAATGGGGTGGAACTGGTCAGTGTTGTAACTCAGACTCATAGTAAATATTTAGAGACTTTATTAGGGTTTTGCTCTCAGCACAGCATTAACGAGCCTTTCTGCAGTTGGCTGAGGCTTCTTTGCTAGACGTGATGAATAAAAAAGGAGTTTGACATGTCTGAGTTACAAGAAAATGTTTGATGACGCTAGAAGTAGATTCCTTTGCACAAGAATGGATTGCTGGTTTGTCACTGAAATAAACTGAACAGATTTTACAACTGAACCTATGAATGGAAAGCATGGCGGGTACGTCCCAGAGATTTGAGGTGGAAGCAACAAGGCCAGAAAATGGGGGTGGATGGCTCCCCAAATGCAAGGGTGATTTGGATTCAGGCAGTATGACTCACATCTAGGAAGATGGGGGTATTGAAAAGCAGTTATAGAATTGCTCCCTAACCTTTCTCAGGGTAATTTAGAAGAGTGATTTGCCTCGGTTCAGTACCTCATTGTCCCAACACATCCAAGTGTTGGACTCAGGCGCCATGTTTGCCAGCAGCGCTTACCAGGTCTGCCTCAGCACTGCAGACAGATGCGTTTCTATTTGCAATTATCTCAGGCCGGTGTCTGGTGTCTGCTTATTTAATGACGTCTCTTTCTAATAAAAATCCCGTATGACATGGATAATTAGATCTTTGAAATGAAACCGGGGAATGCCGTGTCCCCAAAGAGTAACTGCAGTTTTCGGATGGACCAAGCATAAAAATGAGATCGTTCATTCATTCATTCATTCACCAAATATGTGCAGGGTGCGTTCTTACCCTGTGCTGCCCGGGGTGGGACACAGTGATCATTAAGGGACTGTGTCCGCCCACAGCTAGCTTTCACTCCATGGGGCAGCAGAGGCCGGAACAGGTATCTAGGTGGAGCTTGGCCAGTGTCCTAAGTGTGCGGTGTGCGGGGGGAAGCGGATCTGTCATTGTTTCCACTCCATGCAGCCCAGCCCATTTGCTTCCACGAGGGTGTTCTCTGTGGAGCGCCAGAATCACAGCTGACATCTTCTAGGGAGAGGAAGCGTGGGACAGAAAAGCACATGGCTAACGACGGAGGCCGCTCTCAGCTGTGCTCCTCACTGCCTGGGGGGGAGCGGAGCAGATCTCTGTACTTCCTTTTCGCTGTCGGTCAAATGGGAAGGTTGGATATGATAACTGACAAGGGCCCTTCCTCCTCTAGCCCATGATTCTAATAAGCCCTTGGGCTCTTTTCCCGAGTGGAAGGTGAAGAAGCAAAAGCTGGCAGCTTTGGGCAGCAGGGTTGCTGAGACAGAGCTGGGGATGGGGAGAGCCAAGTGTGTTTTCAAAAGATCCTCTCAAAGAGCAGAGGAACCTTGCTTTCCCTCCCAGAAAGGGAACCACATTCTGATTGAGCATCTGATAAATGATTGAAAGTCAAGGCCCCTGACAAAAGGGGAGATAAAAGGGAGGACCTTGCTCAGCAGAGGCTAGGCGGTAAGTCAGCAGCTTACTCCTATGTTCCAGGGCCTCCACGGGCTTGGATAGGGAGGGCTGGACCTCACAGATGCCTTGGGTACTGGAATGTGCTCTTGTTTAAAGTGAATGTCCTTTTAAAAAAAAAATCACTTGGTTTGATGATTTCCAGGTTTTAGAATAAATGAAAATGCACAATTATTTGAGGATCATGAGGAACAATGATAAGCACACAACGGCCTCAACACACCGTCAAGTGCTCTCATTCCCATCGGCAAACAAACGCAGGTCCTTCCAGTAGCAATGTCAGCCCTGGTCCCCGGCGTCCAGCACAGAGAGGCAGCGTGCTGTGGTTGGGGGAGGGCAGACAGGCAGAGAGGACTGTGGGTCTTACAGCCACACTGCCAAGCAGCCTGAGCTCTGCTAAGGTAGCCATCTCTCTGCGTCTTGTGTCGTTCCCCTTGGTAAAATGCAGGCTGCAGCACCTTCTGAGTGACACAGGGTATTATCAGCAGGAATATCAAGCACAGAATGTCCACTTGAAACAATCTTCTGAAGAGCTGTTGAAATAGATATCCCTATTCTATGGAAGAGGAAACTGAAGTCCAGAAGAGTTGAGGAACTTGCATAATGCCACCCTATTAGGAAAATTGCTTAGCTGGTATCTGAAACCATGTCTGCGTGTTTTCCGAGCCTGGCCTTTCTCTCCCACCCACCCGGTAAACGAGGGCTGTACATATGTGAGGAGTGTGGAATTACTAAGCCCGTATCTTATGTAAAATCCAAATCTCAAAGAGCTAGATGTGCCTCCACAACTTAGAATTGAAAAAAAAAAATAAAACAAAATAGAGCCGTGTTTTAATTGCCTCCCTGTGACCCGTGCCTCTGTGTTGGATTGATGTCCTTCGAGGGCGTCCTCTGCTCAGTTCATTTCATCAGAGAATCCCATCCGGTAGTAATGAGCTGAGCCTCTGGCGTGCGCAGCATATGGCGTTGCTGAGCGGGGAGCCCGCCCCATCAAGGCAGGTCGTGTGGAACCTATTTTTCAGACCCCTGTCTGAGGCAGCTGGAGGTCAAGGGAGCGTAAGGGAACTCTGGTCTCTGCTTACAGAATGACAGACTTGTCATTAAAGCTGAAAGGACACTTTTAGTCTAATTCCTCTATTTTATAGGAACTGAGGTCAAGAGAAAGATAGGCAGATGATAGGTAGATGATTGATTGACAGATAGATAGATAGATAGATAGATAGATAGATAGATAGATAGATAGATAGATAAGATAGACAGACTGACTGGGAGAAACCCAAACCCCTGGACAAGAATTCAGCATTGCAAAGGCTTCAAGTAGACTACAGCTCTTTCAAATCCACAGAGGTGAAATGCACCTAGAGGTTCTGTGAGATACACGGTCTCACATAAGTTCCGAAGGCGACAGGGTCAGCAGCCCCACGCCCCTGGAAACAAACAGATGTAGGTTTGACTCCCGGCTTGCCCTTGGGCAAATTCTTGAGGCTTGCTACCTTTTCTCATTTACGACCTGAAGTTAATGAGAGTTGTGGCTTTGGAGGAATACTGCAAACAGTAAATAAACGGTATGTCAGCCTTTCTTTACCAGGTCTTTGAAGAAAATGTGGTTGAAAAGTGTCTGCCAGTTCCTTTAGGCGCCTCTTTATTTGTTGTTTAGGGTGGAAAACAACAGGGAACTTCGTTCTCTGACAGATACATTCCTGGGTTGCCCCTGGCAAAGCTCCCCGCATCTACTCCTCTGGACTTTTATTTCTAGCTTATGAGCCTTCATTTCATACTTGAAATGAACTTGGCCGTGATGTTTACTGGAGTGTAACAAGGATAATGATTCCGGTTAGCACCCAGCATTACACTTACTGTGTGATTGATCTCCCCACCCTAAATCTTTTTCTTATGGTATAACTGTGGGGGCTGTGTGTGTGTGTGTGTGTGTTTTCTGTAGTGGTGAGGTTTCAAACCTAGGCCCTTGAGTACCTTCAGAATTAATAAATGGGGACATTCCCTTATTTACAAGTCCAAAATCCAAAATGCCCTGAAAAGTTGGTCTTTTTCTTTGTAGCTCATTTGGAGGCAAAAGCTGGCCTGATTGTACAGGACACTATTTATAGGCAAACCTCGGAGATATTGCAGGTTCAGTTCCAGACCACCTTAATCAAGTGAATATAGCAATAAAACAAGTCACACAAACTTTTTTGGTTCCTTGGGGCATTATGTCTGAAAAATGATGTACATACTTCAATTAAAAAAATACTTTATTTCTTAAAAAGAATGGTAACCATCATCTAGGCCTTTAGCACATAGTAATTTTTTGCTGGTGGAGGGACTTGCCTCAGTGTTGATGGGTGGTGGTTGAGGTGACTGTGACAATTTCTTAAAATAAGACAACAAGGAAGTTTGCTGTATCTATCGAGTCTTCCTTTCACGAACAATTTCTCTGTAGGATGCAATGCGGTTTGATAGCATTTTATCCACAGTAGAACTTGTTTCAAGATTGGAGTCAGCCTTCTCAAACCTGGCTGCTACTTTATCAACTAAGTCTATGTATTGTGCTAAATCCTTTGCTGTCATTTCAGCAGTCTTCACAGCATCTTCACCAGAGTAGTTTCCATCTCAAGAAACCACTCTCTTTGCTTATCCATGAGAAGCAAATCCTTATCCGGATCCATTAAGTTTTATCATGAAATTGCAGTAATTCAGTCAATATCTTCAGGCTCCATTTCTAGTTCTCTTGCTGTTGCCACCACATCTGCAGTTACTTCCTCTAATGAAGTTGTGAACCCCTCAAAGTCATTCCTGAGGGTTGGAATCAACTTCTTCCAAACTCTTGTTAATGGAAAATATTTATCCCATGAATATTTTGACCAATACTCTTAATGGCATCTAGGATAGTGAATTCTTTACAGAATTTTTTGGATTTACTTGCCCTAGATCCATCAAAGGAATTACTGTCTTTGACAGCAATAGCCTTATGAAATGAATTTCTTAAATAATAAGACTTGAAAGTTGAAATTACTCCTTCATCCATGGGCTGCGGAATTGATGTCGTGTTTGCAGGCAATCTTCTTCCAATACAAGACTGTTTTGCATACATTGAAAATCGGTTTTTAGCATAGCCACTTTCATTAATGACCTTACCTGGATCTTCTGGATAACTTGCTGCAGCTTCCACATCAGCATTTGCTACTTCACTTGGCACTTGGAGAGTGTGATGGAGACGGCTTCTTTCCTTAAACCTCGCGAACCAACTTCGACTAGCTTCAGACTTTGTTTCTGCAGCTTTCTTGCCTCTCTCAGCCTTGAAAGAAGTTGAGAGAGTTAGGACCTTGCTCTGGATTAGGCTTTGGCTTAAGGGAACGTTGTGACTGGTTTGATCTTCTATCCAGGCCACTAAAACGTTCTCGTTGACAATGCATCTGGTCACCCAAGAGCTCTAATGGAGAGGTACAATAAGATGAATGTTAACGGTGTGGTGACATACTTCGTCTTGAGCTCATCAAAAGCCTTAATGATCGTTTGGTTTTATAGTTCATCAATTTACATAACAGCAAATGAATTAAATGTCCATGCTTGGCACAAAGCAACAACAATAACAAAAACTTGAAATCACAGGTTCCAAAGTTTCATTGGGACAAAGTAATTTTTTTAAAAAATTCCTTAGAACTAAAAATAAGCTGGAAATTTTTGATCTACTGTGGTTTATAACCAAGTTTCATCATTGGCCTTTGGGGAGGAGGTAGAGGGGAGTTTTCAAACCCTACTCATCATTTTAGCCTTGTGAAGAGGAACCAGGCCTGAAGCGTGAGCATGGGGAAGTGAAACGCCCTGTGTGGAGCGTGAGAAGGTCTTGGTTCTTAACTTGAGTCTGTACTTGACTTGCTGAGTGAGACTGGGCATGTTGCTTCCCTTCTCTGGGCCCTAGGAACTCATTTCTAAGTAAATGAATGATTTCGTTTTCTCCCTGTCTCTGAGAATCTTGGAGTAGAGGCTGGGGCCCGTGAGAAAGTGAAACATGCTGAGAAGCCTGCCTGGTTGCATTCTCGTAGCTTCCACCCAGCCTGTAGGCAGGCAGGAGGAACATGTCTGCTCTGCCCTGCCTTGGTTTCCTCCTGGCCACCCCTTGACTTCTCTCACAACACTGATCCTCTGATGCCTTAAGCTGGTTTGTATTCGATTCATGTTGGCCCCAGCTCCTCTACTGATGTCCAGCAAGGGCTCACTGAACATGTCATAAAGACTTACAGGTGACTGGTTTCCCAGCCAGTGAGGCCATCGCCAGCTGCTGTTCTGCATTGTCAGGGCCACAGCTGAGGCCACAGGCATTGTGGAGGGGGTGTCAGGAAGGAGAGTGAAAGTTCCCTGTTGGAGAGCGTAGGACCAGTGCAAGTTTTGCTCAAGGAAATGGAACAGGTCCTTGCTATATATGGCCTGTGTCTTTGTGGATTAGATATTGAAATGTAGAACCTTTCGGTAGAGGGGAGTGGTGACTGACCTCCTGCTATCTCTGTCTCATTCTCTCTTTCTTTATGTCTTTGTCGTTTGAGTTTAGGTTCAGTGTATAATTCTGACTTTTGCCAGGTGGAAAGTGTAACATTTCCTCCAGAATCTAAGGAGGTTTAGAAAGCCGGTGTCTGCCTCCCTGAGCCCCTACCCTGCTCGTTCAGGAGGTTCTCACTGGGCAGTAACTCATGATGGGAACCAGGGGCCTGACCACAGATGGGGGTTTCCACAAGGGAGAAGAGACCTTGAATTTTAGGATCACATTGCACAGGCTGTTGGAGCCACTCGGGAGTTGTACATTGGTTGACACCAGGACACACTGAGATGAGGTTTCTCTGAGGACGGCTGGTGCTTGCAGATGAGCGAGGCCTGGACTGTGTGTGTGTGTGTGTGTGTGTGTGTGTGTGTGTGTGTGAGCGCTGTGAGTGGATATTTGTGAACATGATTATGTGCCAGTACATGGGTGTGTGGTATGTGAATGTGTAGTGTGTGCAAGGTGTGTGAGTGAGGGTGTATGCGCGATGTGTGAATATGTGAATGTGTGTAGGTGTGTGTGTGAGAGAGACAGCATGTGCACACCTGTTTTGGGGGTCCTTTCGCATCCTGCCAGGTGCTGCCAGGCGCCCTCTAGACAAGGCTGAGCCTCAGCCCACACCCTGGCCTTTGTGTTCAGGAATGGAGCGGAGCACTGGGGTGCTGTCACGGGGCTGAGGGACCTCTTGTCACCCACGGACCAGTGACCCCCAAGAAAGGTAATTCTGAAGTTAACTGGCAGGCAGTAACTGCATAACGTTTTCTTAGGGGAAAAATATTTAATCCTTCTGCTTCTGAAACACAGAACCCTGTCAAATCTTATTCTATGTAGTTGTAAAGACTCAAATCATTTGAGCATACTGCTTTAGGAATAAATGAAAGTAAAACCACATACAGGTTTATGACAAGTGAAGGACCAGGAATAAATCCAGTTTTATTTAATAGCCAGTTGGGGGAAGGTAGGAAAAATTATGAGAGAGACAAATGGAAAGAGGAGAGTAACACTGAAGAGAAAGTGGACTGCAGCTGCCTTGGCCGCATGGCACGTGGTGCCTGGCGTGCTGTCATCTCCTCCTTCAGGCCAAAGCGCTGGGAGACTGGAGCTGAGGGGGAGGAGGAACAGAAGAGGGGGGAGGGGGCTAGGGAGCTTTGCACAGTTTTGCATCCTAACCTTCCGAGCGTCAGGAAAACTTTGTGGGTGGTGGAGAGAGCACTGTCCAGGGAGTTCCCTGGGAATTGAGGTCTGCACTGACTCATCTGACCTTCTGTCAGCCTCTTTCCCTCTCTGAGCCTCAGCTCCTCCATCTCTAAAGAGTGGGTTTGACTAGATGAGGTCTAAAGCCATTCCTGGGTTGACGAGGGAAGGCTGGCCCCAGACTCCAGGCCCGAGGCTCTCCGGGAGAGAAGGAGCGATGGTGTCGCATGGATGAAGTTCTGTGTGAAAATCCCCTTCGTCCCCCATTGAACCACCTGGGTATCAACGCCGCACCCCTCCTTTTACTCTAGTCCTGCAGTGAGTGCTAGTGGGGTTGTGGGTTGGGTAAATTTATTTGTTTAAACTCAAATTCAGGAAATAATTTGAGTAGCTCATCTAAACGAAAATAGCAGCACTGTGCTTCCTATTTCGTGGTGTGTGCACATGAGTTATTTTTTCTACCCAGTGACTTACAGGTTACCCAGTATGGACACGAACCCTCATTTTTCAAAGTACACCCACATTTTTAATTATATTAATAACAATGGATTATGCTCTTCAGCCTGCCTCGAGCACCTATTAATTCTAGTTTGCTAGTCTTTTTTTTTTTTTTTTGGTATGCATTTCTCACCATACAGACAAACTTGCAAGGCAGGTACATTTATTTCTCTTTTGAGGATAAAGACGTTGAATCTAAGAAAGTTTTTAAATTTGCCTTGAGGCAGAGGATTGAAAATGGGGCCCCAGGATTTTGGTTCACGTCAGCCTGGCTCACGAAGTCCCAGTGTAATTACCCACACACCACCCAGTTCACACTGCTTCCAGGACACAATTTTATTTTTTTAGGAAAATAAAAAGCTTCTTTCTACTTTCTACTTCAACGTCAGAAAATACCATCGTAACTGGCTTTCTTTGCCGTTTTCCAGAATGGAGTCCCATGGCTCTTCCTTCCTGGCTGTAAACTTCATGCAAATAATATATGTGCATTTAACAAACTTTTACCATGTACTTCTAACGTGCCAGCCACTATTCTGGAAACTTTCACGTGTGTCCCTTAATGGGAGAAGATGTTGTGGACTTCATTTTATAGAGAGCAAAACCAAGACTGACAGAGATGCACTTATTTACCGAAAGGCAGGTAGCGTGTGAGAGGTGGTGGCTTGCTTTGTGAGTTAACAGTTGGCCGACAGTTCTGTAGAGTGCTTGGGATTTTACCTCAGCCCAAGACAGAAGCACCCCTCTTTGAACTGCGAAATCGGGTCCTGCTGACCTGCCCGGCTCTCACCTCCATTGTGCCAGCTCCCTTGTCTGTCCACTACAGTCACAACTCCATCTGGTGCTTGTGGAGGAAGGCACGGTTCCTCTTGTCTTTCCTATCTTGCATCAGCCTTACCACCGTGGCTCATTTTAGCTGCCCCAAACTCCTATTTTAGTTGTCATGGCTCATCACAGACTTGCCAATGTTATGCATGAGCTTCAGCTTGCAGGAGAGAAAATGGTCATGTGACTTGCCTAAGATCACATCTGAGGTACACATTGTCTTTCTAAAATGCTCTTTCGTGACCCAAACACATCCTTGAGATTTACTTCTGGTGTTACATTTTCCTGGAAAACTCTCCCAACTTCTTCCCACATTTATCCATCTATCCATCCATCCATCCATCATCCATCCATCCATCCACTTACAAATATTTACTGAGCATCCAGTGAGGCAGGCACTTCGCCTCTGGGTCAGTTGCTGGAGATTCAGCAATGAACCAAAAAGACAAACTCAAAAAAATTTGAAAAACTCCCTAGGGAGCTTATATTCAATTGGGGAAAGATGGATCATAAACATATAAACAAGTAAAATGGATATTATATTAGATGGTGATATGTTTCATGAATACAAACGAAGCAGAGAGGGGTGTACAGAAAGAGGGGTAGGGAGAGTTTGGGTGAAAGAGTGAAAGAATTGCTATTTTAAGAAGGGTGGTTGGGGAAGGCCTCACTAGAAGGTGATGGGGAGTGAAGATTTGTAGGAAGTGAGACAAAGGACCATGTGCTCGCTACATGTTCCAGGCAGCCCGCAATTGCTAAACCCAGGGTGCCGTGTGCTCCGTGCACAGCAGAGTGGACAGTGGACAATGGCAGGCGGTGAGGTCGGGGAGATGGATATGGGCCTGCCTGTGACTTCAGTGCCATCCGGTGCTGCCTCTGACTAAGAACCTATACTGTATTTTTACGGTCCTCTTTTTCACTAGTCTGTCCCCTACTGGCCTGGGCACCCTGGAGAGTAGGCCCCACTTACCATTATTTTTCATTATCCGTAGTACCAAGCTCTAGGCCTGGGGGAGAGGGAGAGTCCAGCTTTTACGATAACTCTGCTCCTTTTTTCTTCTTTTTAAGGCCAAGAGTTTGAATTAAAAATTATTTGTTATTCTTTTGATAAAAAATGGGAATTTTGAAGGAATACTGTCTCTAAACTCCAATTAGCCAGTTCCTTTTTGGACAACCATCACACGGATTGCATGGCCAGGGAAAGAATAAGGTGCCAGGAAAAAGCTGGAAGTGAACAGTGTGGAGAGGAGAGTGCTAAGTGGAGTCGGGAGGAAGGGGCTTCACCAGAAATCCCAGGGATTAGCAGGACTGCTGGATCCCTGCTGGGGACTGGTGTTTACAAAGTAACCACAGGCTGGAACAAGGAGGCTCTCAAGAAACCCACAGAGCATGTCAGAACTGCAGCTGGACTTTCCCCACTTTGCTGACTCAGAGGAGAGCTGAGGGGGACCGGGGACCTAGAAGGCTTCGTCTCTGGAGACCTTTCTGGAAAGAAAAGAGCATTCTCCCCGTCGGGGATTTCTCCTCACAGAAAGGAACGCTGGTGTCTGAGAGGCTAGGGTTTCTTCTGAGGCAGGAAAAGAACATAGGAAATTCAGGTCCCCTAAAGGAGGGGCAGAGAAGATGGCTGAGCAGAAGCATTTGGCCACTGGTGACATTGCCATGCCAGGGCAGGGACCTCTCCGGGCTGTCAGCTCCCACCTTCATGTTTGCTCCCAACTGGAATCCTGCAAACTCAGGACAAAAAGACCCTTAGAGCAACTTGTCCCAACTCATAGCAGTTGGTACAAATAGTTCAGTAAGATTGGAGCATGGCGGGAGCGGGTAGCAATTAGAGGACACGGGGGCTGGAGGCCATCCTGAAGTCTGTGGGAAGCTATTAGGGAATTTTAACAAGGTGGCTCAGTGATGACATTGGGTTTTCAACTGTGTGTGTGTGTGTGTGTGTGTGTGTGTGTGTGTGTGTGTGTGTGTGTGTAAGTGTGTATGACATAGTTTTAAAATTGTGGAGTGTTGATAAATGAGAGTTGCGGTAGGAAGTAATTCCTTTTTCGCTGTTCTGTCGGGGGGTGGGTTCATCTGAAAATAATAAAAGAAAGGAAAAAGAGAAGATGCAATCATTCAACAATGATTTTTTTGAGACGACTGTGTGCAGGCACTGCGCCAGGTGCTTGTGTCCATACACAGGTTCCCCTGGGTCCTCCTGGAGCCTGCATTCTCCAGGTCCTTGCTAGCAGAACAATACTTCAAAGTGCTTGGGATAAGCACATTTGAATGTCCTGACTTCAAATGAATATCCTGACTTCAAATGCTTAAAGGTAGGGACATAAAAATTCACAGACCTGGTATTCAAAGAATGGAGAGACATTCTGTACCTGCCAGTGATCTGTTTAAAGCAAGTCACACCAGCCTTTCCAGCCCTTTGTCTCCCAGCAGTGGAGTTGATCTTCTGTCCTGCTGCCCTTCCTCTCAGGGATATGATGAAGGTAACAAGCTTCGAAAGCCAGTTAAAAGCTGTGTACAAACTGTAAGGTGTCACTGGCATGCCTATGAGGGACTTCTGTAAGCAACGTGGTACCTGGTGAGAGGTTTGGATGAAGTCCAACATTTGTCCACAGCTCAATTTTTATCAACTTTGCTTCCCCTGGTGTGTCGCCAACTGCCTGCTGGGGCTTTCTTCCAGCTTTCAGAAGTGCTTTTCCTGATTTTATATTAGTGTCTGGTTTCTGCAATTCAGTGCAAGGCTTTCAGAAACATACAGATGTATTATATGTTTACCTAAACATTATGGGGTCAAATGTTTGTTTTTATTTCGTTGTTGATATTACACTAATGAAAGAAAAAGACCAGGATTGTTGCTCAGGATGTGAAAAACCTTGGGTGTGATATGAAAACGGTCTCTGTGGATATGAGGGGGAGGGAGTTGTCAGAAGTTAGCCTAGCTGGGGTCAGGGTAAGAAACCTGCAGTGTGAACTGTCAGTGTGAACTGTCAGTGTGAACTGCAGTGTGAACTGTCAGGGAAGGCAACATACAGGGTGCCAACTCTCTCAGAACACTCCCCTTCCCCCAAAAAAATAGTTGTTAAAAATTGAGCTTTCTGGTGAAAAGCTCAGCTGCTGCAGAATGTCTTCCGTCTATGTCAGCAAGCTGGGACAGAGAGCAGAGAGCTGCCTGAACTGTGTCTAAATAAATGATTAAGGTGACTCACTCCTGTCAAAAGGAGCTTTCTAAAAAAGTGAAAGTAAGAGGGAAAAAAGAGATTCAAGTGAAGAAAAAGAACAATAGGGTTTGAATTTAAACAATAGGAACAAGAACGTTGAATGAGTCACTCATTCAGGTCCTGTGAGCTGCTGTCCCGAGCTCAGTTTTAAGGTCAGGATCTCTTTGTATGTGAATTTCCTGGAGAGAGAGCTCACCCTTCTCAGTGCTGGTTCCAGGCATGTGGTGGGCATTCTGGAGATGTTTGCCCTGTCGCTGCTGCAAGGGTACTGTGTTCAGCTCAGGAAGCCTTCTGATGGCCACAGAATAGCCTCTGTGCCTGAGAAGTTGCAGTCTGACCATGTGCAGCCTCAGTCACAGGACAGACTTCCGGAGGCAGCAGTCCGCTCAGTTCAGCGGAGATGGAAACTCTGTCCGTAGGTACTGCCTTCCCCGTGTTGTTGATCTCTCGTGCTTTTGCTGCATCATCCCTGGTATCAAGAACTGGCCCAGACAGTGACCAATAAAACCTGTAGGATTTGTTAATGTTTTAACTAATCTTCCGTTTGCAAAAGAGATTTTTTTTTTTAACACTAAAGATGAGTCAGTCTTGTTTTTAATCACACTTGGCTCTGATAAAGTACATGATTTTGTTCCCATTGTTTTTATCTCTTTGCTCCTTGATTCTGGGCCGTCACTTAACCGCTGTTAGGTCTTAGGGATCTCATCATAAAATGGACATGATACCTTCTTTGCTGACCTCACCATAGCACCTGTGAATATGAAATAATTTGCTCTAGGAAAATGTGGTGTATTAGTCAGTGTTGCTGCAGTAAGAAATAATCCCCAAATTTCAGTGGTTGGAAGCAATAAGCGTCTTGCTTGTGTCTTATGTCAGGGGTTGCAGGTTGGCTCCTGTGGCCCTGCTTCGCATTTCTTCTCCTTCTAGGACCTGGGCTGAAGGGACAGCTACTTCTTGGATTGTGTCATGCTTATGACAGAGGGAAGAGAGTGAGCAAGGTGGGAGAAACTTGCAATGGTTCTTGAAGCTTCTGCTTTATTCTACTGATGTTCCATTTGCTAAACAGGGCAATGGCCAAGTCCTGTGTCAGTTGTGTCCTAGGGGAGGGTGTGTGCAAGTGCCATGGCAACCAGAAAAGCTATATAATCTTTTTACAATTGAAAAAATCATGCCACCTACCCAGATGCTCTAAACCTATTAAACTGATGTGAACACTATGTTCTTAGTAAAATAATAGTCAGTGGCATAGTAGAAAATGAGCTTACATCGGATGTTGGTATTTTAGTCAACTAGACTACACCGTAGCAGCCAACATTCAAATTGTACTAGAACGTAGCTGCTCCACGCTGGAAGAAATCTCGTGTCATTTATCCCCATGTGCTAGGGGTGAAACCTAGCATTGAAGATGAGAAAATGTGGCAAAGCATGTATTTTAACCTTGTGCTAGATAAACAGATTTATCAGTTTATTTCTTAAATTCAGATATAATCACATCTCTGAAGTCTCCCCTCCACCACCCCCCATGTTGGAACTCGATTATATCAAAGAATTCTCGTGGTGCAAACATAATTCAAGGTCCCATGTTGTTGACAGTCACCATCCTTGTCAGGGACAGTGATAACAGTGCTTTTGACCATTGTTGTGTCTTTCTTTCTCGCTTTCCCAAACACTTATTATTCTTCATATCTGTTGTTGTTGTTTTTGTTCCTACCCTATCTTGTTGGAAGCAGTGGTAGCCTCCTAAATTTAAAGAAATGAAAACCAAAGCACCAAGATGTGAGGGCAAGACCAAAGGCCATGCAGGGGGTGTTGGCCACTGCGCCGCTCACCTGCTGTGTGACCTCAGCAGGTTACTCAACCTCTAGTTACTCAACCTCGCTGAGCCTCAGTGTTCACATCTACAAAATATGGATAATCATAATAGCATCTTCCTCCTTGGGGTGCTGTGAGGATTTCATGGAGTGATGCACGTGAAGTGTTTGGAGCCATGCTTGATACCTAGTGAGTGCTCAGTGCATTCGAGGTCTGTTTTAGTTATTAGCTCTGACCAGTCTTGGCACAGAAGGGAGAGCAGGAGCCAGAAAGCAGCACAATTGTCAGCTTCTCAGGAACCATCCTCCATGTTGCTGGTCTTTTGGGAAGAGACAGCAAAAGTAGAAATGAGGTCCTGGGTTGAGCCAGGATGTGGGACTCCACGCGCCGAGGGACTGAGACGGATAGTGAGGAAGGAAGGGCCTCTGAAGCTGACCTGGCCATGGTCTCATGACAAGGTGCCGAGACCGGAAAAATCTTCAGATTCAGGGTTCTCATCACTGTTGTACGTAGCCTGGGCAGTCAGGGGACCCAGAGTGCTCTCGGGCTAGGCAGGACTTCCAGTCAGGTCCAGCCATAGGCCTCAAACAGTGCTCATTTGAGGCACAAGGGACAGTCCCAGAGACGTTGTCCATCACTCTCCTGGGCCTCTGATCATGTCTCACGTAGCGGCCTGGGTCAGGCAGTGCCAGGCCAGTCTGTCAAAGGTGTGGGGCCTCTTACGTGTGAAGCGCAGCTCAGGAAACATGCCCAGAGCCAAGTCTCAGGGAGAGGGCTTAGGGGGTTCTAGGAGGATGTTTACGATGCCAAGGGCCCCCACACAATCAGAAGTACCTTCCACGTGTGTCGTATGTTTTGGGGTCCTTGCAGACCCTCGTCATCTACTTCCCTCTAAGACCTTGAGTAGACAACATTCTAAGAGGCCAGTGTCAACTAAAATATGAACTTGGAAATGATAAAGCGCTGTTCTGCTTTTTATTCTCTAATTGAGATTTCCCTTTTCTCTAACATATTTAACTTGAGTAATTTCATCCTGAGCATCCAGATATTTCAAAATCCATTTCAACATCTAATCCTGTTGTCACCAGGATTAACGGGTTTTACTAAGGGAAAAAAAAACAGCTCATTTAAAATGCTGTATTTTAGTAATAATAGAGAAAATATAGGCCTTACTTACATATTAATCTTGTTCCCCTTCTGTCAGCATTGGTGGGGTAAAACAGTCTGTGGACAGCTCTGATACCATGTGTTCACGGGCTCCAGGACACTGATTTTCAGGTGGATTCCCGTCTACGCGGTCTTTCTTCCTCTCCACAACAATCCTGGAAACCACACATTATTAACACCCATTTGATGGAAGAGGGAATCGAGGCCCAGGTGATGAGAGCGGATGAATGGAGGGCCCAGGGCTTGAACCCCAAGTGTGTCTGACCCAGAGTGTGTGTCCTTGGTGCTGCATACAATAACAGTCAGTTGTGTGATGATTGGACCAAGTTTTCCGAGGGCACGTTAGCTCCCCAGCTGCTTGGGCCAAAGTGGATAAGGATTTGTGTTGATGGAAACCTTTACAATGTGTCTCAAAGTGTTTCAGTGAGGGTAGTCCTAGCGGTCAGGAGAGGTAGTCCCCTGTACGTGGTACCCCTCCACCCAGCCTGGGCTCCTTGGTGGAGGAGTTCTTCTCATCTATACTATGCCATCAGCTTCTACTCAAGGCTGAATGTCTACCCTTTGTCCTTCTGAGCATGTGCAGTGGCAGTGGGGCTGTGATGACGAGGCTTGGATCATTCATTCCTTTGCTCAGTCTGTCACCATTTATTGAGCACTTACTATGTTTCTGGCACTAGACAAAACAAAGTCCTAATTTTTTTCTTTTGTGTGCACACACACACATGCGTGCGTACACACACACACACACACACAATGTCAGGCAGTGGTGAGTACTAGGAGAAGAAGTAAAGCTGGGTTATGGGGATAGACAGGAAAGGAGGTTCACTTTTCTATGGGTGATTCAGAGCAGGCAGTCTGATCAGCAGATACTGAAAGAAGTGAGAAATGAGTGATGTTGACATCTGCAGGAAGCATGTGTATTGTACAAGGCAGATGGAAAAGAAAGTGGGGGGACCCCCCGAGGTGAGAGTGTGCTTTGCTGATTCAAAGACAGAAGAGGGCTGCTGGTTTGGGAGAATAAATGAGGTCAGAGTAGTCAGGGGCCAGGTGAAGGCCCAGCAGACCTGGAGAGCCTCGTGGAATGGGTTTGTAACAGGGAGACGGGGAATTAACATTTGCCGAGCACCCCATGTGCATGAAGTTCTCGCCTGACACTAATCTTTTCAATAGCTCTGCCAGAGTAGCTGGTAAGATGGAGCTGGTGGGAAAGCTGAGGTGCTGACCTGCAGTCAGGTAGCTTACAGGTGGCAAAACCAGCATTTAGACAAGGTCTTTTGGATTTCAGACCTGCTTCAATTTTAGACATTGTTAACTATTTAGTATTTGAATATACTTGTTTTTTTTTTTATTTTTTATTTTTTTTAAAGATTTTATTGGGGAAGGGGAGCAGGACTTTATTGGGGAACAGTGTGTACTTCCAGGCCTTTTTTCCAAGTCAAGTTGTTGTCCTTTCAATCTTAGTTGTGGAGGGTGCCGTTCAGCTTCAAGTTGTCGTCCTTTCAGTCTTAGTTGTGGAGGGCGCAGCTCAGCTCCAAGTCCAGTTGCCGTTGTTAGTTGCAGGGGACGCAGCCCACCATCCCTTGCCGGAGTTGAACCAGCAACCTTGTGGTTGAGAGGATGCGCTCCAACCAACTGAGCCATCTGGGAGCTCAGCAGCAGCTCAGCTCAAGGTGCCGTGTTCAATCTTAGTTGCAGGGGGCGCTGCCCACCATCCCTTGCCGGAGTTGAACCAGCAACCTTGTGGTTGAGAGGATGCGCTCCAACCAACTGAGCCATCTGGGAGCTCAGCAGCAGCTCAGCTCAAGGTGCCGTATTCAATCTTAGTTGCAGGGGGCAGAGCCCACCATCCCTTGTGGGACTTGAGGAATCTAACTGGCAACCTTGTGGTTGAGAGCCCACTGGCCCATGTGGGAATCGAACCGGCAGCCTTCGGAGTTAGGAGCATGGAGCTCCAACCGCCTGAGCCACCGGGCCGGCCCCTACTTGTTTATTTTTTGTGCTTCATATCAATTGTGATGAACAAGAAAGCTCAGTTTCCACTCACTAGTTTGCATTAATGCTATAAAGCAGCTTTTTGAAAGGAGGATTGTACCAGATGTAGTTTCATTGTTTGATCAAATTAATACATCCCATTACCTAGTACGTATCAGTGTGAGTTCGCCAGAGAAATAGAACCAATACAATATAATATATATATGAAGTCCAAGATCTGCGGGCAGTCTGCATGCTAGAGACTCAGGAGAGCCACTGGATTGAGTTTAAAAGACAAAAGACCAATGTGCCAGCTTGAAGACAGAGAGAGAGAGAGCGAATTCTCCCTTAGTAGGCCTTTTTGTTCTATGCAGGCCTTCAACTGATTAGAGGAGGCCCACCCACATTGGGTAGCTTTACTGGGCCTTCTAACTGAAATGTTCATCTCATGCAGAAACATCCTCCCAGACACATCCAGAAACAATGTTTAACCAAATTGTTGAGCACCCTGTGGCCCAGCAAGTTGACACACAATACTGACCATCACAGAAACCAGTTTTAAATATAAATGCAATTAAAGAAAACAGGAAGTTACAGGGAGGAAGCTTCGACTGCAGATGTGCCTTCTGAGGTCTTGCAGGGAGGCCTGAGCTCACTTGCCAGGACAGTGCCTGGAGCCCTGGACCCCCATGTGTGGAATAGCTTCACTAGATTCCTAAGACTCTGCTTTTGGCCAACTCAAGCCCTCTTCATTTCATGGCAACACTCCAGCTCCGCTTGATAGGTTGACCAAACAGGCAGGTTCTTTGAGATCATCTGGACTACATATTTTTAAAACGTTCTGTTCATGGCCACATGAATAATGGTCATTTTTGTACAGCACACAGGGGAAATAGAAGAAGCTGCTTGTGGTCACAGGGGAGAGGTCTGGGGGGTCTCTGGCCACCCTGACCCTACCGGCTGTCCCCATAGACAGTGGGCATAAATTAGCATAACTTTGCCACATGGTTGGAAAAACCAGAATTAGACCAAGCCACCTATTTTACAGATGGGAATACTTAAGCCCAGAGAGGGAAAAACCAGAGCTATCTGGTCCCTGCCTGAGACCGTCTTGCATACTTCTGATTGCACTGCATGCCTTGCCTTACCATTTTAGTCACTCTGAATTTCTGAATTATTCATCAGCCATTTGTCACAAATTGTCAGGGAAAACTGCCCTGTGTATGTGTGTGGGCATGCATATATACACACATGATCTCTTCCCAACTAGACTATAAAGTATGTGGGATCAGGGTATTGGTCATGTTCTGTCTTTTTTATACCCTCCAAATTACCAAGCACAATGGCTTTGACTTTTCTATACATTAAAGTATAAATGAACGATCCATCCTTGTCCTTTAAAATAAACTGTGGCATCCTCCTACAGCATGTCCCTTCTTCCAGAAAGCCTTCCCAGACCTCGCTGGCTGTAAGTAATCTGTGCTTTGTCAGACCCTCTAGAGCATTTTCTTTGTGGTATCTTTTACCACTTTCTACCTTATATTAGAGTTGTAGGTGAATATAGTCCATCTCCCTTTCCAATAATTCGACCACTTAGAAAGCAGAACTGTGTGTGGTTGACTTCACAGATGGCGTTTACTTCACAGTCATTCGATTCAGATCAGCATTTTTGAGTGCCTGTTACGTATCAGGTACTGTACTAGGTCTGTTATTACAGGAGCTCATTTAATCGCCAGCAACCATGTGACATGGGCATGATATACTAGCTTCATTTTATTATATGAGGAAACTGAGGCCAAAAGAGGGGGAGGTTCCTTTTTAGGACTGTTTTAGTTGAAGCTAAGACCTACCTCTGGCTCTAAATCCCATACCCTTTGCACCAGCCCAGGATACATCCTTGTTCACCGTAGCTAATGTTTTCTGAATAACTATACAAACCAAGAAGAGATGAGTTAATTAATTCAGAGGCTAATAAGTGCCAGACATGAGTCACAGGGTTGTAAAAGTACCCTGATATTGAAAAGAAATGAGAAAAATGTTGCTTCTCATGGATGTGTTTGGTTCTTCCAGTTGTGCCCTGGAATGTCTGCAAGTTCAATTGAAATATAACTTGCAGATGAAAGAATACTTTAACTATTCCAAGTCTTCCCCCGCCGATTTCTACCACAATAAAGACAGGAATTTATACTTTTTCATTTTGATGTTAATCAAGTTCCTTGATAAGTCTTGCCTTTATCAGGTAAATCCAATTAGCTGCTGACCAATAGAAGGCTTGGTGGTTATGGCTCTGTGTGTGTGTGTGTGTCTGTGTGTGTGTGTGTGCGCACTCCTGTGAACGCAAGAGTGCTGTGAACACCCTGCTGTATTTTTCTGCTCCACTTTCTTCTTATTTCCCATAGCAATAATTGACCCTCTTCCATGTAAAAGATCCCCCAAAGATAGAAGACAGCATGCCCGGCGATGCTGAATTTATCTGCCGTGCGATGATCTAAGTGTGGCCTCCAAGGAAGTTACTTCTCCAGCCCAGTTAATTCCTGACTCTAATCAGAGCCCATAAACCCCTAGTATTGCTTCTGAGTTGGGTAAGCGCCAGTCTCTCCACAAACATCTGCCAAGAAAACACGCTTAGTGGAAGCTTTAGATAGACGACAGTAGTTAAGGCACAGCAGACGCTTGACAGACGCATCTTGAGTAGCCTGGTAGGCCCCAGCTCACTGGGGGACATGGTCGGCAGTGTCCGTAGAAGAAATAGTCTTTCGAGGCTAGAACTCAGTGAGGTCAGTCTTCAAAGGGTCTTACAAATCCTCACCATAGCCTGTGCGACACGCTGTGTGATGGTTTCGTTTTTAGGGATGCAAACATTGAGGCTTCTGTGACACAGCCCATCCACTGAACGGGCTGATCTTAAAGTAGAGCTTTTCTGATTCCAGTCATAACCTCTCTGTGTTTCAGGGTGAACACCCACAGCTAAGTGGGGTGTTCTACTGTGCCCCAAACCAGCTCTCTGCCTCAGGTCAAATCACAGTAACAGAGGAGAATGCTGAGATGCTGGCACAGGGAGTCAGCAAGAGAGGTGTACATCAGTGCCCTTTCCCACTCCCAGGTCTGCAGGTGGATGAACTTGACTTATAGGCAGGCATCAGATCCTTATGGAATGTCTGCTGGAAGCCGGGCACAGGGGAAGAGTGAGGGCCGATGCATTTTCTGCCTCAAGGACAGTTCTGGTGGAGAATTGTTTCTCAGAATGTATTCTTGTATCTTGGAACTAGTTCTGGCAGGAGACATTCGGAAGGCATTCACTTCTTTATTCATGGAACAAGTAATTTTAAAACACTAGGTCGAGGTGGGCCCCGAGGGTATGACAGGGAGCAGGACTGACAGAGCCTGGTCCTGGAAACACACTTACAGGATGTCGAATTGTGGGTGAATATAGATAGAACTACAGATACTGTCTTTGTAATACTTTAGGAAAAAAAAGTGTGAAAATGTGTAATGTGAATAAAATTACAGAGGGAAAGTTTATACATAATTAGTTTCCAACTTTGGTGTGCTTCATTTCCATTTTGATTGTGTGTCTTTTTTATAAAAAGAGAAAAAAGAAAGTAGTTGTCTGTTGAAGTACTTTGAAACTTTCCTTGACTTGTCTGGACAAGTTGGAAACTGCTCAACTTTACTTCTTTAGTGGCTTGGAATAATTCAGACAGGCTTTTGGGACAACGTTGCATCTTAGGACATCGGAAATGCTTATATCTAGGCCTTTGCTTCTTGCATTTCTCCTGCCTACAGATACCTTTCATCTGCAGCTGAATGCTATTTATTTTTTTAAGCTACCATTAAAAAACTAAATAATGCTTTTTCTGTGGCTGAATGCTATTTATTTTTTTAAGCTACCACTCAAAGATTATCAGCTGAAGTTGTTCGTTGAAGCATTGGGCAAATATTTATTGAGTGCCTACTTCGTGCCATGCATAGTTCTAGGTACTGGGGAGCTGACGCATAAGTGGAAAGAAATTAGATAATAAATAATAATGATAACAACTGATAATAACTCAGGTAAAGGTAACAAAGTGATATTTATTGACTTCTGATATATTAGAAGCTCAAAAGAGCAACAGGGGAAAATGGAGCAGAGAAAAGGCCATATATTCCTATCTGTGCCGAATATGTTTTAAAGGTAAAGCCTGAAGATTTCCCTGAAAGATTAGGTGTGGGGCGTGAAATAAAGAGGAGGCTACGATAACTAAATTTTGTCCTGAGAAATTGGAATGATGGAATCAGCATTAGCTGAGATGAGAAACATGAGTTTGATTTGAGGCCCTGTTAAGCTTGCATTAGACATCCCAAGTGTAGATTTTGAGTAAGCTGTTGGCTGTTGCAAGCAAGGGACAGGTCAGAGCTGGAAATAGGAATCTGAGATTTCTCAAAATGTAGATGATACTTAAAGCCATGAACTGGAGGAGACCACCGAAGGGGTGAGTCTTGATAGAGAAGGGAGAGACTAAAGACCTGAGTGCTGGGGAAGGCCAGTGCTAAGAGTTTTTGGGGAGAAAACAGAGAAGGAATTAGTCAAGGAGACTGAGAAGGAGCAGACATTAGGAGGAAGAATAAGAGACTGCGATTTCTAGAGGTCAGGTAAATAAGACTCTCTAGAAGGGGTGATGACTCAGTTGTGTCAAAATTGCTGACAATCTAGGAAAGAGGAAGACTGAGAATTGAGTATTGGATTTAGCATTGTGGAGGTCATTCTGTTATCCACCTAGAACCGCAGCCCACCCAGTTGGCCTCCTTTCCGACCTGTATGCTCCTTCAGTGATGCTTTCCTAGATGCCATGACCTGACCTGTGTAGGTAGCTGGGCCTCCCACAAAATCGCTTTACGTCTGCCATCCTGGAGCCATCCTTACTAACTTACTTATGGAAAGTGAGTCAGCTGCTACTACACATCAGGACATATCTAGGTAGAATGAATATGTACGTCTCTGGCCTCCTATATCTGACCGTGTCGGGAGAAAAACAAGGTAGACAGAATCTGTTATAGCAAAAGAAAGTGGTAGAGATACAGTAACATGATGGCAGTTCAGAGAACAGGGACATTTTCCTTGGGGGTCACGGTTGAGTTCATGGCTGAAGTGGCCTTTGAATTTGGTCTTGAAGGATGAATAGGATTTGCAGTTAAGGCGGTAGAATGGCAAGGAGCCTATTTTAAATAGGCAGAAATATAAGAGCAAGGGTACTCACGTGGGAGAGCTGGAAAGGTGGCGCTGAGCTGGGAGTGAGGCTATGGGCAGGAGAAAAAAGGATGAGGCTCGAATTTCAGCCAGGCCCTGCTGAAGAGCGCCTTAGAAATTATTGGCTGGGCTTTATTTCTTAGCCAGTGGGGAAATCGTTAAAGGCTTTTGAGCCATGAAGTGGCGCAATAATAGCTGTGCTCCTTCAGGAAGAGTCATCTGGCTGCGTGTGCAAAACCATCCTGGAGAAAGATAATAAGGCCTAAATTAGGGCAGTGGCAGTGGGAGGCAGGGGGAGGGGCCCTGAGAGACACTGCAGAAGCCGAGTCCTCAGGACGTGGCCCTCCAGAGTGCAGGGTGTGTGGACTGGAGCTCTGGCTCTGAGCCCTCCCTAAAAACCGCATGAGCCTTGTTCAGTACAGTGGCTTACGTGGTCACTCCCCCTTGTCACCTCCACCCCCATCCTCTTCCACACTGCGAATGGTAAGCTTCACCTCATTAATGAACTGAAGCTTGCTTATTTTTAGAACTCTGTGATGAGCATGGTTTCTGCATTTAAGAAACAAAGCACCTCTGTGCATTTCAGGACTCTCCACCTGCCCTGTGCCCACTTCAAAGAGGCAGTTGTGGAGACGCGAGCGATGCGAGTTCTGGTGACGGCCCAGCCAGGTCACCTCCAACCTCCAATCTCTGATCGGCTATCGCATCCGATTTAATTAATTGCATCTGATCTGATCGATTGCATATAGCATTTTTGGGAATTGTTGAGCAAAAGCAGTTCTCAAAGACCAGGGAGGCAATTCATGGTGCCACCCCAACCAGCAGTGCCACAGGAAATGCCAAGTGACCCACATGGAGTCCAGGCAGCCTGCCTGCTCGTTTCCTTCAGAAAATCCAGCCCCAGGAGTGAGGCTTTTGTACCAGAGGATGGAAACGTCCTAGCTGCTCTGTGATTCACCATCGGCTACAGTAGGCTGAGACATGGCAGGTAATGGCACCCAGGGGGATCATTAGTGATTTCGGTGAGATTGGAACCCCCGGCTGTGGGGGAAGGGCCTGGCCTGCAGCCAGTCCCAGCATCCCAATTCATGTGGCAGCGGAGGGGAACAGCCTTTGTGGTGAGGCTGGCTTCCTCCTGAATTTGCCCATAAAAGGATAAAAGTGCTGCTATCTGGTCGGCAATGGGTAGGGTTGCTGATGATAAATTTTTTGTGTGGATTTTTTTCCCCCTTTTTGCAAGGAGTGCGTGTGTGTGCGTGTGTGTGTGTGTTCCTGCTTTCACACAGTTTGCAGCCTGTATGTGCTAACAGATGGATTCAGCCTCATCCTTTATCTAGTGTCACAGAAGATAAAACTGAAACTGGGTGTCTTCAATTTAAGAGAGAAAAATATTTTTAAAAAGCTCTTTAAGGGAACGCTTATGGTAGAAAGAAGTGGTCCAGAATATTGTCTGCTGTCCTCAAATGGCAAATACAGAAGATCCATTTAAAAGTGATTTTCTCCCTTCCCCTCCCCGATGTGTCCAAAATATATGATCTCTGTGTCAGAAGTAGGCCAATCTTTAAGGCTATCATGAATTATATATCAAGAGACATCATTACCCAGGAGTCTTGAACAAATGCCTCATGGTTTAAATTTTACAATTTCCCCCCCAGTGGCAGCAATTTCTGTGTCTGCATTCTTCCTGAGATGGAAAAGGAAAGTGTTTTGCAAAATGCAGGGGGAGGCATTATGCTAATAAAGGCACTTGTGCAATGGTTGGAAACTGTCCCTCTGAAGGAAGCTTTTATCCCCCACACTGGCCTGCAGTCCAGGTACTTCGGAGGACAGCAGTCTGCTTGGGAAGCTTTGTCTTGCCTGATTTCAGCAGGAGTCGGACATCCACAGAGCCAGGCTGACTGAGAGAGGAAACAGATTAACCGGCCATTCTGGTGCCCGTCCTCCACGGCAAAGACCTTGTTGTGTCATCTGAATATCAGATCTGCTTTATCCACCTACGTATTCACTAGGATTCAAGAAAGGCTTTGCGAAAATAGTTCTTTTATCTGAATTTGGAACCATTAACTAGATAAATAGGAAAGGTGGGGTTTTGGTGATTGGTTTTTTGGCCTCCTTACTGCTGTTGCATGGATCAGAAAGCTAACCCAGAACACAGGGCCCCAGGACAAGGCGGTCCCGGGGCAGAGCACTGGCTAGGGAGGGGCCTTTCCAAATGCAACACCTATGGCTGCACAAAGTAGTCTTCTCAGCACCCTCCTTCCCACTCTCATTCTCAGGTCCCCTTTGCTCAGCTAGGTCCTGTGCAGATTCCACATCAGCTCAGGCCTTGTCCTTTCCATGAAGCCTTAGGACCAGCTTCCCTCCAGGTGGGTGAGGTTAGCTGCCCGTCACTGTGCTTGCACACCAGCCGGTGCCTCCCATCACAGCCACTGCCTACTACATGTGGCAGCTCCTGACTTACGATGGCTCGACTTAGCATTTTTCAACTTGAAGGTGGTGCAGAAGCGGTACACGTAATAAATTACATCAGGTACTCAGCACTTTATTATAAACTAGGCTTTGTGTTAGATGATTTTGCCCACCAACAGGCTAATGTCAGTGTTCTGAACACATTTAAGGTAGGCCAGGCTAAGCTATGATATTTGGTAGGTTAGGTGGGGTAAATGCATTTTTGACTTATATTTGCAAGTGACGATGGGTTTATCAGGATGCGACCCCTTCGTAAGTCCGGGAACATCTGTATTTTAATTGTTGTTTTATGGATTCGTTTGTTCTGGTAGCTCATGAGCTACTGGCAAACACAAGTGAGGTGCTTGGTTCTCAGAATCTTCATCCGCAGAGTGGGAGGAACGCAGGAAGCTGGTGATAGGCTGTAGGCTTGGGCTTTGGTGGACTCTTCCTCCCTATGCTGTCCCTCTGGATGCACCCTAAGCAAAGACTCACCCCACCAGGTAGACTTTGGCGACTGTCCTGTGTGCCATTCAGATGTGTGGCTGCATTCAGAATCCAAGACGAGCCCTCAGCCACGGCCCCATTTATCCCCTCCGCGGTACTGTGCCCAGCTGACACATTTAAGAAGGAGGTGGGCCCCCCACATGTGTGGGATCTGATCTAGCACTGAGTCAGCTCAGTCACTGGGGAAGAAGCAGGTCATTAGGGTTGAAGGAACACAAAGTTCAGAGTCAGACAGACCTACGTGAGAATGCCACTTCTGCCAATGATAGGCTGTGTAATCTCAGGAAATTCATCTAAACACTGCGTCTTTGTGTCAGCATCAGTAAAATGCGAGAGGAAGATGTTATATGCAGCTAGTTTTTAGTAATGAGGAATTATTTTGTGAAGTATTTCGCACATAAAGGATATTCAGGAATATTGGCCATTATTGGTATGAACAAGGTCAAGCTTTCAATCCAATAAATCAGGAAATTATTGATAATACAGTGAAATCATTTTGCCATTATGAAGTTATCATATTGTTGCTTTAGATTGTACAACTTTAAATTTAAAAAGAAAAGAATTTATCTAAGGCACAAGCGTCAGAATCAAAGAAATTCATTAGCTGGGTGGCCTGGAGCACATTTCTTTACTTCTCTTAGCAGGGGCTCCCTTCTCTCCTTTACGGGCACAATAAGACCCATGTTGTGGGGCCATGGATGTGAGGACAGAATGAGAGGTGAGGGAAGGAAGGGGCCGAGCTCAGCCCAGGATAGAGCCGGTTCTCACAAAGCGGTTGTGCTGAAATTCATTTCCCTGAAGCTGTCGACTTCAGTCTGTGGCTCCAGGTCCTACCTGGATAGGAACCAGCTTGTGCCCGAGCTCCACGTAAGCCCTGTAGTTGAGAGGTGAGAAACCTGAACAAAAACATTCTCTGAGCACTCAACGTCGGCATTGGACCGAGAGTCGCTAAGAAACGCTGGGCAGGCCTGGGGCCGTCCATCTCCTCCCCGGGGCCACGGCCTCATCCATAAGTGAAGGGGGCAGGCAGCCAGTGGCTCAGGTGGCTCCTAGCTCTGGCATTCTGTGAGTCTAATTTATAGTTGAGTGAGTTGTCATTCATAGACCAGGAAGGGCAAAATGATCCTTATTTTTCTGCTGCCAGTTCTGGTGGCTGAGAAGCCCCCGGGTCCCGCCCCATGTAGAATTACCGTTGAGCCCTGGGGCTTTTCATTAGAGGGCTTTGCAAGTCAGATGGTTTGTGGGAAGATTCAGATCTTCAGGGAGACACCAAGGGAGGTCCTCTGTCCTGTAAGCCACTCCTTGAGAAATCAGCTGCCGCTCCCCGTGTGAGGATAGGGAATTGTGAGGCTCGCAAGGGGACTTCCGGGAGGGCTGTGGTTACATGTCCCTCACAGCCCCGCTGACTGTCCTTGGGCCAGTGGCGTGTCACATGTCACTGCATCTTCCCTTGTGAGTTGTGCCAGCCGCATTCGATTTTGGTACGGTTCCCCCTGGTTGTCAACAACGCCTGGACTATTTCTCACCCAGTGCTGTTTCCACTTCGGGTGGTTTGTGCTAAATGTATTTTCAGTCCCGAGTGGTACAAGGATGAAAGGATTGTCTACACAAAAAGTGGTTTCTGAATGTGTTGGAAGCAGGGCTGCCTGCTGTGTGTTTTTAACAATTGCCTCCCCAGAGGAGGGTTTGAAAACCTCACCTTTCAAGATGTTTCAACTCATATTAGAAAGTGACTTAAATAAAACTGCTCCTCTGACCACCACTGCTGTGATCACCAGGCTGGTGATTATTTGTCTAACCCAAGTCTCCAGGGCTGGAATGTCACACCGTTTCTTCCTGTTACCCTCCCAGAGGAGGTGAAATCGCACTTGTCAGATTCTTCTACCTAGGGTCACTGTGTGTGCGTGAGGGGCTGACACACTGTACATGGGCTTGCGAGACAGAGTGCAGTATGGTTTCAGCTGCACCCATCTGCTATTCTCATAAACCATTACTGAGCACATACTGTGTGCCTGGCACCATGTTAGGGCAAGAGCCGTGGCTTATTCTTGCATTGTCACCCTGTAGCAAACCTTACAATGTTCTGCACCATTGGACCCCAGGGTTCCTGTGAACTGACCCAGTTTCCTTTGTATTCATCCTGGATGCCCATGTGTTCAGGAAACTTGAATCTGCCACTGTTTGAATGTCTTTAGATCAGGGTTTCACAATTCAGCACTACTGACATCTTGGGCAAAATAAATCTTTGTTGTGGGGACTCTTTTCAACCTTGTAGGATGTTTACAGTATCCCTGGATGTCAGTAGCACCACACACTTCAGCTGTGACAACCAAACATGTTTGTAGACATTGCCAAATATGTCCTCATAATATTACATTTACCAAAATGCCCTTCTAGCCAGTGTCTTAGTTTATGTAGTTATGTGTGAGGAAAGCAAGGATTTTTGCTCCTCTTTTACCATTAAGGCAACTGAGGGCCAGGAAGGGCAGACACTTGCCCATCACACTGAGTTGGGAGCAGAGCTATAGCTACAATTGAAATCTCCTGTCTTCCCAACCCAGCGTCCTCATGGATCCATTTAGTGGTATGCCGGGAAATGTTTAATAACTGATTCTCTGGGAAAACCAAAACCACAACACACCTGATTAAGATGTTTGCCAACGTCATGGTGTACATACTCCCACCATGGCTGGTTTCTGCTTACAAGACCTTACTGAACGTGGGGTTGGGAAGACTTATGTATCATTGGCTCTGGTGAGCCCGTGTCAGGTGGCCTCAGGATGCCACTGGATCCACGTGTGCTGTGCTCAAATATTCGTCTTGCTCCCTCTGGATTTGTTCCTCCACCCCTCCTCCTTCCCTCATAAACACACACGCACACTTAGTACTGTGGTGTGTGATGGGGAAGCATGATCCTAGTAAGGGGCTTTGGTCATCTGCTGGGATAAGTATAGCACCGTGAGAGTAGAATTTCCTCCCTCCCTCTGCTGTGAAATGCACATTTCTTTTCATAATCTTTCCATCGAAGGGGTTGCAGGCGCAGGAGGACAGCTGTGGTCTTAGGGCCAAATCCATAGGGAGCTCATCAGTAGGAGATCCTGGATAGAGTGAACCTCCTCCGGGCAGTGCAGGAACTAAGGGCTGTTGCCTACATCAGTTACGTTGAGTGTGCAGTGCTTGTAGGTACAAGGTAGTGAGGACCAGCAGGTTGTTGGATATACCATGCTAGAGCGAGCAGAGGAGAAGGGGCTTGGCTGGAGTTTTAGTCCAGATAAGAGCTGTGACTTCTGTAAGTCTCAGCCTCCACATGTGCAAGGAGAGACAATACCTCCCCCTCCATCGCACTGTTGATGCAAAGAGCAAAGGCACTATTTGATGTCTTCAGAAACCTACTCTCACAGCTGATCGTTTGGTAGATTGACTGGACTTATCAAGCCTAAGGACTTAGCGGATCTTGTGTTTTATACCTTGGCCATGGTTCAGTCCATATGCTCCTAACCATCTTCTCTGTAGTCCAGCATTAGACCCGGGGTGGGGGTGGTCTGGGACTGTGGGAAGAACCCGTCCCTGGTTATCACGTGGCCGGGTTTCTTGTCCCACCTTTGGTTTCTTGTGCCACCTCATTACATAACCTGGGGGAGTCGTTGGTGTGGCTGGAATGTGTGAAACCCCGGAGGAGGGGCGGGAGCATTTGGATTTGATCCTGGAGCCAGTGGGAAGTATTTGAAGGGCTTTAAGCGGAAAAGACACATCATCGGATGTGTGCTATAGAAAGCTCCTTCTGCAGCGCTCCGGGCCAGAGTCCAGGCAGGGTGAAACCCCGTTAGGAGGTTGGTGCCACAGTCCAGTCAAAAAGCGATGAGGTGACTCGTGGGTGCTAAATGCTGGGTGGCTCAGCTAGAAGGTGCTGTGAGAGTTCAGAGAAGGGAGACGCCAGTGTGGACTGGGGTATCAGGGTAGTATCAGAGAAGTATCAGGGTAGTAAGACTTCATGGAGAAGATGAGGCTGCTACTGGCCTTGGCGGATGGTAGACGGCATGGAGTTGTCCGTCTGGGCTGCACAACTGGGAAAGAAAACGGGAAGCTGCAGTAAAGCACACTGGGCTTAAATGGAGAATTTATATAAAGGATGGTTCTCAATGCGTATGGACCCATTCATGGAGGGACTTGAAAGCCAGGCTTAGGAACATGGACTTTGTTACAAGGTGGTGGTTCTCAAAGGAAAGTGCATTTCCTATAGTCGGTTTCTGTGGGAATCTTATCCATGGCATTTTCCTGTTCACAGCTCCCACCTCTCTTTTTCTCATGGTGAGGTGTAGGGTGCTGGGACCCTGGTGAGAGGGTGTGTGATTCACCCCCTGCAACCCTGTGCTGGTGGGGAAGGCAGGATCCCCTGGAGTCCTGAGGATGAGTGCAGCCCTGAATGTTGACCATGACGCCTGATTTGCCTTGCAGCAGGGACCCACGAATGGGAGCAGCTGTGCTATTGTCTCCAGGCAATCTCCAGTGTTTGTCTGCCTAGGCTGGGGTGACGTCCTCGGCAGTATAGATAAGCCGGCTGCCAGCTGTCGCAGGTACCTTCTCAATCATTCTTCCTCCTGTCCCTTACTAAGACTCTGTCCCTTACTAAGAATGATAGAAATTCCCCGTTTTCTCCTGCACCTGCTTTGTGGCAGTGTGTCTGGCTCTATCCACAGAGCGGAGGGATGGCTAACCTTGTACTGTCTGAGTGAGACGGGATTTGCACTTTCTGTGACGTGTTACAAAGCATGCTTGCTGGGAAATGGTATGGGCTACATACTATTACCTCTGACGCTCACGTGGGAAAACTGAGGCTCAAAGGGGTACAGCAACTCAGCCAAGGTTCCACAGGCAAGAATTGATGGGGTGAGCGCTAGAAACCAGGGATTCGTGGACTTCAGCGTATTCCTGTTGGATTTGGATTGGGGTATTCTGCAAGAGATGCTCCCTTTTCATGGGATTTTTAGCAGAAGCCTTTGTGAAAGCAAATTACTTTCACAAATGGCAGCGTATATCACAGGTGAAGTTCATACAAAAACACTTCCTTGAAGGACTCTTCTAGACATTGAGGGTCCCAAGTCTCAAAGTCCGCTTCGTTATCCAGATGGCAGTGAGTGCTTGCCCGATCTTAGAGAAATTTAAGGTCAAAGCAGAAATGGGAGTCCAGGTTGTCGGCTTCTCGACCCACAGCGCTCTGCCTTCTATCTGGCCTCAGGGTGTAAGTGGGGTTTCTCTAGAACACCCGACATAAGCCACCCAAGAGGGGATGTTTGTTGATGTCACTTGTGGCCGGGGGCTGCTGGGGAGCCCACGGGTGGTTTGTGGCACTCTGGTGGTGTTTGCCATGGGAGACCTATGTCGTTTTGGGGAGATGGGTGCTGCAGGCGTTCATAGATATGCTGGAGCACACCCGAATCCCTGGCAACGTGGGCAACAAATAATCCAGCCATTGGCTCTCAGCTTGTACTCAGTGTGATCTGTCCACGGCACCATTTCTTAGTTAATGACCCCTAGGCAGCCCTAGCGTTGCACTTCCAGAACAGTTATTTAACTGACATTCCAGGTCAGTTCTGCCCCACTTATTTAGGGGCAGTCGTATTTGCTGAAGTTCAAATAGGTGCCAACTACTGCACTGGCCACTTTTAATGTTGGGTAACCCTAAGGATTCCTGAAATGGAGCCATTGTTCCCATACTAGAGAGGGGATAGCCAAGGCTCAAAGAAGTTACAATTCACACCTGTGGGGCTTGAGACCCCAGGCTCTTTCTGCAGCTCCATCTTCCCACTCTTACTTCAAAGGCATTTGCTACACGAGCTTACTGTTGGACATCAGGCAGCGTCAGGGCACGGAAAGTCATCCACAGCCTGACACCGGCCTCTTTTACTACTGTGTTCCTGCCACCTCTTTCCTCCCCCTCCAGCCACATTGAGCTGTTCACTGTCCTCAAGGAAGCCAAACTGTACAAATTCAACCCTCAACACTGGTCATCTGTGTAAGGCTCGGGGCTGGTTACAATCAGCCCGTAAAGAAAAATAAGACACGCCCCTCCTCTCAAGGAACTTTCCATTCAAAGGCAAAGATAAAACGTGAACATCGATAGCTATGGTGCTTTAGAAGAGAAAGCTCACCGAATCTTCTGGGTGGTGCAAAGAAGCTGCTGGTGCATATCATTGTAAGATCTGCATGTGGCAGACTTTGCAGCTGAAGATCAGGGAGAAGTGAGGATCCGCAGGTCACCCGGCCCAGCCAAGGCCAAGTTGGAGGTAGATCCAGGTTTCTTTGCCCCCCTATGAAGGGTTCGTGCTACATCAAAGTGTACTCCGAGCTCACGGCCACTGCAGCCTGCACTGTGTTTGTTTCTATCTTGTTAAAAAGCATTTTTAAAATTTTTCGATTACAGTTAGCATACAGTATTACATGAGCTTCGGGTATACAGCATAATGGTTAAACATTTACCTACCTTACGCAGTGATCACCCCCGTAAGTCTAGTACCCACCGGATACCCTATGTACTTATTACAATATTATTGACTCTATTCCCTATGCTGTACTTTACATCCCCATGACTATTATTATAACTGGCAATTTGTACATCTTAATCTCTGTCATATTGCTGCCTGCCTAATGGAGACAGGCGGTGTCAGCTGCTGATGCCTCAAACCTGTTAAGTTGGTAAGGCAACCTGCGGCCCTGAGAAGTGAGGAGGGAACATGAAAATGCCCAGGTTGTCTGAGATTTCATTGTACTGATGCTTGGGGTTGTCAGAAAGACGAGGTTCCTACACTGTCTCCTCCTCCCCACCCCCGAGAAGGACCTGATGTAACAAACACTATGAAATACTGTCTTAAAGACAGGGGATCCACCTGGCACTTTTGTTCAGTTGAAAACCTAGGTGGAGTTTTCTGAAGTCATCAGCCAGTTTGACTGGTGTCCTCCTGCCATTGATATAGGGGCACTTACCGTAATGGCTGTTAGGTGGGAAAAACATCAGGACAGATGGTAAACCACAACCCTGGGAAATTGAGCAAATATGAACTCGGGGGTAGAGATCTGGGCTCTTCTGGTTCTGCTGCCACTGGCCACTGGCCACGGCCCTCGCAGCTCGTGACCGATCCCCCATCTGTGTGTGAGGGGCTGGCTTCTCCATTGAACTTGGAGTTCAGCAGAGATCGAGCTTGTGTTCAAACATGTGCTTCCCTACGAACTTGCTATTAACCGTGGGCTGGGCACTCGGCCTCTGCGTCACTGTACAGTTCCTCATCTGTAAGACGTGCTACTGGGAGTACCACCGTTTCAGCAGGATTGCTATGAGGGCTGAGGGAAATAGTCACGTGACGTGCAGCCTACTGCACAGTGAGGAAGAGTGAGTCTGTGCCATCGTGGTCATCCACTCCCTGCCCTCTGACAGTCTCGGATTGCCTGAGCCCAGGCCACTCTGGTCGGTCACCGTCAGGTCTCTAGGCTGCGCTCACGTCTGGCTTCCTACCGTGGGTCCCCAGCACGAGAGCCACATGCTGAGATGGAAGAAACCTGGAGAACCGTGTTCTAGTCCTGGCTTCTCCACCTTCCCTACTGGCTGAGTGCCATTAAACAAGTCCCCACTTTCTGTAGAACTCAGGTAGGTGTCCCTGAAGAACATTAGTGATAATAATGGCAGTAGTGGGTTGAATGGTGCCCCCCCCAAAGGATGAGTCTATGCCCTAGCCCCCCACAACCTCTGAATGTGACCTAATTTGATCAAAGGATTTTGCCCATTTGCCAAATACCATCACTGGCAGAAGCCCCTACACAAAACAGATGGAAAGCCTGGCTGTGTTACTGCAGGAGGGGGCCCCAGAGCCTGCCACCGAGCCCCTTCAGCATCTGTGGGGCTCCTCCGACCAGTGAGCTCCTCTAGAGCTGTCAGTCACTGAACTAGAAGCCCTGTGATTCTCCGTGATTAAATAAATGCCAAAGCGGATGGACTAAGGCCTGTTTCTTTTTCATTAGCATTTTACTTTACCTGTGTGAGTTTGATTCAAGACTGATTTCCTGGTTTCAAAAGAACAGCAGATTCTTTGGGAAAGGGTAAAACAAAAGGCTTTAAGTGCTGTGTGCGTCCTCCCCAGGCAAGTGGGGTGAAAGGGGAGATCTTTGGCCAAACAAGCCCAGCTCTGCATCTCTGGGCAGGGTCAGTGCCTGCTGGCAGTGAAGAAAGGCCAGGCCTGTTCCGGCAAAACGCTGCCCTCTGAGGAAACAGGGTCTGTGTCTTGTCAGTGGCCGCCAGTGTCTCCAGGAGGTCTGGGCAGCAGCTGCTTCCCACACTGGTTGCCCATCCGGCTGCCTCAGGTGGCCCTAGGAGAGCCACTGAGCCCTCACAGGTGGGGGGCTGGCTGGTTATCGGAACAGCTGTGCATTCAGGTTCTGGGTGCCAGGGCACAGGGAACCCAGCAGTCCTTTAAACATACATTGCTAAAGGTAGTCACACCCTTGCTTCTCAGATCATAACAGGACTGCTTTATAACCAGGTTGTTTTATATATAAGGCTTACGAGCCCAGTAGATTTAGAAGACATTCTGATGAGCAAAGGAAGAGTGAATCATTGCCAAGGATATTTACGTGGATTAGAAAGCAGAGGATTGTCTAGGAGACAACTGGACAGAAAAATGACTGGCCCCACAGGACTATGGATTATATTAGGATGACCATATATCCCGTGTGTCTTGGACAGTCCTGGTTTATGCCTGTTTTTCCGGTGACGTGAATGGTCCCCCTTTTCATTCTCAGAAGCATCCAGGTTGGGATGATAAATCACATGGTCACCCGAGTTGTATGTGACCGTGTACGTGCACTTGGCATAGATACAATGTGGATCACATAGTTAAGTAAAAACCTGTGCCTGTGTGCTTTGCAGCTCAGAAGTTGGCTGTGGGTTATCAGCATTGCACCGTCACAAGTCACCATTTCACAGCACGTGTGGCTTACGGTGGGTGAAATCGTGAGACAAAATGTCACACAGGCCATGCTTCAGGTCCTTTCTCTGGGCCAACTAGCTTTTTGACTTTTAGGCAATTACTTAGTGAATCTCAACTATAAATTAGAAATAATCATAGAGCCCTCACAGAGTCAGTGTAATTACTAAATAGCCTCGGGAAAGCATCTAGCTTATTTCCCGACACCTAACCGGCTGCCAACAAATGGCGCCTGCCATTATTATCATTATTATTCCTCTTCCTATTCAGTTACTATTCAGTGCTATTGGGGGTTTAATCTCTCCATCTCTAAAATGGTGAGGGGTGATCCCTGCTCCCAGGTCTTTGGGAGGCCGAAACCAGAGCCCACTGTCCCCGGGAGTGTGTGCAGTGTTCACGGTGGGCACTTCAGGCAGCATCTCGCTTGCCCTCCTGCCCAGTGAGTCCCTCCCCCACTGACATGGGAACTGAACTCCTGAGACATCATCCCTGATGACTGCCGTCTCTGGCCCTCCCTCTGGCCCCTCCCTGGCCTAACCTACTTCCTCCTCCTAAGAGTGCTGCTGTGTAAACACCAAGGCCAGGGCGTCATTTACGGGTGCTGACTGCCTCTGGGGGGCCACCACCCAAAGAGGACTGGGGACCGAATCCCTGGTCCTGCCTGCACAGCACCTCTCAGTATTCCCCCCGGAGAGGTGCCTCTCTTCCTCGGTCGTCTGAACGCAGGGGTCGTCCGTTCCTAGTGTTCATATTTGATTCCCTGTTTCTTTCCACTGATGTGCCTTTCTGCGTGCCTCAGCCTTTCTTTTTCATTTTAATGTAACTACCTGGAGAGGGAGAATTGCATATTGGCCTGCATTCTAATCTTGACTCTGCCACTCAAAAGCTGAATCCCCTGGATGAGTGCCTCAGTTTCCTCCTCTGTAAAAGGGGGAGAGAACAACGCCTGACACACTGTAGGTACATGACAAATGGTAGCTATCTTGTTATCTAAAAACCTGCTCATTTGTGTTTCTTCATGTTGGCCTGTACGCTTGGTGCTGAGGGAAAGCGGCCACGCGGAGGTTTCCAGACTCAGAGTCTGGCTGTGCTGCTGCTTTCCTGAGACTTGGAACGAGCACGGTCCACCGCGGGCTGTAGGTTTCCTACCTGCTCAGCTGGAGGTGGGGAATGTGCTCGTCCAAGCCCTTTAGTTCTCTCACCATCTATTTTGCCTTCTCTTCAGTTTGCCCCTGCCCTGCCCTCCGACTTCCAGAACCTTCAAACGTGGAAGACACGCAGCTCGGTTCTAAGCTATTCCTCAGCCCCTCCACTAAATGGGGTGGGGGTAGAGGCCCACAATGTAGTGGAAAGGTCACAGGTCAGTAGACTAGGTATGAAGAGATGCCTATTCTCATCCCAATTCTGTTGTGCGACCCTGGATAAGTCATTTCATGTCTCTGGATTTCAGCCCCCCTCCCTTTATATATTGGAACAATTACCCCTCTGCTTTGTGCCCCATTTAAAATGACTGAAGAAGACAAGATATTGAAAAACGTTTCGCTGGCTGCCAGGTGCTCTAGAAGTGCGGAGTTCTGATGGTCTCAGGTGGTGTCAGTCCCCTCCGTGCAGCAGAGGGACCGTGACAACATCTCTGGCCGTCCACAGCTGCTGGCGATGGAAGCAAATGAATATTGATGGGCTGTGAGGTTGTGCTGCTTGGGGGGGCCCGAGAAGGGAGTTGTAAGTGTCTTTCCCTGCTTGATCTCAGTTCTCTCTGATGGACATCTGGCCTGTGGGTGACTCAAACAGGAAACTACTAGCCATCGGTCAGAAAACTTGAACTCCTCTCAAAGACGTGCTTACTTTTTGTCACTCTATGTTTGTTTAGATGGTGGGGAAATAATTTACAAAATCAGGGCCAGGTCCTCCCTGGTAGGTCCTCTGTGATGGAATCTATACGATGGGAGGAAGTGGGATATCCTGAGGGCTGAGTTAGGATCCAAGTTATACAAATGCAAGTCCAGCAACCCTTGCCAGGCTGGTGACATCAAAACTCACCAGAAGCTTTGGCCCCTGCTCCAGATGGGGATTGCACTTTTTTGTTAGTTTCTCCAAATACACAACCAGTTTAGGGAACCCCTGGAATGGGTGGGACCGGTATCTGGGTGCTTGCCTGTTAGAGGGCTGTGTATACCCTGCACTCGCCTGGTCCCCATCAGGAGGCTGTAAAGTATGCTTGCTATTAACGTTAAAGTATGACTAGGTTCTTACTGGGGTTGTCTGTGTGGTTGTTCAACTTACCAGGTGATGGCCATCCTTAATGATGGCCGTTGGGAGTTAGGGAACTTGTCTATAAACAAGTAGACTGGACGAGATGGATAGGAAAGGATTCTGGAAGTCCCTCAGAGTCATGGTCGAAGGAGACTCACCATTCTACTTGCCCGACGTTCTTAGTTTCGTGGTAGAACAAAGCTGAGCTCAGTTGGGTGAATCAATTCCCAATCACATACATGAAAATGGGTTATAATTTTGAGAGTGTTTGAAAAGGAAAACAGGGGATGGGATGGCACCCTCTGATACTCAATCACTTCAACAGAGTCTCTTCTTTGCAGGTTCTTTTGCGGCGCACCTGGCCTCTCAGCCACAGCCCAGAGGTGAGAGATGTGGTCTTCCCACAGGGTTCTGCTTTGGAAATTCGCCTTGCTCAGCGTCTACACTCAGTGCCCGTGGGAAGCAGCCCCTGTGTCAGGGCACCCTTACTTCGGGTTGTGCTCTGGGGTGGGAATGTCTGGGCACCAATCCTGAGTCTCTCCCAGCTGCCACCATGACATGCTTTCCCCAAATCCAAGGCTAGCCCCACAAATGTCGGCTCAGAAATCACTTTCTCAGTCACGCCAAGGACTTTTCAAAGTTGCTGTGTTTTCTCTATCATTTCCTTCCCTCCCCCCCTTCACTTCCTGTTTTTTCTTCCTCTTTCTCCACCCCCACCACATCTCTCCAGCCATGTCCCTTGTTGTCTGAGAACAGGAACAAAGCGTGGAGCATTGATAATCATGATTTCCTGAGTGACTGGCCCTCACGGCTGCTGAGAACTGGAGCCAGAGCTAGCCTGGCTTTCTGGGGCATGTGAGCCCCAGCTGGGAGCACGGCAGGAAGCCTGGCCTTTACACCCCGCCCCCGTCTGAAAGAGCATCTAATAAGAATAACCCTTCATATCCTTACAACAATTTACATCTTCCAAAGAACTTTCTCCTGCATTCAAGCTAAAACAATGCAAAACTCTTAGTGTTTTGGCTTAATAACTATAGTCCAGGGTGGATGGACAAACAGATTTGGGAGTCATATGTGTGAGTTTGTGAATGATTCTGCTCTGTATTCTCTTTATGACTCTGCAGATCATTCAAGCTCTCTGAAGCTCAGTTCCCTAACCCTTTGGTAAAATGAAGTTAGTGGTACCTCACAGTTTCTGAGGACAAATTAGGAAAATATATCTATAAGAGTCACATGGGATGGCTGGCAGATACTATTTGCTGAATAAATGCAAGATCCCTTCTTTGGTTTTGGTGGTCTGCGCAGAGGAATGGCTGTTCAAATGTACGATAGCCAGAAGAATCACATAATAAATGATACCCATGGGAGGAGAGTCCCATGTCTGTTACTGTGTTTTCCTGAAACATGGAGAGAGAAAGGAAGAGACAGAGGGAGACCGACAGATGTACTGGCTGGGTGCGCACGTGCCTATTACGGAAAAACAAAGCCCACCCACCGCCGTGCTCCTGGGTCACGCTGTTTGTTCCACAACAATATTTTTCTGAGGGGAAACAGGGAGAACCATCCCAACCACAGTCCATGAGGTAGACTGTTTTACTGGTTTAGCTCCCAGCGGTTAAAACTGCAAAAACGACAGAAACAGCCATCTGGAAAAAGTGCCACCTCCCTTTTTGAAAATCTGTTAAAACACAAAGCAAAACTTCCCATTCAGCGTCAATAACCAGTTGTTTGAGGAGTCAGTCTGACCATGGGGCTGCTTTTTAAAAAAATTCCAAAGGCCAGAGAGTCAGAGACTCATTCTCATCTGGATTCTCCTCCCAACTTGTCAGATCCTTACACGAGCCTCATTTTTTCTCAACTACAAAATGAAAGCATTAGACAGGGTTATCTCATTGATTTCTTCCAGCCCTGGTTATCTATGATTCTGGAACTCTCTTTACTTTCCTTACAAAAATGTATCATTACTAAAGGAGAACAGGAAATGGCCTCTCACTGTGATACGACTTGCTTTCCCTTTTAGCAGATTGTCATTCACTTAAGGACAGAGAAACCACAGGACTCAAGGGGGCCACAGCCCTGATTTGGGGAGCCAGACTTGTCTTGGCGTGACAGCTGCTCAGTGGGTTCGTTCCATCATAGCCTGGCTTGGTGAACCTGAATCAGAAGCGGTATCTCCAGGTAAGAAACAAGTGACTTAGGCAATAGCAGAAGCACAGTGATACCCACATTTTTAGGGTGGGGAGTATGTCATATGCATGCTTATAAGACACTTGAAAGGATTAAGGACGGTCATTTCACTAGATTTGTCATCTTTGATTGGAAGCCGTGCCTCCTAATACCACATACATGTAAAAGAAAAAAAAACCAAATAAACAAGGACATAATTAATAATTGACATGCATTTCAAGGTCACTGTAATTTTGAAATGGTTAACAGTCCCTGGGATCCATAAGTGCATTCCGAGTGGAAGTGTTGCCGTCTTGAGACTTTTGACTGTTTGGCTACGAAATAGAGTAGCTTAGAACTATGTGCAGCAGGAGAGCATATTACAGCTCTAGTTGTAGGTTGCTTTTCCTTCCAGAATTGATTTCGGATTAGGCACAATCGGGGTTCCTTTCTGCCCATACCGGCCGTCTCGATTTAGATGAGCAAAGGGAGAAGTGCTTAAGTAGCCAACCTGGGATGGAATTTAGGTCTTGTGCAGCAGTCTAGCTGGCATCTCACGCGCTAGAACATTTTTGGAGACGAATTCAGTTCATGAAGTTGTCACCCAGGAGGACTTGTGGAACACAAGCTGCAGGTCACTGTTCCCCTCGCGCTCTTCCCTCACTGCCAACACGTTGGTTCTCTCTTGTTACCTCCTTCTTTTCTCACCTCCTCCCAAGCCATTATAGACACTTTGCTTATTATCTATAAAGAGGGGGTCACGTCTGTTTGAACATCTTTATTTGACTTCGATGTGACATGAGCTGATATCCCTTCCTGATGACTAAAGATCTACTGAGGGTTCAGCTCTCTGGGCTCTATTATATGGGCACATCTCCTCTAAGCTGGCCCAGAGACCCACACATTCAAGATGCAGAATCACGAAGGAGGGACCAGTATTATGGGATAGCCACACGCTTGTGACCTTCCCTTGCTGATGTCACCTGCTGTCCACCCTCCCGAAGCTCTCCTTTTTCATCTAGATGTCTTCAATTTCCTTGAAAACTAAAACCAAAGCCTTTTATAAAGCGGAGCACAGTACAGAAGGTAAGACCAGGTGATATTTAAGGTATTTTCCAATTCTGAGTTCCAGCATCATTTTATCCCAGACTTGTTCCTCATACCACATTCTCATTCTCTGGGGAAAGGGGTTTACCTTGTGCTCCCTTTCTTTCTTCCTCTTACTGTTTCTTCCCCCGGCGTGGTCCCTGAGCGAGAGCCTACTTCAGAAGAAGGAAATGAGGTCTGAAATTAGGCAGACCTGACTTCAAATCTCGGTTCTCTATTTATTAGTTGAGTGGTTTTTGCCTGGGTTGTTTTAAATTCCTGATCTTCTGTTTTCCATCTATAAGAAGGAAGACTGTGTTGTAGGCTTGTGGTGAGACGCAAAGGAGGTGATGCATTAGCATAGTTTCTTGCTTGTGTTAGACCTTAAAAAATGTTCGCGTCGTTCCTTGCCCAACCTTATTTATAGCTATTTAAATATACCTCTAATTCCCCCACTGGCTTCCATTTGAGCCTTAGCCCTAAAATCCAGGGACCAGCCTTCTGTACACACACCGCATGTCCCGGCTAGTTACAGAGGAGAGAAGCAGTTAACACGCTTTTGATTTCAGAGCTTGTCTTCAAGGGCAGCCTTCTCTCACCTCAGCTTTGGCCAGAGTGCCCTCTGTAGTTCAGCCATCTGGGAGGTTTCCTTGGTCATGTCCGACTTCAGGACCCACGCGTCTCCCAGCACCTTGACTCCATCCTTTGTCCCATGAGGTGTTCACTGAAAACTGACGCCCTCCCGCGGCTTTTCCACTTCAGACCAGCATAGTCCCAAGACGCAGAGGAATGTCCCGGCAACTCGGATCAGCTGATTTGGGGACAGGTGTTCTGCTCTGGTGCTCAGCAAGACAGTTAGCTTGAAGCACGTGTTCATTCAGGACCATGGCATTGGCTTTCTTCCTCGTCTGTTTGCTCTTGAGGGGCATTCATTCGTCCAGCCACCCACGCATTCAGCAAAAGTCTGTGGGGCATGTGCCATGTGGCAGGTGTTCTTTTTGGTGTTAGGGATACAGCGTGGACCAAAACTAAGTTCCTGCTCTCGTGGAGCTTGCGTTCTAGTAAGATCGGAGAGTTGTCAACAGGTACTAAAGATACATGCACGCATCCTACCAGGCAGTACTGAATGTTGTGTAAAAACAAATAATAATAAAGCAAAAAAAAAATGTATATATATATCTGAGTCAGAGAGCCAGGACGTTAGGGGAACAGGCAATGCTCTTCAATAGGGTATGAGGTCTGGCATTATTTCAGCAGGACCTGAACAAAGTAAGGGAGCGAGGCCAGAAGGAATGAAGCTCTGAGGTGGAGATGTGCTTGGCGTTCAGGAACTGCAAGTGGCCGGGAGGACTGGAGCAGAAGGAATGAGGGGACAGTGGACGGACACGAGGGCAGAGAGTAGTGGCCAGATCCGTAGGGCCTCCTAAGCCCCTGTAAGAACATGGGTTTATATAGTCTGGCTGGCTTTTCTAGAGATTCTTCTACCCTCTTCCCCGAGCATCTCAAAGGCCCCACCCCTAAAGCATCCTAAGCAGAAATAAGGATGGGTGCTCCTGCCTGGTGGTGTATCAGCCATCCACTCAAAAACCTGCACTGGGCACGAGGTACTGAAACTCGGGGGATGAATGAAACTTGGCCCCGTCCTAGGGTCCAAGGGTCTGGCGCTGGTTCAAGGCTGCTCGGGGAAGATGCATCAATAAATTCGGTCAAAGTGAGCAGTTGTTCTAATTTCGTCGTTGTGGAACCAATTTGCTAGCGTGGGATTTTTCCACTGGTACCTCCCATGGGTCACTTCTACCAGTTCTCCTGGAATTCACTCACCTAGACCTTTGCCAAGACTTGCCTTTAGTGTAGAGGGAGGATCCGTTCATTCAGCAAACATTCGAGTGCTTGTTGTGTGTCCACGCCAGTGCTAGATTCCGGTGGGCAATGAGAGCTGGATTCAGCCCTGCCCTCAAGCTGTCTGCGGTTTTCCTGGGAGACCTGCTAGTGACCTGCCAACACACATGTATCGTTGTTGTGTAAGAGTGAGTGTGAGCAGCTCAGAGGAGGGGCCCCAACCCACACTGAGGAGCAGAACCGGGGAAGCTCCCTGGGGACATGCTGTCTCCACTCAGGCCTAGAGATGAGGTGTCATCTGGCAGATGGAGAGTAGGGGCGGGAGTTTCTAGGCAGCGGAGAAGCAGAAGCAAGGGCTGCCCTTTGGAGGAACTTTGTGCACTGCCATCCACTGTGGCTGTGCAAAGTGAGGTGAGGCAAATCTGAGAGAGAAGCTGGAAACGTGGATGTCAGGCCAAGAGGGTTGAGTGTAGCTTGAAGACAACTCAGAGCAGGTAAGAGTTCTTTAAGCAACGGTGGATGGCCTGAGAAGACTGGAGTTTTATGAGGAAGCAGAGGGCCTAAATGTATGTGACACCTGGTTCTTTAAAGTGCTTATTCATACCCATTTCCTTGTAATATTATAAGGCCAGTTTCCTCTGCTGTAAAGTAGGTTAATGCAGATGGACTGAAAGAGACGGCTGCCGAGAGTGGATGAATCCACGTTCCTTTCCACCACCGAGTGTCCTTGTGAAAGTTAAATGTTGACAGCATTTCACATGCAGTCTTGCTAGAGAAATTTCTGGGAAATGGTTAGAATATGAGTCTGGTTTCTGAGGGGAGAGAGTGGCTGGCAAAAGCCCAAGCAATTCTAGTAGAAATCATGGAAATCAGGTCATGATACATTTTCTGTTAGTCAGAAAATGAATGGGTAATATCCATCTTTTAACCGTCTCTCTGTTGAATACTAAAATAAGAGTGTTCTCTTTAGAAAGGTATGCATTCATTAAGCAAATACCTGAGTACCTACCACGTGCCAGACACTGTGCTAAGCCTGGGAACGTCAAGACAAATCAAACATGGTCAGCCCCTCAAAGTTCATAAGCTTGTGACAAAGGGAGAGGAGCCAACAGTCCCAGGGGCAGAGAGAGGGTAAAAGCTCCAACAGGAGCAAAACAAAGTGGGTATAGAGAGGGGCATGTTCTCTGCCCAGGGGAGTTGGGGAAGGGTTCCAAGAGCTGGGCATTGAAGGATAAGTAAGAGTTGGGATCTCAGAGAGAGACAGTGCAGAACAGCACTCTATAAATAAGGGCCAACACGCAATCCTCTGTGACGGCGGTGGGGGGGAACTTGCCAGAGTGATCGTCAGGCACAGATAATACCTGAGCTCTGCTTTTTAAAAATCCATTAGGAGCCACCCCCTCGTCTTCCCACCTTGTTCCCAACAGTGACTAAAAATAATTAAATTGACTAATTTGAGTTGATCCCTTCTCTGACCCCGTGGAGGTGTCAATGAGCAGAATAGGATGAGGAGGACTAAGAAAAGAAGTAGAAAGAAGAGGAGGAGGAATCCACGTCCATCATCCGAAAACACTGATTCAACAGCCTAGATTGTGGCTTAGCTCTGTAGTGGCAGGACTCAACTGTGCAGAGAACTGGGTGGGTCTGCTGCTTCACAGTGAAAACTTGGAAGAGATTGTTAAAACTCTCTCTGTCCTACCTTCCTCTTGGGAAAAATATGCCTTGGAAACAAAATAATATATTTTATATAATATATATATACACACACACACACACATAGTGTATATATATATATATATACACACACACATAGTATATGTATATATACATAGCATATATATATACAGATGTACCTGTACATATGTGTATGCTATATATGCGTGTGTATATATATGTCTACACACATACATATATATGTATATATATGTTAAGATTACATCTTACCCCAGCACAGAGCCTGGGGCCGACAACCCCAGTCACACGTGCTGGCTGGAAGATGAATGGATGGGTTAGAATTGACCTTGCCATCCTGCACACTTCCCCGGATGAGCCCAGGTCTATGTACTTCATGATACCGGAAGGTCACAGGCACACCAGGAGGGAGAATTTGGTGCCAATTACAGAAGTGGAAACTGAAGCTCAGCGAGATGGAGCAGCTCGTCTAAGGCCCACAGCTACTCGGTGGTCAGGATTCAAGCTCTCTTCTAATTGTCTTCTCTTCCACTGTACATGCCGTGTCACCTTATCTATAAATAGGTGAAGCTTCTGGTAAACCACTGAGAAGCAATGAAGACTCTCCCTTGGTCGTGGTCCTCACCTAGAGCTCCACAATGCAGAGCTGGGCAGAGTAGTGACATTCTGTTGTGGAGTCAAGGATGCATGTGTCTAGATGTCTTCTCCAGACTCCTCTGGTGCAACATCTTGCTCTGCACATGTCTCCTCCCATGCTTCCGGGGACGGGGAGTTCACTACCTAACAAGGCAGCTGGTTCCAGTTCCAGGCCCTGGGTACTTTCCCTCCTCACAGAGCTCTCTGAACCTAACTCTGTGTCATTCTGCTCAGCTTAAACACCTCGGCAACAGCCAGCTAAGGTGCAGGTGCTTTGCTCTGGCTGGAGTCTCTGAGAGACACAAGAAGCTCATGACATGGCCTCCTTTCCTTCTCTCTGGGAGAAGCAGTCGCCCCCACCAGAGCCAGGGCTCTCTTGCCTCTTGCGTTGGAGGATCTATTGGTTCCTCTTGATGGATTTGGCTGAGTAGAAGACACAGTACCTGATTTCATCCTGTCTCCATCTAAGGAAAGGCCTCAACATGAACTTTCTCTTACCTCCTTCTGTCTAGAACCCTGGCTGTACCCAGGGGAGTAAGCCTTTCCTTTGCAGATATAAGGTAAAGTTTAAAAGAAAAAGAAAGAAGAGAAGAGAAAACAAGAGAAAGAAAAGGGAGGGAGGGGAGAGAAGGAAAGAAGAGAAAAAAGAAAGAAAAGAAGGAAAAATAGAAAGGAAAGATGGTTGTGGTGTCTGGTTAAGTTGGGTTCTAGCCCATGCTCTGGCACTGACTCACCATCTGACCTTGGACACCGCCTTCCCTTCTCCATCATCACTATGAGAGAGTTGGATTTGATTTCCAGGTGCTTCCATTTCCGAACTCATCTCCAAGGACAGTCTTTGAATCCTACTGAATTCCCATGTGGTCCAGCAGGACCCCTGTGTGGGGCTCATATTTGCATCACCACCGCCAGGAAGCCTCTCTGGAAGGTGGCAAACTAGACCCCTCGCCTCTTCATGGAAGACCAGGCCTCCATCAACACAGAACAGCTGACCCAGTTCACAGAGTCAGGAGGCTCTGCCTGTACCCCACCCCAACCAGCCTGTGCCATGAGTCCTGGTGTAGCTACTGCCCTTGTCTCATTCCTTTGTTCTAGGTCTCTAGCTTCCTTCAGCTCTGTCTTTGCTTTTTCTCTGGGTTGGAGAATAGGAGGAAAATCAGTGTGGGGACTTTGGCTTGGCCCTAATGGTGAGCCTGCTTTTCCCTGTTTGAGCCTTGAAAGCCCAGGGCCCCAGGATGGAAATGTCACCTGACCTGGATAGAAAGTAAGAAGAAATCCAGGGGTTAGGACCTGGCTGCAAACTGGCAGAGGAGCTGTGCAGAATTCTTAATGCTGGAAGCAGGTTTGGAAAGTGTTTCCTCTGGGGACCTCCCCTTGGCTGTCAGTGCTCCCACAGGACCCCCTGCTTTCTCTGCTCCTAACTGCTGCTGGTCAAGGAAGAGGGGCAATGGCAATTTCAGTTGTCTTCCGTGGCCATCACTTGCAGAGGAAACATGATGACATTGGCAATGGCACGTGTCCCTAGTTATAAGGAATGGCACATAACAAGTATTGTGCATTGGAGTGGACCCCCGGTGAGGTTTGCTTAATTGCGCTCATCGTGAAATGCTTGGCACACCGTGGTTAGAGCCCAGCCTGAACCACGATGCCTGGGCTGTACCCTCTGAGCTGGGGCAGGCTGCCACCTCTCCCGGTCACCAGATTCCTCGTCTGCAAAATGAGAAAGCCAGTAGCTGCTGTGATCATTAAACAAGCTAATATGTGTAAGCACAAGGAGTGGTGCCTGGCCCATAGAAAGGACCCTGTAAGTGTTAGCTATTTGTATGTTCATCTAAAGCCTCGGCTGGCTTTTCTATTAAAAATAAGTTTCTGGGATGTGTTGTGGGTTCAGTCACTTCATGGCTATTTATTAAGTATCTCCTGTGTGCAGAATGAGTCTTAGGTGGTAAAGGTCCAAAGCTGAAGTCAGCAGCAGTGATAAACAGTCAGATGTCACTAAGTGTGTGACACCGTTCAAACAACTAAAGAAAGCATTTTAGGAGACCAGAGTCCTCTCAGAGGAGCTGGGAGGCCCAGGGTGGGGATGGGAGCAAGGAGGGGATGGAGGCAGGAATGGGGGCGGACGGTGGGTTGAGAGAAGATGGAGGGGATGACTAAGGGTTACTGAGGGACAGGGGAGCCATTCTGACTGGGAGACGGGGAGGAGAGTCTCCCAAGGGGAGGGATTGCTTCGTAGTGATTCTGCGGTTTTGGTGCTGAGGGTACGCTCTGCTTGAAGCCTTTCAATGTGAAATGCTTCGGGGCACTTGGTGGAGATCCTGCCACTTTGCCCAGCTCTGGTGTCCAGAGAGGAAGAGGGCTCAGGATATGGACGTGGAGGCCCCACCACGTAGGACAGAGCAGGCCCCGCTGCTCCCGGCTGAGCCAGCACAGGCCCCTCTGTGTGCGGCCTGAGAGCCCTGGCCCGGCCTAGCCTCCTTGAAGGCCCGACAAAGACTTGCTTGTTCTCCTCCGACATCCGACCTCACCCTCAGGATTTCTCTGTCCTTCTGGGGCAAGATCTCACACAGTGATAATAGAATGAAAGGGAAGGGTGGAATCCAGTGAAGACTGGCTTGGCGTTACCATGCCAACCCGCTTCCAGAGCGGAGGGGAGGAAATGGCACCTGCCCTGTGCACCATGCACACCTTCCAGGTCACACCCCGGGACAGTCCTGAGTTGCTGAGCTCCTGGTCGGAGCGAAGTGGGAGCTGCTGAGAGACGCTAGCTGTCTGGACAATCTGTTAGAGGGTCACACTAATGAATTGCTGCATACAATGGGTTGAGTGTTTTCTGTTTTTCAAATTTGTTTTTCTTAAGTAAGCGAGGATTGCATTTAAACACCTGGATTTTCTATTTTACAAAGACTTATCTAGAAATTTTGCCTTGGAAATTTCATAAGAGCTTACTGTTCAGAGGGATCTGCGAGATTGTCGGGTTGAAGTTCTGTCTGATTCTTTCGTCAGGTGAGTAAACTGAGGCTGAGAGAGTGGGAGGCAGTGTTGAAAATGGAAAGCCACGTAGTCCCAGGCTCCAGGATTGGGACACTGTTATAAGTGCTTAGCACAGGCTGGGCCCAGAGTGGGCACCCGATAAATGCCATCTAGTTACTTTTTGGTCTCTCATTTGTGCCAAGTGGGATCAATAAATGAACTGACTCATAAAACAAAATGCATATTAAGCCAGTACAAGGGGAACTCCCGATTTCCTTCATCCTAAAACAACCAGTCCTGAAGCAGCCACTGACTTGCAGATAGAGGATAACAAAAGGGATTTGACTCTGGAACTTCAAATGCTTAGTCTAGAATACAGTGGTTCTCCATCTTATGCTCAGGCCACAGGCTAGCAAGTGGAAGGGGAGCGGGCGTCTCCACTGTCTCTTCAGTGTGTTTCTCACATTCCACTAGGCGTCAGATAACATGAGATGATTTTGTTTAGCTGGGTTCTCAGATGGTATGAACTGAGGAGCGACCCTAGACCTCACGTTAGAATAACAATTTGTTATCTTCAAGTGGAATTAAGACATAGTCTAAACAGTACTTGATCTGCCTGTGAGGCCCGAGAGCCCTGCGGCAGCGGTCGAAGGGCAAAGCTTTCAAATTTAGAGTCCCTTGTGGTCACACACACCAGCCTGGGAACCCCGGCTGCAGGGTGAAGTTCAAATCAGGACAACACAAGGTTTAGTCATCAAGAGCAGGGCTGGGCTTGAACATAAATTTGGAGATAAACTTGGTGAGTTTGTTTGTTTGGTCCAATTGTGGTCTTGGTTGACAAATCCAAACAGGGGAAGTTACACGGTAACTTTGCTGTCTGCTGTGTGTATTGTGAGTTTCCTGCAGTAGCATCCTCTGGGAAACGAAAAACCTTCCTTCTGTCCCCTCTCTGTCCAGAATCCCTGGGATGGGGGTACCGATTGCAAATGGAGTATCTCCCACTTCCTTTGCACTTCCAGAGAATTTTCCAGTTCCAAAATACAATTTTAAGTGAAAGTTTCACCAAAGTGACTGACAGAAACTCATTTGGGTAAGTTTAGAGTAGGAGTTTAGTCTTTTTTTTTTTTTCCATCATCTTTTCTCTTTGCAGCTGGAGTCCAGTTGATTCAGCCACAAGACAGATGTTCCCCTGGGTGGAAAACATGATTTAAGAAATTAGCAGAAGGGGCCAGGAAGGACAATTACTAAACCAAATGGCTGACTCTATTAATTTTTTTTTCCCCCCAAATGTCATGGTTCCTTTTCTGGCAAACTGGTCATGATCAATACTTTCGAAATGACCTTGAACAGGAATTGAGTTACTGCATTGGCTGCTACGGCTGTGGGTTTTGAACAATTTTTACTACTAAGAGGAATAACATTTAGAAAGTATTCAGCATGTTGAAAGTGCCCCGTTTTGTCCTTTTTAACAAACTTCTGTTTTCATACTGAGTACTTACCCAGACCCGGCCTGGTATTTTCAATGTGAGTTGATACCGCCCCCTAGTGGAGGAAGTACTGAACTGCAAGCTCTTGCATTTGCCCCAAGAAAAGTTCTCTGTTTTAGCAGAAATAACATACCACTTTAGTAACTTTTGAAACTAAGCTACTTGTCCACTTTTCAGGATTCTTATGAGGATTAAATGAGATATAGTCTGTGGGCTGCACTTCAAATGCGGGACTGACACTCAGTCAATAGCTGCTCTTACTGTGGTTATCTGATAAGGAAGATTTTTGGAAGCGGAGGGGCTGAGTGAAGTAATTTTTCGAGTCTTCAGAATGTCAGTGCCAGGGCCCTGTATGTCAGCTCTGATAGGTATTAGGAGAGGTGGCTAAAGAGTAGCATGCCCTTACCTGGGACAGGACTCTCACCACCGGCCCACCGGCCCAGGGTCAGAAGGCGGGAAGACCACTTCTGAACGACCACTGGGCTCTCCCAGGCATGTGCGGGAATTTTGATTTAAGGATCGTCCACAAAATGTGATTCCACCGCCCAGCTGGTGAGGAGACGCTGCTGTTTTGCCACACCTGTCCCGGACATGGGACTTCTCCCAGCTGGGCCTCCAGAAGCTGATTGGCTGGGTCAGAGCCCACACCGAGAAAGTTTCACAAGCTTCTCTTTGGGAAGATGAGTCACTGGCCGTCTCCTCCGAGTGGCAGCAGACAGGCTGTGCTTAAATCCTGCTCTTTCAGGGGGGAATTTTGGCACCACTTGTGCCATATTTTGCTTTTGTGATGACTCAAGTTTTCTTTCTTTTAATTTTCAAACATAGCATGAAATCCCTATGATTCTGTCCCTTCATATGCCTGAAACTAGTTATATCTTTACTGAACTAATGGGAAACTAGGAAAACAACTTTCCTTCTCTCCTCCCTGCCTCCCTGCCTCCCTCCCTGCTTCATTTCTTCTTTAGTTCTTCCTTCTCTCCTTTCATTCCTCCTTCTCTCCCTCTCTTTCCCCCTCTCCTGCCCACCCCTCCGCCTTCCTTCCCTCTTTCTCTTTCTAACTAATTGGCAGGAACTCAGACAAGAGGTCCTTGAATACAGATTTTGGCATTCACGCCATCACTTGTCCAGTCATTTTCTCATTTATTCAGAAATACGTATTTCCTGAGCAGGCTATTTTGGATTCAAGCATAAGTAAAGCCCTGTTCTCATCCTGGGGTATTCACCTTGGAGGAGGAGAGGCAGACAGGTAAGCAGGCACGACAGGAACTGAGAGGACTCATGGTACCGTAGTGAGAGAGACAGTATTAGGAGTCCGCCCCAGGACGGTGATGGATGTAAGTTTGCCTGTCACGGAGCTAGCTACCTTTAGGGGATGTTTGAAAGTCACATAGGAAAACTCCACTTCATCATAACCAGAAGATTGGGACCTACCAACAGATCTCCGGGCTGAGCCTATGACAGCGGTCACTTCAAAGGCCCCTCGTCTCCACCCACCCCACTGAGAGTGCGATCTCAGCAGTGAGGGTCCGGGGTCCCCTTCCTTGCAGACCCCAGGCCTCACTGTTCGCTGGATAGTCACTGGCAGTTTCTCCCTGTCCCCATCCTACAGGATAGCCCTGAATGACTCATCTCCTCCCTCTCTTGCGTTCCCTTCCGGGAACACTTTCTCTTTACCCAGGTAGAGCCTACCATTCTGTCCAGCCGTCTTTGAACGTGGCTTCTTGCTCTGGGTGTGCTTCCAGGCCGCTGCAGGGACCATGCCTTATTCAGCTCTGGTCTCTACAAAGAGCAAATGTTCACACATTTGACTATTCACTTATTTTCTATACTCTATCAAGGACTGTGCTAGGTATGGAGGGTGGAATGATGACTAAGACCTGCCCTCAAGGAGCTCAGCACACACATGAATATTGTATATTTTGATAAAAATATATTCAGGGTACATATATTAGGGCCATAGGAAGGAAGAGGTCAGCTCTAACTTGGGAGCAAATTCAAGGGTTAGGAAGCATGTTAGACTTGGGTGAGGGCGGGGGATCAGCTGAATCAAATCAAATATGATGTGAAATGTGGGTAGACAGATAACCCGGCACAGCCACCTAGACAGAACCTGTAGGAAGTCTGAGAAAGCTTATTACTTAGCAATGTAAGTAGACTTCCAAAGCCTTGGGACCTGTATTAACAATATTGTTTCATCATCTCAAAGAATTTTTTGAAAGCCAATGGACATAGCTTTGGTATTTGCAAATTATCCCCAACCTAGTACCTTAATGTTACCATTTGACTATTATTATAATTGCAGTGAGACCTGATTTCGGCTTCTAGGGCTGGGACTGAGGCAGGTCCTTGATTGCTTCTTGAATTCCAAAGGAAAAGAGTCTGAATTAGAGAACATCACATTAGACCTTTGAGTACATGTGATAGATTAAACCAGGCTGTCTAAGCATTGCCTAATGTAGGTACTTCGGGGCCCACTTTATAAATATGTGAAAATTATTTGCGGTTCGCGTATTTGTACATTTCATGACATTTGATGCTTCAAAAGTATACAAGGACTTGAGAACAATTTCTCTTTAGTAGTTTAAGCATTCCACTTGAGTTTTGAATCACTGCTTTTCCACAGAGATAAACTCGATAGTATCCCTGATTGCAGCAGTGGCCAATTTTGATACAGCATGGGACATTTGACAGTGCTGGGACGCTGTCGTCACCATTCTTCCCGGAGAACTTGAATCCAAAGGGCTTCGAGGAACAAGACCAGGGAGGCTCTGCGGACTGCTGTTAGCGTGCAGTTCTTTTTCTGAAATGAAAGTGGAGTCCCACATCTAATTAACTTAGCTCATGGTTTGTCCTTAGGTTGTCTAAATGTATATTTGGTAATTGTTGAACATTCTCATTGCGTAAAACTCTAAGCTATTGGAATAGGAAGAGTTTTCCAGATGACCTAGCCAGTGCCGGTGGGTTACAGATGATAAGGATGAGACTCAGAGCAGGAGAATGGCCTTCCCCAAAGTCTGATAGCAAATAAGTGACTCCAATGAGATTAGGACACAGCGCCCGTGGCTCCCTGTACACTCGGTGGCATTAGAGACATTGGAGTGATCGCTGTCTTCCATGTCCTTCAGGCTCAGGGTTACGCATTAACCGACTGACCCGCTAAGGTGCCAAGCTGCCGTCCTGCTCAGGAGGGTCCCTGCTCCTGCTTTCCAGTTTCCGAGTCCTATCTAATCAGTCCCCAGCTGACCTTCTCTTCCTCTACTGCCCCACCCCCCAAAACTCACTTTGTACTTTATAGTTTCATTCTATCCCTTACTAAGACCATACTCCCCAACCATACATTTCCCCATGCCCTGGAATGGCTGCTTCTCCATTCTTATCCAAGTGAGAATGTGTGACCAAAATATCAGCTGACCTGAGAGCCTCTACCGCCATGGAATATGGAGGGAGAAGCTTATGATTATTGAAAGAGAAGTTCCAGGGGGCCATAGGAATTTTGTTCATGGACAAATGACTTCATTCATTCCACATGTATGTATGGAGTTTCTACTATGTATCAAGCCCTAGTCTTCGAGTTGGGGGTATATATGTCAATGGTAATAGAGGTTAAAAAAAGAAAGACAGTGCATGGGGGTGGGGTAAAGTACTCTTTTGGACAGGGTGGTTAGGTTGGGCTTTGCTTAAAAGTAAACCCTGAACAAGACCTAAAGAAAAATCATGCAGATATATTGGGGGAAAACATTTCAGGCAGAAGGACTAGCAAATGTAGAGGTCCTATAGCAGAAACATATGTAATAAAGGAAGAAAGAAAAAGTGAGCAGCATAGTGAAGGAGTGCGAGATGTAGGAAATGAACAGCCTGGGGATGACGTCACATTGGGCCTTGTTGACTATGATAAGGCCCTTGCATTATACTCTAAGTGAAACCGGAAGTCATTGAAGGAATTTAAGTAGAGGAGTAACATGGTGCAACTTTGAAAGCATCATGGTTGTAGCAACTGACTCAGTGGTTAGGAGTGGAGAGCTGGGAGATCTGTTTAGGAAGTGAGTGTGATACTCTGGGCAAAAGATGTTGATGGCTTTTAGCTTTATCTCGGGCACTGATGATGGAGGGTGTGAAAATGACGGAATTAAAGTATATTCTAAAAATGGAGCTGATGGAATTTGTGAGCTTGAATATGGTATATGAGAGAGAGAAGTCAAGGAAAACACCAATATTTTTGGAGTGAGCATCTGGAAACATGGAATTGCCATAATTGCCAACAATTCAGATGGAAAAAACTTTAACAGGTGCAGATTTTGAGGGGAGAAACCACATCTTTAATTTTGAATGTGTTAAGTTTGAGGTGTCTATAAGAAATCACGTAGTCAATTGGATATATGAATCTAGAGTTCAAGCAAGGGGTCCAGGCAATGGTTATAAATTTGGAAGGCATCGGCATATATACTCTAGGATGGTATGTAAAGCCCTTGGAGATATTAATAGTTGTGTAGGAAAAAACAACTCTTCTCCTTGGCCAGGGGGACAGAACTAAGACCAGTGGGTGGAACGATAAGAATTGCAATCGTAATAGTAATTATGGCGACTATCATTTATGCTATTTACATATGCTGGCTCATTATTCCTAAAAACCACCCTTGAACCGAGTGACCTAGTCCCTGTTTTACTCATCTGGAAGCTCAGACTCAGAGAGTTTAGGTAAACGTTAAACACACTGATGAAGACCGCCCTGCTAATTAGTGTCTGAGCTGGGATTCGAACCCAAGTTCATGTTCTTGGTGCTACACTGAACACCAGCTCACCACCTACTTTAAGAAGTTCAATGGCCTTTTTTCATCTTTAAAAGGTACAACTTAGCTGATATTTTCTGCCAACCCGTCCTCCACCTTCACGCTGAGCCTGTCCTAGAGGTCGGGCATTTGAGATGCCAGGTGAAATTGTGCATATAGACTACCTGTGCCAACACACCACGCACGATGTAAAGCAAGGAAGGGAGAACAATTTGGAAAAAAAGTTTACAGAGATAAGACCTCAGGAAGATCAAGTCACATTTCTAAAGGCTGGCTGCAGTTTTAGTAAAGACAATAGATGCTTGTTGATTGCCTTTGCTAGTTCCAGAGGCCAGATGACAATACCTACCCTATGAAGTCAGGTGGGGAAGGTAGAATGCAGGCTTTCAATCCACACTGACCTAGTGGCAGGCACTCTGCCGTGTGTCTGTCATTTCCTTTCAGTGGCCACAGTCAAATGGGTACAGTGGACTCCATCTGAGCAAGTAAGATCTGAGGGAAGAGATGAGTAATCCAAGGACCTGTAGCTAATACATATAGCTACAGTTGAGATTTGAACTAGGCTTTGCAGACCCCAAAGCGCTTGCCTATTGCACTGTCCGCCTTAAAAAGGGAACAGAGAGAAGAGGCTGGGATCCCGAGAGCGCATTGCTTTCTGATCCGAGTAGCCCAGCATGCAGTTCCGTGGATAGCCAGCAGAGGGGACCTCGCAGCCGGGTTTCTCCAGCGCCCTGCCTGAAGCCATGTTGAATGAGCAAACGTCTGCAGCAGACTCCGTGAGATCTAAATGTCTCCTTGGCAGGAAATCCGCGAGGAGCACTGCGGGGTTGTGCAAACAGCCTCACAATGTCCGCTTGTGTGTGTCCACTCGGCTTCGCCCGCGTCGCCCACAATGCTCGGTTTTTTTTGGATAATGGGGCTCTGTGGACCCATATGCCTTGTCATGCAAAGGGAGTGACCTGTATTTGTCATAAATGGGCTCTTGTATGATTAATAGCCATGTGAATGAGCCCGCAGCAGCCGTAAGGCACTCTGCTTCACCTCTTCTCTGAGGCGGTGGTCCGAGCCGGCTTTCTTCCCGTGCTCCAAAGCAGCAGTGCAGAATTTATCGCTAAAAGGGAAATGACTTGTTTGCATTGTGGTTGCAATGTTTTATATGCAAGATGGGAGGTGCAGAAAGCTTGCTGACTGTATGCCAGATACTAGGTGCTTTACCTGCGTTATCTTATTTACGCAATAAAAATACAGCAAAGGAAGTACTATGATTTGCATTTTACACAGGAAGAAAACTCAGATTCAAAAGAGTAAAACGACTTGCCCAAGGTGTCCAAGCCCAGGCCTTATCCACTCAATGACTCCGTTTCCCTTTCAGTGTGGTCCGTGGTCCACACACTGAGAAATGCCTTCCTCATCCTGACTGGTGGTGGTGATTTTAAAATAGATGAGGAATTTCTATTCCTGGGTGTCAGTGTGTTCATTGTACCTCCTGGAATTATATCTATGTGAACATGTGCATGTGTGCATTTTTCTGAGAAGGCTGATTTCATGTGATTCTCAAAGTCATCTATGATCAGAAAACAACAGACTCACAGACTCCAAAATGTTTCCCTCTAGGGAAATGCTTCTTTTCCCCCACCCATGTCTCTTACCAATAACTGCTTTCTCTGCTTGGTTTGTTAGCAGTTGACATCTTGTTGTCGTTGCTATGCAATGACTATTTATCTAACACTCCCAAGCTATTTCAAGGGACATAAATGAAGAGGGCTGTATGCTGGACATGCACTTGGTACTTGGGTGGGGAGGAGTGGTTGACATGGGCGACATTCCGAAAATGAAGAAGACATACTCGTTGAAAGAATTCGCAGCAAGGAAGGTTGTTAATTCACCCTGGGGGGTGGGGTGGGTAGGAGGTTTCTGGGAGGAAATACTATTTGATTTGGACCTTGACAGATAGACAGGACATCCATAGTGAGAGAAGCAGGTAAGGGCTTTCTAGGCAAAGGGAACAGCATGAGCAAAAATACAGAAGCAAGAACGAGGGAGGCCAGAGCCCCTGGCACTGTCCGTATTCTGATGTGATCAAAGTACAGAATGTTCAGAGGAGTTGAAACTCAGATGGATGTCGGGCAAGTTTTATGGCCCTGAATGCCTTGTAAAAAACTGTACCATCTCCATCTGACAGCCAACTTGGAAAGTGTTTAGGCTAAACATGCCTTCCTTCCACCCAGCTAACTACACACCCCACTGGGCTATGGAGTCCGTCTGGGGAAGCAGCTGTCCCCCAGCCCGAGGGCCCCACCTCCCCGCCCTGAGCAAACCCTTACCTCGCCCATCTTTCCTGACCCAACTTCTCTTGATGGTCTTTACCACTTACTTGGGGTTCGACCCAGGTATTTTATTTTAAAATGTTAGTTTGGTTTGCACTGAAGAGTGCTTTGAAATCAAGTTTCCTTTCAGAAACTGGAAATGGAAACAGAGCCAGCCCTGCCTCTGAGGAAGATTTCAAGGGAGGTTTTTGGCACTTTGAACATCGTTAATGCTTGAGATGTGATGGAGCCTACCAAGCTCCCTGGACTCTAATCCTTTAGGAGTTTAGCATCCCACATGGTTTCTGTTGATGTTTTTCATGCTTATATAATTTTTTGATGTGGCACTCTCCTCCAAATAAATTTGGCCTGGGAAGGTAGTAATACTTGCTTTGACCTGTCAATTCCAAAGCCTCCTTTGGTACACAGGTAGGTCCCAGGTTAAGAAAACTCAGCCTCAGGGGGACCAGTTGGCTTGGTTGGTTAGAGTGCAGTGCTCATAACACCAAGGTCGCTGGTTCGATTCCCACATGGGCCAGGGAGCTGCATCCTCCACAACTAGATTGAACACAATGACTTGATTTGGAGCTGATGGGTCCTGGAAAAATATGCTGTTCCCCAATAAAAATTAAAAAAGAAAGAAAGAAAGAAAACTCAGCCTCTGGAAACCTAGACTTCCGAATGAAGTCAATCCAGGGCTCTGGGGCCGGTGAGATTCCTCGAGGGCTTTCACCTCCCAGAAGGACTGCTTCCAATAGCACCATGCCCCCCTGTGCCTTGATCTGCTAGGGTCCTATTTCACTACCTGACAGCAAACTATGGGGGCAGAGAAACTTCAAGCACAAATGTGTGAGGCAGCTGCCCAGGAAGTGAAAGGCAGGCAAAAACAAGGGGAAAGCCTTTTTTTTTTTTTTTTTTTTTTAAGGTTGTATGGTAAGATAACAGCAGTGCAAGAGATTTAATTCACCAGCATTGATTTTACACATGACATTTCCTGTAACATGCTCCGAGACTGATGCTGGATCTGAGATGCGTAGTGTATCAGGTGTTGGATTGGTGGGAGGCGAGAAGAAGGTGAAGATAGTGACTGGAGGCGCTGAGAAGAGATCACAGCAAGGGGAAGGGCCCGAACAAGAGGTGGATCTGAGGGCAATATGGAAAACTAAGTGGCTAGAGTTTGGTGAGAGAATGGGGCTGAGGGGTGCAGGAGATGCAAAACTGTCAGATGGCACTCCTGTACTTTCTGGCCCCTGTATTTAGATGGATGATGATCCTTTGCATTGAAGGAGGGAGGAGAAGGCCATGTGGGCAGGGCAGAATGCAAGGGTATTAATCCTCACCGCCCGAAAAATTGCTATGCAGGAAATTCACGTAAATGTATAGGCCTGGAGTTGAGGGAGGTCAAATTTGGGGCTAAAAGTAGAGTCCTCGGCATATGGGTGAAAATTGGAGTCCAGAGGGTCCTACCTGGGATGGTAAGACAAGGTGTGAAGAAAGACCGTTAGAGACCGACATTTAAAGGTCAGATGGAGGAAGGGGACATTTAGAGAGATGAGAGAGGAGCAGGGAGACAGAGGCCCTGCAGTGTCCCGGGGAGGACGGTTTGCCCATCCCGTGTATGGGCACACCTCCTTTGCTCCTTTGTGCTCTGAGGAAGAGGGGCCTGGCTGTTGTTCATTCAAACACCTGAGAAGGAATTCTGGAGAAAGGAAATTTCTAATCTAAGAGACCTGCCAGTCTAATGAATCTAAATCACTGGTGGTCAGAACAGCCCAAACTTTAGGTAACTTCTCGGTGTTTCCTTTCCTTTTCTACACTGAAGTGAGGCCCTATGAGAGAGATGGAATAAACAAGTTGCCTAACATCACTCAGGAAGCAAAATGCATTTCCAAGACTAGCAATTGGGTCCCTGGGGCTGTGGGCTCTGCAAAGGGTCTCATTCATTCCCTTTGAAATTAGCTGGCCTGGGTGGGCTACGACTGTCAGCCCCCCACTAGGTAAGGGACAGCCGTATCAAGCAGTTTCCTCATAGCTATGTTCTTGGTTTCACAAGTGAAAGTGAACAAATTCACTAATGACTTCCCAGCGGTGGGCTGGTCCCGAACCTGGCCCCAGTTTGATTGTTTCCATGTTGACTAGCATTTCAAATTGGGAGTCCCATTGACTTTCATTCCCGACAAAAAAAAAAAAAAATCTAATTTTGCCCTCATTTCTTGGAGACTTTTTGCTGCTGTAATATTGATGTTTATGGAGAAATTAACCATGATGAGGTAATAGTCTATTTTAGAAAACTGAACTCAGATATTGACAGGGCTATTTTCAACCTGAAGTTAATTGTTCAGCTCCATAGTGGTCCCTCAGTAATTTTTTTTAGAATACCCGTGGACTGCCTTACAACTGGACTCCAGCAGCTTGAATTCCACGGGGAACGCCAATCCCTTTTGAGGGACACCATGGCATTAATGATCGATGAGAATATCCAAGGCATTTTCCCATTTGAGTGCCATTACTTGTAGTGTTAAAACGTTTTGAAAACACATTTTAGCCATTAACTCATTTTTATTGTCAGATGAAAGTGCTTAATAGACTCACTCTAGTTCAGTTTTCCTCCTTCATCTTGGAATGAAATCATCTGTTGGATTCTTGGCAACACATTCGGCAACGGAACAGAAAACCTTATGACTTCATTGCAGAAGTGGCAGATGGGGAAGGGACTTCCCGCCCAGCCCAGCTCTCTCAAATCCATAGCTTGGTTTAGCAGATCCAGGCACCCGAATTTATAAGCTGAGGCACTTCATTGCATTGGTGCATTTTCCCCCTAGAAGAACAGGTGCTTGCTTATATCATTTGAGAAATGTGCCTTTACTTGGGTTGAAAAGTTGTTGTTGTTTTTTAAGCCTCCTATTTGCTAGCTGATGTATTATAGGCTCATGGCTAACTGGTTTTTTAAATAATTCCAAACAATTAAGTAATATAAGTGTTGTATAAGGGGATTTAGCGGTTACCAGGAGAAAAGCGGCTCTGAGCCCTGTGAAAACCAGCATATCAGGGATCAGGACTGTACCCTTTCCCCCAGGGACCGCTTCCTGGATGCCACCGATGGTTTATGGGAGGCAAGCCGGAGGAGTTGCTTGCTTTGCAGGTAGTGTGGGGAGTCTGCAAGCCTCTGGTGTCATCGTGAGCAGCTGCCATCCTGGCTGCCATCATGATTTCTCCAACGCTGTGGATCAGGTTGAAAGGCAGATTGTCTTAATAGCCCTTCTAAAATCACATCCAGTCCCCAGAAACATTCCTTAAGCCAGAACTGGACTGCTTTCCTCCAGTTTGCTGGGGAAATCTCGGGTCACCGTTGCAGTTAGGAGATCAGTCTTATGGTAAAACTAAGAAAGGCGGGTAGCAGGATGCAGCTGGGGGCACTGGTCTGAGACCGGACACCAGGTCCCTCTTGTAGCTCTGTCCCGAAGCCCAGCAAGTCACTGACCGGGTTAGCAGCTCCTAGAAGTTTGAATTTCATAAACCAGTACAGTTTCAAAATAAACGTTGGCGATTTAGGATGCATCTATCTCCCATCATTTTGAAAAATAAATAAAATCACTGCAGCATAAAAATGTTTGAATAACTTTAGCTTTCAGCGAGACATGTCACAGCATAGCCTTTTTTTTAATTTCACATTTTGCCATGGACTGATGGATGTTTTGGAACCACTGGATAGAGGAATCTTAAGGATTTCTTTTCCAGTGCTAACTGAATGGCAGGCCCTGTGCTAACTGCTGGGGGTACATTGGGGTGTAAGGGCAGCCCTGCCAAGAAGACCGTATTCAGAGAGCTATGAGAGAAAGCGTATAATGAGGGTTCACACTGATAAGTGCTGTGACGAGGTGAACACAGCGTGTTAGGTGGGCAGAGAGAAGCAGAGCTCACTCAAGGGAATGGGTCTTGTTTTATTTGAGATGGAGCCAAAGACTAAGGAAGACTCAGGGTTCCTTCTGAAGGCCCTGACTTCCAAACTCACACTTGAAAGGGAATTCTGGGGAGGCAGTTTCCTTTGAGGTCAGATGGAACCGGATTCCACATGGTCCCTGCTCAGCCACTTGTGGGCTTGAGCAGTTTTCTAAATCTCTCAGATTATTTATTTATCTCTCAAATTGGGATAATAAGAGTTCCAACCTCCTAGAGTTGTAAAAATTAAAATGTGATATAGGAAAAGCTCTCATCACTATGGCCTGCCGATCATTAAACAATGCTAGCTGTCTTTATAATTGTAAACAGAAGGAGCAACACGTGCAAAGGCCCTGGGTCAGTGAGGAGCAGGGCTCCTTCAGAGAAGTGCAGCGTGTACGGAGGGTAGGGGGCAGGGGTGTGGAGGAAGAGAGGGAACGGAGGTGGCGAGCAGAGGCCAGGTTTTCTGTGCAGAGTGCATGCATTTGGATACATCATATCCTGCAGGCACTGGGGAGCCACAGAAGTGTATTAAGCAGGGAAGTAACATAATCAGATGGGTGTTTAGAAAGATGACTCTGCCAGCAGGATGGAAATGAATGGGAAGGAGACAAGGCTGGAGTCAGGAAGAGCTGTTGGAGGCTGTTTTCAGGACACAGGCAAGCTCTGCTGAGGGTCTGAATTGGGATAATCCAGGTACGGATGAAGAGACGTGCACACAATTTTATGAACCACCGGTGCGGATGTCATGTAGCTGTTTTGCATGTTCTGGTGACACCCTACCAACATGGAGCAGAAAGTCTCAAGTAGCAGCAACACACTGTACCTTAGATTTTCAGGTCTTACAAGATGGGTTTGATGTCCCACTTATATTTTGTGTTAGTAGACAGAGCATGAGATTAAGAGTCAGGACATCCCCATTCTGGTTCTTTCTGTGGCCTCATGTATTGTGGGCCTCTGGGCAAGTGCTTTTTTTGTAACATAAGAAGTTTTAAAAGATGATCCCAGTTCTAATGCAGCACGTATTCTGATGACATTGGGTGGCGGGGGGGAGGATACAGTGGGACTTCAGATCAGGAAGTCCAGAATCCATCTGGAAGACTTCGGGAGGGACACTTCCTATGCCTGACCCACCAGTTCTGATCTGTAAAATGGGTTCAATAAGACCTTCCCTGCCTTTGATACATGCTCGTGTTGAGGATAAATGCGGCCAGACACACCTTTGACAAAGATGGGATGTCATAGAAATACGTTATTGCTGTGGTCCTGATTGGTCTATGGTTTCTATACTAACTATGTTGCCAAAAATATTTGGATGTGCCAGGACTTCTCAATCCCCAAAATACTGACTTACGGATCTAGCATCTCAACCTCAATTCCTTAAAGCCTTTGCACCAGAGATGCTAAATATTGTAGATTCCCGGAGGCTTTGGCTCATTCAAAGTGCTAACAAAGACTATCCCTTCGGATAGAGGCATTTAATACTTATCATCTTAGACCTTAAGGAAAATATTACAAAATAAAACCGTGGAGCTTCTGTTTTATTTATTTATTTTTTTCTCACCTTCTGTTCTGTATTGGCAAAAGGTGGTGTTGGCTTAGGAACTGTCCCTTCCAATAGCCATAGCTGCAGAAGAAGTCTTTTTAGTGCTTGTTCTCTATTCATGAAAATTGGGCATTGAAATTCTGGGGTACACAGGCAAGGCCAGCACCCCCAGTGCCTACCCCCTGGGCCTGAGTCCTTTGTTAAGTCCTATTTATAGAAAACACAAATTTCCTCACACACTATGGCCACATCCTTTTAACACAAGCTCTGGCTGATCTTATTTGGTTTTACATTCCGGGGATGTAGCTAATACTATTATTTCATTTTTTTCTTCCAAACAAAAACAGAGTTCCAAATAGGGAAAAAACCAACAATAAGTACAACAACAAAAAACTCCAAAAAACAATGTATGTGTGTGCCCTCTTGCACTTTAATTCTCTCCTCTTTTTTTGGAACTGGAAATGTTAGCAGAGAACTATTTCTTTAAGAGAATTGTTTTCCACTGAGCAGCTTTAGAGCCAACTCCCCTGGAAGTGGTTTTGAGTACAGAGCCAAGAAAGTAGTCATAGAAAATACCATGTGTACATCCCAAATTGTCACCCCTGGGGGATGAAGTGCCTCCTTTGGCAGGGACATTCGGGCAGTCTTTACAGGCTCCGTCAGCCCTCCTACAAGGACCAGAGAAATGCCCTCCTTCTAGAGTACTTGGGAAAAAATGTGAAAGGACCCTTTTCAAAATTAGACTGCCATAAAGGAACCTTGAGGAATAAGGCTTCTGTTTTTGGAAGACTTGTCGAGTCACTCAACTTGTGCCTTTTGTTCCCTTCTCACTCTTAATTCCCCCCAGCCCCCCAGCTGGAGGGCTTCTCTCGGCCAATCCAGATTCCCAGCGTCCGCCGTGCCTGGGTGGCAGCTCACTTCTTCTATAAGCAAACTTTTCTGAAAGACTCGGTCCACATGCTTTTCTCTCTTCTTTGAATCCCTAAAGAAATATGTCCCTCCCTATAACTGCCATGGTGCAGGACTAGTGTGGAGCAGGCCCCTTTACCACCCAAACCTCTTTTTCTTCTGGGAAACGTGAACATAATTATCGCTGCCTGAAGGGGAGCATCTGCAGGGCCCAAGCCTTCATGAGCACTTACCCGGCTGCGAAATCCTTTCCTGCCTCTTCATCTGGTAGCCACGACCTTGTACTCTCCCTCGCTGTGCCCCTGCCAGGCCTTCCCCACAGGAATGAATTCAGATGTCGCAACTCTCACCTGCTACACTGTAGTTCTATCGCGTCCCAGGGATGCGTCAATGTACTGCTGTCTGGAGATGCCACGTCTGGAGTGTTGGCGTGTATGTGCATGTGTGTGTATGTGCATGTGTGTGTGTGTGTGTGTGTGTGTTTAAAGTAAACCTAAACTTTACGATATAGACAACATACTAGTTTTAAAGAATAAGCATGCCCTACATACTACCGTGTTTCCCCGAAAATAAGACCTAGCCGGACAATCAGCTCTAATGCGTCCTTTGGAGCAAAAAATTAATACAAGACCTGGTCTTATTTTACTATAAGACCGGGTATAATGTAATAATAACATAATAATATATAATATAATATAGTATAATATAATATATAATAAATATAATATATAATATAATATAATACCAGGTCTTATATTAATTTTTGCTGCAAAAAATGCATTAGAACTGATTGTCCGGCTAGGTCTTACTTTCAGGGAAACACGGTATTACTCCACCTCCTCTGTGAAAGTCTCCTCTTACCCGAAGATTTGTCTTTTCTCCACTGTCTGAGCCGTGATCACTTTTTCCTTTTCTTTTTAATCACTAAAAGCTGTACTTGCTCAGTGTAACCCATTTGTTTTATTTTCCAAACGGCAAATCTGGAAAGAGATCCCTTTTTCTCCTTTGTTTTGGCTGTCAGAAGCTCAGGTCCAACCTGAGAAGCCATCTCCAGCAAATGTGATGACCTTATGGTCTGGATGACATGATTCGTGTACCACTTGCCTCTCTACCTTCATCTTCTTGTTCTGCTTTTATTCTTCTCTTTCTCTCATTTTCATTGTGTAAGTATTCACATATCCTAATAGTTCGTATTAACTTCTCATAAATTCTTTTATTGAATAAGATGAAATATTAAAAATCATCTTGGTGTGAATTAACTGAGCCATCTCAGTAGTAACATGGTGATAGCAATGGATTCTACAAGCACTGAACTGTTGGCAAGATTAGAGGCTGTGTCGTGAGGACTATGGCTGGGGCTGTGATGGAAGCCCCGTGGGTGAGGGGCCTTTCCAAGTGGAGCCCTGGGTCCAATTAAAAACAACCATGGTCTCTACTCAGTGACCATCTGTGTGATGTGAACTGACTTTGCGGAGTTTAAACCAGTATATACGTGTGTGAATTCTTGGCGACTTTGGAGGGAAGCAGGATGCATCAGATCATTTGCCATGAAGGAGATGAAATATTGCTGTACTGATTCAAGGAGCTTGTGTTGAAATGCATGTTTTCTAGGTTCCATAGGGCTGGACTTGACCCCTAATACTGCGTAATGTTCCACAGTCCTTGTTCCAGACAGTTCTTATTTGGGACGTAGAAAGTCTAGCATACTGGGAGTTCCTTAATTAACTTTGGTTGATGTTAGAATCATGGTTCCAAATATTTGACCATATCAGCCAACCAGCTTAAATAACCTTTGAACAGATAGAATTCTTCAGCCAACTAATATTTGAAGGTACTTCCACATGTGTTGCTTCCAGTCTGTTACTAATTTTAAAGGTTTGACATATTTCCCACCTACGTCTTCTGACAGTAAAATCATGCACAGGACAGAGTTTTAGGAGGAAGCTAAATCTACTCGGGTTTCTTGTGACACATTAATAGCACAAAACTAGGGAAATTAAGAATATTTAACTTCCATTAAGGCATTTTATCTGAAAGTCAGGGCCGTTACTAAACCGTAGAATCGTCTTCCTACAAGAAGTGCCTCCAGGTCTGAATTGAAATTGTTCATTAATTTGAAAACAGATTCTTAGAGACAAAGAAGGGTTTACGAAAGTTGCTTAGTGGCAGGGATAGACCATATCCGTTCCGAATTTTAATTTGGTAGAACCTACCCCATACAAGGCTTTGCTCAAAAGTATCTTCAAACGAGGTGTACATAAAAGCAAAGCAGGAAAAGAAGAATGACAGAAAGAATAGGGAAGATTCTTTTGGAAGACAGAAGCATGGTGTTTGCCTCTCACTGTGTGTGTGTGTGTGAACATGTGCATGCATGCACAAATAGTTATATACCTCAAGATGAGACAGGTCTAAGAAGTATCCAATCCAATCTTCTGCCCAACACATAACCCATTTTTACAAAATTTGTAAGGGCTGATATAGCATATTTGTACTAAAACACCACCAGTGACAGGAAGTTCACTTTTTCACAAGGCAAATAATACAATGTTCAGATAATTCTAATGGTTAGAAATTTTTTACATAGCAATGAATGAAGATCTTCCTCATTATTTTCTCATTGGTCCTAGTTCTCTTCCCTAGAGCTGCATACAACCTAGGTAATTTATCTTTCACAGGAGAATCCTAAGTGTTCCAAGGCTGTTGTGGTAATCGTGGTGGTATCTATCATCGTCATCATCGATAGTAATATAATAATATAATAGCACCTAACATTTCTTGAGCACTTTCTGTAAGGACTGTGCTAAGCATTTTATATTTTTCCCATTAATCCTCACAACTTGATGAAACATATACATTTCACAAATTCATTTTACAAATGAGAAAACTGAGGCTCAGAGAGTGAACTAGCTTGCCCTGGGTAAAGCTAGCAAGAAACACAACTAGAACTGAACGCAGTTCCTCCCGAAGGGTCCCTTTTCTAGCTGACTTACCACACAGATGGCATCTGCTAGTGCTCCAGTGTTTTTCTCTGAGGAGGGTTATGGAGACTAGATTATACCACCTTCTGCACCTATGGGAACTGCTTGTTATGCGTTTTCAGGCACAAAGTCATCCTTTTAGTGGGTTCTTCTCTCATCACATCTTTCTTCCAGTGGCATATATGTATTAATTCCTGTAGCAACATAAACACTGTTGGAAGTCGCGTGCATCAAAAATTGCAGCCCTGCAGTTCCGTTTTACTGGTCCAGTGATGTTTCAAGTTGATCCCTCACAAGCTGAGCTGTCTAAGTCATGAGTGAGAGAATTCCTTCCAGAGAGCACACAGCACCCAGCATCGAATTGCAGCTCCACAGTATGTCCTGATGAATGAATGGACCTGTGGCCTCCTGAGGAAGATAATTTAACCTAGAGCTGAGAGCAGTAGAATTTTGCTGTTTACTTAAGTAATAGATATGTTCTCTATTCTTTTTTATTAGGTTGAGATTACAGAAAATGTAACCAATTTGTTATTTCTCTATAGATTTGATTCACTCTTGCAAATGCCTTAGGCTGCGGTTTCATTGAGAATAACTTTTTGGACATTATACCTTTTTATTTTGACACTTCATGATGTACCCAGTCCCTTTGCAACTGAAATGTCAAATTATGAGAGCTCTGCTTTCCTAGGGGTTTCACCTCTGGGAAATGTGGACTCCTATACAGGCTAAGAGGGGTCCCTGAGGCTGTAAATTGGCGTTTTTTAAAAAAAATCTCTTCCTTGGGAACTTTAAGAAAGTTACCTTTCTTGACAGATGTTTTAATAATACCCTCTCTCCTGCTTGTCCATTGACATAGTATGTTTCACATCAGTGGAACGGAAACAAAGCAAAACTGAAATATTAACTGTAAGAGTCAGGGAAAGGAATCATTTTGCAGAATATACCTAAACCGTGCCTCCTGTAGCTAAAATACCTGATTCTTGTCATGGAAATTCTTGCTGAATTATTATTCATCTCCCGGTATGAAGATACTGGGACTTCAGACATAGCTATGAGGATCCAGTGGTATTTATGCAAGTTAGTCAGATATGTTCAACCCTTTAATTGATTTTGTACACTGCTAACAATATTTTGGTTTTGTGTTGCCTCTCCTAGGTTTGCTGGCATGGGAAACTTGCTCAAAGTCCTTACCAGGGAAATTGAAAACTATCCACATTTTTTCCTGGATTTTGAAAGTAAGTTCCAAAAATTAAAATGTAATGATGCAAACGTTTTATTTTTTTTATAGCTTCCTGATAGGAAAGTTATAAAAATTTTATATGATACTTAAACGTTCAAATGTCACTATGAATTTCTTTCGAGTCTTCAAAGACCATTTTCCTTCTTTCTTTTACTATTTTTTAAAAATCTCAATCGAACATCTGTTTTAATATGTCTATTGTATTCTTTGATTTTAGAAGTGATCAGCTTTTGTAAGCCTAGCATAAATCATCATCGTCGTGTATTTTTCCTAACAATTTTCATGAATTTCTATGTCATTACAAAGAAAAATAGTATACATAGTAACTTCCACAGATTAATATAAAACAAATTATCACTAGACATGAACGAAAAAAATGATCAATATCATAAATAAGACTTACGGGTAGCTTACTTTTGAGGCACCTCTATGTGTTCTTTATATATTACTTGATAATATAAAAAAAAAACTATTTCAGGATTTTGAGACACACTTCTTTTATCTAAAAGGTTATATTTCTTTTATCAAAAATTTTAAATACTCTTCTAAGGTAAAATAGCTTATCAATCATGACTAAATAAACACAGAGATTCTTTGTTATCTTATTTATTTTCCTGACTGAATATATGTACAGATGAGTGACACATCCATTTTAAATCGACTAAGCTCATGTTTCATTTCACCTTCACTGCAGTGTTCCACCTCCCGTCCTTCTTTTAATTACAATTCTACAATAGTGGGCACAGGTAAATGTCATTTTTCCCGGTATTCACCATCTGTTGCAGACTATAATCTGCTTTAAAACTTTAATTTTTCAAGTATCTTATCTATATTAAAAATACGTTGGAACTTTCTTACATATAGATTAAAATTCCTAACAGATTTTCTAAGTAAATGCTAGAAGACCCTTTCAAGGTACCGTAAACCAAAATGTGAAAGTTCCCTGGAGGTATCTTTTCAGAATCTTTGGTAGGTCTAAAATAGCTACTTGAAAAGGAAAAGTGACCCCAAAGCTCATGTATGTGTTCTGATAAAAACTGTGTGATCTAGATTATATCTCACTTCTGATTTAACTCATTTTGCTGCCATGTTGTTGTTGTTCTTTTTTGGTTGTGTTTGGCTGTGTTGGCTTGGATTGGATTGGGTTTGTATGAGTTTGGTTGGTTTTGGCTGGGTTTGGTTATGTTTGGTTGGGTTTGGTAAGGGTGCATTTAGAAGCTCAAGATCAGATTGACTTGTACTTCAAAATGAATGAACTTTTTACTGGTGTAACTTGTGCTACTCCTCTAGAATATGCGTATCTTGGATGTTCTTAAAACGAAGATTTATGAATAACTTTAAGAATTTTTTACAAAATAAATTATCTATTATGCCACCACCCTAATTTTAGTACTTGCATTTTTAATTGGTTCTTTCCCCTTCTTGCTATATGCATTTTACACTGTTGCATCTGGCACGTACAAAGGCCAAATACCCCGTTCACTCAAAACTGGAGTATATAAACACCTATGGGAGTACATGCCTGTTCTTTTTTGGAAGCTGTAAATTTCACATGCACCTGTGCACCGCTCGCAAATGCCTACCAGATTCAGTGTCCCCCATGTGCCTATTTCGCTGTTCTTGGATTCTTGGCTTTCCATACTTCCACAAAGAGTAGTGTTGAGTTCTTTGTCAAGTCTAATTTTAAAAGCCTTTAAAGTGATAAAAGTAAAATCTTCAGGGATTTGAAGCAGTGGTGGTTTTCAATAGTGTTCTTTGGAACATCAGAGTTCTGAAGTTAGGCCTATAATCATTATTCTGTTCCTGACTAGAGGGAAGTTTTCGCCATCTACAAAGTAAGACGTCTTATGGGAAAAAGAATGTTTTTCTTAATTCTGCAAATCCTATTTCCTAAGAGTGGATTTCAAGAAAGAGTGATGAGGGATGGACAGGTAGGGAAGGAAGGCTGTGGTCATGGTCTTTCCCTGAGTGTATAGATTTCAGTTCAATACAATAACAGTATGTTGAGTATGGTTCTGAGCATCCGTGTAAGCCAGGCAACATTAGGGAGACAGGGGTAAACAAGGACGTTCATTGCCCAATGAAGTCTCAGGCTAGTGTGGAAGATTTATAGGCAAACGGTTCAACATAAGATAAAGTAAAGGGCCTTGGAGATGCACAGGGTGGCCTGGGAATAAAGAGGGAGAAAGAACACACGTCTCGTTTCAGGAAATGGAAGACCAGTGAAGGAATCGGAGAAGTCTTCCGAGCCCCAAATGCTTGTTGAAAGAAAATGGGGACCAAAAGGGAAGGCTGGCTTGGGATAGACCATGAAAGGTAGAGAAGATCAGGACTGGAGGTCCATAACTGGGGTTCATCTCTGAAAAGAATAGATGAAGTCACTGCGGGAAAACTAGAGAGCAGAACAAAAGGGAACTTTGGGTGTGTTTATGCTTAAAGAGAGGTCGATTAGTTAGAGGATCCAAGAAAGAGGCTACATTGTAGAGGAAGGAGAATATCTTACTAAATTGAGATTCTTGATGGTGGAGCCTGGTCTCCACTCAGTTTTGTGACCCAGAACTTAGCTCATGTTGAGCATTGATCACAGAGACTTTGTACCAGATGCTGGCGAGGTGCAAGAATAGAACAGAACAGGCTGGATCCAGGAGTCAGGAGAGTACAGACGTTCAAGAAGGGAGTGTAAATGGATTCACATGCTGCAGAGTGGTCAAGAAAGACAGGCTTGAAAAGGGAGTGAACGTGGGGAAGTGAGCTCCCCCACTACTGGTAGCCACGGAGAGAACAGATTTCAGACTGATTCCTTTGAGAGCAGAGGCTGGATTGCAAAGAGTTAAGGAGCAAGCAGTGTTGGGAGGAAGGAAGCCTGAACAGCATATAACAACAGCTTAAATGGATTTGGCACCTCTGCTTTGAGTGTTGAATATGCTTTTTGAAGTCAGTGATGGAATATAATTGAACTGGGTCAAATAGATATAATTAAGCTGGGTCAAAATATAATACAAAATTAGACACATCTGTCCTTCGGTTTTCCAGTTGTGTAGGTCTGAATTTAAATTCTTGTTTGACCTTTGCTGTAAGTTCTACACTTTATGCTCACATTTCTGCACACCCACTTAATTATCTTTTTCATTGTTGTTTTTTTTTCATCCCACTACTTTTTTTGTTTTTCTCTCTCTACTTCCTTGTCATGTCTACATTTCCTCTTTGAAGGCTGGGAGACAGAGGGGAATAAAATGCAACCTAATCTTCCATGAGTGTGGGTTTTGGGGACAGTGTATGGGAAGATCTGTGCCTGGAGGTCTGCTGATGATTGTTCAATTGAATCTACTGTTACAGCACCCGGAGTGGGCAGCAGGCATTGGCCTTCCAGCGACTCCAGACTGAAATGATCATTAGCAACATCTGGTATACCTCATTTTTGTGGAGTTGTGTGAGCCTCGTCCCCAAATTCTGATTCAATGGTCTACTCCCAAGAATCCGCTTTTGCCCACATTCCCCGGGTACTTCTGAACACCACCCAGTTTGGAAACCACATTTAACTAATAATGTATCCAAAAGAGGCACGGGCCCACCGTAGCATTTGAGACAGAGGAGCAAGCCAAGCAACCTTTCCTTTGGCATTCCAAGATCCGGAGCTGAGCTCTCCAGATCTGGTCGCAGAGAGCCCTTTTTAGTTCTTGTTTCCCCATTTCCCGTTGCCAAGCAGGAAGTACAGAGCTAGCTGTCAATCAGAGTGATGGCTCTAGAGTGACATACATCCTCAGTCCTTCACACAGTGTCTGTCTTGGAGTGGAAGGTAGGAAGAAGTTCAAGTAGATTACAATCTACATGTTATTACATGTATCAGTAGTTTGTTCCTTTTTATTTGGCTGAGTACTCTTCCGTGGTATGACAGTTTGTGTATTCATTCTCCTGTTGACGAACACCTAGGCGGTTTCCAGTTTTTTGGCTATTATGTGTAAACCTGCTATGAATATTCATGTAGAATCTTTGTGGGCATCATTTCTTTTGGATAAATACCTACGAGTGGAATTGCTGGGTCAATTTTTTGCAACTTTGCAAGAAACTGTTAAATAGTTTCCCAAATCGGATGTTTCCCAATCGGATTTTCCATTCCTACCAGCAAGATAGGGAACTCGGTGTTCCGCATCTTTTCCAGTATTTAGTATTGTCAGTCTTTTTTTCTTTTTAATCTATGGTAGTGATTATGGGATGGTATCTTATTGTGGTTTTAATTTGCAACTGATAATGTTGAACACTTTTTCATGTGCTTATTGGTTATTTGCTTGTCATTTTTAAGAAATGTTGTCTACTCAAGTCTTTTACCCATTTTTATTTGTTATTTTTCTTTGTATTGCTAAGTTGTAGTTCCTTACTGTGTTCTGATAGCTATCTTGTGAGATATAGCTTGCGAATGTTTTTACTTAGTAAGTAGTTTGCCTGTTTATTTTCTTAATAATGTCTTTTCATGAACAGAAGTTTTAAATTTTGCTGAAGTGCAATTTATCATTTTTTTTTCTTTTATATTGAGTACATACTATATTCTCTTTAAGAAATCATGGCCTACCCCAAGGTCATAAAGATATTCTACTATTTTTCCTTCTGGAAGTTATAGAATTTTAAGCTTTACATTTAGGTCAATGACCAATCCTGAGATAATGTTTGTATATGTTGTGAGAGAAGTGTTGGGTTTGTTTATTTTTTATGTGATGAAAAATTATTTTAGCTCAGGTAGATTGCTTTAATACTCTTACCAGAAATTAGTTAAGTACAATGTGTGGGGGCTACTTCTGGTTCTTCTATTTTCTCCCATTGCTTTATTGATCCTTTCACCAATTAATACCAAAATATAACAAATGATAAGTTTTAAAGTCAGGAAGAATAAATCCTTCAACTTTGGTGGTTTATTTTTTTCAAGATTGGTTTGACTATTCCAGCTCCTTTATTTTTCTAAATAAATTTTATAATTAGCTTTCAATCTCTACAAAAAAAAGTCATGCTGGGATATTGATTATAAGTACATTTAATCTATAGATTGATTTATGGAGAATTGGCATCTAAACAATATTGACTCTTCCTATCTGCGGATATGGTATATCTTTCCGTTTGTTTAGAGATGCTTTAATTTCACTCAGCAAAGTTTTATAGTTTTTAGAGGTCTTGTATAGCTTTTGTTAAATATACCTGTAAGCAGTTAATAATTTGATCATACAGGTTTTTTTGCTTAGTGTTTGCGTAGTATATGTTTCCCCATCCTATCTGTGCCTTTTATCTTTATAGTGTTCTTGGAATCAACACATAGTTAGCCCTAGATTTTCATCCAAACTGGTAATATCTAGTGTTTAATTGGAGTGTTTAGTCAATTTGCATTTAATTATTGTATGTACATTTAACTGCTGTTTGTATTCTATCTTGGTGTTAATTTCCATTTGTTATATTTGCTCTTTGTTTCTTAATGTTTTTCTGTCTTTTGATTAAATCAAATAATGCGTGGTATTCTGTCTTTTCTGTTGACCTTTTACTTATGCCTCTTAGTGCTTATTTTAGATATTATGTGTCTTTAATTTATTGCAATCTATCTTCAAGATGTATTCTTTACTTCATGAAAAATCTAAGACCCTTATCACAGCATACTTCCAATCACGATCCTTCCACCTTTTGTGTGCTTGTCATATGTTTTGTCATATGCTACATTGCCTCATTGCAATGTTTTTTTCTCTTTACTTAAAACTGTCAATAATCTTTTAAGTGTGCGTGTCTGTGTGTGTGTGTGTGTGTGTGTGTGTCTGTACTTCTAGTAGATCTTTTATATTTACTTGTTCTGCTGTTCTCCATTCCTTCTTATCTAACTAGGTTTCTTTGGTATCATTTCACTGCAGTTTAAAGAACCTCCCTGAGGAGAGGATTTGGATGGCACCGTATGCTTTTGTCGTTAAATTCCTCGTCTAGTGTCCAGCATAGGACTGGGTATGAAGTATAGGTTTAGAAACTTTAATTTTTTGATTTATGCTAATTCAGTAACTATATGCAGAGCATCTCCTGCATTGTAGTCGGAACAGCAGGGGTGGGGGTGGGGCAGGGAGGCATGGAGGGATGACATAGGACACATAAATATAGGAACATTAGAAGAACATGATCTCTTCTTCCGGGAATATATAGTTTTATTGGGGAGCTAAGATGCAAGTACTTTGAAGAGATAATAGTGCAGGCAGTAGAGAAGTCGGTCATAGAACAGGGTAGAGATGGACTAGCCAGAAGTACAGGTTCTAGGCTGGGCTGAAGACATAGTCCTTAGAAGGCAGCCACTGAGAAATGATTTTCCCAGAAGCCAAACGAACCTTGATGAGCATAATAGGAATTCCGAGAACAATCCTGGTGTGTGGGTGGAGGGAGTGTTAAGAAGGAAATTCTAAACCCTCCACGCCATTGTACTCTCAGAAAGGCTCTGAATATTGTGACCTATTAGGACTACAATCTCCTACTCTTTAAACCAAAGAGGGTGTCAGCTGAGTTGATCATCTGGAGTTTTGTTGTTGACCCAGTCCCCTTCTTGCCACTCCTGATTTCTTCTTTCATCTCTCCCTCTCTGGTACCCTTACATCTGCTAAGATTGTTCAGAAGACACCAGATAATCTTGGGAGAGGAAAGGGGGGAAATAAGAGATATCTTGTGGTCACTTTACAAGCAAAAACAAATAAACAGCAGAAGAGAACATCCCTCGGAAGCAATTTCTGAATGCCAACACAGGGATTTACTCACCGTGATTCCTTAAACTTCAAGTGCTTTTGCTTTTTAGGTGCTTTTCATCTATGTCAATATCTTTATTATGACCCTACAGGACATCGTCCCTGCAGGACCATAGACCGAGGAGACTGGGCGCCTGTTAGCTTCCCTCTCTCTACCAAGAATTAATCTAAGGCTCAGAGAGATGAATTGGTTTGCGCTGGTGTCTAAAAGTCAGTGAGTGTCAAAAGTGGCAGTAGGACCTGAGTCTCAAAAACTCTATCCCTGGAGTTCCCCTCCCCCCATGACATCACACTGCATGTGAATGAAATAAACAAGCCTTCAAGCACTTCAACCCTCGCTGCTTTTTGCAATCCCTCATTGGTTGTTCCATGGGAAAGGGCTCTTGCCTCTGGTGTGGGCTGACTAATGTTTCTGTACCAATAAATATGTCATCTCAGTCACACTTATATTTTCCAATGGACCTTTGCAATTTTATGTTGTTTCTGTAAGCAGTTAGTATTGTGCTGTATAAATCATTGCCATTTTGTTTCCCCAAATGTTAATAATAGATAGTTACTTATGTTTCTTAGTTTATCCTGAAAGGAAGACGGGTGGAGTGAGGAAGTGGGTTGGGAAGAAGAGCTATAGATTTAATTTATGGCTTTGGCAAATCCCTTTTGCTGTACCTTTCTTGGTGTTTATACAACAACTGGTGGGAGGAAGAGATAGCGATGTATCCTACTGATGATATGCCAGGGCTTCCTTCAAAGCCAAAGACATTCTCCAAATAAATTGTGCCTTCTCCTCATGTCATCTTCGGTTCATTTGTTTGATTCTCTTGTCAGATTTTCCATACAGTCCCACACAGGTTGTTAGGAGAAGGTATGTGTGTTCCTGCTGCTTGTGAAGACAAAGTACGTCCTTGGCTGATGTACAAAGATAAGAACCCTTTGATGTGACAGCCCTGCTCTGGTTTGAGCCCTGCTGTCACGCCCTGGGGTATGTTCACCAAAGATGTTCATTCCTGACAAACAAAACACATAGCCACCTTCCTCTCCATCCCCACAGTGGAATGCCAAGCATTCTGCTTTCAGTAAATATCGTAGTGAAACCTGCACCTGACCCCGTGACACCAAAATGCTGACAGTTACTATCCACCGTCACTAGCAAATTGAGCCAAAGGAGGATAAATAGATCCCCTGCAAACAGAACGAACACCGTTAAACTCTCTTCATTGATGAAGGAATTTGTTTCCGTTAATAATTCAAGGCACTGGGAATTCATTGAGGTCTTGACAATGAATGTATGTATTCAAGATCACAGTGCACATGATACATTTTCGCATTTTCCACAATAGCAAGTACAGAACAGGGGTTTAAAATCATCGCCTGGGGAATAGCCTGGATGGGCTTGTTCCAGGGCTCCTAGAAGTATTGGTTTCTGAAATTACCTGTATAAATCAAAGGGATTTTTAACAGCTTCATTGTTAGATAGGAGCGACCCAGCTTTATGTAACCATTCTCCTCAATTTCAATGAAATCATTGGTGACGATTAGAGGTTTAGAATGTGAGTCTTAGGAGAAACATCACCAAAGAATTCACTGGCTACAACAGGAAATAAGGACCCATTTCTATCAATAATATTAGTGTGTGTGTGTATGTGTGTGTGTGTGTGTGAACCTTTGACTAAAGGTCAATCTTTGTGTTAAAACAGAAAAACAAAACCCATAATTCAGAGTTTCTGTTGACTCAGCAAATGTTTTAGGAGATGGCTGATAGGTTAAACATAGTAATCTTTTTCAATCACTAATTCGTCCAGGTCTTTTTCAAGATGTCTCCCCTTGACCTCTGGAGACACAATAAATTGAATCTGAATATGGAGAACCCTGAAAGTATAGACCCCAAAGTCTCTCGAAATATTCCCCAAAATAAAATGATAACAGCCTTAGGATTGCGAGAGTAAACATAAGTGCAATTTTTCACCCATCAAATAACCTATCAGTGTGTTAACCACACTGAGGAGACATTGTGGCCATAGATAAAGGATGGATGATTTTAAAATACACATATTAATGAAAGTGTGAATAGCCAATTTGATTGTAGGCAAATACATGTATCTTTTTTTTAATTATAGTTTGTTGGGGTGACAATTGTTAGTCAAGTTACATAGATTTCAGGTGTACAGTTCTGTAATACATCATCTATATGTCATTGTGTGTTCACCACCCAGAGTCAGTTCTCCTTCCATCACCGTATATTGGATCCCCTTTACCCTCATCTCCCACCCTCCCCCTCTTAGCCTCTGGTAACCACTAAACCATTGTCTTAATGCTAACAGTGAGAGATATAATAGTCATTGGAGAAGACTCAGAGGAGAGCATCTAGAAGTAACAGGGTCTTCATTTTATTCACTGCTTCCTAACCCCTACAATCTCTGCCACCTGGTCATTTTCCTCATTTATTCATTGATTCATGACATGTTTACTGAGTGTCTCCAATCGGTCCAGCGCATGTGGGCACTGAGGGCAGGAATAGAAATTCTGTCTCCAAAAACCTCAGAAGTCAAAGACTAGTAGGAAAGTCATCACAAAACAGAGTGATGTTCAACTATACATTCATTCAACTATTCATTCAGCAAGTTTTTCTTGAGCATCTACTATGTGTCAGGCACTTGCTAGGTCCTGGAGATATAACGTCAGATGAAACAAATAAGGCCAGAGTCCTACATTCTAATGCATCAGATTCTCATTAATTAGTCCTGACTGATCATTTAGCTGGAGGATAAAAATAGGATGAATTATGGATTTCCACAGGGATATGGGCCACTGCCAAGCGTCCCTTAGGGTTACACAGTCCATTTCCCATTTGAAAGGAGAAACAGACAGACAGAGTCAAGCTTCTCCCAGTCAGCACTCTACCTTGGAAATTGAGGCCACTTGGGATTTTAGTCCCCTGAGAATCTCACAGCTCCCTGGCCCAGAAGGCAGGGACCGTGCTGCTGGCGTCAAGGGCCTACTTATTAGCTGGAAGAAGAGGTGATTTCAGTTCCATGACAGGGGAAGGAGGAAAAAAAATAGGACATGTAATAAAACTAACAAATTATGGAAGAAAATGAGCCAACTCCTTTCTAAGTCGGGATGAAAGAAGGAATGATGGATTGGATTTCTCCCACCTCACCCCTGCTAAACAGGGCCACATGAGAAACATTTCAAATAAGACACTAGGATATCTGCCAAAAGAAACATTTTCCCAGAGAGGGAGGCTGGGGACGTAGGGTCTTGTTTCACAGATCATGCCAGTTGCCAGGAGAGAGTTACTGTATGACGGAAGGTGTTCACCACAGCCGCCCCCCACCCCCCACCCCCGCCAACTCTGCCACCCCTGGGAGAGAAGTGACACCACCCCTCGTGTTCCTTGTCCAAACCTTTGTGGTCTCATAAATGTCAGTGTCGATTTGTATCACAAAGTGTCACATCACCTGGGATGGAGGGAGAAGCTCCTTTATCTATATCCAGTACCACTTTTAGGCTTCTCTATCAGAAACTGTCTTATCTTTGAAGTACTTAAGAAAAACCTCTATTTTTAAAAACTGACTGAAATCTTGCTCCTTTTGTGTGTAAGTAATCGTCAAAAGGATGGGGTTTTTAATTTTTGTTTTTCCAGCACTCCTCTAGATTTCAGCTTTCATTCTGTTTTGTTTAAAATGTATCGAGTGGTGCCTGGCTAAGATGGAGCCAAGTGACAGCTAAGGTTAGAAGGCTTCCTTTCCTGGTCTCCAAGTGCCTTCTTCTTTTACACACTACTTTATAATTACATTCAGACTTACCCCTCAGAATCTTGGTCACTGGTTCTATTTTTCTTTTTCTGTGCTTCAAATACATATCTCTTTGGGAAATTGTCTTTGTTTAGCTTGTGATTTTTTTTTGATAACATTCATCAAAAGCGGAAAGGATTTGAGTTAATGAGTGTTTGATTTTCATTTGTTTTCTAGGACCTTTGCTTTGCATTTTTTGGTCATATGTTCTCTTCCCTGACTTTCTTCTTCCTTGACAATTGCGAGTGCTACCCTGGAATTCTGTTCCACTCAAATGCTTTCCTTAGTCACAGGCTTTCTGTATTGTAGCTTGTGGGTTTTTAGCTTTCTGCTGAAGACACACATATCACTTTGTGAAAAGTTTGGAAAAGCAGGACAAGATAAAATATAAAGTGGTTAATATTGTGAATGCTACTGTACCTGAGAAAACTTGCCAAGTGCTTATGGGAAACGCTGGAAGGTCGCAAACGATAACAGAGCAATGTGTTTCTCTTCCACTTCTGTTTCTCAGGCTGGGTCCTGTCCTCTCAACTGGCAGGTCTCTCTCCTCCTCCAGGCCCAGCTTTGCTTCCGCCCACTGCCGAACTGTCTTCATGCTCTTCATGGATGCACTCCCTTCACCTTCCATCTGCCCAGCTCAAGTCGCATCCCTTACATTAAGTGGATTCCACTTCTCCCAGCCCACTCATTTTTTTCTTCTCGGAACCCCGGTGTGCACATACTTTGGTCCCTTCTCATTCCTAGCTGAATTTTTATCTCATTCCCAGCACAGATAGTTTGCAATTTTTCTGGATAATCTATAGGATCTATGTTGTTGTTTTTCTAAAAAAAAAAAAATACACCCTCATTTCCCAGGTAACTACCAATTCTTAGGTCGTAGCGGGACCTGGTAAGGAAAATGTTCTAAAAATCCCAATGGGCCTCACTTCTCAAGGGTCTGGCCTTGGATGAGTGTAGGTCTGGCCCATGAGTCCAGAACTTGGAGCAACCGTATCTGGCCTTCTAATAGGGGTGCTCCTATACTCAGACTTTTGAAGGCCTAGTCAGCTTGGTCAGCACCTCCCTTAGGGATCCCCTGTCTTGTGAATTCTGTCTTTATAACCCCAGACTAACATTGGGAATGATTATATTTTGCAGGATCCACCCTTTGTGCTCCCAGCAAGATTAGTCAAAACTGGGATTTGAGCTGGGGAGTGTTAGACTGGGCATAACTCGATCCTTCCCTTTCACTGGTGAGGTCTGCTGAGAGAATGTAGTCCCTTGGGACTTGGATTTTTGAAACCAGAATTTTGGATGACATCTATCCCCTTTCTCCATTAGCAGTGCCTTTGTTTTAGAGGGAGATTAATTTTCTTATTAGGCCAGACAAATAATCTAGTCTATAGGTATTGTGAGATAAATAAAACCCAATCTTTACCACACTCGACTTCCACCGACCAGCCCCTATAAAATACTCCTGGGGACAAAAATACGTATTGTCTACAAGGATGTAGGCAAGTGGGAATTCACTGACTATCTAAGGGGGTGCTTCTGTGATTGTTAGGATATGTTTTTTGGTTATGTAAGCTTGAATGTCACTTATTTTTGTGAGTAGTGTTCACGGTCAAGACCAAAGATGAACAATACGGATGTTTATAACGAACTCCCTGCACTTCTTGAGTTCATGTTCAGTGAGAAATAGTGCTTTCTACACTGCACTGTGCTCTGGAAAGATACATCTTTGTCATGATTCTAAAGGATAATTATCTAATCTTTTAAGCTTATTTTTTAATATGGAAATAAGGGGGGGGTCCCATCTACACTCATACTCATAGATTTTGAATCCTAACTGGAAATATTCACTAGCTTCTCCTATTAAAAGTAGGCTCAACAAGACAATGTGTATACCTTCTATCACCCGGTGCACTTCTTGGCACATAGTAGGTGTGCAAAATAATGTGTTCTACACAAATAAGTAAGAGAGTGCCTACAACGATTCTGTCATGCGTGATTTGATGTGTGCAGAAAGATTGATGACTATTTTGAACTGAGTAACGGGCAGAAGTTGTGTTAGTTTTCCCTTCCCGGCAGCTTATTAAAGAGTAAATAGCAAACGTGCAGGAATAAAATAGGATTGTGTAGCAGGTGGAACGGAACGCTGACCTTCTTCCCCAGCTGTTTGTAAACACAAGCCCTCTGTCTTTTGGTTCCCCTTCTGCTTAGATGCCCAGCCCACAGAAGGAGAGAGGGAAATATGGAACCAGATCAGTGCCGTCCTCCAGGATTCCGAGAGCATCCTCGCAGACCTGCAGGCTTACAAGGGCGCGGGGCCAGAGATCCGAGACGTATGCCAATGACAATACTGAGCTGACAACACCCTTGGAGGAGAAGGGAAACCCACACACGCACACACACAGCAAGATTAAGTAATAGACCTAGTATTTCCTAGCGTAGTAGGAAGAACAAGGAGGGTAATGTGTCTTTAAAAAAAAATGTATGAATGGCCCCTTTTATTCTCGTGCATTAATCTGAGCACACAGTGCTGTAGACCATGTAAAATATTAGCCATTCTCTTCTTAGACATACATGTGATATTGCAGAACTCACATTTAAATAATAATTTGTCAGTCTATTACTTCATTTGAGGGAAACGTATACATAAAGTCTGTGAACAACAGTTGAAATATGAGTCTGGGTTTACATGAACTTTCCAACATTTTGTAATAAGTTTGGCAGGTTCCACCAGCATTGCAAACAACAGCCATAAACTAGCTCACTTTAAGTAGCCTGCAGGTCTGTCATTTTGAACTGACTTGCGAGATTAAAAAAATAAATACATGAAAAACAAAACAACCACCAAAACAAAAAAGGAAAATTTCGATGTGACTTTTGAGACTTCATAATGCCTTAAAGGCAAGAAACTTCACACCCCTATTATTTGAAATAATTAGTTTTGTGGAAGTATCATACACACATGCGTACACACACACACACACACACCTTACTGCCGCTGCCATCATCATTCTGGAAAAAATACCGCTAACATCACAATTCTCAAGCTGCTGACACCCAGGCAAAATAGCATTTCTAAGAAAGTAACAGCCTGTTAAAAGGTTGTTTTTCCTACTTTGGGGGTCACCATTAGTGTAAGTAATTTAGGTAACATCACAGACTGTCAGGAAAGGTAAATATCTACGGAGCCCGCACTTCATAATGAACATCAGCTCTACTTTAAAAGAATAAATGGTGATGGAGGAGGGCTGAATTGCTTCCAATTAGATGTGCATTTTTTTTACATTAAAGATAATGGAAAAAAAGTAAGTTGACACAGGATCTAATTGTAGAGTCATTTGCATTATGTTCAAGTGCTGAAATCGCCATTCTAATGGAGCATCTTGGAGGACAGTCCAATGAACTGCTATCAATTTAAGAAACACACGTTAGCAAAGTACACTAGGAATTGCTTATTTTAGAACCAAAATCCTTTCTCCGTCTTAAGTCGTTTTGATGTGAAGCTTATTGCTTCTTTTTAAACAATTCTATGATTTTTTTTATAGGCAATTCAAAATCCCAATGACATTCAGCTTCAAGAGACAGCTTGGAACGCAGTGTGTCCTCTGGTTGTGAGGCTAAAGAGATTTTATGAGTTTTCCATAAGGCTAGGTGAGTGTGTGTTCATAGTTTTCGTGTCCCACGTGTGAAGTTCTGTTACGATATTTGAGAAAGTAGCACGAAGATCTCAGGGCCTTAGGAAACGTCTCCCATCATTTACTATGTCCCATCAGAAGCCGTAGACACCAACTCCTGTCATTTTCATTTCTTTCAATTCACCTCGACATCACATCTCCTGAAGTCCTTGGTATATTTAGAGTGTCTCTACTGGTGGGTGTCTCTTTGGTCTTGTTCTCAGCGAAATCCAGCTCCAACAGTGTTGTCATACGTTTCTGGATGGTAGAGAAGTTGGAAGATGCAGGTTGTCTGCTAATCTAAGAAGAACTTGGTTAGCTGGAGTCATGTGATGAATTTAATATAGTAAAATACAAGAAAAACAAACATAATGTTCTGCCCTTAAGCTTTAGAACAAAAACAAACAAAACAAAACAAAAAAACTCTGTACACGTACAGGGAGGCTTTAAAGAAGCAAGAGTAAAGTCAAGTCTGCTTGGCAACACACACAGTTTGACCACCGATATGATATAACCACTTTCCCCAACAGTAAAACTATCTGAGGTTTCATTAGTTAATATAATATATCTAGAATGAAGAAGAGGGTAGTCACGTTCTACTCTACTTTTGCCGTAAACAAATTCTACATTTTAGGAGGAAAACAGAGAGATTGAAATGTTTGGGGAGAATAACAGCCATGATGTCGAGAAAACTTGAAGCTGAGACCCAAAGGGAGTAATTGAATGAAACTGAACCAGTTTTTCAGGAAAAGAGAGCTTCTGAAGGCTCTCAGGTTGATGAGGGATTGACTTCTCTGTTTTCTTAAAGTCCATGTCTAGACTCAATGACCTGAAACCTCAAGGAACCATGTTTCAGCTCAACGGGAGGGAAAAGATCCCCCTGTCAGAGCAGGCCAAGTTAGAACTAGCTGCCTCAGAAGACAGTGCATTCCCCTAGATGGGAGAGGCTAGAAATGTCCTTGTAAAGAGACTATGAAAGACATTTAAGGACTATCGAGCAGGTGCTGGCAAACTTTTCTATAAAGAGACAGACAGTAAATATTTTAGGCTCATGGGCCATTCTTTGTTTGTTGGAACTGCCATTGTAGCACACACGTAGCCATAGTCAATGCATAAAGGGGTGAGTGCAGCTATGTTTCAATAAAGCTTTATTTGCAAAAATTGACAGTGGCCTACATTTGGCCTGTGGCCGTATTTTGCCAAACCCTGTGATACAGGATTGGTTAAATGACTTGGTGCTGTTAGAAATACATTGAAGAAAAAACTGCAAAGGAATGTCAAGTAGGAATAATGATACTATTTAAGGACAATAATGGAGGTAGATATGGCAATGGGTTTGTAGGAAAAAGGTTCCTGGGATTAAGCTAGAGTGTCCATGAAGAGAAGAGCTGGAATGAGACCTGATGTTTCTCCCTGCAAAGCAGGTTTCTAACCCCTGTGTTCAGGGCAGCCTCATCTCATCCTGGATCATGAGTGGCTATCGCATGCACATCATTCAAAAACATGTATTTGTGGTTTTCCAACAGTGTTAGGAATTGGGACTACTGAACAGGTGAGGGTCTCCCTGAGCTGTAAGGGACATTTATAAAACTGTGTGGCCATGGGGGACTCCTGCAGTGGGGGCAGTTGCTCATATGTGGGGCTCCTTCTCTTTGTCAGCCACACACATCACATTTCACACAGTTAGGGGGAAAGACCCGTGCAGGTTACCTCTGAGAATATCAACTGGGGCTGCAAAGCTGTGCTTTTTGAAGGATCTCTGTGGGCCTCCTCAAATATCTACTTATCCCTCTGAATTTCAGAAAAAGCTCTTCAGAGTTTATTAGAATCTCTGACCTGTCCACCCTACACGCCAACCCAACACCTGGAGCGGGAGCAGGCCCTGGCAAAGGAGTTCGCGGAAATTCTGCATTTCACTCTTCGATTCGATGAGCTGAAGGTTAGGCCACATATGCTTTGACAATTTAAGAAACTTGTACTGTGTACCCACTCATACTGGTCCTCCCCAGTGCTGTGGGTGGGGCAATAGAGAGATGAGTGAGACATAGCTCACTCCCTAGAGAGACCTATAAGGCGGTGACAGTTGGTACTCATTGTGGTAGAAGTGACTTAAGATGGTAGGTTTTATGTGGAAATTCAAAATCTGCCTAATGCAATAAGAGAAAACCTTTTCGAGTGTCATTCCTCACTGAAAACAAATATACTCTTTCCCGAAGTCAACCCTACAGTAAAAAAACGGCATATTTTTAAATAATGAAGCTCTGAGTGCTCATGTTTAGGCAGGAATTGCTTTGACTCGTGTAACAACGAGAAGTCCTGGTGTTTTTACAAAATCTAGTGTCTGGACTCCTAACGGGTGTTCCCCATCTGATGCTGAGAGCTGGCTTTCTTTCTCCCCTTCTGGATTTCAGATGAGGAACCCGGCTATTCAGAATGATTTCAGCTACTACAGAAGGACAATAAGTCGCAATCGCATCAACAACATGCATGTGAGTCCCTGGGGCTCCTGGGTCTAAGCACCCCATCTTCATGCCTTTGATTTCTGCGTCGGGCAAGGCACAGGGACAAGACCATCCTTGTCTGTAATTCCATTTCCAGAGGACATTGTCTGGGGATTTTGACCATCTCTTGAACAATTGCATCTTCTCTTCTTATTTTCATCAGCTAGACATTGAGAACGAAGTCAACAATGAGATGGCCAACCGTATGTCCCTCTTCTACGCAGAAGCCACGCCCATGCTGAAAACCCTGAGCAATGCCACAATGCACTTTGTCTCCGAAGTAAGTGAGGTTGAACACCGAGGTGCTTTTTCCTTGATTGCACGTAAAAGCTGCTAGCAGGGCTAACATCCATTTCTGTCTGTCATTTAGAACAAAACCCTGCCAATAGAGAACACCACAGACTGCCTCAGTACGATGACAAGTGTTTGTAAAGTCATGCTGGAGACGCCGTAAGTTACATCAGAGATGTATTTGTGGTTGAGAGTTTACCTAGGCAGAGCCTGTCAATATAATGATGATGAAGACATCTAACCATTGGTCAGCACGTTAACATTTGCACATATAGTAACTGAATTCATTTCGTAAAGAACGCTGGGTGATGAGTGTGTAGTTATCCCCATTTTAGAGCTGAAGAAGCTGAGGTCCAAACTGGTGAACTGACTTCCCAAAGATTGAACAGCTTGTTAGATGGCAGGACCAAAACTTGAATCAAAGATGCTATACAAATTTTATAAGAACCAAATGGAGGATTGAGTAAAAGGACTGGGTATTATTATAAATATGTTGGAGAAAGGATTTGAGAGAAGATTTAGAACCAAGAGTACAAGTGGTAAGATTGTTGCAAGAATGATGATGAATTTCTCTCTCTCTCTCTCTCTCTCTCTCTCTCTCTCTCTCTCTCTCTCACACACACACACACACACACACACACACAGTTTCTTTGTATTTAAACTAGTTGCTAGATTTTAAAAATGGTTGAGGTGGTTGAGGGTGAGGCACCATGGTCCACATTCAAAAGTCGGGGTTCTGCTTAAGTCTGTAGCCCCTTCTGGGCCCATAGACAAGTCCGAACAGCCCGGACCTTGCTTTCCTTATATGATGATGTTCCCATAATGCCATCCAAGTTGTAGTGTTGGGAGGCCCAAAGGCAGCAAGAATGCCTTGTAAAATTTGATGTCCCGTTCAAGTGTAAGATGGCATTAATTTCAAACATTTCACTTATACCAAAGTTAAGATTTATTCCATGACAAAAACAGTAATCATCTTCATTGTGGGGCCAATTCATGATGAAATAAAGATTAAGAAAGCCTCTAGTACTGGCCTGAGTTATCTGAATCATCAGAGACCCTGTCAAGGTACGTGAACAAAATTCAGACTTCACAAATACTCTCAGCCCAATAAATGGTACATCATTTCTTTTAGGTATCTTTGCCAGTTTAATTCAATCTGCAGCCTGTATCTTAACAAAGGAAGTTACCCTGACTGGAGACACGATAGCTGCTCTGTGGAAATGAGCTTGATTCTTTTTCTCCATAATGAAGCCATTATTCTCGATAATCTTGGACAGCCAGAGGGACCTGCTATAAAATATTCAAGATTGATGGGTGGGGGTGTGATGTCCTTGATGAGCTGGCTCACTGAAGGGCAGAAGAGAAGAGAATTTACTGCCCTCTAATTTACCTTATTTTCGCACTGAATTGCTAGTTGGATAGATTCAAGGAGAATTATCATCATGGGTTTCTATAAGAGCATATTAACCCAGTGGTTGCAGGTCTGGGATTGTTCTCAGGAGAGGATTGGAGGAGTCTACAGTAGCCAGTTGTGGAGCCAGAAACGAACGTGCTCGGGCCAGGAAGTAACAGCGCTGCCGTTTCGTCTCTCTTCCAGGGAGTACAGGAGCAGGTTCACGAGTGAAGAAACACTGATGTTTTGCATGAGGGTGATGGTTGGGGTCATCATCCTCTACGACCACGTCCACCCCGTGGGAGCTTTCTGCAAGACGTCCAAAATCGATGTAAGAATAATCGTAAAATGTGCTTTCCAAGTAAGAGTTCACCAACGTTGCCAAGCAGACCTTGCTTTTTCTTCCCTCTCCTCCATCTCCCACTTTCATGCACTGAGAGATCTCCCCAAGATGCAAGCCCCACATGGCAGCTCGCCTTATAGCAAGAAGTCGCCTGTTTTTCATGCACTTATAACAAAACGTCCAACCCCAGAAGCTTAGCAGGAACATGGAGGTGCTGATCCCCTCAGCCTCTAGAGGAGCTGAACACATGAACGGTCTACCCCTTCAGTTTACTTAGTGCCATATAAATATATTTTAATGTTGTGTGATTCTTAACGTGAAAAGCATTGGGAAACACTGGATTACAAGGCACCATGGTCAAATCCCAAACAACGTTCCAACTTCCTCTGCTACCACCCTTACCAGTTGCTTCACCTGATTCCCATGCTTTCTCTTGAGCCCTTTTTCCCTGCCCAGAGATCCCTTGCTCTTCTCTGATAGGTGGATTCCTTTAAGACACTCCTCAAGTGTCCCTTCATCCTGTTCCCTGCACGGATCAGGGTCTTCCTTCTCCTCTGGCCCTCAGAGCACCTACCATATTGGATGTTCCAGCTCTCTCACAGACTTAGTGTGGCGGCAAGAGCAGAGACCATCATCTATATACCTAATATCTGATTTAGTGCCTAGCAATGTCCTTGGGACATAAAGCATGGGTACTATTGTAAATAAATAAATGTTCCACAGAGTATTTGCTGAATGAGTGAATGAATATGATTGGCAAACAAATGATTCTGGTGTGCCAGTGATTCCCGATTGATCCTGGGATGCCTCCTCTCAGCCCAGCACTTGTCTGTAGCATTCCCCAGTGGCGTATCCCATGTAGTAATTGAAAGCCTCTTAAGTACAGAATAGGACCTCTTGGTACTAACTTATCTGAGATGAATAAGTTTGTGCTGCCCTCTATGCTCATTTGTCTGTACAGAACAGCATCTTTGATGCTTTAGTCCTGTGTAGACAGAAAGCCTACATGCCCAGAGGGGCCACGAGTCTGCAGAATGTAAGAAAATTTATCAATTAAAAACGCAACCTGGATCACTCATTTAGAGGTTCTGGCTTCCTAGCACAACTAGCCATGGTTCTTCACAGGCTCTTTATTATTTTTAATATAATTATTTCTGTTTACCAAGAAAATAAATATTAATATGAAAAATTTTACAAAATATAGGAAATAAAAATACAGAAAATTAAATTTATCTGTAGTCACCTCACCATAGACAGATGACTACTGTCAATATGTTAGCATATATATGTCCTTTCTATTTATATTCATGTTAGTGTCTATATGTGTATATGTTTAACAAATTAACACCCTGCTCTAAATTTTATTTTTAAAAGATATTTAAGTTTTATAGCAGTGTATTATGGAAATTTTGCATACCAATAAATATTTTTACTGTGTTCTTTGTGAGGCTTTAACTGTAGTATTTAACTTTAATATTATAGACTGAGTATAAATAACTCTATTAACAACTCCATGAATATCATTTGAATATGGGTTGAGTTTATTACCTGGTACTTATAGGGCATTCTCATTTACCATAGGCATTTGTTAACTTGTCACAGAGTCAATACTTAAAAATGCACTAGGTACCATTATTTGTTATAGCTGTTACCTTTAAAAAGTTTGTCCTTGCTTATCATTTACTGAGTCTGTTGAGGTCGTAAACATTACATAATGTTAAATCTAATGATACATCGTCTTGATGAAGTTTCTTTGTTCATGCAGGCCTCTAAGGAAGCCTTATTCATATTGAAGTTTGCACGTATCTTTAAGAAAGTTTGGGGTTTACCAAACACAACATGCATTTGATGGGCCATCTTCTTTGATGACATAAAGTGTCTCCTTCCAGTCTGCTTCTAAGCCAGCAGTGACATACACTGGGTTTATAAATCTTTAGGGTATCGGCATCCACTGTGAAAAGACAAATATTTATCTGTAAGGCCCTGAAATAGGTACTGTTACATGCACTTAGGAAGAGCATACACTGGAGTATAAAACGGATGTGCAGTGAGCTCTAGAAACTCAGGTGAGGGAGACGCTCACTCTGCTTAGAGGCAGAGACAGACAGGGATGGTGGACTTTGAAGAAGGGATAGGATTTTACCAAATGGACAGAAAGAAGAAAAATACTCAGGCGGAAGGAATAAGCAGAGCAACATCACCGAAGCCCAGGCTGGATATGTGCCAAGAATAGATTCTATTCTTGGGTGCCAGGAAAAACAGGCTGGAGTTAGATGGCACTTTCATCTAATTTCCTGAGAATCATATGGAATGATCCAATAAGGAGTCACTCCATAACCCCGGTCTCTAGCCCCAACTATACCCAGAATTCCAGACCTCACCTCCTCTGGCCACCTGAAACATGGCCATCCTCAAATCAAAGGTAATCTTTTGCCCACAAAGCTGTTCCTCGTCCTGGGTTCTTGTCTTCTTCCAACCCAGTCTCAAAGGCAGACACCTGGAATTGTCTCTGAGAACTGAGAAATTATCTCTTTCTCTCCTTTTCACCCCCATGTCTTATCACGTCACCAAGTCTTAGGGATGGGGCCTCAGATCAATCCTCCCACATCTCCCTGATTCTCCACGCTCACTGCTGCTCTCACACTCCACAGCCTCAAGGGCCCGCACTGGTCCTCCTAGCTCCAGTCTTGCTTCCTCTGATCCATTTCCATACAGTAACGTTGCTAGGTGTTTAACACCTATCAAGTGTGTTATCTGTAGCTAAAGGCCCCTAACTCCCTAACACGCTGTTAAACTGACGTTAAATATACATCCCTGACTACATCCCTGACCACATTTTATTATTCACACCCAAGAATTAATCAACCTGAAATAGAACTAAAAATTCCCAAAGGGTACCCCTTTTCTAATCCACGTTCCCATTGCTCCTTTGACATGTTTTTTTTACAAGAACAGATACCAAACTATAATAATGAGCTATTTGCCTCTCTTCTCCCACTAGACTATGAGCTCCATTGGGAGAGGGTCCCAATCTCTGCATCCCTGAGCTTCATCCCATCCTGTACTCATGATAGACATCTGTTTGACCATGACATTCTTTCATGATGAGCCTAAACATGACCCCCAAATGGTTCTCAACTCTGTGCTTTGGCTGCCTCCATCAGCCAGAGTTTATCAGGTCTTTAAGAAAAACTTTTTATATACCAGAAGTATACCCACGGAAAATCTTTATAAGTGACCACTATAAAAGAGGCCCTTAGTGTTCCCAAATCTAATATAGTGCATGGACATCTGAGTTTAAAATGAGTGATTTTATTCTTTACAGAAAGGTTCTTCCTTTACACACACACACACACACACACACACACACACACACACATGTCTAAATGTGCATATTATTAATATATTGTGATCTATATAAATTTAGCTTTCATGATGTTCCCAAATTATGGATAAATTATATAGTCCAAGGGCACTAAAAGCTAAGAAACTTGCCTAAGGTCATGAGGACACTAAACAAACAAGCATGGATGAAACCCTGTCCTCCTGCCTCCACATGTTTCACATTCCTCACCACTGTTCTTTACCAATCCTCTCCTGGTCTAGTGAGAAAGACAAATTATCTGGGTACGACAATCTCCAAGGTTCTCTGATAAATGCCAGTGTACTATTAGGAATACAGAGAAGTTTTTTTTTTTTTTTACTTTGTGAAGGTAATGCAGTCAGAAGAGGCTTTTTGGTACTGGCGATTTTCAGCTAAGCCTGAAAAAACTTGTTTAGAGTTTGCCAATCAAACAGCTAAATGAGGAAAAACATTCTGGGCAGTGGGATGGCAGAAAATGATCAGGTTTGTAATTCATTCAGTCAGTTTCCACTGAGCACAACCAACAACCTAGAAACTATACTCACCATATCACTACTCTTAATTTCTCTACTAGCCATTAGCCTGGTCTATGAGGGGTCTCAAAAAGGGTTAGAATGACCTGAATAATGATAATTGGTTTAAATAAAACTGGAGGGAAAGCCCTGCACCTGGCTCTAGAGTATAAAACAAGAAGATCAAAGGCTCAAGTCTTTGTCCCCAAATGCCAGATATGGAACATATTCAATTGCAGTATACTATAAAAACTGACATAGAAGCTTCTAGAAGCCCAGAGGAGCAACTCACTGGCCCGATGGGGTAGGAAGGTCTATTGGTCATTTCTACATTTGATTTCTGCGGGCAAAAATAATGTGATATTATTATGGACAGATGTTACAATGGACAGATGTCATCGGACAGAATTACTAGGATATTAACAAAATGTTGTGCTTTCTCCTCCTAGATGAAAGGCTGCATAAAGGTTTTGAAGGAACAGGCCCCGGACAGTGTGGAGGGGCTGCTGAATGCCCTCAGGTGAGCCCCACCCTATGGTAGACCTGCCAGGGGAGTCAACCCTTCAGATCCATTGCAAATGCTGTCCTGACAGGGATTGAGGGCTGGACCCCCAGGCTTAACTCCTTGTGTGTTTTAACACATTTAATCTTCCCAACAACCTGTTGAGGTCAGCACCACTTTTATCATCACCATTTTACAGATGGGAGACTGAGATTTAGAGATTTTAAATAACTTGCCAAAAGTCACACAGCAGATGGCCAAACTCAGACCTAAACCTGGGCCTGGGTGAGCCCTCAGGTCATGGGCCTAAGTCCCGGCCACACTGCTTTGTGGTTAGTAGGGAGTCATCGGATGCAGCAGCTTCCCGGGTCTCACTTACCTGCTTCACCAGAGGTTTCCAAACCTGGCTGCACTTGAGAATTATGTGGGTAGTTTATGAAAACACTGCTGCTCAGGCTCCAACCCAGACCAAGTGAATTAGAATCTCTGGGTTGGGGGTCCAGGCACCCATTATGTGTGTGTGTGTTGGTTCAGAAGCTCCCTGGCCACTCACCTATGCAGCTGCCAGCACTGAGAAGCCTGTTCCACATCGTGTAAATCCCCAGGTGTGCCTCTCTTCCCAAGAATACATGTGCGTCCTCCACTTCAGGCAAGGGATCCTCAGTTTTTAGCTGTGATGCATTGTCAGGAATTTGTCAAATCACACCAATGCACAAGCCATTCCAGCACGGGATTGCAGTTTGAAAGCTTTATCGTCCCTGCTGTCTCATTCATCTTTGATTCCCCTCAGTGTAGTGCATGCAGTAAGCGTTCAATGAAAATAAGTGGAGTGGATCAATAATCTTCTACCGACGTGCAACACTTGTGTTTTACACTCTACTCCCAGTCACATTGTCTCATTTCATTATCACAACTCAAAGAAGGAAGGCTGATCTATTATCCCCGTTTAATCAGTGAAGACACTGAGCTGCGCATGAGATAAATAAACTAGACACTGCGATTGATCCTGTTTTGTGGTGCTTCTAAGTCATCCTTCTTCAGAACAGATGTAGCATTAGTGTTAGAGCCTTCCAGAATCTGTGGGTCAACCAAGGTTTTCTCCAACGGTGCCATTTCTCAGAAAGCTGGCTTTCCATACTCAGTAAGAAGACTTTAGCGACTGAAGCTTTTGAACTCTCCGGCTTTCTTTAGTGAAGCAAGACTTTGAGAGTAGAGCACTGTGGTAGGCTGTGGGTCCCCTGTGAGTGCTGGCATGTGTGTCCCTGTAGGCTCTGTGATAAAGTGAGAGAGCACAGGCTTTGGGGAGGCCAGACCTGGGCCCACGTCAGAAACCACAAGTTGTTCACAAGTCATGCATTGCCATCTTTGTGATCTGGAAGGGGTCGCTTACCCTCTCTGTGAAATGGAGGCGAATAACCTCTCCTGCAAAGAAGTAGTGTGAGCGAAATGAAAGAGAGCCTAGGACACGGTCAAGATTGTATTACATGTTGATTCTCCCTTCCTTCCTTTTCATAAACTATTTCTACACTAGGTTAATAAGAGGATGCAGAGTGCATCACTTCTTTTCGGTTTGTTCACCTGCATTTGTGCCCCCTTGTGGTGGCAAGAAGGATAAGCGCTTCCAGGAAAACGGAAGACCATAAATATTTAAATGTTGGGTAACGTTGCTATGCAAACCCATATTTTTAAAGTCATGACTGAGCAGGGGTAGCTTAAATGGCGAAGATTCTGCGCTCAAGCGTGTGAAGTCTACCTCCCTGGAAAATGAGATGGCTTGTATTTCCTCTGTGTAATTCTTTGATTATTTGATCTACTTGTTTAATAACCGTAATACAAAATTCCTTTGGAAGGAAGAATCAAATATTCAATCTGTCTGAGAATACTCCAGGCATTGAAATGTGGTTCTCTGTCTAAAAAAACCAAGACTAAGTTTGATTTATAAATATTAACTGTGTCTCCCAAGATGGGCTGGTACATCATTATTGAAGCTTTCACAGAGCACTATTTACACACCGAACTCCATAATTTTCTCTCCATCCAGGTTCACTACAAAGCACTTGAATGATGAATCGACTTCCAAACAGATTCGAGCAATGCTTCAGTAAAGCTCTGCTCAAAGAAGAGGATCTATGTACTGACCTCAGAAGATGTATATGTTTACATAATTTAATACAGATTGATGTTAATACTTGTGTATTTACATAACCGTTTCCTTCTTGTCACTGAAATATATGGACCTTAATTTGTATCTTGACTGACTCAACCCAGCAGTGCATAAATTGACTTGAGAGCCTTACCTTTGATGTCTAAAACAAAACTGCCTTCTCCAAAGGCAAAATTTGGAGACTTTGAAATTCGCTACTGGAGTCCTTTAACTACACCTGTAACAATCAGAAATTGCTAATAGTTTGTGGTATTGTTTTACTTCTAGATGTGTAATCTCTCTGGGAAGTATAGTTATAGAAACACAAAGTATTTGACTTCCTGTGTCGGCTCAGCTACTAGAAACACAACTGTTATCCTGACAGAGGGAGAGAGAGGAATCTAAGAAAAGACAAATGCATGTGGAGACTCCGACCCAAGTGTTTTGAATTCAGCACACCCCCTCTCTTTCCTCAGATTGCAAGCCACACGTGCAGCCTTTCTGTTGGCACGTATTTTATTCATCAGCATATTCCCTTTCTGTCTAGATTTATATTCCTCTTAAGTTCGCTTTCAGTTTTGCAAGAGGAACATCACCTGTGTTTGAGTTAGTTAGTGGGAGAGAAGCAAAAATAGGTGTGCTGGCATAGGTGGGCTGATGAAGGTGGTTGTGTTGGAAGTGGGGGACAAGTTGTGGGGGACAGGCAACAGGGCAGTCATCTTTCTGCTTCATTCTCTGTCCACAGGGGCAAGGAATGGAGCTCTGGCTTTGAAATGGTGGGTAAGTTTGCTGAGAGTGCTGGGCACACAGCCCCTCCCAATAGGAGCCTTGTTTTCAGTGGACCATTCATGTGACCACAGAGGTCTAGGGCACTTCATTGATGACCAGAAAAGTGGGGGCAGGGGACAGGTTTGGAGGGAGAAAAACATCTGTGTTTTCTGGTTATCTGGTATTTAAAAGGCAGCTCCTCTCTGACCCCATTGCTAGCTTGTTGCAATGTATAAAGCCTAGTCCAAGTTCCCGGATTTAGTCCTAGCTCTACTGACTCACAGTGTGAGCTTGGGACGTTCACCTAAGCTCTCTGTGTCTCACCTTTCTCATCCATAAACTGGACAGTGAAAACAGGTAATCTCCAAGAGCCCTATAAGACTATGAGTCATTAAAATAAGTGACTCCTACATTCTTCCTTAGTGAGTCCAGTAAGCATCACCCCCACTTTATCACCATGAATAACGATATGACAAAGCCTGGAGTCATTCTGTCTGCAGATCAGAGCTCAAAATGGAATCTTGCAAATCTAATCTCCAATGGAAAAATGAGACAGAGGATGAAGTCAAACACGACCCCCCCACACTTCATCCACCCCAATATAGGACTAGAACCCAGGGTACCTCACGCCTGACTCCATGCTCTTTCTTTTTCACCATGTGGCCTATGCATACATATTATGGGATGTGACTGGATACTTTAAATTCTCAGTCTGGCCTGTATAATTTTTACCTATTTCTGATAGACGGAAAGAGTTAACCAGTGAATGATAATTCCAGAAATTGGGTCTGGGTACATCAGAGTTTGGCATCATTCACAGTGTCCCAAGAAATGAGCTATCACACCATTGCTTTCTAGACTTTAGTGGCCAGCTGGCATTCCCTTGAGTCCTGCAAGAAAAGGGGAGATATACATTTGTTTTGTTTTGTTTTTAACAAAGAAATCCAGTCAAATGGCAGAACAGATTCCATGGTCTCTATCTAAATGTCAGTCAATGGAGAAAGGAAAGACCCTTTTCCGTAAAGCGTTTCAAGCTGAACCAGTATAGCTGCTTGGATGGGGTTTCTCTCATCAGAACAGAAATGCACTAGATGGCCTTCAAGACCTTTTCAAACCTAGGGATTCTAAAATCCCAGAGGAATTCAGAAAACAGGATTAACACTGGGTGAACACATTCATTAAATATTCATCGTAAGAAACATTCTTCTATTCGGCATCCACTTGTTATTCTTGGGCAACAACTGTCAAGACTAGAAATACAAAGGCACTGAGTGGTTCTCCTCATTGGGTCCATTCTCCTCCTTTATCAGGTGAGGAGATTAAGTCTTGCATAGAGGAATGGACTTACAGAGTAAATAGTTGAGCACATCTATAACTTTTAATTACACTTTCTATCAAATGGGACCAAACATAACGTAGGGGCTGCTGGCCTGCCCCATTTTAGCCAGGTCACCTTGTCTCAAAGCCGCCTCACCAGGACAGGGATTCTCAAAAGCCCAGGGTCTGAACTGTTGCCTCTGATTATCAGCAGGACAGGTTAACTGAATGTCTGTGATCAAGAACAGATGAGGGACCTTGGGTCCACTCCAAAGCTGTTGTGGGAGACACATTCTTTCAACAGACTGTCCTCTAGGCACCTGGAGTCGTGAGCGGTCATGTTCCTTTGTGCTGCATGTACCTGTATCCAAGACCCATGCGTGGCTCAGAAGGAAAAGTGCTAGCAGCAGCAGCCATGTCAATGTTAATTATATTTCATATTTGATGTCTCATAGTTTTCAAATAAACAGTGTTTTCCATTACTCGGATACTTATTGTTGGGCAAGCAACAAGCTGGACATTACATTTCTCTGATGCACTGCTGTTTTGGCATTATAACTTTGTTCTTAGAAACGTTTCATGTGCCACCAGGAATGAGATGTGAAAAAACAAATAGCCATGAAGGTTTGAATTGGGGTGACTCATTCTGGCTGGGGTATTCATTAACAACCAAAAAGATTCCTGGATACTGGATTTTAACTTTAGTTCCTATCACGCTTCATCAACATTTGCCACATTTGCCCCTAGTCATCACCGTTACATCAAGATATTAATGGGGAACTGAAATTTTTGAGACATCGTCACATTTAAGTAAAAATAATTTCATGCTTCCTCAAAAGAAAGATGAAGCCTACTCAATTTTTGGATCCTTGTCCAATAGAATTCAGAGACTTCTCATTCAATCTTGCATCCTAGACAGCTGTGAGTTTTTCTACATGTTAATAATAAATATTGGAATTTTATCTTAAAGAAACAAACATTTTGGATCTCAATTGCCCCACTACCTTTATAAAGGCTGTTGCATACACAACACTGTTTTCAAGTTGTCATACGTTTTTTGCTAAAGTCATTGTAATTTTTTCTTTTGCCTGCTTTGCCTCTTTTTGTACAGAAGTTTTGGGTGTGAAATGAAAATTAAAGTTTGGTACATATATTTAAAAATACACGTCTGTTTTATGTGACGTTCAAGGTCGAGTGGGTGATCAGCACATGATCGTGATACATGCCAAATATAGATATTTGCTAAACAACTGTTGTGGGGACCAGGAAATCATACCGTCTCTCCTGGACTTTTCTATGCCTCAGTTTCTTTATATACAACATGAAATACCCAGAAATGTACTGCTCTTTGTATCAGCTATATCTTATTTACTTCAGCAAAGACTCTTCATTAGGAAAAAAAAAGCATAAAATAAACAGACATGACTGATATCTAGAAATACATGAGGCTTACTTGTCCAAGGAGGCTAAGAAACCCTAATAAATGTTCTTTCAACCGTTCGTTTGAGTACAGTAGTACTTTACGGATTTGACAAAATCAGCAAATAACCTATTTGATATAAGTACGTTTTCCAGGGAACTTTAGTTCTAAAACAAATCTCTTAACTATTGGACATTGAAACTAACTGTTCTAGAGCATGACTTTTAATGCCTACACCTTTTAAGCTGATCATCTGAGGCCTAATTGTGTATATTCTCAATGGATCCAAGTCCCCAAGAGTCCTTCCGTGATGCCCTAGACAAAAGATAAAGAGAAATGAATAGGAATAGAAAAGTTTCTATAAATTGACATATGGGCAAATTATAAGTGGACAAGAGCTGGAAGGAGAGGGGAAGAAAAGGGAGAGAGAGAGACAGACAGAGAGAGAGAGAGAGAGAGAGAGAGAGAGAGAGAGAGAGAAATGAGTGTTGAAAGTCAAAGACAGGAAATAAATGAGGAGTGAAATATATATGTAATTGGAATACAGCTACTGAAGTATTGAATAGCCTTCATACCAGCCAAAAAGTTTATTGTTAATCAGAGGTCTCTTAGAAGAATGGGAATGAGTTCAGCTGACCACATTTGTGAAACCTGGTGAATACTGTAATTTCTATTCACATCTGATTTCCTGCTTTGGGTTATCAATGAGTAGATAGAATTCTCAGGGGTTTGCTGTTTGAAAGGTCGGTAGTGTATTTACTCATCATAAATTAAATGACTGATTAAATAATACTAAATAATATTGATTAATTTACTTAAACTATTCATATTCATTAAGTACATTAGTCTATCCAATGCCAAAATCCTGGTCTCTATTAGTAGAAAACTTCTGCTGATCACACCTACATGGTACCTCTTAGTAAATAATGAGACGTCTTGGCTATTCTGTCTGCTTCAGCTCAAAAGTCAAACTGCAAAGAAGGAGCTTTTCTGTCCTGGTCACATCAAATTCCCAAAACTGTATTTTTTTTAATTAAAGTTTATTGGAAATTAAAAAGCTTTTGCACAGCAAAAGAAACCATCTACAAAATTAAGAGACAACCAACCGAATGGGAGAAGATTTTTGCAAACTCTGCCTCCAAAAAGAGGCTAATATCCAAAATATATGAGGAACTCATACAGCTCAACAACAAAAAACAAACAATCTAATTTAAAAATGGGCAGAGAACCTGAATAGACATTTCTCCAAAGAGGACATACAAATTGTCAGTAGACATATGAGACTGTATTTTTATTCTGTAGCTCTTCTCTTGCCTGTTTTCTCTTATGCAAACTTTAGGAATCCTGGAAGTGTTAGAGATGGATGTTCTGAAATTACCTTCTGAAAAATGCCTCCATCAGAATACCTCTGAAATTATGATAAGTGAGATGATAGCTGAGTCCCAGAATTTAGGGGAAAAGAGTCTTTTATGCTGAAAATTCTTGTAAACTCACTTCAAGCCTGTTCTCTATGAAGTCTTCCAGTTTTTCCTCTCAAATAGCACATTTCCAGATTCTTCCTTTTCTCTGCCTGCACTTTCTGTTCATTTTTCAATTGTCCTTGTTTGCACCATGACAGGTTTTGTTTCAAGTCAGCAGTTGTATTTTATTAACCGTTCCTAAGCCACCGAAGAGCTGATGTCTTCAACATGGTGACTTGAGGACCACTAGTTTTAAAAGTTTCCTTACACCTTGAAGAAGCATGCCTCTAGAAAATACCAAAGTACTCGGTGATAGCTATGGAATTTTCTTCCAAATGTTTGTAAGGAATATTTAAAAGAATTCTCTTCCTTTTGTATGAAAGAAATAATGTAATCTCTGTGAAGGTGGTGACGTTACACGTGAATGTAGGTGGGAGGATGAAAGAGAGAGAGCTCTAGGTTGAACCAGGTAAGTATTTACTACCCCCATTAGGTACCATGAGCATTTCCACTCCCGTGATGTTGTCATTAATGCACACTCTTCCTCACTGTCTATCTGAACTACCTATACATCAATGCCCAGATCTTACTCTACTTCCTCTCTGACGCTTTCCCTAACCATTGCAGTCCAGGTTAATCCTCTGTCTTCTTGGTCCCTCCTGCACTTAATTTATTTGATGCTAAATATAAGCCACTGTGCAGTATTTTAAATCATGTGTTTGCTTTTTTCACTAGACTAAGTTCCTGCGAGCAGAAAATGTGTCCCTTAGAGGACCCAGTTCAACATATGCTGGTAGCCAATAGAAGCTGCCTGCAAAGTGGAAACTTCAGGGTGCTCAAATGTATCCCTGAGAATTAATTTTTACAGCTCACAACCCTCCACCATAACAAATTTTCTACTCTTCTGGCTGCTCGGTTTTATTCCTGGAGGAAATAGTTACCTACCTGTCAGGATGTTTTATTAGTTTCAGGTGTACAAAACAATGTACTAGTTAGACATTTCACCCCTCACAAAGTGATAACCCCCCTCCCCCAATGTATTGCCCCTCTGGCATCGTACATATCTATTGCAATTCCATTGACTCTATTACCCACGCTATACTCCATATCCTGTGACTATATATACATATATATTAAATTATAGTTGGCATACAATGTTATTCATCTTCAGCTTCAGGTGTACAGTGCAGTGGTCAAGCATCTACACCGTCCGTGAAGAAGTCTCCCTAATAAGAACTCTGTACAGAATCTTTCCATTATTGATTGTATTCCCCAAACTGTCTGTCATGTCCCCGTGGCGATAGTGTGGTTACCAATTTGTGCTTTCTAATCCCCTCCCCTCTCCCTCCTCCCCACCCCCCTCCTTTCTAACAATCATCAGTTTTTCCTCTATATCTCTGAGACTATTTCTGATTACTTTGCTCATTTGTTCAGTTCTTTAAATTCCACATATACATGAGATCATATGGTATTCGTCTTTCTCCGACTGACTTATTTCACTTAGCATAATGTTCTCTAGGTCCATCCATATCGTTACAAATGGTAAGATTTTATTCTTTATTGCCGAGTAATACTCCGTTGTATAAATGTACCACAGTTTCTTAATCCAGTCGTCTACAGATGGGCATTTCGGTTGTTTCCAAGTTTTGGCTATCGTAAATAATGCTGCATTAAACATAGGGGTGCATATATTTTTTGAATTAGCATCTTGGATCTCTCTGGATAGATACCTAAGAGTGGAATTGCTGGGTCATAAGGTAGTTCCATTTCCAGTTTTTTGAGGTACCTCCATACTGATTTCCATAGTGGCTGCATGCATCTGCAATCCCACCAACAGTGCAGCAGGGTACCCTTTTCTCCACAGCCTCGCCAGCAATTGTTATTTGTTGATTTATTGAGCATAGCCATTCTGAACGGAGTGAGGTGGGATCTCATTGTGGTTTTTACTTGCATTTCTCTAATGATTAGTGAGGTTATCAGGATATTTTTAGCCCTCGTGGACGCAGAGCTTGCAGCTTGCAGCTGATCTGCCAGGAGTCCAGCTGAGAAACCAGGCTGTTGTCTTGATCAAAGCCTGAGTCAGCCAGTCCTAGCAAGGGCAGCCATGCTAGTCAGATGAAGTCTTGCAGAGTCTGGGACAAGTCTGCTACTCCATCATAGGCAGAGTCAGAAGAGCAACAAAAGCAGAGTTTCCGATAACTAACCAAATCAATTCAGCACCTTGGATAGCAACCTAGGCATGTTGCCCTAACAGTCCGCAACCGTTTGTTCTGGAATCTATATGCCCTGTTAGTTCGTTCAATTTTGTCTCTAGAACTCTATTTATCAAAGGTAATATGTTCATTCCAAAAATAAAGTTGCTAGGTAGCTGGAAAAGAATTTTTTTTTTTTTTTTTTTTTTTGGTCTCGGGATTTCTAAAGATCGCATAACATGGGCAGAAAACAGTTTTGGAAAGGCCCAGGTATAGTCTTGCATTTTCATTTTCAAAATGTCTTTAGAATCAAGCCAAACTCATAAGAACAACTCTTCCTTCTTCTTTATCCCTACCCCCCCAACTGATCACTGAGACAAAACAAATATTCTTTCTAAGTATCTCTCAAAAACTATAAATTTCTCCCCAGCTCGTTTTGCTTTATTTACTCCAAGCTTCATTATCTCTTCCTTAGATCACTCAGACTTTATTCCCTCACTCCTCTAATCAATTCTCTACACAACCCACACTCAGCTTTCTGTGACATATCTGACAATGTCTGTACCATACTACTGTTTTTAGCAAGTTTCCTGAAATATATTCTCAGATGTGTTAATTGGTGTTCCATAAACAAAAAACAAAACAAAACAAAACAAAAAACAAATCAATTTTGTTCTAATTTTGGCTATTCTAGTCCTTTCATTTCTATTGGAATATTAGAATCAGCTTGTTGATTTCTACTGAAAAAAAAATCGTGCTGGGATTTCCTTGGGATTTCTTTGAATCTACTCATTAACTTAGGAGAAGGAACATAGTAACAGTATTGAGTCTTATGATCCATAAATATTGTAAATGTCTTCATTTAGTTAGGTCTTCTTTGATTTTATAAAATGTTTAACATAGACTATCTGAGAATAAAGACAATTTTACTTTTTCATTATCATTCTGAATCCCTTTTATTTCTTTTTCTTGCCCTAAAACACTACTTAAAGCCTTTAGCCCAATGTTAAATAAAAGTGGTGAGAGTAGACTCAAACTTTAAAAAAGAACAACAGAGAACTATATGTTGTTTGAAGATCTAAAACAAATTGCTTAAGAAACTATTTCAATCCACATGTTTAGGGAGGCATTCCTTATCAATATTCTTGATTTCTTTGTGATCCTTGTTCATGTACATTATACATTTCTTTTGGTTTTTAGTAGTTTATGTATTCATAGAAAATAATGCATTTTATCCACATTTAGAAATACTAAGAAAAACTTTTACAAATTACTGTCTTTTAATTTTCAATATTTTCTTTTTACCTGTGGATATATCCATTTCCTTTGAATTAGTTTTTTTGAATTTATATTTCTTCTTTTTATACCTTGATTAGACAAATACATGATTTGTCTGTTTGGGTTTTTTTTCCTGGAAGCCTGGATGCCAGGAAACAGAAGAGTGGAGAGATATGTTCCCTGGGTAGACCACTGACACTGCACATGACCTCCACAACCTCTGGTGACATTACAGGTAGGCCTGGGGGGTCTGGTTTGGGGACTTGTACTGTTTGTTACACATAAAAGCATCTCCATTTGTAAAGTGTACCAACAATAAGTTTCATCTTTTAAAGCTCTTTGCAGTACACTATCTAGTCTTTGCTTTTAAATTTGTATCAAGGAGAAGCTCAATACCTCGCAAGGCACACAATTCTCTTTAGGGACATGTGGTATTATTACCATTTCACAAGAAACAGGTATAGTTCTATGCCTTCTTATTTAACAAATGGTAAGTAATTGCTCATATTTATTTGACTCAGAGTTTTTTGTTTTTTTGTTTTATGTCCAACTGGAACTTGAAGAGTAAATAACTCTCTAGTACTTATTAAGAATCGATAGAATAGATGCATTCTGAAACCATTAGCATTAGCAATTCCCTGAAAATATACTGTTTTCTTTCCCATTATTAAAAATAATACCACAGACTTACAGAGTGACTTCTTATCTAGGTAGAATTAATAACCCTGTAAGAAATTATATTTGTAATATTATATGATGGGAGAGTAAAACTGGATTTCCTCTTCTTAATTGAGAGACTTGTAATTTTTTCTTTGGTTTCAATATAACTTGTTATGATATCCTATACTACTTTTGAAAAATTATTCCCAAAGGATTTTGGATAGTCCCTGGATATGATAAGGTCAGCATAAAATTAATTATGGCAAGTGAAGAACATACACTTAGAAAAACAGAAAGGGGAGCTAAGTAAAAATGCATAAAGAACATCTAAAAATATTCAGGACAGATGATGGATTAACACTGCTACTGGTAATTGGGGATCTTATGTAACATAAGATGTTACAGATGGTAGGAATTATGGATATGAAAGTCTCACTTTGACAGACTTTGCTAGTGTTTTTAATAAATGTCCCATTCTAGCCTTAGACAGAGCTGGGTTGTTTGAGAAGCAGCCATGCTTGGCATGTTGACATAAACTACCTGTTATTAACTTGTTTTGTCGCCTCAAGATAACTAGACTGCACCTATGGAATTATAGTTTCCCTTGCATGATTTTTTTTCAAAGGGTTGTCAACTTAGCGTTTCTAAATTCCCCCAGTGATAAGTGAAGATCACTGACGTAAGGATGAAGGAAGGAAGTTCTCCGTGAAAACATCTTTCATTTCTTCTATGGAACTCAATCACTTGTTTTTTTTCATTTCTCAGTTACTGAGTTATTTATACTGAGTACGAGACCACGTGCTAATTACCAACAATGTAGTTATGAAAGTCAGAGAATTCTCATTCTAGTGGGGGGGTTATAAAATTTGATTCAATTTGATAATTACTAAGATAGAGATAAACACAATGGCATGTGGTAAGGGACATGGAAAACCTAACCTAGCCTGGTCGAGATGGGAGATGACAAAGAGTTTGTCCTCATGATGGCAGCTGAGCTTTGAAGACTGGAGGGAGACATTTAAAGGGGAAAGGATGAAAGGGTGCCTCTTTCGGTTAGAAGCAGCAGCCTGTGCAAAGGCAAGAAGGCATGACACCATCAGGGCATTACATGCCTGGAGCACATGGGCTTTTGAGGGGCAGAGGGGGAAAATAACAGATGGGAGCCCAGTGAGAGGTGAGGCTGGACAACAAGGTGAAAGGATATGAGGGCGCTAGGAACATGGAAAGACGTTAAGAAGTGGCACGGTCAAATTTAGGCCTTCTAGAGATTATTCCGACCCCTGGGTAGGAGGATGACTTGGAAAAAATCGGCTGAAGAGAGGAACCCAGCAATTTATAGTAGGGTACAAATAAGTATAAATGCTAATAAAGCACTTACCAGGAGCGAGGCCAATTAAGTGAATTACGTATATTAACCTTTCTATGTGATCCCTACTATTAAAAAAAAAACCATTTTACAGAGGAGAAAACTGAGGCACAAAAGATGTTAAGGAAATGCTTCAAGTTGTCAGGGCTGTAAGTGGCAGGCCTAGGATTCCAAACCAAACAGCTGAGCTCCAGACCTCATGCCCTCAATCACTGTGCTAGAGAAACTTGTAAAACTTGAATATTTATTGGAATTCACTGCATTGAGACAGTGTGTTAAGCACTTAGAATATGTTATCCCATTTCTCTAAACAACAATGGCTGTAGGTAGGTAAGAGTATTTATCCCTACTTTACACACGAGGAAACTGAGGCACAGAACGTTTGGATAAGTTTCCCAAGGGCACACAGCTAATAAAGGCCAGACAGAGGAATAGGACCCAGGCTGTGTCATTCCAGAGCTTGTGCTTCCATCATGACGGTATCCCCACAGGAAGAGATGGCTGTAATTCCACAGTGATTTTAACTATTGAAGCAAAACCTTACCTGACATAAAGGCACCAGGGAGGTCAGAAACTGAAAGATCCAGAATGAATTAAACCAACTCTGCCAAGATCGGAATCTCTTTGCCTCCTTTGATACGACTGGACTTGTCCATTTCCTTGACTGAAATCTTCCTTACTCAATCCTGAGCTTTATGAAGAAACATACTCTAATTTGTTTATCCATATATTCCCAGATACATAATAAATGGGAGATAGGCAAATGAGTTAACACTAGTCAACTTGGGAATGTTCCAGCACAGGCAAACATGTCTGAACAAACAAAGGAGGTGTGTCTGCCTGTTAAGGATGCCACAGGGCAGATTCTTTTACCGGGAAAATATCAGTATTACACCACCAAGATGGTAGCCACTAACCACATGTGGCTACTTCAATTTGGTAAAAATAAGTACAATTTTAAATTCAATTTCTCAGTCTTACCAGCCACATTTTAAATCCTCAGTAGCCACCTGTAATGACCGCTATAGTGGACAACACAGAGAGCAAGCACTTCAATCGTGGCAGAAAGTTCTCTAGAAGAAAGCTTGCATGTTCCCCAGGCCTTGAACAGTCTGTCAACCCCTCCCACCCCGAGACCGCTTTCAACAAAGCAATTTTCTGAGTCCTATTCCACATCTACCGAATTAGAATTTCTTTCCAGGGAGCCAAGGAATCTTCATTCTTTATATGCGCCTACATTGTTTCTTTTAAGAAACATTGGTTTCGACCTTCGGCTTTCAATATTTTTGCCTTAAAAAAACCCTTTGGTCAAACAAAAGCTTATGTAGAATCCCAGCAGGTGACACAAAGACAAGTGGAGCTGACTGGAGTGTGGCAATGAGGGGTCTGGATTCCTACCTGCTCACTGCCTGATCTCCGTGGAACACTAAAAAGCAAAGATATTGAACTTCACATTTTGAAAACAACTGATCCAGAGGTTATGGCAGCTTCTCAGCATCTCTGAGGTTCTAACTCTCTAAAGAAAGGGAAGGTAGATGACGTGAAAATGGAGGAACTGGGTCCATCGCCCTAGGGCGTACGATCCATAAACTGGGCCTGGAAACATGGGTAATATTTTGAACATGGGTGTTTGCACAACTAATATGTATGAATGCTTAAAGCTTGAAGTGTCCATCAGGAAGCCAGGCTCAGTGACAAACCACCCTGGTGTTGATGGGAAGTGAGGGACTGGGTCAGACTACTTCTCTCTTGGCCTGCATGCTTCCCATCACACATCTCCTGGAGTTCTTCTCAACGTGCTAGTTTTGGGCAGCTGCTGTAGCCCTAAGTAACCTCAGGGTTGGATCTTGGGGTTTGGGGCCTCCACAGCCTAAGGACCGATATGTCACAGAGCGCGGGGAGAGATGGCTTCACGATGTGGTAAGGAGATACAAATGAAGGTTTGGAAAATGGTGACTTCAGTCATTCTCTGGTTATTGGGAGATGGATCCAGTATAGATTTCAACTCAGGTGGTGTGTATAACTATCATTCAGTCAAAGTACAGGTGTGTGTGAGATGGGAAGGGAACCCGTTCCCAAGTGGATCTGGACACACTAGCTGGTTAACATGGCCCAGGTCAGAATAACGCCTCCGGCTGGGTCCCTGGGGTGGGCCCACTTCCCCACAAAAGCCTATGTCACTGCATTCACCTGGAGCAAGCCCCATGCTGGGAATTTTATCAGTTAATGAAATTTCTAAGCTCACTTTACGATCTATAGAGGATGACTGCCATGCAGTAGTGGGGCAGACAAGCGTCCCATCACCCTCACTCTTTGATCCCCGCCTCCGCCTAACACAATCGTTGCCATCTACACCGAGCAGTCCATTCACAGATGTCAGATAATGGCTGTAATGCCTCCATTATAGCAGCAACCTTGGAAATGACATCTGTTATCCTTAGTAAACTGCAAGTGCTTTGGCACCGAGTGTTTCTTCCTCTGAGGGTGTCATGGTTGAGCGCTGGAGGAGATGGTCATCTGTGCATGCAGAAATGTTTCCTGAGTGCCATCCATTGCCCTGGCGCCTTCCAACTCTGAGATTTGGATAACATACGAGTTATATTAATCTATAGTGGGGGCATCGAATGCATGAATGAATGAAACAAAGACAAAATGTTTTTCTTTGGAACCATTTGTACTTCAGGGTTTCATTTGCAAACTACAGGGCATAGCATTTATTTAGCTTAATCTATCAGAATGACACTTCATAAAATTAAGAAATTTTAATTAACTAATGAAGATTTCATTGTCTCCTCCTTTAATGTTCATATTAGGGTAGGCCATTTTGATGACAACTTTTATAGCTATAATTAAATATTTTTAATAGATTTAGTTAAAATTTGCAAATAATAAGGCATATTTCATCTTTACTTTATTATTCATGACATATCCAATTTAGCCCTGTGGCAGTCACCCGGATTGCTGTGTCTTCTCTTATTTCTTTTTACCAGTCTGTGCTTTACTTAAGAAAAAAGCTTGAAGTACTGATATGTCAGAGTTGTAATCTCCATGAAAATCCATGAGATAGACCCATGAGCAAAGGAAGTCCTCATTTCCCTGCCGGGATATGTGGGAAAGGTGACCCCAGGTGATCAGCACACACACACACACACTATATATATATATATATATATATATATCTCAGCTTAATCAGCATAAATCCAGACAGTGAAAGTTTGGCAAGTGTCCCCTGGGTTCTATGCCATTCAGAATGGCCTTTCTATGACGCTCTTAGGGGAAGGTCATCCTGCTGATGTCTGCACAGTCCAGTCGCAGGGAGCTCCTACCTCTAAAGAAACACTGGTCAGTGAACTACTAAACACTGATTTTTTAATATATTCTTTCTCTTCAGCTAAAATATGCCTTGTTTTTAATGTTACATTCATTTGATTCTAGATCTACATTTTTGGATCCACTCTTCATTCATTTATCCAAACATTTATTCACTCTCCATTACATTCTAAGCTCTGGAATGGATATAAACTGGAGCCAAGCAGAGCACGTTTACCCCTTGACCCAGAGACTGGCAAAGGGAAAATACTTACAGGGTCCATCTCCATTATCACAGAGCAAGCAATGAAAGGTGGGCTGGGAGCTGAGAGGCAGCAAATTGACATTTGGCACAATGGCATCAATTAGTACGACAATAATCAAGATTTTATGTAGTCTTTACATTGTATCAAATCACCTTTATATTTACTACCTTATGCCATCTCTCCAATTATTAACTTCACGTGAAGGATAAGGAATTGGAGTTTCAGAAATGTTGACGTATCAGAGTCTCAGACCTAGGAAACAACAGAATTGAAGTTCTGATGAGATTTCTGGATGCAAATGAATTCCACTGAACTTCCTGCCTTCCTCCGGGAGGACCAGAAGAAAGGGAGAAGCCACTGACAACTTCAGTGTGCTGACATTTATGGAACGCTGACTGAGTGCCAGGCGCTGAATCAAGTACTGCGTATGCCAAGTAGATAAAAGGGACGTGGTCTCTGCTCTCACGGAGCTTACAGTCTAGAATAGGGTTGGCAAACTGTATCTTAAAATATGAACATAAAAATAATATTTCAGATTTTGTAGGGTGAAGAAGCAAAGTCAAGAGCATTACGAAGATGCTTATATAGCCATTTACAAGGTAAAAATCATTTAAACTCATAAGCCATGCAGGTTGCAATAAACAGTTTATTACAGTAATAGATCTCTAGTCTAGATAACGAGATGAATGAAAAAGGAACACACTGCACGTGTAAGAAGGGCACAGAGGCAAAGAAAAGCTCCATGGAGGAAGAAGGGAGATGAAAGGAAGAGATGAATGAGGACGAAGGGTCAGGGCGATTGTGTCTGTGGAAGGACATTGGGACCAGGACCTGAAGGGCGAGTTGTTAGATGGGCAAACAGTGGAGGACAGAGCATTCTGGGCAGAGGGAGGCCACAGCCCCTAAGAGTACAAGAATGTGATGCAGTCAAGAAGTGGTCAAAACACAACAACGATAACTACAGCAACAACAACACACACACACACAGCACCGGAGCTGGAGCATGGAGAACAATCGGGAGGGGAACATGGAAGTTAGAGGAAGTTGGGAGCCAGGTCATCAGATCATCCAGGGGCTTGTGAAGAGGTGAGCCAGGAGGTAGCTATGCCTGGGACCAGTCAGAAGTGGAAGGGAAGGAGCAGGAGAAAAGGGGAGCAAATGCAACGGTAGAGCCTCATTCAGCGACCGCAGGGAATCCACAACCTCACAGCTACGCCCGTGAAATGCTGTTAGGTGTGTCAATCTCCAGGGAAGGCTGCCGGCCTCTGAAACCCCCAGCCCTCGCCAGCACACATTCCTTTCTGGTCTGTCCTTTGATGCATTTAAAGAGAATTCAAACCATCTTTCCATTTCATAATTGAATCTGTTGCTCCAGGCCTGACAGAAAGGGCACAAAAGCAGCCTGACCGTCTCCCCTCCAGCAGTTGGGGTAGTTTGAGGTTCTGGAAAAAGGTACAGGAACAGGAGTCAGGAGAGCTAAGTCTCTGTTCTGGCTCAGCCCAGATCTCACCTTTCACCTTCGCATCTGGGTTCTGATTTAGTTGGTCACAGAGACCCAGTCATGTCCTCGTTCAGAGCACAGATTCTGGCATCCGGCAGTCTAGGTTCAGTTCAAGCCTTTACCCTCCTCCATCTGTGCAACTGGTTGTGTTGCTGAACCTCTTTCAGCCTCACTTAGCTCCCGATCTTCAGGATGGGGTCATTGTGGTATCTAATTGGTAGGGTTGCTGTATCAGAGGGGTCGTGTGAAGGCTCAGAACAGTACGTGACACATGGAGAGCACTCAGTAAATATTTGCTATATTAGCTGTTTGTTCCATTGAATCCTCTTGTAACTGTATGAATAGGCAAGGCACAAATTATTATCCCATTTTATAGATGGACTAGATACAATAAAGCCAAGTCTGTTGCCTAAGATCACATGGCACAGTTGGCTCTCAAATGCATACCTTCTGAGCTCCACCCCGTCCAACACCATATCCTTGGACAGTTAGCTTGAGCAAGGCACTGTAGCCTTGTAAGCCTCAGTTTACCCAATAGTAAGAAAATGGGAATGGAAGGGAGTACATTGTCTCTAAATTCTTTTCCTGATCTCACCATCCATATGCCTACAGTCCAATCTGGGACTTGGCCGTTTTGCAACTGACTCTGATTCTACCTGTGCACTGTGTAGGGTTTGCCTGTGTGTAGAGGTGGGGGTGGGGGAGGCGCTGGACAATGCCGTGCCCAGGCTTCTAAGTACCAGGCAAGGTCTGTGTTAGCTGCCAGCCGCTGCTCTGTGCTCTAAAAGTTCCCTTGTCACATAAAACTCTCCTTCTGACACTGTTTCCCTTTAGAAAGAAAGTAAATCATAACTTCTCACTTAAGCATTTCTGCTTCTAGTCAGACCTGCTTTAGCCTGAAGTTGAAAAAGAGTATATTTGGTTGGATCACATTTCAACTCAGTCTAATAGATATTTGCTTAAGGGGGAAAAAAGGTTGAAGAAAAAAGGGAAATGTCAAAACGGAATAATAAAATGGTCTATAAACAGAAGCAGGTTTTCTGCGATACGTTACCCCGATAAACCTGGTAATGGTTCCCAAATGCACTGTCCTGGGTGGATGCCAGGCTGGGCGGCAGGGGGTTCTGGGTTATTTTTAATTTTACTGTAGCCAAACCATGACCTCATCCCGAAGGAATTCTCTCCCACCAAAGAGCTGTATCGAGTTATTTGTCGGCCGAAATTCATTTGAATGTGGATTCATCTGAAACATGTGTGGCCACAGAAGCAGCCAACAGGGAAATCTGGGAAAAAGTGGGATTTTCAAGGAAACCTTTCCCTTTGTTTTCATGAAATAAGCTGGTCCTTGCGGGGCCACAAGCCTTTGATAGTATGGGCCCGGGGCTCCTGCTCTGTGACCGCTCTGTGCCCTCGGCTGTCCCCACCCCCCTGTAGTAAATGCAGCCATCAGCCACCACCCACCGGGGCCAGGCCCTGGGGCAACCACCCTGTGAGGTAGGTAAATTCAGGTCTCACAAGCAGGAGACTTTGACAATACCCAGTAACGTAAAGATAATGCATAATAGTGTGCATGAATAATAATGATACATACCCTTTATCAAACACATACAGGGGACATTGTGCTAAGCGCTTTGCTTTGCCTATGTTATTTCTCATCTTCAAGACAAATGTATGAGGTATGATTATTCTCCATTTCATGGATAGAAAAACTGAGGCTTAGAGAGGCTCACTCCCTAAGAGCACCTGGTTATTCAGCATCTTCATCAAATTTCAAGGCCAAGCGTGTTTTATCTTAATCTTCCTCTCTAACCACAATTGTGGGGACAGAGCCAGGAGTGCGGTTTCCAGGCTCCCGGCCTCTTGTGGAAAGGTGCTGACTCAGGTAGTAGATGGCCATCAACTGTGATTGGATGGCCATCAGCTGTGGTTAGTTGGCCGTCAGCTGTAACCAGTGAGCCATTTGGCCACTAATGTAACTGTCGTGGCTACGCTAGCAGCAAATGGGGGCTAGCAAGAAGATGGTGGCTGAGCCTGCAAGAGCGGATTGCAGTTAACACGGAGGATTGCAGCTAGCAAGTGGGGTTGGTTGGTTGGCAGAGAAGCGGAGTGTGGATTGCGGATCATGTGGCTCCTGCTTCCTGTGTCTCCAACCCAGCTGCCAGCAAAACTATAGTGGTATGACTCCCCTATCTATGGCTCCGTGGGTGTTCCTTTTTGGCCTCATCATGTCCTGTGTTCTTATGTGGGGAGCGGGACCAGGGACCCTACATGACACCCTGCATGACAACAATGATTCTACAAACAGAAATCTTCAGGGGATTTTGAGAAAAGAAAGAAGACTTCAGACTGGAAGATCAGGGAAGGCTTCACATAGGAGGTGGCATTTGAGCTAAGTATGAAGGACAGGTAGCATGTGGACAAAGGGAGATATACTCCAGACGGAATAAAGGAAGAAAGGGGAGGCATCAAGGAAATATGAACTGAATCCTGGAAGAAGTAAAGGACCTGGTTTGACTCCCCGAGGAGAAGAATGGGAAATGAGATGAGAAATGTCTCATGAACCTGCACCGTGGACAGTACCTGACTTTCAGATGATTGGGCAGGCTTAATCTGGAAGGAGATGGAGAGTCATTGTCAAGTTTAAAATGTAAAGTGTTATGAGTTATCATCTGAGAAGGGCTGTCATTGGAAACTCAGGGAGGGAGATCGGGAGAGATGGCTGCATGGGGACAGAGCTCAGGGGATGGGGAAGAAGAAGCAGGAAAATAATCTAGAGGACTTGGTGATTGATTGTCATGTGGTGTTAGGGGTTTGGGCTGGGGGGGGGAGAACAATCAGGATGAACCCCATGTCTCTGATACAAGTGACTGGAGCTGGAGGTGGGTCGTAGAGGGGGTCGGGAGGGAGGGTGGGGATCATTCACAGAAATAGGAGTGAGTTTGTGAACAAAATAGTGACTCGCTTTTGAACATATTCAGCCTGAGTTACGTTATTTCTGTAGCCTCGGGTCCTGCTTGGATGGACTCCATCTGTTTCCCCAGGTTCCTAACCCAAGCCTCAGCATGTAGAATGTACTCGTGGAAAAGCACTGGAATGACAGATTGGTACAATCACCCCATTCCCTGTGGCCTAACAGACTTGACCCACCCACAGAGCTGGGCTTGACCATACTCAGCGTCTCGATTACGCAGGCAGTACAAGCACCACGCCAGCAGCGGAAACCAGTTTCTAAATCCAAACAGAACCAGAGGGACAGCTTTCTGAGATTGTTACATAGCTGTATCTTGGGTGGGAAGAGATCTGGCATTAGCACAGGACTCTGCCTTTTGCCATTCACAGTTTAGAGATGGGCTCATGTTGTCGACAAGCCTTCTTGGCCAAAGAGTCCAAAGGGCCAGGAAGAAACAGATAAGGGGTAGAGTCGGCGGCTTTGGTTTTCAGTCAAGCTCTTTTCTGTACAAAGCACCCTTGTAGGAATTTGATTCCTCTGTTGCTTTCTCAGAAATGGAAACTCCCATGTTAGAATGCTTTCCTGCAAGACCGAAGAACAACAGTCTATGCGTTTGGGAGTGTCATGGTTTTATCTAGTGTCTTCTAAAACAGTCATCACAAATAATGCATATATCACGGAAGACTTGGAAAACAGAGGATGGAATACCCCCCGTGTCCCAGTTGGATGCGAGCCTTCTCATTCCACGTGGCTCTCCTGTCTGTGACTACAGACAGAGGGGATATGTTGCTCGTCATGCTTTGTCCCCTTTCTCAGGGCCCCGTTTACCCCTAGGACCCTCTGTAAACCAGAGAGAAAAAAACAGGGCTTATAAGGACAAAACACTCTTGGAGGGGTCTCTGTGTCTAGGAGTGTTCATTGCTAAGGAGGAATGTTCCATTTTGAACTTGGGAGTCTCTGTTTCTGAGAAGACACAGTTAGAAGCCACTTGACATGGGTTTTTCAAATATTAACCAGGTAGAAGAAGCAGTACAGTAAACCTCCAGGTTCCCCCAACTCGAGTCTAACAATTACTGACATTTTTGTTCCTGTCTCGCCTGTGACTCTGCATACACTTTTACTTGGCATGTCTCTCCCCAAATCGTGATTTGATTATGCCGAGCAGCGTGAACAACAGAATCTCAGCGGCCTCACAGGTGCTCTGCTGCTGCTGCCGGACTATAGTCCCCTGACATAGAGGTCATATTTATCTTGTACTCCAGGCTTGCACAGGTCCTAGTATGCAGTTGGCACTCAAAGAATGGCCTGATGATCTCTTATGAGACATGTGATTTTGGAAACATCCTTTGCTCTCTCCAGCCTTATGTTTCTCCTATGCAAAGCGGGAACTAGAAAATCTACCTGACGCTGTGGTACTGGCCATTCAGTCAGGCAGTGTACGCTGAGCCCACAGGAAGCTCACGAGTGCCGCTCCCTCTGCCTGCTCAGGCCCTCAGCTGTAGGAGCCCAGGCCTTCCTAAGTCGTAGGAATGCAATGGGTAGGTAGAAAGGAAAAGGAAAAGAAAGGCAGGGTGACAGTAAATGAGGAATAAGGGAGAGGAGAAACAAACGGCAATGTGGAGGAAATAGAAGGGGGCAAGTAGAGGGCTCTCCTGAGCACCCTGAGACTTTGCTTCAAGACACATCTACTCATGGCAGAATGGTGTATGTCACATAATGTCCTCGGAGTCCCTTGTTGAAAGAAAGCCAAGGGACTTGGCACTATGTGTCTCTAGGCAATGCTTCTTTTCTCCCCCATTCCCCATCCCAGCCATCCAGGGTCCTTATGCCCTTCCCCATGGTCCCTTCAGGACTTGCTCTCTAGAGAGTGTCTGCAGAAGACACCACACTGGAGTGTGAAGGATGGTGAGCTCTGAAGTGTCCAGGGAGGAGGGCACTTCAGGTCCATGCTTGTCAGGTCCTGGATACAGACAATGAGAACATGGTGAGATAGAAACTATAGCAGAGCTTAGCCTGGAGAGATGTGGATGCAGACAGACAGAAGTGGCTAATGGACTCACAGTCAGAAAGGACTTCTCCAACAGGGTAGGGGCAGTTACGCTGTGTCTCAAGTGCTGAGGAAATGTTTATCAAGTAAAAAGAGCAGTGGAAGGATTTATTTTCAAAGAGACAAAACTCCTATATTTGATTAGCCCGTGCATCAACTTTCAAACACAGAGAAGTTTATTTTGTTTTAATTACATGCACACACCCCCATTTGCTTATAAGGATAGCAGTGCCCCCACACTATGGACCTCAAATTCATTTCCTCACTCTCCACCCAAACCTTGGACAATGTTCTGCCCATTCTACAGATTAAACAACTGAGCTTCAGGCTGTATCTCAGTGAACTTCCAAAGTCCCAGTTCACTGATTGCCTGTAATTTGGCTGGCAGGAACCCCTGCATAAAGCAGCGGGGGGATCCGAATCTGGAACCTTCATGTGGTCCTTTTTGCTTTGGGTCAAATTAACTGTGACCTTGTCACCCATCCCTCCAACCTGTCAGTTCTTCCATTCATCTCTGTAGCCCCTGCCACCAGGGGGTCTAGCAAAAAGTTGGTGTAAACAAATGTTTGTTGAATTTAAAGCAACTGAACCTGAACCCAAGGATAAAGAGCGAAACAACAGTCACCAGATGGTCTGCGTTCTGCTGGCAAACGCTCACATGTGAAGAACACCCAACTATGTGGTCTGGCTTTTGCATATTCCATCCAGATGTTTGGCTTCAGGTAGAAGCAGACTAGGAAATCCTTAATGAACAGACTAGTGTTTCTTAACATGTCCAACCTCCAGACCGCCCCGCTGTCTCCTGTGCGAGGCTGCAGGGAATTCAGCATCCTTAAATGGGCTACACAAACACGCGCCCTGGATTGGGAGTGCAAGGCAAGAGTGCCGGAGGCAGAGCAGAGGCAGTGCACAGCCCCACCCCCACCCCCATCCCCACCCCGGAAGGACTGTGCTGGCCTGTTGGAGGGTGACTGGGAGCCATGTGGCTGGAGTGGGTGACAATGGGGTGATCAGAGAGCTAAGAGCCGGATCCGGGGCCGAGGAAGGTCGGTGGCTTTCTAGGTCATAGTAACGATTTGGGCTTCCACCCTAAGTGAAATGGTGAGTGTCACGCAGGGTGTCACGCGGGGTCTCTGGTCCTGCTCCCCACATAGGAACACAGGATTTGGTGAGACCAAAAAGGAACACCCACGGAGCCATAGATAGGGGAGTCATACCACTATAGTCTCGCTGGTGACTGGGTTGGAGACACAGGAAGCAGGAATCACACGATCTGCAAACTGCCATCCAATTCTCTCTCTGCCAACCAAACCCACTTGCTAGCTGCAATCCGCCCTGCTAGCTGCAATCCACCGTGCTAACTGCAGTCCGCTCTTACTAGCTCAGCCACCATCTACTTGCTAGCCCCCTTTTTCCTGCTAGCGTAGCCACGGCAGGTATATTAGTGGCCAATGGCTCACTGGTTACAGCTGACGGCCAACTAGCCACAGCTGATGGCCATCCCATCACAGTTGATGGCCATTTACTACCTGAGCCAGCACCTTTCCACGTGAGGCCGAGAGCCTGGAAACTGTACTCCTGGCTCTGTCCCCACAGTGAGTCACTGCAGAGTTTTCAGTAGAGGAGGGACATATTACACATTGCATTTTTAAAAGAACACTATGACTTCTTTGTTGAGACTGTAGCCTGTGAGGTGCTCAGGAGAAAAAAAGGAAAATGAAGGGAGGAGTTAGGAGACTACCACAGTCATCCAGAGGAGAGGGGTGGTGGCTTGGACCCAGGTGGGCATGGTGGGAGCTCTGAGAAACAGTTGGGATCCTGGATGTATTTTGTCTTCATCCCAATTGTCTGACTCCAAGCAATGGCCCATCCAAGAATGCTGTTATATGTCTGAAACTGCACAGTAGGTCAGCAATATTTTCTATTATGAATGAATGAATGAATGAATGAATGAATGAATGAATGAATGAGTGAATGAATGAATGAATGAGTGAATGAATGAATGAATAGAGGCACCAGATCTGGAGGGTTCAGATGCTGGTTCTCAGAAACACGTTCCCAGATTATCTCACTTTGGCTGTAACCTGCCACTATGAGGGACATAGAAACTAAAAGAAACTGAATTATGTCCCTAGTTGTGGTGTAGGACAAGAACTGTTTTTTAAAGGAAAGAGAGAGAGAGAGAGAGAGAGAGAGAGCTGGTCGATTTCATTTTTTTGGCGCTTTTTCTAATTTGTGCATGAGAAATCACCAGAGAGCATAAAAGTGGGAATTCTGAGTCCCCTGAATGAAATTTAAGAGAGAGGCTAATACCTGAAAGAAATGTGGATGGCAGTTGAGGGATCAGGCAGTCTGGCTGATTGGCACAGGAAGCACAAGAGGGAGGCTGTCATGTGGTCAGCCTCCATCTGGAGGAAATGGGCAGGCACTGGGCTCTCACAGGTAGAGGAGATGAGGGGCAGATCTCAGTGGAGCCCACCCAGGTTAGCTTGACACATCCTGGGCTCCTCAGTCTGTGCTCTGGTGTGGTGTGACATGTTCTCTCTCCTCCCCCACACAGCTAACTTCCCGTGGGTGTGGGCATTTTATCCAGTAAGGATCGCAGAGTGGCTCCATCCACACACTGCACTTCAAGCCTTGCAGCACCTGGTGAGGCAGGAGGTATTACCTTTATAATAATTCTTTATTACAAAAGAAACGGGGCCCAGGGTTTGGAAGTGACGTATACAGGATGCTGTAGCAAGTTAGAGAGACCAGCCTGCCGGTCACACCCCAGCCTCCTCTCTTCAGAATCCTCTGGATATCCCAGCAGGCCCAGCAGACGCCTCTCATTGAGGGGCTAATGAGGAAACACGGGGTGGCTGAGTGTGAAAATGACGTAATGGGAAGATCCCAGCACTGAACCCCTCAGCCACTGGGGTACCAGTGCCAAACAGTTATTCCTTTCCACAGCAGGCCTGTAGAAAGCAGGTGGCATGCTTGTCGCCTGCCTCCCTTAAAAGACATGAGTTAGATCCATCTTAACTAGCCATTTTGATGACTATAAGCTTCTAGAAAAATAGCTACACAATGAGAATCACTTAGCAACTTGAAAAAAATACAGATGCCTGAGTTTAGCAATAGACTTTCTCATTTAATTGGTCTGGGGCATTCTAGTGAGGAGACATGGCGAAGAAACATTAGAAAGTTGCCTCTTAGGATCTACATACCATGTTGTCTGAACAGGAGGTAAGATAACTGAAATCCTGAATTATGCATATAGTCATTCATATGGAAGCTATTAGAAAGAATGTGACTTTAACATCTACAAATATAACAGTCTTTTCACTATTTTGGATTCTTTAGGTAGCATGAATTTCCACAAACAAAATTAGCTGACTGAATTCGACTCAGCTGCTTGAAAAGTAAGCATAATTTTAAGGAGCCTGATACGTATTGATAAATCGCCCTCCAGAAAGTGTGTACCAATTTGTGTTCCCATCATTTTGTTTTATAGAAATGCCTACGTCCAAATTCCACAGCACCAGAACTTTTCAGTTGTGAAATGGGCTTCCTCAGGAGGTAGAGGATGAACTTCTCATTACTGGGTGTGTTCACATGCAGAACACTGAACGCACCTCTGCTATATCGAGCCCGGGGTCCTGGCTACTTACGAGGGCAGAGGAGACTGGGAGCCACAGGGAGCCTTCCGACAACGGCTGGACAGATCTGGGGTGGGAAGGCAGGTGGGCCGTGTAGAGTACTCACCGGACGACTGACACAAGGGCAATGCTCAGGAAACAAAGCTGGAGGTGATGACGTGAAAACGGCAACAGTCAGGAAGACAGGGAGGGTGATGATGTGGGAAGGAAGATCTGGAGCTTTCCAAGGGACTTCTCTAGGTTCCCGTCTCTCAGACCGGAGGCTCCTCCCATATTTCAGATGGTTTGACAGTTGGGTGTAAATGACATACATTTGGGGGCGGGGGGTAGGAAACAACCTGAAATAATTCTAAAATGTATTGTCCAGTCTTTCCAAAACAGGCGACCAGTGGAAAGCGAAAGGTATGTGGAAACAGACAGACCTGACTGAACCAAAGCTCTTCCAGATAGACCACCTGGGCTGCCTACTTCTCTGAGCCTCTGAAATGATGGCCCAATGTTGTTCTCTCCGGGTTCTTGGGATAACTGAAATGTTTGTTTGCATGTGAAGCACCACGTGTGGGACGTGGCACATAGTTTGTCATCAATAAGAGGTGTCCACTATTACACTGTTAATTAGAACATACTTACAGCTTTCATTTTATGCAAAGGTAATTAAATGGTGAGAATGATGGTCATCATGATAATTATAATAATAATTATAAGAGCAACCACCTGTTAAGGACAAATGTGTTAGACATTGTATGAATCTAAAACCCTGACATTTACTTAGCCCTTTATAATTGTCTAAACAGTTTTATCTTCATGACAAACAAAAACAAAAAACTAAACACAGCTTATAGTGTATGTATTATAAATACAAAGTAGATAGAATATGTATTATAAATGAAGAATCAAGAGGTCCTGATGATTTGCCTAATGGCATCGAGAAAGTAAAACGATTTAAGTAAGATTAAGTAAACTGACTCCCACTCTAGGTTCTATCATTCAAAAGTGTTCTTATAGCAATAAGAATATATTTTGTGATATATTATCATCCCTTTACATATCAGCATTTTAAGCATTTAAGCTTGTTTGAAGTATTGTTTAAATAAAGTGCACCTAGCCCTGCTTGAATTCCATCTTTCCCATCGTTAGAACAAGATCTGATGTTGAAGACACTGTTGGAGATCTCGACATGTCTGGTTTGGGGTCTTCCCCCTACACTCCAGGAAGTTTCCTTATTGACTCCAGACTCCAGCAAATCCCCAGAGCCCAGGCATTTTACATGTCTGTGGTAGGCAGAGACGTAGAGCTTGCTTCTCAGGCCAGGTTCTGTTTACACTTCCTTGATCAGGGATAATGATTTGTTTACAGGAGACATTCTGTCTTCATTAAACTCATTTCTGGACAACCAATAGAGAGAATAAGATGACAGTGCACATGTGTATTTGAAGTTCATACATCCTGCCTTGCTCAAGAGGGACCAAGGCTCAGCCAAGACTTTTTGGTCCGGACACCTAGGATCAGGACCTGAGCTATTCTACTTGAATTAAGGAAGGATGACCCTTCCACAAAGGAACATAAATAAAGGCTCAATAAATGATTTTGCTAATTATTCTTCTCTGATTCCTGATACTTTAGCGTGAGAAAAGTCCTGCCTAGTATATTTCATATTCAGTGCAGTCTGCCTTCCAGCCCCATTAAAAAAAAATCATACTTAAAGATGTTTAATAAACAAGCTAGTAACATATCTATAATTAACTTTGGTGCTTATCTTTGCCAGCTCAATATAGAGACGTGTCCACTGACCTTAATTAGTTGATGTACTGTATAAACTGTAAGACTCATGTTTTAATTTGAGATTTAGATCAGAACAAAAGAATGTACACTTGTCTTGCCTTTTTTTAAAAAAAGGGGGGGAGAATATTTTTAATTAGCTAACTACAACATTTTTAATGCCTCTTATTTATGCAGATAATTTACAGTGCAAAAAGAACACTCACAGCGTTAAGAAGAAATAAGGACCACGTAGCTCACTTACCATTCACTGCTAGTTCTTACTCACTTTTTTGTTTCACTCGACTTTCCTTCTTCAAGCTAATGTATAGGTCGTCCTTCCATTTGCCTTAGATCTCTTTATTGTCAGACTTATGCACAGGTTCAACCCTTGTACTGGTGCAGGTCTGAAAAATAATGTTGTTGTTGGTTTTTTTTTAAAAAAGGATGTTTGTGAGTGACAGTTGACCTAGCACTGAGTGAGCATCCTGTGGCTGCCTTCATCCCCACCTGGGTACAGTCTCCAGGTAGATCACAGTCTCGAAATTCCCCTAGGATCAATGGCAGCAGCTGTAGCCATGGGCACCATGTCCTCATTGCTGAGCTATCTTCTTAAGTTTGAACAGATGGGTTTACTCTACAGGGAGGGGCTAACATGCTCTTTCGATCTGCTAATGTAATGGTCCCGTCATCGGCAGACAGAACTAAGAGACGTGACAATGCCAACATGGGCTCTGTGTGTGCTGGGTCCAAAGACTCACTCCCAGAGGAAGGCATGTGGGGGGTTGTATCAACCCCAGGCCTAAATACAGATACTAAAAGTTCACTGCACGTTTATGGACAATGCAAGAGGAATGGCAGGTCATCTCTACTTACCAGCAAATCTTCTCTGCTTAGTCAGCCAAGTAGCTGACTTTGGTTAGGTAAAAATTAGGTAAGTTGTCATCCACTGCTCTGGGAGAAAAGAGTTATGGGACTTTTTCTGCCTTGTTTAATAAAGCTAGTCCTTTCTGATACCCTTGATGAGTAGAGCTGATTAGTGGAAAAGCAGTGAGCAAGTTTTTACAAGGAAACTTCTGGAAAGAAAGAGGCTGAGTTCTTCACTTCTCTTTTGAGATTTTTCTGTTATTGGGTCCTGTCTGGAAGAACGAGCTAGCACCCATTGCAGTCCACTGTCAGGAGAATGGAGGGATCTGGGAGGGCCAGGCTCGACACGGTACATTGTGAGAGCAAGGCGGGGTCTTGCACTGTCTGTTGCTGAGGAAAGATGGTAGCCCCTGCATACACAGTTCTGCTGGCCCAGAAGATGGCATTTAGTTACAGTGACTGAGGGTGTGAGTAAAAACTACAAGGGTTATAATCTGGGGAGCACTGGGGCTAGGGTGGGATACAGGTCAGTAAGGCACAATAGAAACAGCGGGAAGGGACTCTCATTCTGGCCAGGACCAGTTTTCCACTAAAGCCCACTATGCTACTGACCAAACTCTAGCTCTCTCTTCATCTGGCACTTGGAAACAGGACAGGTCCCTTAGACATAAGGGTCTTTGACTAAGGACCCTGACTTAGACCCAACGGTCCTTGATATGCTAGTGGACAACTGGAGTAGGGCTTGGCCTTGAGAGGAAGATAAAGAACTTGCTGCTAAGCTGGGCAAATGGGGCTTGGAGGATTCACTGCAAAAATTAGAAATGCCTGACTGTATTTATTCTCAAGCTGGTAAAATAGACCCTACCAGTCACACGTACAGTGTGGTTTATGCAATCTGCCTGTACAGGTGTGTTGGGGGAATTTGTCAGTGTGTCACTTGAGTCTGGCATAATGCCTGGCCCATAGCACATCCTCAGTCAATGTCTGTGGCAGTAGCCCCTGGAGTGAGTACAGATGGCAGGAAGGGATCGGAGCCAATAAGAACGATGCTTCACTTCATCAGTGTTTCTAGAAAACTCTCTCCTATTGTCAGCACAGTGCTGGGGTAGGAGTGGGGTGTGCACGGCAAAGAATGAAAGAAACAGTCAGGACCGCAGAGGTCCCAGTGCCTCTCACACGCAGAGAGGGAACGACACTCACACGCAGGCCATGGATCTAAGAAAGTACAAATGACTGTGAGCTGCATCCGTTATGCTCTTGGGTCGTCAGACATAAACTGACTGGTTACCTGAAGTGATGGGGATTATTCAGAGCTGAAGACGGTGGGAGAAGCCTGTACAGATGACTGGCCCAGCCGTTCCCAGGGAGGCCTGAGCTATGCCTCACATCAAAACAAACCTACCTTGGCAGGGGAGGGGGACAAAAATGGTTTCCCAAGTCGTGCACCTGCTCTTGGCAAGCCACAGGTCTATAGCTAGGATACCTTTGAGAAGAAGGTAAACAGGGATGCCAGAGGAGCATGGAACAGGCAGGCCGCGGTCTCGTGGAGATGGCGTGGGCTCCGGGCAGCTCCGAGAGAAGCATGCCACTTGACAGCAGGGCTTCGTCTGTGTCAGCTTTTGTTTCTACTCTTGCTGAAACCCAATCCCTTCGCCCTCCTCCTGAATATCCTTCCTCTGCCTCATCCCTCTCCTTACTCACCGTGTGTCAGCCCTTCTGCTATTTAGAGAGTCTCCATCTTCCTCTGAATCGTCTCTTTTCCAGACCAAACCCTCCCACTGCCTTCCTTCTTCCAGATGTGAAGTATCCTCAAGGTGCCACCCTCCAGTTGGGGGTCTGGGGGGCTTGTGCTTTTAGACTATCCCAGAGTCCTTGGAGAGGGTCTCCCGCCTGGGAGAGGGGCCCTGAGCAGCAGGCAATGACCTCAGCCCTGGTTCACCTAGGACTGCTACTCTGAGAAAATGTCTATGGCTCTTTGTGACTTGATTTTCTCAGCTGTTAAATGGAGATAATGACATGGATTGCAGGCCTCAAAGCCAGGGTCTAAAGGTTTGCCTCTGGCCAGAGGCTTTAGAGCTCTGTGTCTGTGGGAATGGTACGTTGGCATGTTTATGGAGCCAGCTTTTCTCCAGTGGTCCTTTTCTTCTTGATCCTCACCGTGACTCACAGCCACGTCTGATTTACCTGCTCAGAGTGTATGTATTTTGACTTAGAAAGCGTCCCATGGTTAACAGACACGTTCTTGTGAGTGGGGCAAAGGAAGGTCTTGGGATGATTCCTAAGACTGAGTAACACAGTTGAGTCTCAGAGAGGTCACATGGATTAGCCAAAATCACACAGGAAGGAGCTAACAGAAGGCAAGGAACCAGCAAGATAAGCTTTCCCACAGCCATAAACGTATGTCAGGAAAAACTGCCCTCCCCCTGGCAGTACAGCAAAGAGACTCAACGCACAGATTTGAGGATCACATACTCCTGCCTTTGATTCTCAGGGCTGCCCACATGCTGTGCCTTTGGGGGGGAGGGGGGACAAGTTACTTAACCTCTCAGAGCCTCAGTTTCCCTCCTTGCCAGGATCGGGGAATAAAATGGCATGACACCCTAAGAGAGCGCATAGGGGTGGGCATGATGATCACCTCTATGCTAACTAGGGAAACCGAGGCCAGGGCTGGAGCAGCGACTTGCTCAAGGCCACGCAGTGACCCACAGATGCCCACGGAGCGCTCCTGCGCGTTTCCTGTGCCGCCCCAGCGACCCGGACCGCCCCTAGATGGTGCTGGTGCACCGGGCAGCGCCCCGCCTGTGGCTTTGCTGGGTGGCTGCGGTAGTCACCAGCCGGGACAAAGGAAGGGCTAGAGGGGCGCGGCGAATGGGCGGCCCGCAGCGACCCCTGCAATGCGGAGCTGCAGCTTTTGTGGAGAGAGAGCAGCCACCGTCCGCACGCGAACCCCGGGCTGAGAGGGAGTGGGTGCGCCCAGGGGCCCGCGAGTCGAGTCCGTGCCTGCCCACCAGCCCCGCCACCCACCCCTGCAGGGAAGCAGGTGGGATGAGCTGGCCAGGGGTTCTCTGAGGAGCTGGGGAGTGAGCCCCTCCTTCAGGCAAGGTTCTGGTAGTGGTGGCGTTTTGAAAAGCCCTTTGATGCCATGCGCCAATCCAAGTTCCTCAGGCAGTCACTCCTTCCTTGATTATTAATCCACAGATTCTGGACTGCAAAGGATATAACCAGTGACTCTTGGGAAGAGGCCACGGCCAGCTGTGGGGCCTGGTCACATCCCTTCACCACTGTGAGTTTCACTGTCCCCACGTGTAAAGTGGGAGTACACAAGCCTGTCCTGTCTTGTTAGCTTCCTACTGCTCATGCCCAGAGGCAGGGCTGGGCTAAGGACATCCCTGACTGAATGAGACACAACCCTACCCAAGGAGGCCCAGTAGATGGGCCAAACAGGGACACTTTCAAAAAACTTGGCCAGAGAGAGGATAGTGACAGGAGGAACTGCAGGGGGAGGAAGCTCGTAGAAATGCCTGGAAACCGCATGGCAGCTGTAAACATTGTTATTACCTCTAAGTAAGGGCGAGTGAGCTTGGTTTTAAAGTCCCTTTCGCGACTCCCATTGTTTTACTTTGAGCTTCTAGGGCTCCTGTTCTCAGCATGTCATACCACTTATCTCAGGCGAAGCAGTATTGGGTACTGGTTGAAAGAATAGCCTCGAGTCAGACTGGATTTGAACCCCAGTCCTGCCCCATTTTCTCTCCGGTTCATTCCCTTCCCCAAGACTTCATTCCCTCATCTCTAAACGTTGGTGCTGAAAAAAGCTGTGCTGCTGGGGTGCGGGTGGCTTTGTGGTAATATATATATTTTATACCATGTTCAGGAGCCAAGGTTCCTGGATGCCCCAGACAGGCTGGGGACTCAGAGTCATGGAGCTTAATCTTGTTGAGGGATCTTAGGGAAACCGCTTCTCCTAAGAATTCAATTGTCCTATCCATGCCAGCGTGACAGCAGAGACATGTGTCCTCTGGTGGCCAGTGTTCCCTCCTGCCCACCCCTACAGTCTGTTTCTCGCAGACGACTGTCTTCCAGTCCATAATGGGGCGTATAGTATGATGATCAGGGACATGACCCGCAGCCAGACTGCCTGGGTTTACATTCCAGCTATGTGACCTGGTGTGTGACCTTGGGCAACTTATCTGTGCCTTAGTTTCCTCATCTGGAAGATAGAGATGATGATGTGAGAATGGTAATGGTTACATCAAGCTCGGTTAGAGGAGACCAGGTGGTGGTAACAAATAAACTGAAACATAACAACATAAGAGACGGCTATCTCTCATTCACGAAACAGTTGAGGGTAGTTTCAGATGAGCAGGGGATTCTGTCCCAGTCATTTAGAGGACTCAGACTGACAGTCGTTCTACCAAGTGTCACATCTGGTGTTCAAAGACGCCGAGAGGCAGAGGAACGTGGAGGGGAACCCACGAGAGCAGCCTGGACTGGCCTGGCCTGGAAGAGGCACACGTACCTTCCACCCAGATTCCACTGGCCAGCACTGAGGGGCATGACACACCTGACCCAGGGAAGCCTGGAAGCACAGTCTGAGCTGTGTGCCCAGGAAGAAGAGGAGAACGGATCAGAAAAACCCGCCAGCAGTCTCTGTCACAATGAGCTGTGTTGCAGGGTGTCTTGAAGATAAGATTAGCTTAATGTGTGTGAAGTGCTTAGAACAGTGCCTGGCACCTGGTTACACTACATAAATATTAGCTGTTATAATGTCGTTGTTATTCTCGCCCCTCAGAGAGTTCAGTAAAGATACAGGCTGGGAGCCTCCCCTAGACTTTGCAGCCAGCACTGCAGTGGATTGTTCAGGAAGCCTCTGAACACACTCCCAGTCAAGTCAGGGACATCATGGCCAAGTGTGCTTTTCTAATAGTTATTGTTTCTGTCCTGACACGGAGGCTTCCTGGAAAGCATTTGCTTCCAGAGGCTCTTTATGACAATGCGATGCTTTGAGAAGAGGCTCTCGCAGTGCTGACTCTGACTTTCATCCTTCACATGCACGACAGACCACACACACACACACACACCTTCTCCTTCCCTCCCCATGCACCAGCTGCCCCATACTACCTTCCTGCCTCCTGCACCATGGCACAGGGTGTGACACCATACGAACACAGGTATTAGAATCCAATCCAAGAGGTTCAGACACAAAGGCTAGCTAGCAATCAGATTTGCCGAATGTTACTTGCTAAAAGTTATTTCACATCTTTGCCCCTCAGTTTACTTATCTGTAAAAAGGGACTCAGATGATATTGAAGGGTGAAAGTTAATGGATTTGAAGAACCAAGCACTGAGTAAGACATAACACATGTTCTTAATAAACAGTAGCTACTGTTGCTTGATCAGTCTGGTGTTACTCTTTGTGGTCTCTGCATTTATAGAGTGCTTAGTGTGTACCCAGATAGAGGTGAAATAGATCGATGTAAGCGGGCTGCCAGGAGTCCAGCCTTTAAAAATGTCTACCACTCGTTCTGGCATGGAATCTCATTTCCAGAACACCCAAGCTTTCATGTGAGAAAGCTCCCAGCCTGCTCCCTCTCTGAGCTCCAGCCCTGGGCTCTCGCTGCATGCTGTGTTTCTACCATGGTAGGAGTCGTCAATGTCACAAACTACAATCAGAAATTTCTATTTGGAAGTAGGAAATGAATGACAGTGCTAGGAAGTCAATAGAGAGCACTGGAGAATAAAATGATAAGAGTACTTTAATGCAATCTAATAACATTATGGAATCTTGATATATCCAAGTCACTTAATCCAAGTTACTGAACTAGAGTTTTACTCTGGACCCAATGCTGTCCAGGTTCAAATTCACAAATAGTTGTATAAAAGTGTCCATTTTCCTATCAGTCAAATGATGACCCTAATATTTACCAATCAGCCATTCAGAAAGGAAAAGGAAATATGTGTGTGTGTGTGTGTGTGTGTGTGTGTGTGTGTATAGAGAGGGAGAGAGAGAATTTTACTAATATAAAGTATGTGTAGTACACAATTTACAAATGATAATAAAATATTCTTTATTGTAAATTCCATATAGCCCATTGATTCTCACAGAATGCTTTTGTTGATTTTTGCCAAGTTCTTACATCTGTTGCCAACCTATGATAGCTATTGATGAACAATGCGTGTGGCTTAGACATGGATGTTAGTTCATATTTTCATTTTAGTTAATGAGTAAAATGAACATGAAATAATGAAGGTGTGTATTGGAATTTCACTCATTTGTCAATGACAAGAGCAACGTCTTTGCTCACTCGGGTAATTGTTTT